>NC_134712.1:18897790-19546540 GCF_049634645.1 Pelodiscus sinensis
TGTATCCACCCTTCAAATCTTTATTGCTGTGCTACCCAAAGGCCCTAGCCAGCGGCCTTCTGTGAAGTGCCATACAAAAACATGGGATATCCTCTTGGTACAGTGTTTACGGTCTAAAGAGACAGAGGGAGGAGGGAGACTTGGGTAGGATATAACCTAAATGAAGCAATCAAACTGGTGATAAGGTGCACATTTAGAAGATCCCTAAATATCTGCCTAAATACTTTTGAAAGTATTTTAAACCTTGCCTTTATTTTTATATACATTCTCTTTTTAACCCTAATCTTCCTCAGATTTGTTTAAGTTAACATGCAGTGAGCTAAAACCATATCCTTTTTGTCCATCGTGACTGGTTAAATGCTGTCAGATAGACAAAGTAAATGGAATGCGGGGTTGGGAGAATACATTTTCTTTCTCTATTCTTTCAGTTCTAATAAACATGCAAGATCCTATTATGTTTATGATCTAGTGTCCTATCATAACACAAAAGGATAAATAGCATTGACACCAGCTCCTACTTTGCTTGCCTAGGACCTTCTGAGTTAGAGCCCTTTGTTTCTAGTTAAAAAGAGTACCTACTCTTATCACTAGTATAATCCTTGGATCACTAATGGGCATTAAGGCCTAGAGGACTGACACTGTGGAGTGGTTCCAGCCTGTTGTCACCTTGTCAGCCTAGCTGTTGCACATGCTCATTAACTTGGCAGAGTCCTTGTCGGACTTCTTGTTTGCTGTTACTCACCATTCACCTGAAATTGGCTGCTCTGGTTGAAAGCAGCTATAGGGAGAAGATGGAAATAAGACTCCATGAGCAAGGACTGACTTGTATGCTGTACAGGGAATTTTCAGAGTTGAGCATGTCAGTGTGAAAGTGTATATCTAATACTGTGTGAATGTGACACAAGATATCTGTACAGTGCAGGTGCTGCTTATGACTAACTCGTATGCATTTTAAAGCCACTTGGGTTTACTCTTAGCTTTGGTGGTTTCAAAAACTACTGTGGCTCACCCAGGAGAGGCTCTGCCAGATGTGTGCCGCCCAGCTCAGATCTGTGGTGGCTTGTCTCAAACAGGGCAGGATGTACACATTGAAGCAGAAAGTAGCTGTTGCCATTTACAAGATAAGCTAAACTGGGTCACACGGTAATACTACAGAACCTTTCCTACTTCTGGATGCAAGTGGGAATGCCCAGCCTTCCTGTTTAATTTTCAGGTGGAGACCAGTTCTGATTATGCCTCACAGCTCTTCTGAACCTGATGCTAGTTTTCTGAATACATCTGCCACCAGAATGCCACTGAACATTCTGTAAAGGACTGCAGGTGCACGCACCTCTTGCACGAGCAGCCTGCAACACTACCGTTAGCCTCTTGTCATGCATAGCACTACAACATCGCCCTTGCCGTCGGATCTTATTGCGCAGCACTAACTTGTGTTAACTTAGAAGTTCCATATGGATTACTCGTGTGACTGAGGGCTATCCATCTAGGTCTGAGATGAGTCAAAGCCTCTTCATAGCATAATTAGGGCATTATGTTTGAAAGGCAGGTACAGCTTTGGCTTACATGTGTAGCAAACACTGAGGTTTGATCCCTTTTGGATATACGTACATCACTCCCATCAGTACTAATGGACGCAGGCATGAGGATGAGGAGTAGCAGCTGGGCTGCAACCTCTTTCTGTTTCTTACTGAAGTGCTAACAGTACATTTTTATTGGCTCCTGAGAAACAAAAGATAATTTGGTTATTAAAAACTCTTCCAGTGGTTTGTTTAATACATTATGGGGTGGTTTTTAATCAGGAAGTTTTCACTTGCATTTGGTGCTGCAGCTCCATTTGCTGTAGGGAAATCAAGAGAGAATCATGTTGCCTGCCAGTTCTGGTACCTGCTCTATAATGTAGAAAGAGAGGGAGTTGTGAGGGTGAAAAGGTCCTGCTAACAAATATATATGGCAAATGACAACAGTATGAGGATAACTAAATGTGGAGCGTACGTACCACACTTAATTGAACCAGATATATGATAGCATGTTGTTCATCTTAGGCTCAGATTATAGGCTGCTTACCAAATAAACTTTGATCAAACGGCTTGCTTTGAACATGGATATATCAAAGGGAACGCTCTAATCCTTCAGGGGTGGTTCCCAAATAGGCGGTGCCTGGTAAGAACCCGGACTAGGAGTAAGAACCTCTGGAACGTAGCGCTGATATGAACAAATCAGCCTCTTTGGGGTATGTCTGTACTTCACTCTCTGGGAGTGAGTGCAGCTAATGCAGGTACCAGAGGAGTAAAGCTGCGGCGACTGGCTGCTCAGAACCCTGCATGTGGCCAGCGCGTGCAGCTGCTGTGCTGTTCCAGTACCCAAACGAGCTAGATGAAAGCTGAGTTGGGTCTGTCTGCTTGATCTGAGGTCACAGTGTATGATTGCACTATAGATATAACATTTGAGTCTGTGTCTCTAGCTGTAGAATGAGAAGACTTTCCTACTCCCTAGGGCTGCGGCGAGTCTGGGATGAAAGGTACAGTGAAGACCATTGGCTTTTAATTTAGCTAGTGCTGCTACAGGTGTCGTTCCATCTGTCCTCAAATGAGAGACAGTTGCCTGGTGATGACTTCGGAGGCTGAATGTGTTGTCGTGCGTTATTGAAGATGGGAACATATTTGTTGACTCATGAGCTGTGGGGAGGCAAAAGACACCAATGTGGGGAGTACTTTGTGTGCCAGTATGTCATGTACTGTTTCAGTAGCCATAGCAACCCTTTGGAAAATCCGCCACCTACCCTTCTGGTAACAGAAGGTCCTAAAATGGAGAGGAAGAAAAATACTGAAGCTGAAGAATATGCCCAAGCCAGTTTCTGGAGTACGCTGGGTTTCAAAATGCTCATCTCCCTTAATTATATGATTGATTGCTTCTTCTTTTCAGCCTCCAGCCTCTATGAAAATGTCTGCACTATAATAAAACCCTTACAACTGGCCCGTGCAAGCTGACTTGGGCTCACTGAGATCAGGCTTTGGGGGTACAGAACTGCAAGTGAAGATGTTTACGCTGCTGCAGTTTATAGCCCTGTGAACCTGAGTAAGCGGGCACAAGCCAATCAAGGGTCTCTTATTGCAGTGTAGACATCATCCAGATAGCCTAGTCAGAGGGGAAGAATTTGGTTATTTTAGTACACTATTCCTACTATTGTCACTATGCTGATATGCGCTATCCTCTGCTGTACTGCCATCTCTTGTGCTAATTTTTGGTTGGGAAATCAACCATATGGTCTAATTTCCAAATGCAGATTGGGTGGCTGAGAATCCAGTGGCACCTTAAAGACGAACAAGTTTGTTTGGAAACAAGGTTTCGTGAACTGTAGCCACTTCAGATGCATGAAGTGAAAGCTTCAGTGTGGCGGGGGGTTTATACATACATACAAGGACGGAGTGTTACATTATTATGTAGAAGATCAATGCTAATGAGGCTAATTCAATCAGTGTGGATGTGGCCCACTTCCAGCAGTTGATGATAAGGCGAGAATACCTAAAGGGGAAATTTACTTTTTGTAGTGAGCTAATCTTTCCCAACCCCCATTCAACCCAGGTCTGATAGTGTCCAGTTTGCATATGAATTCCAGCTCTGTAGTTTCACTCCTGGGTCTGTTTTTGAAGTTATTTTTGCTCAAGAATGGCAGCTTTTATATCTGTTATTGTGTGTCCAGGGAGATTGAAGTGGTCTCCTCCTGGTTTTTTAATGTTACTTTGATGTCTGATTTGTGACCATTTATTCTTTTGCATAGATATCTCCTGCATTCAAATGTAGGGAGTCCAAATTCTGATACTAGGGATAGTCTCTTTTTTCCATGCCTCTGTGAAGTGGGATGCGGTTGAGGATTATGAACTTGCCCTCTGCAAAACAGTTTAGTCTCTTACTCTCTTTTAAAAACCAGCTGCTTAGCACATGTTGTCTTTGGATTCTTTTCAAACCTGCATCTACGGTGGGTATGTGGTGCCTCATTTTGGCACAAGTCTCCAGAAGTCTCACTCACATTCTCTAGGATCTGAAGCAGCTAATTGTCTTAAACTTTGCCAAAGTGTTTTGGAGAACTGGAATCCTACAAAGAAGAAAACGTTTTTTTTTAGGTCACATTTAACTACCTGGGCCTGTAGATCTGTTTGATTGGAGTTACTAGGATTTATTTGTAGGAACAGTGAGAGGTTTGAAAATTTTAAGTGATTTTTTTATAAACCTAAAAGGACTGAGATGATTATTATAGTACTTTGAGAGTGAGTCTATATTGCTGTGTATGCTCAAGAGTAAGACTAACCCAGTAAAAAAGAGATTCTGCTTAAGGCTTTTCCTTAAAAGAAAGGTGTGCTATTTCAGACTTTTAAATACAACAGAGGTCAGAGCACCTCTTCCCCTCTCCCCCCCCCCCCCGCTTTCTAGTCACATGTGACTAATGTGACAGAATTACTGTTTACTCCATATTTTTTCTTTTGCCAACTCTCTGCTGTTTTGTGGTATAGATCATTTTTTCCTTGTGGTTTTCCAGTTTGTGTATACATAACTATTTTTTTTTTTAAAAAGGGTTCTCCAGCTTTGTTTTCTTTAACTCAGAAATGCTACGCACGTCTCAGTCACACAGGCATTTTGATATCCATCACACAAGCCTTTCTTGTGCAGCTGTTACAGCTGTGTTTGCCCTTTGAACTCTGGAAAACCTCTGCAAAATTCTGAGGGCTTGTCTACATTGGAAATGTTGTATCCCTTTAATGATATCAGTATAATCGGTCACACTTACATCCCTCCCTCACTGGCAGAGCTAAGTGATAAAGGGACATTTAAAGGGTTTGATGGAATTAGCTGTCATACATGAAATATCTTTCTATGCTTATCTCCATAAAATTCTCTGTAGATGCTTATTTTTTTACTCATTTTGTATAACACATAGAATCATAGAATACTAGGACTGGAAGGGACCTCAAGAGGTCATCGAGTCCAGTCCCCTGCCCTCATGGCAGGACCAAATTCTGTCTAGACCATCCCTGATAGACATTTATTTAACCCACTCTTAAATATCTCCAGAGATGGAGATTCCACAACCTCCGTGGGCAATTTATTCCAGTATTTGACTGCCCTGACAGTTAGGAACTTTTTCCTAATGTCCAGCCTAAACCTCCCTTGCTGCAGTTTTAGCCCATTGCTTCTTGTTCTATCCTCAGAGGCCAAGATGAACAAGTTTTCTCCCTCCTCCTTATGACACCCTTTTAGATATCTGAAAACTGCTATCATGTCCCCCCCCCCCCCCCAATCTTCTCTTTTCCAAACTAAACAAACCCAATTCTTTCAGCCTTCCTTCATAGGTCATGTTCGCTAGACCTTTAGTCATTCTCGTTGCTCTTCTCTGGACCCTCTCCAATTTCTCCACATCTTTCTTGAAATGCGGTGCCCAGAACTGGACACAATACTCCAACTGAGGCCTAATCAGCGCAGAGTAGAGCAGAAGAATGACTTCTCGTCTCTTCTCACAACACACCTGTTAATCAATGCATCCCAGAATCATGTTTGGTTTTTTTTTGCAACAGCATCACACTGCTGACTCATATTCAGCTTGTGGTCCACTATAACCCCTAGATCCCTTTCTGCCGTACTCCTTCGTAAACAGTTGCTTCCCATTCTGTGTGAAACTGATTGTTCCTTCCTAAGTAGAGCACTTTGCATTTGTCTTTTTTAAACTTCATCCTGTTTACCTCAGACCATTTCTCCAATTTGTCCAGATCATTTTGAATTATGACCCTATCCTCCAGAGCAGTTGCAACCTCTCCCAGCTTGGTATCATCTGCAAACTTAATAAGTGTACTTTCAATGCCAATATCTAAATCATTGATGAAGATATTGAACAGAGCTGGTCCCAAAACAGACCCCTGCGGAACCCCACTTGTTATGCCTTTCCAGCAGGATTGTGAACCATTAATAACTACTCTTTGAGTACAGTTATCCAGCTAGTTATGCACCCACCTTATAGTAGCCCCATCTAAGTTATATTTGCCTAGTTTATTGATAAGAATATCCTGCGAGACCGTATCAATCTAGGTATACTACATCAATCTAGGTATACCACATCCACTGCTTCTACCCTTATCCACAAGACTCATTATTCTATCAAAGAAAGCTATCAGATTGGTTTGACATGATTTATTCTTTAAAAATCCATGCTGGCTGTTCTCTATCACCTTGCCACCTTCCAAGTGTTTACAGATGATTTCCTTAATTACTTGCTCCATTATCTTTTGTGGCACAGAAGTTAAACTAACTGGTCTGTAGTTTCCTGGGTTGTTCTTATTCCCCTTTTTATAAATGGGCACTATATTTGCCCTTTTCCAGACTTCTGGAATCTCTTTTGTCTCCCATGATTTTCCAAAGATGATAGGTAGAGGCTCAGATACCTCCTATATCAGCTCCTTGCGTATTCTAGGATGCATTTCATCAGGCCCTGGTGACTTGCATCTAACTTTTCTAGGTGATTTTTAACTTGTTCTTTTTTTAAATTTTATCTTCTAAACCTACCCCCTTCCCACTAGCATTCACTATGCTAGTCATTCCTTCAGACTTCTCGGTGGAGACCAAAACAAAGAAGTCATTAAGCATATCTACCATTTCCAATTTTCCTGTTACTGTTTCTCCCTCCTCACTGACCAGTGGGCCTACCCCGTCCTTGGTCTTCCTCTTGCTTCTAATGTATTTATAAAAAGTCTTCTTGTTTCCCTTTATTCCCGTAGCTAGTCTGAGCTCATTTTATGCCTTTGCCTTTCTAATCTTGCCCCTGCATTCCTGTGTTGTTTGCCTATCTTCATCCTTTGTAATTTGTCCTACTTTCCATTTTTTATGTGGCTCCTTTTTTATTTTTAGATTGTGCAAGATCTCGTGGTTAAGCCAAGGCAGTTGCCATATTTTCTATCTTTCCAACGCAGCGGAATAGCTTGCTTTTGGGCCCTTATGCTTAATAAATGCATAAGAAATGGTGCATTCCCCCAAAGAACTTACAGTCTAAATAGGCTGTAAATTTACATCCCGACTCAGCAAAGTGTAGGGCAAAGGTAGTGCTGTTACCCTCATGTTACATACAAGCAACTGAAGCACAGATATTACGTGATTATCTTCACAGAGTCAGTAGGAAGACTAGGTAGAATCAAGGTTTCCTGAGTCCAGGTCTGTTGTCTTAACTGCAAGGCCCCTCCTTTATTTTAGATAAGCCATCATCCCTCCCCTCACAGCTTCTGAAATTTCAGTGTGTGGTGCATTGCAATCTGTGCTGAAGTTTTCACTTACTTTCTGTGTTGGGGAGCAAGTCCCAAGCTGTTGACTGGGGCAGTCTCAAGCCAACTGGAAAATAGATTCAATGGAGGAGAGCGAAGGGATGTATAGACTCATTCATCACTGAATTACAGCCATTTCTGGGAGTAGGAGGGCGACAGCTCAGGCAAGAAAATGAAGAATAATGTAGGAAATCGAAATGGCTGAAGGTGAGCAGTTTAGACTAGTAGTTGGCGTTGGCCAGGATATCAAGGTTAATGCTCCAGGCCTTGCAGAAAGCATCAAGAGACCAGTGACCAGAGGAGGTCTGCACCTCAGTTTTATGTCATTTAAAAACCCACCATCTGTAGTCACAAAATCAGGAGAACGGTGCTGCTAAAGTGGTCCAGTGAATTGCTCCATCACTTGAAAGCTAGGCTAGAATAACGTTTCAGCACTGCAAAATTCCCATCCTCCACCCTCCCCTTCCCAATTCCCCACACATCCACCCCTCTCCCATTCACTCTCTCTAAGGCCTGTGCTCCTCTATGAAAAGTTTGTTGCTCAGTTGACGTGGAGACGCTGCAGTGGGAGAGGTTCAAGGGGCACAGATGACTAGGGCTAGAAGGAGCCTACCCTCTCCCCCAGATCTGAGTATCCCTGCTGCCTCTGTATACAACCCAGCTTGGCAGGCAAAGCCCTGCCTCTGGCAAGCTAGGACCAGCTTGGCCCTGTGCTGCCTGGCTGCCAGGCATCAGCATAAGCCAGAAGAACTCTTGAGCCTGGAAACAGGCAGTGAGGTGAGTGCGCAAGGCCAAGGGGGCATGTTGTTGTGGGCAGACTTCACTTGTGTCTCCTTCCTTCCTGTACACTCCTGCCTGCCCCACTATGCTACCACCACTTCCTTTCCCCAGAGCTCTTCTGCTGCCCCCAACACCGAAGTCCATCTCTCCAACAGATCAGGCAAATGTCCCCAGCTCCTGGCTTCTCTAGCTCTCCTCTCCCTTTTCCAAATGATCCAGTCCGTGAGGCAAACCCAGGAATCTACTGCAGGGCCCTCAGGCATCAGCATCTCCTATTCACTTTGAAGTGTTAAGTGGGCAAGTGACTTTTCCCCCCTTGTCTTGGGATGGTCAGATGGTTGTCCTCTTCCCTTTTACTCAAAGGAGCCTGCCAAGTCTGCGAGTGGTGAGAGCCAAAAGGCCAGAGAGGGAGCCGAGTCCATCCCCATGGGATAGGAGCTGCTTCTGTGGGGTGGGCTTGGAGTCCCTCAGTCCTCTCTTTCTCACCAGGCTGGGCTAGAGACAGTGACTCCTGCATGGGTCAAAGAGCAGTTGTACTCTCTCCCCAAAGAACATTTTCATTAGCTGCCTACGCTGAGAGGTGACTTGAGCAGAGCATGGGAGCTTTAGTGGGAAAGAGCAAGTGTAAGGTGGGGAGAGAGTAGGTTGGGGAGAGGGTAGGTCGTGGAACCGCCAGTACTATGACCCTTAACACTACCTCACTGCTCACAATGACTCCAAATGCTATCCCAGGGCATTACTTGAGAGTGCCACTGACAAGTGTTGCTGGTTTAATCACTTGTAGGGCCTGGGTTTTGACCTGGCCTGGCCTGGCCCTGCTTAGCTTGTGAGGTTGAATGAAACCACAGCCAAGGGGAATGCTGCTGAGGTAGCCAGACCCTGACCCAGATTGAAGGCTGTTGCGCATCTAATTGAATTACTGCACTACAGGGACACGGTGACTCTCAGTGAAGCTAATCACCTGCTGCTTTTTCTTGGCCACAAAGAATAGACTAGCAGTTAAGTCATGGTAATTAGGATGGTCTGATTGTTTTTGTAGTTAGTGTCTGAAAGCATCCTGCAGTAAGTGAAGAAAAGGGGCTTCAGAGAAGTAGCACTTTAGGGAGGAAGGATTCCAGCTGATGAGTTCTTCCATCTCATGCTGTGGAGCCAGTGGTATTGTTTATACAAAGGACAGTGTTTAAGTATTGAAATTGACTCCCTTCCCCCCCTCCCAAATCTGGGGACTTTACACTCTTTTCCTCAGCTGATCACCACTTTAGAGATCTTTTTCTGTGGAGCTTTATTTTGTCCACATAGAGCACAGTTCTCCAATCCTTGGAGTGCTTTATTCAGGGCAGTAGGGTGGGGCAGCTGCCTATGGTGCAGAGCCATCAGGATGCAAAAATGGGGCAATGTGCAGGATTGGGTCCAGTGGCATCAGCTGGAGCCAGTGTCCCCAACCCCAAGGATTAGTGTCCCATTGACCCTGGCTGGGCCCAATCCTGTGCTAGGGCCAGTGGTGCTAGAACCACTTGCAGGCAGGCCAGTTGCTGAGTACGTTGCTTGACTTATGCTAAGCATCTCTCACAGACTGAGCATGCTCAGTAACATGTACTGAAGCTGCTACCCTCTCTGAGGGCTGTTCAGAGAGGTTAAAGGGGACCAGTCGGGAGTCTGAGCTGGGTTGAAAACTATATAGGGTCATCACATGGCTGGACGCAGGGACAGGAGAGGCGCCAACGGACAAAATCAGGGTTTGTGCAGGAGCCAGGAGTGAGAGAGAGCAGAACCCTGGCATAGGGAGGTGCAGAGGGGGTAACAGTGACCACAATGCGTTGAGCCATCTTGCAGCATTTACAGGAACGGGGACGATGGCCGGAGGACTTTATTTTCCCTTCCTCAGAACAGTTCTGTTTGGCACCACTTCTCAGGGCTTTGTTCTTAAAGGCACAGGCACCCCATTGCCTATCCAAGACAGCTCTTCTCTGTCTCATATAATCTTCTGAAGTGGTGGTGTAGGAGACTTGAGTGACGTATTTTACATACATTCCCAAAATCTGGGTGTCTCACGTTTTGAGAACCTAAAAGAATCCTTTACCAGTTCATCTGTCTACTAAGTCTCATCGCAGTTCACAAATTTGTTTTTATCTGCTACTGTGAGTCCCTGAATTGCTCTTTCTTGCTGGTAATCCATTTTAAATATTGTTTCGCCCCTTCTAATCGTTTAGTTTTTTAAAATTTATTTTTATTGTTCTTAGCACTTTGTCATTTACCTGTGATGAGACTGCAGATGGATGTCAAGGTGATCAAGGGGATCTTTAATTTATATTTTAATAGCAAATAATCATTGAAATGTTTTGTAAATAGTTGGTGGTAGTTTTCATAATGACGTGTTTCTAGTGTAGCCCTTCCCATGTTTTTACTGTGTCTTTTAATTTTTATAGCACAGGTTACTTTTGGTGGATCATGTTACTTCCAGTCCGATTTCCTAGGCTGGTGTCAAAACTTCATTTTCATTTGATCCATCGTTGGAAAGTGCCTTTCTTAGTTGTTATGTTGTGTCTCAGTCTAGCCCTTGATGCTTTTTCTCATGTTGCAGCTTATGTGTAGAATTTGGTTTCTAAATATTCACTAAGGGCCATATACCATTTCATATTAAATCCTCTCAAAAACAAAAATCAGTTGTAATTTTTACTGAATGTAAGAACAGTCTTACTGGGTCGGTAATGGTCCATCAAGCTCAGTACCCTATCTTCTGACAGTGGGCAGTGCCAGGTGCTTCAGAGGGAATGAACAGTCAGTCATCGAATGATCCTGTCATCCATTCCTAGCTTCATATAGGCAGAAGATAAGAATATAGATGCCCCGAGAATGGGATTTCATCCCTGACCTTTATCTAATTCTTTTTGGACCCAATTATAGTTTTGGCCTTTATGACAATGTATGCACATCTACAACCCCAAGATTCCTTGGCAATTACAAGAATTCAAAAATCATGAGTTATATATCCCAAAGTCACAACTAAAAAAACCAGTTATTGGGGTCTTTATGTGCCTTTTGTTCCTGAGCGTTTAGGGTACCAGGTCCACAAAAATAGGAGTCTATACCCTGAGTGTATCTTGGCCTTCCCCCAGACTTTTGCTGTTACCTCTTCTGAACAATATATATCTAAGGCCACAACTACACTACAAACTTATGTTCACACAAGTTACATCAGCATGCAGCCAGTACATCACTTGTGTATGTGCCTTCTTGGCTTCTAGTGTTGGGATGAGTGTACTCACCAGGAGTGCATGTATTGACTCAGAGCAGGTGCACCAAGGGTGTGTATTAACCACCCATCACAATTTGCTAGGGCTCTCATTTAACATTCTCTGGTCGGGGTAGCAAATTGTGTTGGCTGATTGATACCGTGTCTCAATTTGCTACTCCTGGAGCAGAGGATGGGAAAAGATAAGAGGTAGCAAATTGTAACAGGAAAGAAAAAAGAACATCCATAGGTTGTATAATACTGTAGTTACTGGTAGAGAAATCTGTCAGTAGCCATTTTTTACATTGTTATCCCAGCTTCAGGCAGGAGGGAATGGTTTTCAAACTGTGGGGCATATCTCCCTTGGGTAGTGTAACCTGCAGTTTGAAAACCTCTGTGCTAAATGGAAGGCAAAAATCTGTGGGGGGAAACGTGTCATGACCCCTTCATACCGCCCACACCTCACTTCTAGCAGACGCAAATATGCTTGCTCACTCTGGGAGCTCTTTAGTTACAGCTCTGACTTTATTCCTGTGGATCTCAGTGATATCCAGAAGTGAAAGTAGAGCCAAATTCCCAGCCCCCGCAGCTGGTCTGGTCTAGGCTAATGGATTTAGCAGAGCTTTCTTGCTCATTAAGCTAAAAATATCTTAGGGGACAGGGTTTTTCCATTTCTATTAGGAGCTTCTTGGCAGTTTTTTTTAATGCTTTTTCTAAAGGGGTTTATATATATGTGAGAGAGGGGAGATTTGGAATACGACATGCATTTCTATACTTTTCTAATTGATTGCCTAAGGGATTTGGAGGGGGAAGAACTCAGGGAGTCAAACCTTATCTTGCATATCTTCTGTGCACTCTCCTATGGGGTGATCCATCAAGGCTACCGAATAGGATTCTGCTTGGTACTTTATACTCAAGGTGCTGCTGCCTTTAATTGTTACTTTTATTTGGGATAAATGGTATGAGTCATGAGAATTTGCTAATACTGTTGTGATACTGTCATCAAAACTAGTGGCATCCTACTTGGTTATTAGTCTGCAGCATAGTTCTCATCAGAGGGGGCCAACATCCACCCCAGGGCAAGGTGTGGTGAGCCCTGCTCAGAGCCCCCAGAAGGGGCTGGGCCTCAGGCCATGGTGATGGGCAGTCAGCCCTTAGTGCTGTCCAGAGCACAGCGCTGGCCCCCCTCAGCCCTCAAAGCCGCTCGGAGTGCCCAGCATGGTGCTCCAGTGACAATTCAAAGGACTCCGGGGCTCTGGCCAATGCTTCATTGGTAGTGGTCAAGAGCTCCAGGCCCCTTTGAAACACTGGGCCCCAGGGCAGTTGCCCCCTTTACCCATCTGTCAGTGGTCAGGGTTCTCATGGTGAAAATCCAAAGATGAAAGGAGACCGAAAATTCACTTCTGTAGCACATGGCGCAGAGCATCCAAATCATCAGCTGAGAAATCCATTTATTGGGTTATTATTTTTTAATGTTGACATTGGTTTGGGGCTGCAGTTAAAATAAGACTTCTGCAGGAAGTTACTGTAATGCTTTCCATACAAAGGTGTTGTGTGGCAGGAAATATTCTCCAGGGTACACAAATTAGGCTATTTTGAAGTCTGGGTCAGTGACTGGGCTTGACTTTTCTTTTGAAGTAATTTTGGCTGCCTTGAGCTGGTAGAAGAACACTGGGGTGTGTTTCAAGCGTGGCTGTTTCCTTAATAATTTTTGTATGATTTGAAATCAAAGCTTTGGAGACAGCTTGGCGTATAAACAATGGATTTCTTCCTTTGCTTCTGTGACCTCTGTTATTGGACAATGATCACATGAAACTAAGAGAACTTTGTCTCTTGCAGACAGCTGTGCTGTACATTCTAACACAGGATGCATGCGGATCAGCGATAGCTGCTTGGGTCTGACTTGATGGACTTTGATTTGTCCATTGTTCATACTTCTCCCTTCATCAGAAGGAAACTTTGCCGAGTCCTTTTACGTTTTCACCTATTGTAAAGTGGAAGCCATTTCTACTAATGGGACCCCTCTGCTGTGTTTTGTAAACTTATTTGCTTTGCTCTTCCTTTTGCAAAAGGCAGATAAACTTAAAAGGAAGCCATACCTCCTCCTGCATGTGTTTTACATTCTAATCAGATTTCTCATGCATTGCTTGTGATGAGCAGAATATCTTGGGGACCGGGGTGGCTTCCCAGTGCATCAAATTGCTGTTATAACTATTGTTATAGGTAAACTCGGAGAAGGGACATATTGAAAGAAGTTGGAACTGCTGCTTCTTGCTCAGTACTTACTGAGTTGACAGATTTGCAGCATAAAGTAAGTGCTTACTGCACTCCTCCTCACCTCTCCCCCAGCCCGAAAGGGGGAAAATCTATCTCATAGCGCCTGTTTGGAAGATGGCTTGTACTTTAATTTCACATGGTATCCCTAGTTTGCCTACTTGAAACAAATATAGTAGCGTAGCACTGTACCTCGAGAATGGTTCTGTTTTTATTAGCATGCTGAAATAGATCAGTCTCCTATGAATTTTCTATGCTTTCCATGTCTTTCAGTGAAGGATTCTTCTGTAACTACTGAATAATAAAATAGTGCATTACATGGAATTTATCTCACATGCGCAACATTGCTCTCATTTTAATGCAATCTTTTCTGCAAGCAGTTTTTCACAGATTTCTGATCCTTTTGGAAATGAAAGATTAATGAGACTGAGTGCCTTGGAAACATTTTTTTGTAACCAGAGAGTGGCCGCTTACGTCAAGATCTAATTACTCTGTTCTTATTTTTATATCAAGAAGAAGTTCTTTGGGAGTTATATTTAATTGAATAATTTATTTTTTACCTGCTTAAATGTACTGTTATGAAATTGAGGCTAATGCTGTTGCAGGCAGTTGTATCTAGAATGGATTGCAACTGGACAGATTGCATCATTTATTTTGTTAAGGACTCACCCTTGAGTTTTACTCTGATTGAGTGGCAATATTGCTGCTTCAGAAGATAGATTCTGAAATCAAAGGCCACAGGAGTGCTGCATTGCAGTTACTGTGAGCCTACATCACAACCAGAAATTTGAGCTGTTGAAGTGTTCATTGGATGCTTAGGAAGGTGTGGCTTTGGTTCTGTATTGTGGGAGAGATCTTAAAATGTATAGGTTTTCTAAGGTGTATGATGTTTAAAGGCGTTTTGTACTTGCTATTCACTTGATATCAACCTCCCTTTTGTCTCTTACTATGTACAAAGCTGAAAGTGCATATATGCATATACTGTGAGAGATTTTGAGCCTTACTTCTCCATACAGAAATATACATATATAGCATGTAAGAGAATTAACCAGAAGAACTGGTACCTAGCTACGGCAGCTGGCGATCCTTTACAGGAAGTACAGATTTAATTACAGGTCTACTATTGTCTATTATTTTGTTCTTTAGCAGGTAATGCATATCTATTTTTCCATAAGTAAATGGCCTTCCAAGACTCAGATGATGAGATTGACCATTGGGTATTGTTGCTTCAAATTAGGGATGTTAGCATATAGCCAAATAAGCGATTGACTGATAAGACTAGGCTTATCGGTTAATTCTATTGACTATATATATGCACTCTATATTAGAGGCAGCAAGGGGGGGCGAGTAGCAGGAACCGGTGTCTATGGAGAGCTGGCTTTAAGCAGGCTACCCATGAGCACCAGATCTGCCTGCAAACCCCCACCATGCTGCTGCCTCTGATAGAGGCATCAGTGTGGAGGGTGAGGAGGCAGGCTGGAACCGGGTTTCAAGCTAGCTCTCCATATGTATTGGCTCCCATGGGCCTGCCTGTCCCGTCCCCCCGTCCCCCTCCGACCCCCTTAGTGCTTCCTTCAGAGGCAGTGAGGCGGGCAGGCAAGAGCTAGTGCTGGGGGGATTAAAGGCTCCACGGTGCCCCCTCCCTCCCCCCCGGTTCTCTCCTGTTGCCTCTATCAGAGGCAGCAGCATAGGGGGAGGGCAGGGGAGGCCTGCTGTGAAGTAGTCTCTGTCTGAGGGGAAGAGGGGGGGTTTCCAAGCTACTTCCCATCCTGTAGAGCAGTCTCTGTTTGTGAGGAGTTTAGACCCCCCCCCCCCCCCCCCACGGACAAGGGCTGCTGCCACCCCGCATTGCTGCCTCTGTCAGATAGATCATCACTCATTCAAATGTAAACTGTGGTGAAGAGGTTTGTGAGTGGAAGGAAGCAAAGCAGTGAAACTTCTCTTGCCTTGGAAGTCTCTTAAGACTCTGTGTATAACATAAGTTTGTAAGGCCCACCATGCTTTCTGACCCTCTCACTACCCCATAGTCAATAAATAGACTGCAGGCCAAATTCGGCCAGATGCTTTGAACAGACCACAAAATCTTTTTATTTAATTATTATTGTTATTTTCTCTGGAGTCTGGACCTTGACCAAGTAATTTGGACCTTGAAAAAAGAGATTACCCCTGCTTTACACAGCGACTGTGCCGTGTAGAAAGAAAGTAACCACAGGCAAAGTACCTATGTTTGATCTTCCTCTATCTCACACCCTTTCAGGAGTGCTGCATTCTTGTCCTGTGGACTCTTATTTTTTCTGATTTTTCAACTGTAAGCTCAAATGGTGAAGGCCTATGTTTTGGAAGCTGACCGACTTCCCTGGATTGTAGTCTCAAATCCCCATATCAATGATGATTAACTTAAAACTGTGTTTATATGCAGCACCTGAATGAGTTACAAATTATGACCAGTGGTGGGACAGAGGATCCCCAGAGAGAAGGAGTGGTCTCTCTGAGGTCCATCTGTTAGAGGGTAGGTCTCCTGCAAAGTCAGAAGATTAAAAACACACTCTCAAGGACATTGCAGGAGTCCCCTCTTCCCTGCTACCACATTACAGCATTACAAAATGGTCTGTAATTGGGTTATGCTCTTTGAGCGCAGTCTGGTTCTCATGTTGATAGTCTTCAGAAGAACAGCTGGGTGAAATGAACTCCTGCTTCATGGATGAGAGAGGAGGGGTGTGTGTTGTAGGGGGGGGAGCGAAGTCTGTAATACAGGAGCATCGCTACTAATATGGGAACATGGCACTAAATCAAAGTGCTTCCTCTGGGAATTGCTAATAAATTCTAAATAGCAGGCAAATGTTTCCTAGTAGCTTCCTGAAAACCTGTAATTTATATGCAGGTCCTGTGCACTAGAGTGCTTAGATTCTAGGTCAAAAGCCTCTTTGCTTGCTCTGACATTTCCTGTCATCTTTAACTGACAGTTTTATAAACCAGCCATGTCTTGCTAAGCAAAAGCTGAAGTGGGTAAGAAAGAGGGTAGCAAAGAGGATAAGAAAGTCTGAGATTTGCATGGACTTACTTTATGACCAAAAGGTCAGATGGTCAACTGCTCTTTTCAGTGTCATTAGGCATAAGTCAACTTAACGTTGAAAATGTAAAATATATTTTCACGTGTCTTAGGAATTACGAACATTGTGTACCATTAACATCTGCGTAAGTTGCCGTTATCCCAGAGTTTAGCCAGTGTTGCTCTTAAGTCATTCTTCCACTCTACTCTGCTCTGGTTAGGCCTCAGTTGGAGTATTGTGTCCAGGTCTAGGCACCGCATTTCAAGAAAGATGTGGAGAAATTGGAGAGGGTCCAGAGAAGAGCAACAAGAATGATTAAAGGTCTAGAGAACATGACCTATGAAGGAAGGCTGAAAGAATTGGGTTTGTTTAGTTTGGAAAAGAGAAGATTGAAGGGGGACATGATAGCAGTTTTCAGGTATCTAAAAGGGCATCATAAGGAGGAGGGAGAAAACGTGTTCATCTTGGCCTCTGAGGATAGAACAAGAAGCAATGGGCTTAAACTGCAGCAAGGGAGGTTTAGGTTGGACACTAGGAAAAACTTCCTGTCAGGGTAGTTAAACACTGGAATAAATTGCCCAGAGTGGTTGTAGAATCCCCATCTCTGAAGATATTTAAGAGTAGTTAGGTAAATGTCTATCAGGGATGGTCTAGACAGTATTTGGTCCTGCCATAAGGGCAGGGGACTGGATTCGATGACCTCATGAGGTCCCTTCTAGTCCTAGTATTCTATGATTAAGTCCTCTCAAGAACACCAAAGACTCTCTGTAACTAGGTTATGACACTGTTATTTGACCCTTTTAACACACTGTGTTATGTTGACAGATTTTTTCCCCAACAATATAAACGAGGGTCCACTGTGTTTCTGTGTGCACCTACCAGGCTGCTTTACCATGTCGTCTTTTGGAGAATCCTGGGTAAATTGCCCAAGGTAGGAACTGAGTAAGATAGAAGTCATGTATACAGCAGTAGTGGGCGATGCACTCTGGGATGTTCCACTGCACAGAATGCTGTGGAGGGGGGGGGAGTACAACCAGCCAAACCAGTTACACAAGAGCTCTTTGGAGGGAGGAGGGCAGTAGTTTCATCTGCTCAGCCAAATGAGTTTCAAGAAGACCACCATGTGCCAGCTGTATATGCTGGCAGAGAAGGGAACCTTGCTAGCTGCCATAGTTACTAAGGGTGTGTCTATACTACATGGCTATTTCGGGATCCCAAAATAGCTATTCCACATTTACACAAGCCATCCTTTATTTCGAAATAATGGTTGCACTGTTTCGCCATCCCAGTAAACCTTGTTGCATGAGGGATAAGGGATGGCTTGAAATAGTGTGTTATTTCGAAATTTGGTGCTATGTGTACCGTGCCCTATTTCAAAATAAGCTATTTCAAAATAGATATGAGATAAGATATGCAATTTGCATAGTGCAAATTGCATCTCTTATTTCAAGTTTAGAGTGCCATGTAGATGCATCCTTAGAAAGTAGCATCAGCATTGTGTGTGGACAGAACCCTTGTTGAGAGCCACTCAATCTTGATTGGTTCCAAATTGTTAAAAGTTGTAAAGTAGATGGGTGATGGCACCATCCTTTGTAAGGGTACAGAGAAACTCATCTTCCTTTACAAGTCTTTAATCGCAGGCATGCGATCTCTATTCATCTCATACTGTCTTTTCTTCCTTTGCCTTTATGTCTTGGTCTCTGTGGCGAGAGAGAAAACTGTCACCTCTAGGTTGGATTACTTGGAGTGTTTTACTGTTAGTTTCAGTAAAGCAATGCACAAATTATATTTAAACTAAGCTTTCTTGTCCAAAATCTTAAACTCGTTTGTGCTTAATTTGTGTATACCGTAGTAGTGTAACCCATACACCTTCTGAGTGTGGTGTACTGTCCCATGTAGTGGCACTTTAGACTATCTAGAGAGAAAGAATGAGTTTGCCTTTTAGCTCAAGTTGTAGAGGCTCATGCACTAAGCTCCAGAAATCCCAGATTTGGTTCTGCCTGTCGGTGTTGCAGTAGCAATGATACAGTTGTTTGTATGCAGTCTAACAATCTGAGTTCTTAATTTTCCATCATAGTGGGAGGTGGAGTCTCCTTAAAGAAGAAATCAAAAAGACATTTTACTGTGTCACGGGATGATGCTAAATCCTTCATTTGTGTTTCCTGCCTTGGCCATGCAATTTACCTCCCTTGTGCCTGCCTTCACTGATGGCTCTGCGGTAGTGAGACATGAGCATATGCTTGGCATTTGCATGTAAATGAACACCCTAAACATCTTGTTTTGCTCTGGAATTGGAATGTTTTATTACTACAACAATACACAGGTTTTTTCCTTAAATGAAGGATTTTTTTTAAACCTGCAGGTTTTGACTTGCAAGGTTAGAAAAAAATCATAGGAACCTATTTCTGCTTTTACGGTTCTTGCTTTGAACAGAGATGCTTTAAATTCAGCATGCCAATTTAGATCATTTTTAAGAATTTTGGAGTGGGTAAATAGTACCTTTTGACAGCTGAGCTGTTAACTCGAGCTTGTAAATAATGTATTTTGGAGAATGAGGGCTGGCCTCTTCAGAGTTCCCATGCATAACTTAATCTAATTGATATGCAAGCTTGTTAATGTAAAGAGCATAGTTCTCTACTGGCTCTTCTACGCAGAGAGGGAAAAGATGCTACAGTACAGTTCCAAAATTCAACATTGACAAATTTTGTAATTGGATTTAGTTTACTTCAGAGTTTGTAGAGTTTAATGCATTTATATGGCGAGAATAGCAAAGAGACTTGACTTTTTTTGTGTGATCAGATTATAGTTCTGATAATGCTTGTCATGACAGGTGGGGTATTTGTTTTTTCCATTGATGTCAGTGTTGTGTACAGTACTAAATTCCTGTGCCAACTGGGTTTAAACAGCCAGCTGGTGTTAGATGTGTGGTGCTGGTCTTCCTTCAGTTGTGGAAAAGCATAACTGTGTAACAAACATAGGAAAGCTAGGGGTGAAAGTAATGTTGAATATTAGTGCCCGACAAAATGTTTGGATGTTGCCCTGCTATATAAACACAGCATGGATCTTTGAACAGAGCACAGAATAAAACAGCTCAGCAGTTTCATGGAATCTAGGTAACATTTTGGTGGCACAGTTCTCCAATTTAATTGTGTTAGCTGCTGTTGGCTTAATGGAGCTCAAAAATTCTCCAAATTTTGTCCAAGAAATTACTGACTTAGAGGAGTGGTTGAAAAAGATGGTTCATTTTTAAGCTTTATTCTTTGTACCGATCCATGTTGAATCTAATTTCAACAATGAACTAATCTTCAGGGATACAGTTCACAGATATTTCAGAATACAGTTGAGATCAGATTTTTAAAATTGGCTTTAGAAAATGCACAGCAGTTGCCTTTATAGAGTGCATTTAGAACTGCAATAAAAACTTGTTTTGACAGACATACTCACTAAACACAGTGATAGAATGCTAACACCGATGCAAAGCAAAAGACATTCACAAGTGGGAAATAAAGCGCATCCTGGAATACCTGGAAATGGAGTGTAACAATTCTCGATATGCTTTATTGGACCCTGTTGTGCAGGAGACCATATGGTGCTGTTCCACTTAATTGTGCATTTAAGTGTTTGTATTGGTTGCTGTTGTCATTTTAATTTAAACAATTGTGCTGTATTCTTGTATGCTGAATGAAGACCTATGAAATTTCATAGATATTTCAAGAAGTCCCAAGATAGGGACTGTAGGTTTGTTCTTAAGTTGAATTTGTATGTAAGTCGGAACTGGTACATATGTTGGGGGGGGCGGGGGGGGAGCTGGAGTTAGGTGGAAAAGACCCTGATTCTCATACAACTTCCTTATTCTAAGAAAAACACATACTGTTTTGATATGAAGGTTTTTTTGGTTGATATTTTAATTAAAAATTGATCATAAGTTTCAGTGTTTCATGCTATATCCAAATCTTCCTTTTGGGGTACCTGAAAGATCCCAGTTACTCATTTAATAGTCAGAATCTTTGTTTTTTATAACTAAAAAAAGTTTATTCAATGCATATTACTGTTCCAAATAGAATTTGCTACAGACGGTTCAGTGAAATGGGTATTAAGTATAATCAATAGTCATTGGAGAGCACAGTGAAATATTGATACAGTCAAAGCTGTTGTTATATTCTGCTGAGCAGAAAATGGAAATCCTTTCCTGTGAAGTGTGTGTGTGAATTTATCCACAGGATTAATTTTAAAGAAAAATTCTGTGTTGGGAACAGGAGTTTAGCCACAGGTGGGTCCTCATTGTCTACTCACCCACTTTGCAACCAGACTCATCCCCTCGGGGCTTACCCTGCTCCGCTCCAGCCAGGGTGTGGGGTTGGGGCTTATCCCCTCTTCCCTTCTGTCCTGCTCCTCCCCATTCTTGCCCACCCACACCACTGGGTAATTTTTCAGCTTCACCTCTGCCAGGCTGGAAGGGACTTGTTAATTTCATGTGACGCTAACAAGATATTTGCAGCTCCAGTGCTGAAGAGGGAAAGAGCTGTTGCTCCCAAGGTGGGGACTGTAACACAATGGGTCTCAGCTGCTCCTGCTGTTCCCTAGGAAATTAATTTTTCTGCTCTGGGGTGCCCCCTTTTGGCTGGTGTCTTGTTCCCCCCAGCAGACCCGCGTCCTCCGCGGCGAGAAAAGCCGCACAGCGTCTCCCTGGTCTGCTGGGGGGGAGAGGTGGCGCTAGCTCCGTGTCTCCCTGGTCTGCTGGGGGGAAGCGCCCCCTGCGCCGCCGGAGGTGGCGACAGTGGGGGAGGCACCCCGCACTAGCTGCACCTCCCCCCCCCGTTTGTAACTAGGGATCCAACGCAAGTCAGATTGATGTAACCCGGGGACTGCCTGTATGTTATACAGTAAACTTCCGATAATTCAGCACCTTTAGGACCCAGGGGGTGCCGGATTATCAGATATGCCAGACCATAGGAAGGGGGGGGCTATGAGGGATCTGGGGTGGAGTGGGGGGGGGATGCACCCCTCGGCGCTGCGGGACCAACCTGGCAGCACCCCAGTTGCTCTGCCCCAGACTTCCCCAAGTCAGCCGCTGCTGAAACTGACCAACATAGCACAGCACGCTCTGGAAGCTGGGGGCAGAGCAGCTCCAATTGTCTGGCTGCCTGGAGCACTTCCTGCACCATCTGGAACCCGGACCATCAGGAGTGCTGGACCATTGGATGCCGGACCACTGGAGTTTTACTGTACTTCAATATAACTTCTAGTGAATTTCATCCCTTTGTTACCCCTCTCTATTCCCTTCAAACTGCATCAAGAAAAATGCCTTAAAAGTCGTTCTGCTCAGAAAAGTGACGCTGTAAAAATAGCATTGCCATAATCTGCAGAACTGCTTGCCATATATTCTCAGATGTCTGCTGCCTTTAGTGACAAATTCTTTGTTCTGCTTTTTTGCACCTGTTAGATCGAGCTGTGTTTTGATTCCAAGTCATCCTTTCATATGAATATCAAACAGAATTCTAGTATAAGTGATGTCCTGCATGTGCCATCAAATTTCATCTAACCCTTAGTACATATAGAGTTTCAAAGAGTGTTCTGGTGCCCAGTAATTTGGTATAATCCAGTGAACCCTTGTGCATTTGCATGCTCTTCCAATCTCCTCATGTAAACTAACTACTGCGCTAAGTGCACCCCCTGTATATGGAGCCTAAGGATGTCAAAGATCTAACCAAACATTCTATTCCAAATGGTTTATGGATAGTGACTTGAATGAATTTGGGCTGAAACCAGTTACATGTTTTCTCAAATTAAGAGTTCCCTTTTGTTTTTGTGGTGGTTGTTTTTAAATTCCCAAACCTTGTTTGGAGCTCCCCAGAGGGCAGTTTTGTTGCTTTTCAGAAATAGTCTGCACCGCTTTATCTTGCTGAGATCCACCATTCACATTAATGATCAGATCTTGTTTATATCTTTAAAGTTTTGCCAACATAGATTTGTCAATAAGGAGTATGAAATATCACACACCTGACCGGCATAACTCTATGGTTAAAACCTTATAGTGCGGGCATAAGTGTCCATGAAAGTCCTTTTGCCTATATAATTTATTTTATTCTGGGGAATAATAAGATATATAGTCAAAATAATCCTTTTTGCTACTATAAGCTATGTTTCCACTCGGGGGAAGGGGAGGGGAAGAAAGGGGTTTTGCTAGCAATGTTCCCTTTCATTTTTTCCATCCATATACAGAATAAATTTTGTTATGTGCACCAAAGCATGTGCAGATGTGCAGTACCAATAAAAATGGTGTGGGAAGTGCTCTGCTAATCAGCTGATCAGTATTTGCAACTCTCCTGGGCTACCGCCCAAGCGCTCAACTTACAGAGAACACTGGTGCTGGTATAACTGAGTATAGCTAGAACCATAAACCCTTTCTATTGTAAACAAGGCTTTAGTTCATTCCTTTGCTACAAATAGCATACAGAAAGCTGCTCCTTCAACAAGAATCTACATCTCTGAGGCAGTTTTCTTCTGATTTGTATCTGCAAAGACTTTGGGGTTCTTACTTACAAAGAAAATAGCTATTTAGCATACTTCTTTCTCAGCTAAGCTGGGAACAGAATCCCATAGGCTGGGCAAATTTTCAGTCTGTGTGGCATGTTCAGGTCCAAGCCCATTTAAATGCATTATCCTCTTTCACATAGGTGGCAGTACTGAAGCTAATGTTTAAAAAAAATGTACAGTGTACACAGCTTGGGGGGGTGGGGGGAAGTTTCTGTGCATCTATATATCATGCTTGGATTATCTATAAATAAAAGTTTTGCTTTAGAGTCTTACACTACATATAATATATAATCAGCAGTAGTAGAGACTTCGTGTGCAATTTTAACAATATTGTTTGGATATTAGCAGTCAAGTGTTCAGGTCAAGTGCATGGAAAGTTTTACAGAGAATTGGTAGTGGAAAGCAAATATATCAATGAGTGATGATTGTCCCTTAATAAATCGGAATTTAGGAACAGTTGTCTGTTAGAAAATACAATCCACCAGGGAAGTATTTGAGTTACTTTCCTGGCTGTGGCGGTGAGGAGTCCTGTGGCACCTTATAGACTAACCGAAGTGTTGGAGCATAAGCTTTCATGGGCAAAGACCCACTTCGTCAGATGCATGTCATCTGCATTTCCTGGCTGTGCCTCTCATTGGCGCTCCTGCTCATCTCTCCTGATATTGCCAATGTTTAATGATGTCTTCTGGGTAGATGTCCCTGATGGCATCTGACACCATGAGTTGATGCATCAGCTGAGTGCATGTCATAATTGTGGAGTTTTTCTAATTTAAGTAAAAATAGTTAATAGGGAGCTTTGGGCCTTGTAACATTTACAAATTCGCACTTGTTTCAGAGATGTCTAATTTTTAAAAAACTTCATTAAATCTTTAAAAATGTTTATCATCTTGAGCAAACGATGTTTAGAAATGTTTGCCGAATGCAGTTCAGAGCTTGCTGAAGTTGTCCAGCATTCAATTGTTTTACCAGAAGTTATTTTTTGTGCGGGAGGGGAGGAGGAGAGGGGTAACTTGTGCTAACCTAAATACTGTATTGCTATAAACAAAAGCTCCTTTCTCCCACAAAAGGTAGTTCATAGCATGGTTTTAACCAAGTTTGTAATACGGTAACAATGTTTGGTGCAATGCATGCAAACAGTGTTGCAGCCATGCTAGGCTCCCTAAAGCCCAAGAAATCTCTGTGGCACTGATCCAGCAATCCTTTCCTTTTGTGGGACTGCATGTTGGCACAGGTTTCCCCCTCCCTCCCCCCCAATTAATACCTTGCAGGATCAGGGCCTATGGTATGTAACCCATAATGGAAATAGCCTACTCTTTCAACAGCTTGCCTTTAAATAAGGGTTGCGTGTTAAGCTTAGAAAGTCCTACTGCTTGTTAGCTTGTCACAGCCTTCCTTGGTGTTTAATGTGTTTAATAATTGAGCCCATAGTCAGCTGCTTCTTTAATCTATGGTGCTCTGAGATGGAAGCATCTCTTGATAACTTTGAAATTGCAAAATATTATGTCCTTTCATCATGGCCCTTCCCTTTTGGAAGGAAAAGGGTGTCTGACATAATTGGACTTCACCCTTGAAGATAAAAAGGAATCACTTAAGTGGCGTCTTAGTCACTTCCTGAAAGATGGTTGTCATGCTAGCCTTCTGTAGACGGCTCAACAATGAAGTTAAAGGATAGGAGAGATAAGAGGCTGATTGTAGCCAATTGCTTTGAGTATACAGAAGGCCTTGTACGTTATACAGCTGCATGTTACATCAAATAATCATTTCATTGATACATGATCATTAAGCAGAACAGAATGATTCTAATAAAGCAATTTAGCCTCTCTCCCTCTCCCCCAATCTCTACTCCTTTTTATTCCTCTGTGGTGTTGAATAACAAATGGGCACGGAAATAGAACCATTTAAGCCTTTACAGTGGCCTCCTTGTAGCAGTATTACACAGCATTTGATTAAATTAGTTTATAAGGAAGAGGTTTTTGGTCTTAGGTTTGGTTGGGGAATGCATGTGTGTGTTGTGACTAATGCATTTTATTTGAGAACGCAGAAACTTTGATTTTTTTTTTACCCCTTTTTTAATTTGATCAAATTTGCTCAGTATTTTTTTAATACTGATGAGAGGTTCCAATGTATAACAGTAATGCCATGCTCCAGTGTTAAACTATTGCTTTACATCAGGGGTTTCCAAACTTTTTGGCATCACGGCCCCTTTTTAATTTTTGAAAAACTTACACTCCCCCCAACAGCAAAACTTGTTGAGCAAAAAAAAAAAAAAAGAGGAACTGACTGGGGCAGCAAAACTTGATGGGGAAGGTGGGGACTGGGTTGCCTCGCGCCCTTCCCCCCCCGAATTTCTTTACACCCTCTAGTGTGAGAACTGTGCTTTACATAGTGTCAAAGAGCTTCACAGACATTAATGGCATTGTAATTAGAGATGTTAAGTATCAGTTAATTGAATAGTCGATTAATCTAATTCTTATCGGTTAGTCAACTATTCTATAGTTCCCGGGCAGCCCCTGTCTGGGGTGGGAGGGGTCTGAGCTCCTGAGTTGATGCATCAGCTGAGTGCGTGTCTAATTCAGTGCATGTTTTGGGCTTGTCATAATTGTGGCATAAGCCAGAACTGAGCAAGGCTGCCTGTCCTCCTGGTTCCTAATACACTTTAAATAGAGAGCTGCAGCGGGTCTGAGCTGGGCTGCTGGCCAGCCTGCTAAAAAACGTACTGGCGGGGGAAAGGAAGGGGAGAATGCATGTAGTCTATAGCATTAACCTATGAGCTTTGGCTTATTGGTTAATCGACTACACTATTACATCCCCAATTGTAATGCCTGTGTGAGAGGTATAAATATTATCCATATTATATAGGTGAAGAGATTGAGACATGGTAGTTGGGTAGCTGCCCAAGGAGTCACAGAGCAGGGAATGGGACTCGATTCTTCCAATATTTAATCATCTCCTTTACTACAAGATTGCCAGATATGCCGTTATAATCTCGTCTCGGGATTGTAGGTGTCATAGAAGTATACTTCATGCCGGGACTTCTTGCAGAATGTCAGCTTTTAAGCAAAATGGGGTTTAAATTGCTTCAGCAATTTCTAACTTACAGGAATGCATCTAAGTGGATGGTTTTGCAGTACAGAACCTTTTACAGTAGCTTTATCCAGTTGGATTTGTAGCAGCTCTCTGAGTCTGGGGAACAAACTGATAGCATTCTGTTCTTCAGTGAATAGGTTTTCCCTTTGCAACTGGCCACTCGTAGAGAGTAAATAGTCATGGAGATTAAGTTATTGTCTTACCTTTTTAGAGGTGGAGTCCTGCCAGGTCATGCTTGGGGAAAGTGTATGAGCTAATGCTGGAAAGCTTGCAGAGCATCTACCTGTATTTGGCTGTATAGATGTCACTTTTCAGGGTCCATTGCATACATGCATTAAAACTTTTATTTTAAATAAACTATTTTTCCATATGGATTTTAATGTTCCTCTTTGTGCTCCTAAGCATTCGACTGCACCAGTTCTACTGCATATTTAATGCACGAACCTCTACATTCCATTCATATTTGACACTTGGCTACTGTGTATCATGCTCAAAGTTTGCCCAGTAGAGTTGTTAATGGCTTGAAGTATTTATTGCCAGGTGAACTTTCAGAATTTATGTAACAAACCAAATAGCTAGTGCTCTGTTAACATTTCATTCTATAGGCAAGACACTAAATTTCTGGAATGCTGACCCGAAGTATGGTACTCTCTTCCCATCTGTGATGGCTCTCTGGTGGAAGCTGAAAATTAACACTAGTTTAAAAACAAAAACTAAACCACCAGGAAACTTCAGCAATCCTGAAGAGTAAACATTTTGGAACAGCTTTACTAAGATTGTACGGCTTGCAGAGTCCTTCTGTGTGGTGCTACTCTGTCTGGGCAGTATTCCATCAGCCAGTCTCTGCACCTTTTAAAAAGTGCTTTGACCCAGCCACACCCCCCATCATGTACACACACATATACGTACACATTTTGTTCCTTGAAATTCAACCCCTCTTAACCTATGAAACAGAATCATGACTAGCCACAGAAAGGAAAATCAGTATGCTCTCCATCACAGAAGTGAAGATGTTGAAATGGTCAAATTGTTGGACATGCCATGATAGGAAAGAAAGCAAAGTTGTAAAGTGCCTGTGCAGGAATGCTGGTTGCTCCAATTGAGGATCAGTTGGGGGGCTCATTGGTTAAACTTCATGGCTACATGGAAGCCCTCCCTGCTGCGCACTGCTGCCTCTGTTTCAGAGTAGAGGGAGCAGGCAGGAGCTGGTGCTCATGGGGCTTTTAATTGGTTCCCATGCCGCCTGACCCCTGTGTTGCTGCCACTGATAAAGGCAGCAGCGCAGGGGGCCAAACAGGAGCTGGTGCTTGCGGGGAGCTGGCTTTTAAGAAGGCAAGCTGGCTCCCTGCAAGGACCAACTCCCTCATGCTGCTGCTTCTGATACAGAGGCAGCAGTATGGGGTGGGGCTGGTGGGAGCTGCACGCTGCTTCCTGTAAACTTGTAACCGCTGAAAAATTCAGCGGTTACATGTTTACCAAAAAAACAACGCATTTTAACATCCCTAGTCTAGGCTATGTAGATATAGGAATATTTGGCAGAGACTGAAGAACTATATTGGTAGGGTGGCTCTTGCAGTGACCTTGGGTGGAAGGACAACAAAGGGTGAGGCTAAAGATGCAATATGTGGACCTCAGAGGGCTTGGCTGCAGGGCTGTTTCATTGTTCTGAAGACTTCTGGGCTTGGGTTGGAGTCTGGGTTCTAGGACCCTGTGGGGTGGGAGTGTCCCAGAACGTGGGCCCTAACCTGAGCCTGTAAGTCCACACAGCAATGAAACAGTCTCCAAGCTTGCTGGCATGGGTCAGCTAAGAGATTTTCATTGCTGGGTTGGCACCAAGAGAGATCGTTTTGCCCAACAGCTTGTCTTTAAAAGTCATCAGCCCCAGATATGGGGATAGCAAGAAATAAGAAAATTTTGTTCTGGAAAGTATACTGAATATATTGGTAGCACAGCAGTGCTCAAATGATGTAATCTGAAGTGGGGGTAAAGACCTGGTAAGGACCAGGATTTTGTATGCCCCTGGGAAATAATTTTTTAAACACATGGGGTGTAATGCAATCTTGGGCCATTCCAATGGAAAAACATTTGCTGTTCAGGGTATTTTTCAGAGTCCTGGGTATACGTAGTATGTGGCAGGGATACTCTAGTGATATGCGGAAGAGGGAGTGACTGATTCAGAGGTATGGATATCGACATCCTTTTTCTTCAGTTTGATGGCACAGTTTTATCAGGGGGCTCCCGGGATATCTCCAGTGTCATTGTATAGGTTATCTTCAGAGATGAGACTCACAGGTACCACTGTAGTTGTTTCTTCAGCATCTTCTCACCTGGTTAGGTGTTTACAGACATATTTACGTGGTTTTCTGGCTGCTCTTCACATACCAAGATTTAAAAATCCAATTGTCTCTTCCATCAGTTCTGTCTCATACACTTAGTTATACTGCAAAAACATTAACTTTTAAATGGGAATTTGAAACACAGAATGACTTTATTGTCGCAGTGTGCTGTGAATAAACCCCAGATTTGCTTTTGTGTTTTTCTGCAGCAGAAGCCTTCTCATACAGAACAGCTTTTTGGTGCATGCTTGCCACCTGCACCCTTCTATGGACTGATTGGCTGTGTATCCATTAGTTGCCTGCTGTGTTGAGATGGCAGCAGCCTGCAAATGAGAAGGCTTTAAGGAATATAGAACAAAGATCATCACGGTTTGCATCAAATAACACTGTAATTGTTTATGGCAAGTTGTTATGTGCAACTGTGGCTTTTTTAATAGTCCCATAGCATTGTTACTCTTGAATGAAGATGATGATGAGCTGCTGGAAGGTCTGGATCTGGTACTTTAATAGCCATTGCACCTCTATTTTGCTACTGAAATGGCACTGCAAATGTCTTATTTCTGGGATCATCAGACTCATCTGTGTCCCTCTTCTCTGTCATTGATGCAGAAGTTTTCATTCAGTAGTGCATTTGATTTGGAAGCTTCTGAAGAAACCAATTCTCTGTGCTCTATTATAGGAACATGAATCCTTTCTCTTTTGTTACTTAGCAACTTTTAGTAGCCACTTGTTTCTTAACATTTCCTTTGGTTTTAGACAAGCTGAGTCAGATGCATGCAGATGCTGTATGGAAATGATTTTAACATTAACCACTCATCAGCAGTTTTACATTTACCACTTAGAATGAGAAATGCTTGGTGGATTCCACACTGTGCTCCGAGAAAAATAAGATTAAACCAGCTGATGTTATGCAGCTTCATTGTAACAGGATGCACTCATCTCTCGTGAGTGGCCCCCTTGGCAGAGTATCTGTGCATGCCCTTTCTCTCTGCTTTGTGGTGAGTCTTCAGTGACCCAGCCCTCTGGCCAAGTCTCTCTCAGTCTGTGAGATAAATCAAACCTCTTCTGAGATGTAAATCCAACAGGGGACCACCTATCATAGGTCCCTATATCTGCAGCCCTGTATGGGTGCATCTAAACAGCGGCGCTAAAAGAGCGTTTTCCATCTCTTGATCGCGTGCCTGTTATTTCAAAATAATTTTTGAAATAGCCAGCCTCTGCCAACATTGCTCGGTCCTACACCCGGTAGCTCCCTCAGCTAGGAAGGCACACTATCCACTCTCCTCCAGTTCTAGCAAGGAACGGACCTCACTCTGGACCTGCAGCATTTCTTATGCTTTCCTGCTTAACCCTGATTGACTGTTCTGTGGAGGCACTTTTGATTAGCCATATGGAACACAACCATTCTAGGCAGCATGGAGGCCTCTCTGCTGCCCTTTTTCGAGGCGGAGTGTGGCAGGAAAACAGGCCCCCCAGCAAGGGCTCTCATGGTCACATCTGCCTTGTCACAATTATATTATCAGATGCATTACCCACTCACCGCAAAATGTTAACAGACTAAGCCTCATGCTAGCCATTAACAACTTCTTTAATATTCAGATGTGTTTTATTTCATGTGCTGGTCTGGCTTCTCCATTGACTCTACCCATTCTTCTTCCCCTATAGAATTCTATAAAAGTTTTATACTTTGATTCCTAACAGGCATACATTCTCATCATTTTCCCTTTTTTAAAAAACTTTTTTAGGATAATATTCATTCACTAATTGACATTTTCTGTTTACTCCTAATGTTTCTGGTGTTAAAAAAACCATATGTTATGATTCTAGAAATACTTCCAAAGAACATTGAAATTCAAAAGAGGAGGGGTGGGGGCCTGGCGGGTGGGAAGTAATAAAAAAAAGATAGTTCCTCCAGTCCAAAATTAGTGTTTTCTGAGGGGGTGGGAAATAAACCTTTTTTCACAACTTGGAAAGATCTTGTGGTAGTTAATAGTAAATACTTTGAATTCTGCAAATGTGCTTTACTGTTATTAATACATGTAATATGTAGACTTAGCACATAACAAAATTATATGAATCAAAGATTTATATTAATGATATTTATCAATATAGATATCCCCTTGTTTGTTGAATGTATGTATTTATATTGGTTGGTTACTGCTATTGGGGTTATAATAGTGCTATCTGGCAGTTTTTATTAGTACCCTTATTTACTTTAGCTGACTCTTATTCTCCATTTTAAAAAAACCCACATTGTTCCCTATTTCCCATTTACTGTTCTTAAACAGCGCTTCCTTTTTTTATGGTGTAGGGTTAGGGAAGCATAAATTTTAACCTATAAAAACCCTAGAATACTTATGTTCCTGTTCAAGTTTTCTCAGTTTAACTAAGGCAGCATTCCACTGTATCTTGAATGGTAAGGTATTCCACTAATGACAGTAGAGAAGGTTTTAGCACTCATTTCTCAGGAGACTTTCCTTGAAATCTCTAGTAAGAGTTTTGAGACTATTAGGACAAGACGTCACATACTTTGCTTGTTTTTTAGTGGTCTGGTATTTCTCATTTAGGAGGATGGAGATAAAGACCATCCCTGAGCATGTCTGACAAGAAAGATGCCATCAGTAGCAGACATTTTTTCACTGTAGTAAACGAGGGGTTTGACTTTTCCACACTGCTTTTTGGTACCTGGCTGTGCAGGTAGAAACACCTTTTGAATGAACTGCAATGTTAATGAGAGAAGACTGATCTGACTCCCTAGTGAAGACCCATTTGGGTCAGCAGGGTTCCTTCAGTCATTATATTTGCACAATTGTTACTTATACTACAGCACCTTAATGGTTATAAATGTTAGTAAAACTTTAAGTTTAGTATGTTTATTAAATGTAATTGTTTGAAGGAGTTTAATTCTGTATGAGCTTGAAAAGGTAAATAAAAGGCCAAAATCAGAGCCAACACCTCCTGCCCCCCACACACATCACCACCACCACCACAGCATTAGGTGGGAAATATTTGTAATTTCATTCTTGGTCATTTGGTGGGCCCCAAATTTTGTTTTTTGTAAGGAAGAAAAAACTTTCCTGAAATAATTTTAACATCAAAGCATGATATTTGGTAGCTTTTTTAAATATTAAAAATTGATTCTCAAATTGAAATATTGGCCATATTGAGTTTTTCATTTGAAAATAAATTCTTTTCCCTTAAAACAGTGTAGTTTTTAGCAAAACTCACAATATTGCAGAGTATATTGCAAAATCAGAACAATATCACAATCTAAATGAAAAACCTTACATTCTGAGACTTTTAAAATGTTATGGGTATGTCTCACAATCCCAGTGAACATTTTTAACTGATCTGTGAGGACTTTGTGTAGAAGTTTGCTGAGATGCTGTTACTTGGTTTGCATATAGTTAGAACCATGTGATTATCAAAACGAAAGCTTAACTGAACACAGAGAAGGAGCAAGATGATTGTTTACATTATGGAGTGGGGAAATGCTTGCTTTAAAAGAGAAAATATTTTGGAGGAGAAAAAGTCCTAAAAATTAATCATTTTCTGTCTAGAGAAGTTATTGTTTGGATGTACTGAAAGGAGTGACGTAGTGTAAAGCAACTAAACAGTGCCATCTCCTGGCCACATTGCAAAGTGACATATGCCATGTCTATGATGGCTACAAATATGTATTCTATATAGAAAAGTTGGTTGGAAACAGAGGGCTAAAATGGGTGTTTTAAATACTAAAACTTTGCCAGCTGGACAAAGGAAATTAGTCAGAAGTTCTGGACAGATTGTTTCAAGACTTTAGATTTACTGTGTCTTTCTAGACTCTCATGACTGCTCTCTCACTGCACCCTGCTTTTTCCTCCTACACATCCAACTCCATCTCTCATCTCTTGTGTTCCTTTTGGATCCCTCCCAAGTAAATTGTTGATCTGCTATACATTCTTGGCATACTAAGTCCTCTAGAGAGAAAACAATTTTGTCCTCTTGTTAATCCAGTTCTGAGCTTCGCGTGAGCAGAAATAAATCTCTTTTCCTCTATGTTTAATAGTTCTGCTGTGTTAATAATACATCAGGCACTTAATTTTATCATATGATATTTAATTCAGCTACTTTCTTCATCACAGTTAGAAAGTCCCATTAGAGAAATCCATGTCCCTTAACTCTCTTGTGTTTCATTTTCAGGAGGTACCAGAGAAATTGGATCTGCTCTGACGAGAATGTGCATGAGACACCGAAGTATAGAGTCCAAACTCAGGCAGTTTTCAAGGTGAGCAATTACACTGCCAGGCCCAAAGCTTGGGAATCACTCTTCACTGGCTACTGCTGGACTGCAGTCAAAATATAATTGTTACACAGTCCCTTTCATTCAGAAGCATGTTAAGCTGTTTGCCAGTGTTGGCTTCCAGCTGACCTCTGACTTAGTCACTGAGAGCAGCCTTTATTTTCTCACCCGACTGCATAGAAATAGACAGGAATAGGATTTAGCTGCTCATTCTGAGAATTGTTCTTGCCAGCTCAAACGGTTTTAAATGCTGGAAATCCCTATCGTCAAAGTTGTTGCAGCTCAGCAGTGAGCAGTCAGTTCATGGTGTTGGGGAAATGAGTTGGTCTCAATCCATTTCCCTAGTGGATACTCCCAATGCTGTAGTACAGAATCCATAACCACAATGCCTGCTTGGTATTCTCAACAGAGATGCTAGGAACTCAGTGGTATGGAGACTGAATTACCCGAGCACCGCAGTCCGTACTGGTGAGGATTGGGGCACATGGGTAGAGCAGACTAGAGGCTTGCACTGCTGCTGTTTGTATCCTACATGTGCATTACATATTTGTACAATCATTTTTGATAAATAGAAGGCCTTAGTCTCCAGAACATCCATTTAGAGTATTCTGCAAGCAATGACTTCTGCAAGCATGTGACAAATGAAAAATGTAATTGTTTATATTGGCCCTGTTTCAGGTCACTCTTCTGGTTTATGTTCTATTCCACATTGTCCCTGAACTTCTGCATACTAATTCTGGTTGCCCTATTATGTGGCGTTTTTTTATTGTCCCATCTTTGGCTTTCATCCAGCCAGAGAAATTTGGATCACACAGTAAAAACTATTTAACACCTGATTGTATAGCAGGCATTTAAACACTTGCTGGTTTAGACATTTGCATTCCATGGCACTGTTAACTGTTGCAGCAGAGTGAAATAGTCCAATATTGACCTTGGCTCTAGATATAGAAATAAGGGCATCTGCAAGATTTGATTGCTCTTTGTGTTTTTTCAACAAAATTAGTGCTTTAATTGACTGTCTGATAAACCCACTTCAAGAACAGATGGAAGAGTGGAAGAAAGTGGCCAATCAACTGGATAAAGACCATGCAAAAGGTAGTTATAGAGGAAGACCACTATAGTATAATAGGATGTAAGGTTGTAATACAAGATTTCTTCCTAACATGGCTCTTCCCCTTGTATCGGGTATTTGGGAAACTATATTAAACTTGCTTAAGCATTTATATTAATTTTCCTTGTTAATTTTTGAAAAAGCTACATAGCAAAGATAGTTAACAAATTCTTTGAGTTTTACTTTTGAAGCTAGGTGCTGGAGGGTCTAAATCAACTCATTAATGGGGTGCTTTAAGCATATTACTAAACTTAGGTGAATCTTCTCTTGTTAAAGTCTGGCATGCTGTTTCTCTCAGCAATCTCTTGCCACATGATGCTTTGTCATGCACTTGGCTGGGGATGTCACCTTCTACTTGACAACCATGAAATATACAGGCAACCTGTAAGATGAAAGAAAGTCTCTGCCTACCTGCCCTCCAGATATCTTGTAGTCTTCTAAAGATTCAATGTTTTTTGGTTTATATCCCATAGGATATAAAATATGAATATTCAAAGACTACTTGGAAAACCATCGGTTAGAGGGTAGGAGAAGCCAACTTCCCACTCGGCAAAGTGAGAGTGGCAGTGCTGTTCAGTGATGGGGTGATTTCCCCGGTAGAATACAGTGTGGGGAAAGAGGGACAGTTACACACAGCTGGAGCCATGGCTGCTGCCAAGAAACTATTTCAGCTATACAAGGCCTCGCTTTGAGGCCTATTGACCTCTGACACAGTCGTTTGAATTTGTTTGTTTTGCTGTTCGCCTTTACATTTCAAGGCCCTGGGTCTGCGTGAACAAAACAAAATCATGCTTGCTGACCAAATAGTGCTCCAAGGGTTCAGATTAGAGTCTCCTGCATGGGTATACCGTGGGCTTGGATCAGTTGAGATGGCCATGGCGGCAGCAGAGTGGTCCCTGTGGGAGGAAGTACTTGTTAGCATCCAGTTGACTTTGTGGCCTTATAGAAGCATCAACCAACTAATTAACTCTGAAGGAATTACCACTCTGTCCTTTCCCCTTGCAACTTATAGATGTGTCTGGGGGAGATTTAAGGAAAGAGAAGCAGTGGGCTGGAGAGATCTGCAAGGCTCCTAGATGTGGGGTTCTCTGAAGAGTAGAGATTGAGGTTGCCAAGTTAATAGAGCACTGCACTGGGGCACAAGAGATGCAGTGTCAATTGCTGGCTTTGCCACTGTCTTGCTGGGTGAGGTTGAGCAAGTTGCTTCTTTTTTCTATGCCTCAGTTTACCCATCTGTAAAATGAGGATATAATATTGACCTCTGCTGTAAAGGCCTCTGAGTTATACTGATGGAAAATAGTATATAAGAGCAAGGTGGTAGTGCTGTTACAACAAAGGAGGGATTGCATCTGAGACCAAAACAGTTTGTCAGAATCATCACAAATTGACAAAATGTGCCCATCAACAAAAATCTGCATATTTTTTGAGAGGAAAAAAAAATTGGCCAAAAAAAATTTCCTTTGTCTGGCTCTGACATCTCTTCCCTGACTCTCAAAGGGAATAGTAAATATAGTGTTTTCTTAATCTTACCATTATAGTGGGCGCTAATTTTTGAACAAATGTTCTGAGGCCTGTCAAAATCCTTCTGTGTTCCATTGCTGTTAGTGGACATGTCATGAATCAAGCTAGTTATCTTATTTTGTGTTGTATTCACTAATATTTCTGCAAACACTTAATTTATTTGGGAAAAAAATGTCCATTGTGGGTACATATGCACATTGATGAAAAACCCACAGCATTAGCTCCTACACTGCAATTTTCAGTCCCACAGTTCAAGCCCCAGAGTCCAGGCTCCATGAACCTGAGGCAACTGACCTAGGTTCTGAGATTCAGTATTATGGGTTTTTTATCACATGTAGATGTATCTCATGAGCGCTATTTCACTCTAAAATGTTCTGTTAAACCAAAGCTATAGATGCTACAAAAAGTCAGTCTGATTTTTTTTTAAGCTTCTGTGATTAAAAGTGAATATCCCTGTGCTAAAATTTCTAGTCTAGGTATTTATAGAGTCTTTAAAACATAACCTTTTTTTAAAACAAAGGCTGGACCAAGTATTGATATACAGACTGTGGTTTTTTTAGAATACAAAAAAGCACGCCAAGAGATAAAAAAGAAGTCGTCTGATACGTTGAAGCTGCAGAAGAAAGCAAAAAAAGGTAACTTTCTCCATACTTTTATCATTGAGATACTTTTGTGAAGGATTCTTTGGCAAAAATCACCTACCTGTAGGATGTTCCATGGAAGCCATCATTCCATATATTGTCACCCCTAATGTGTACCTTCATACACCTCTTCTGTGTTTGGTGTCCTAATTGAAATCATAAAAGTTGCTGTCTGTATTTAAATCTCTGTGTACACAATTGACCAGTATGTAGAGAGTTTTTAAAACTGAGTGTGGAGGTTTTTTTTGGGAGGAGAGGGTGTTTCATGTGAAGAAACTGACAGTGTAGTATGACTTGTGTTGCAGAATGACATGTGGATTTTCCTGGAAGCTTTGGAATAGTATAGAAAAGTCATTATGTAAATGCTTTGTAGTAGCTATAGCAGGAAATTATGCTGCTCCCTCTTTTCCACCCCCATCTTTTACAACCTATAATCTCCTAAACCTCCCATTATTTTTTACAAGATTCATAAAATGACAGCTGTAGGGAGCTGGTATTGGTTGCTGTCAGAGTGTACTTGGCAACCGTGAATAGCTGAAGATGAGGTAAAAAGGGCAGTGCGTAGTTTCTTCTTTCTCCCCAATAGGGAATAACTCCCAACCTCTTTCTCTCATAATCCAGCGGTACATTGTTTAGTAGCAGAATCCATGGTTTTCATGGTGTTTCCCACCCTCTAACCTTTGGTGACTTGTTAGTGCTTTACTTAAAATATGCATCTGCTTGACATCAGGGAGCTGTGTTGGTAACAATGCAAGTTGTTTGCACTCTGAGTGATGCACAAACCTCACTAAGCCTGTAAGTTTCACATTCTTACTACAGTCTTTGTATGCTTGCAAACCTGGACTGGAAACCTCGCAGGAGCAGGCTCTCGTTACTTCCTAGTCCAATGCTCTCTGGTGTCAACTGGATTGGAAATACTCTCTGGACAGGCTCCATGTTGAAACTTATGCTTCCCATCCTAGCTGAAACCTAGAAGTGCAGAGCAAAGCAAAGTGAGTGGTTAGATGTGGTGTTTCCTTAACTTTCCACACCTCAGACATTCAGATCAATTCATGTTTTATCCAAGGCATCCCTGATTTCTCTTTCTGACCCGTGAGTTGGCAGAGTTTATTCTAACACGTATTTTAATGGATGATCATATGATTAAATTATTTCACAGTAAATAAATTATTCTTGAAGCTTCTCTAACTATTTAAAGGAATAATGGGGGAGGGGAGCAAACCCTGCAAAACAGGGTGTTAGTACAGGGGGCCTAGTAGTCTTTGCCTATATCGGGAGTTGCAGGGAAGAGTCCAACACCAAATCCTAGCCTCTATCTAGACTAGATTCTTTCTGTGGTTTTAGCTTTGTTTACTCCTTGTTTGACAAATTGGCTGATGTCGGTCTCTAACTAGTATATGCTATTCTCCTCCCAACCACCTGCAGTCCCCCTTACTTCTCCATTGGGTACCATGAGCAACTCTGCAGTGTGTGCCATCCTTGAATTGGAACAACAGAACCATTGTATGAGAGTTTTGTCTCAGGAGTTATCCCTTAGTGGGTTATCGCTTGCTCTCTCCCAGGCCAGCAGGCATCCTCAGAACTGTAGCGATTCCCTGGAGAGAAGGAATGCCCTCTCAGCTGGAACATGGAGATATGTTCAGTTCTGTCCTATCTAGTTTCTCATGCCACACTCATCACTGTAGTGTCTCAGCATCTTTCAGAAATGCAGTAAGCAAGGTGACTAATATCTGTGTTCTCTTATCCAGTCCCCACATGCAGGAGTGTAGGCAGTGCAGGGTGCTGCCTTTATTTATTTTGTTAACCAGAGCAGGCCAAGAGAACATTTTATTTTATGAAACGATTAAAAGGGAGAGTTGAAAGGCCATTTACATTGGTGTTTCCATCATGGCACAGATTCCAGAGTGGTGATATTGTGAATAGGTACTAGATGAAAAATCCAGTCACCCTTTCTAAATCTTGGCCCTTTGGGAGGGAGCAAGGGCTGGGGTGGGGCAGGCTATCATACTCCTTACTGAATCACCCGTGCTGGTGTGCAGTGTACGCTTGGGACACTTTAGATCCCAGAGTTGTCTTTATCTTGAACGTTCACAGGGATCCAAAGTTTCTTTAATATAGGTATTGAGGACAAAACTAAAGGCAAAGGGAGCAGCAAGGGAGGTTGGGAATGAGGAGGGCAAAGGAGGCCAGTCACATTGCCAATCCAATACACAGTAAAATCAGAGTCCACCATATTTCTTAGGAAACCTTTGTCCTCTTTCTCTCTCTACCTTGGGTTTGGCTGTGCAGTTGCTTAGCTAAAAACTAACACAGAAGTGAAAAAAGTGAATTCCTGAATCTGCCAGCCCAGTGGATTGCACAGAGTATGGAGAGAAGTGTGGCTACGTCCTCTAACATTTGAAAAAAAAATCAAGTGTAGAAGACAATAAGTGCCAGGTGCTATCTTCTCTCCCTGCTCCCTTGGTCCCCAGATTTAAAGCATCAAGACACTGTCCTTAGAATAAGATCTGTGTCTAGCTAAAAGCAGGCATCATGAAGGCAAAAATGTTTTTTTACTTCTTCCTAAATATCTCCTTAATATGCCTTAGTCCTGACTACATTATTCTTGCTTTCCATCTACAGTGACTTATAAGCAGAAACTTTCAGTTGTGCTAAACTGAAGTGAGGTTAGTTATTGTCAAAGCTGCTACTGGGCACTACATTGACAAGACTAAACTAGTTCAATTCTAGATAGAAACAGGATATAAATCATAATCTCTAGAGTGCTGGGTACCTAAGAAGCGTATAAACTTTACAGCCCAAAAACCTCAACATCATGAGACATGTATATTTTAAATGAGTATTCATCTACTCATCCCAATGTGTCTGTCACCTGTGTTTCTTGCTGTTAGTCATAAAATCATTTGTCTGTTACATCCTTTGTTAAAATTGAGCTCTTTCCAAGCAGGAACTTATCCTTTGTGTTTCCTGTGATGTTCCAAGCATGTTTTTGAGAACTATAAAACAATATATATAAAATATATTTATACAAACCCTGTATTCCAAGATGGGCCAATGGGGCAGTGCTGAGATCTAGATCTAGATTAATTTTAATATAATATGTGATGCCTGAATTTTGCTAGCTTTTCATAGCAAGATTTCTGCTGCAACTGAATGGGAAAATAGACCTCTCTTGGCTTTGGAAACAAACTATATAGGCAACTTTGAATCCAGGATTTAAGAGAATAATCCTCCACCCCAATACAATGCATCCTTCATCCCCATCTGTTAGAATTCAAAGAGTGTTGAATGTGTTTGGCCCATCTTTTGTATGGGTTGTGTATACTGTATTTGTTCCAGTCTCGTGACTATGTGGAAACTCACTCGCTGACTTTGTTGAGATCAGTAATTAGAAATTAACACGTATGGTATTAATGGTGTTAATTGGGATAAATTTGTTTCCTTTTAAAATAAATGGGAAGCACTAAAACACTAAATAAAATGAATGATTTTAGGAGTGTATTTTTTTCTAAATTTGCAAAAAAAATAATTGTAAAATGGGAGGCCTTTTATGGAAAGGGAAATGGAGGTTTTGCAACTTTCTAGAGAATCTTACTGATTTTGTGTAGTCTTTTCTTGAGGCTGATTTATGACAAGCTTATTAAGATGATAGGAAAGGCATATGTAGTCTTAATTGATATAATTTTTTTCATTCATTTTTGTTTTTTCCCCCCAATGGATGAAATTGTATGTTCCATTTTTAAATGCTTTTTTTTCACATTTGTTCTCTTTGGCACCAAAAAGTCAGTCCTTATCACTTTTGTGTACTCCATATGCATAGAACCTGATTTTATAAAGCACTAAAGAATGTTCTTTAAGATAGGGATGTAAAGGACTAGTTGCTCCCCCCCTTGTTGCCTCTATCAGATAGAGGCAGCAAGGGGGTGGCATAAGAGGGGAGGTACTTAAAAGCGGCAGGGCTGCACAGAGCCCGGGGTCAGTTGCTCTGTGCGGTGATGCTACTTTGAATGTCGCAGGGAACCCGGCGTCAGGCTCCTTGCATCATCACAAAATGGCAGCCCCACATGGAGCCTGGGCTCTGGCTGATCCCGGGCTCCATGTGGCGCTGTCACTTTGAAATGTCGGGTGAGGGTCCAGGATCAGCTGGGGACCCCCCAGCTGACAGCGGGCACCGTGCAGCATTTCAAAGTGGCAGTGCCGTATGGAGCCCAGGATCAGCTGGGGACTCTCCAGTTGACCCCAGGCTCCATGCAGGCGCTTCCGCTTTGAAATGCACAAGAGCCCACACTGAGGCGCTTGTGCATTTCAAAGTGGAAGCGTCCACGTGGAGTCTGGAGTCAGCGGGATTTCCCGCTGGCCCTGGGCTCCACGCGGCGTTCCACTGGGGCTCTTGTACATTTCAAAGGTGGAATGCGGAAGTGCTTGTCGAGTAGTCGTCCATTGACTGCTCAACTAGCAAATTAATCGCTAGCAAATTAACATCCCTGTCATAGCTGCTGTCATACATACAAACGTTTTGGGGCAGCAGTGAATTAACATTGTTTATATATATTTTAACTAAAAATCCTATATTTAAAAAAATAAAATAAAATAATGAATAATCTCATAGGCTAAAATTGGAAAGAATATAAAATTGAATTACATCTAGCTAGACTACGCAGATTTTGCTAGTGCTTAATTTGTGTTTGGTAGGTCTGACTTTCAGGGTTTTTGTGGAACATTGTGTTAGTCCAAGGGTTGCAAACACTGCAGAGAAAAAAGATTAAATCTGAAGAGTTTTCAGATTTATCTGTCTTTCTGGGGAGCGGAAGCACTTAATAGTGAAAAATCCCTTTCCTCCTCCCACTCCAGTACATTTTATACAACTTGCACAACCCCAAATTTTGGATCTAAACTACTTAATAAAGTATCTTTATAGCACTATTTAAGCATAATATACCTGAATGGGGTCATCTCTCATTCCATTAGTAGCCAGTATCATGACAGGAATTGCTAATGGGTATTTACTTTAGATACTGGTTCTTGGTACTTTTTTTGAGTTATTCAGCAGTTCTTGAGAACATGTTCTTCAGAATTTTAGTGCTGAGATTTTTCTTAAAGTGATTCGGGAGTTTTTTTAAAGTCTCTCTCTTTTTTTTTTTTTTTTTTTTTAGTTAGACAAGATAAAATGCTCCCATTTTTAGGATACCTTTTGTCAGATGATTTTGACATTTAGATTTCTGAATATTTATCACAGCTGTAGAATATTACAGATGATTGCGTGCTCTGCACCTTTGCTGAAGGGAAAAAATAATTGCATACCAATGTTAAAGTGATGGCAGCCATATAAATACTTAAATATATTAGCATTTTTAAAATTCTCTTAGCTCAATTTTGCATTCATTATTATGGAGAACTCTCATTAACTCTCACAGGGGTTGTGTATAGTAAGGACCTCTCAAGTCCAATTTTAGAATGCATTGACACTAGGATTTTCCCTTTTAAATTAAGCACATATGCTACCACAGTGCATGCAGCTCCACCAGTGGGAATTTAGACAGAGCTGACTGTAGTACAACTAGGTTTTCAATAGTGGTTGCAGCTAACCTGGAGTAAGTTTTTAGACACCTAGGAACATCTTATTTCTCACACCTCTATCATGAAAGCTCTGCTGGTGACAAGGTGTTAGGGCCGTGGTCACCAACCAGTAGATCACGATCTACCGGTAGATCTCAGGGGCTCTAAGAGTAGCTCTTGAACCCTCTATGAACTGCGCACCTGCACAGTACATTTATATTAGATTTCCTCATGTAATGTAGGTGGGGCTTCAAGGAAGGGGCCGGGCAGTAGATCTTCACCTGTTCTGAGACTTAAAAAGTGATCTTGGGTGTAAAAAGGTTGGAGCTGCATGTGTTAGGGAAATCATTGACCAGAATTCTTGTTTTGCTACTCCTTCATTTTATCATATTTAAAATTTCAACTTGCAGAGGAATAGTTTCCCCTTTGCATAGCAGCCTTCTGGCATGGTTTTTACTGCATCAATTTTTAGTTAATAAAACTGCAGCAGAAAGCATCCTGGAGTGTGTTGCAGCAATCAGTTCAATATGTCAGCATTGCAAGAACTTGAACTCCTATTCTATAAATCACCGCTTCTTTAAATAGCGGGACAGGAAAAGTGACACACAAGGATTTTTACTTCATTCTTGTATATTAATGAGTCTGAGAATTAAATGTATTTAGTGTGTGCTTTCTTTAAGGATCAACTACTGTGTTCTTGCTGTAATTTAAACATTGGTTTTAAAAATTACTAAATGGATTTAAAATTAAACTCCCTTTAAAATAAAGCTGCTTGGCATGTAATGGGAGGGGTTGTTTATTGATGAACTGTTGTAAATCAATACTAGCAATTTTTCCTTGATACCAGCATATGAAGAAGTCAAAGTAGTATAATCTAAAGTGTCTCTCTCTCTCTCTCTTGTCCTGGAGCTGATACTGATGTATAAATATTAGGAATCCTGGAATACCAGTTTGACTTTTTTTTTATTTTCCTTTTTGTATCAATTTTGTATCCTGCAATTTCTCATCATGCGTACCTTCCCGCCAGCTGAGGCTCTGGGTAAGTCTGTGCCGTGCTGTATCCCTGGTGGCTGGTTGGTTGTAGTCTTTTCTGTGGCCTCTTTATGGTTGTCTAGTCTCCACTAGCTGCCTAGACTTTAATTTCTAATTAAAATAATAAAATTAAAATCCCACCGATTCTCAATGATCTTGATACTCAGTAATCATTCTTTCAGTTTTCCTTTTCTTTGCATCTGTGGAACATTGTAAAAGGAAAAAATCTGTATTGTAGTAGCTAAATTATAGGTTTATCTTAGAAGAGGATTAATATGCACTGATTAAATGGTGCTATGCTTGTGAGAGAAGTTACATTAATCACACAATCTGTCATCTGAGTGATGACCAAATAACTTTTTTTTCTTATTATTAGTGTGATTTTTAAAGTCTAGAGCTTAAAATCCTTAGTGTTGTTTTTTGTTAACCTGTTATCTGAATCCCTTTTAAACAAATTGCATGCACCTTTATGATTGACTAATAACAAATTGTGTTGACCTTTCAAAGGAGTGGAAATTGGATTCTTCTTCTTCTGCTTCTTTACTGCATCTTAAGGCCATCTTCAACCATAATATTGGAAATTGAATGTGGTTGCCTTACTTTGTGTCTTTCAGCTTCAGTATTTTTCTACTTTATGAAATTGTACTTTGCATTTTTCCTGGGCTTATCTAAATCCATATGCTTACATTACTTAGAGCTGGCCTTGTAGGAACATCTAACAATTTTGGCAGCAGTAGGGACCGATCTAATGTCCTCTTGTCAGTAAAAAGAATGCCATTGGTTTCAGTGGGAGTTGGATTTTGAAATAGTTTTTTAAGTTAGCAGCAGCAATCAGCTGTGTATAATAAGGGGAAGGCAAGTAGAAAACAGTGGAAGGGGATATTTGTCTTCCTGTATTGGACAATTGTTTACTGAGGGGTCAAGACCAGAGAGGAAAACCTCTGTTTTGTCCACATTACCCTACGTCTACTTGGTTGTCTAGGTCTAAACAGTGGAAGTCAACATTGGTTCGAACTCAAAGAACTGAGCTCATTGGTGTCCCAATAGACTATGAATTGGAGAGGTTTTCTGCTGATGAAGCAGTTCTCAGTGATTCGTTGTCTATGGCTGCAGTCTCAACCCTCAGCCATAGCTGAAGTCTGAGGTTGCTAGGCCATATTGTGTACATGCATGCAAGCAGATCAGTACACCAGGCTACACCTGTTTTTCTTCTCAGTACTTGGTTTATCATCTGGGACATTATCCCTTGGACAGACTGATCTGACTTCCTTCACCAATCCTAGACTCCTTACAGTGGTGGGTGGTTCAGGGCACTGTGTTCCCAGGGGTTCCTTTGTCAGTCCCCACTGACCATAACGATTGTCCTTTAGGCTTTCTTAATAGGTTCAGCAACACCAGATGTGTTCCCCAAAGTTTAGTGCCTATGGTTGGAACAGGAGCCTCCCCCTGCATATCAACAGCTTAGAACTTCATGCTCTCTGCAGTGACAGTCAGGCCCTTCAACATCACATCAGAGACTTGGCAGTGCACTTGCTTATCAACAGTACTACATGAACAGATAAAAGGAAGCAAACTCCAGCATGGTGTGTCTGGAGGTGGCCAGGTTCTGATAGTTCTGCGGTGGGAAAAAATTATCTCCGTGGCTGATAATTTATTGGAATCCAGAATCACTTGGTGGATCACTCCAGCAGGAATTTCTCCCTTGAATCATGAGGGGTCCCTGAAAATCCATGCCCTACTATCTACTTTTGCAGGTTAGAGCATCCAATCAATTACCTGTCATTTGGCTGTTTTGCTCTTGATGGTGCCGAAGCCAGGTTCCATGACTGATGCTTTTCACTTGAGCTGGGAATCAGCGCTCTAGTATGTCTTTCCTCCAGTTCCCATCATCCTGTAGGTCATTCTGGAGCTGAAATAGGATTGTGTCAAGCTCCTTCTCATTGCTCCCGTGTAGCCAAGACAGCTTCCTTGCATTATCAGTTTGGCCCTCCATCTTTCTTGTTCTTTATCCTGACTTCCTTATTCAGCACCATGGTCAGCTTTTGCACCCCACATTCGGCTCCCTGCATCTTATTGCATGGGTGCTGCATGGTTAGTGGAGGAGGAGGAGGAACAATGTTCAGTGGCAGTCCAGCAAGTGTTGACCAGTAGTAGGAAGCTCTTCACCAGAGCAACCTATTTAGTCATGTGGAGGTGGCTCCTGATTTGGTTGTTAGCTTGGAGTTTATCCGAAGATGTCATGTCCCTAGGACATCTTGGATTACCCATTACTCCTCAGTCTTCTGGTCTTGTGCTTAGTTCATTGGGAGCTCACCTGGCAGTAATTTGGGGATTTCATCTACCCATGGAGGTCAGTGTTTTCAAACCCCATGGCAGAAAGGTTTTTGAAAGGAGTTATTTACCTCCATCTGCTGCTTTGTGAAGAGCTAATTCCTTTTTGAGACCTTAATAATGTGTCAGCAGCTTTCATGGGGCCTCTGTTTGAACTTCTGGCCACTTTTTCTTTCTCCTTTTTGTGTCAATAATTCCCTTCTTTGGGCAGTAACAGCTACAAGGAGGTTGGGTGAGTTGTAGGCTTTGAGGGAGGAGCCTCCTTGCACACAGTTTTCTAAAGACAAAATAACCCTGCGAATGCACCCTAAATTCGTATCCAAAATGGTTACCTAGTTTCTTCCAAAATTGCTTTCAACCCCAGACAAACAATGTCATCAGACATTGGATATCAAGAAATTTTTTAGCTTTTTATCTAGATAGGACCAAATATTTGTATTCCTCATCTTGTTTGTTTGTTTTCATATATAGACCAAATGAAGGGTCATGCTATCTCTTCACAGATGATCTCCAGGTGGATAACTTCCTTTATCCGGACAGCCTATGAAGTAGCTCAGACTATGCCCCCTTAAATGGTCATGAGCTCTTTCTCTGTTAGAGCCCAGACAACACTGATATAATTTCCAAGTGACATTCGTAAAGTAGATATTTTCAGGACTTCCACTGTGCGTACATCCTCTGTGCATACTTCTGCCAACCACGGTGCCATTACTGTTGCATCCAAAGCAGACGTTACCTTTGGGAAGGCAATAATGCATTCTTAGTTTAAACTGACTCTGAGGTTCACCTCATACAAATACTGCTTGTGAGTCACTTTTACAGAGGATATATGGCTGCATCAACTCAGAGAACAAGAAAAAAAGGATTGTCTACTTGTAACTGTTGTTCTTTGCGGTGTGATGCAGTTGTGTATTCCACAAATTACCTTCTGTCCCCTTGACACTGGAGTCTGTAGTTAGGTATGAAGGAACTTTAAGGTTTGGAAGGCGCTGCCTTCATATGGTCAGAAGGGGTAGGGCGGAAGGGTATGAGTGCTGCTCCTCTGGATACTGCTAGGCAAAATTCTCCAGATTTGTTATCTTTGGCTTGTGCATACCTAACTAGAATGCACAATCTGCATCAAAGAACAACTACAAGTAGGAAACAGCTTATTCTTGATGTTTCCAGGAAATTACTGGGCTCCTAAGTATTCTGGTCTGTAAGGTATCTCGGGCATTCCTTAGAGTTTTTAGAGAAGGTTATTTGCAGTCTAATATAACATATTTGGTTTTTTTCCCCTCACTGCTGAAGATAGTGTAATCTAGCAGTAGCCTTTTTTAAACAAGCTATTCTGACAAATAGCAGAGACTGTTGTACAATTATTTTCCACCAGTCTGAAAACAGTTATGTGGTGCTTCTATTCTCAGACTAAATCATAGTTATTGGTTGATTCGCTGTGCAGTACTTACAGTAATTAATTGTATCAAAAGGTCAAAGTGTGCACACAGTTGCATAGGAGAATAGTGGGTAAATGGCTACAACAACTTTTGATGCTGCTGTTTATATACTTAGCTTGTATTATTTTTTGTAGTGAGTCCAAAATAAAACTTTAAAACTCCATGCAGATACCTAGACGGAATGGAGAAGCAATTTGAGACAAAATTTGTACAATGAAAAATAGTTTTAATTGGGCCAATGTATATGGTGGTATCTATATTGTCTATACTAGCAGTATCTTCAGTGTCCAAACCTATCCTCCTAGGGAAATGCTGCAGCATTGCACATGTACAGAGTTCATGTCCCACCTGGAGATGTCTCTGTTTTCTTACAGAAAATGATGGGGAAGCTGGGCTGGTACATTCATAGGTGTAGCTTGGGAGGAGGTATTGCCCCTCCAAACAGGTGAGGTACATGGGGAGCACGTGGAATCACGTGCCTCTATTTCCCACCCATTTCTTCAAGCAAAGACCTGATTGGGTAAAGGAGGCTGCTTTTCTTAGAATTATAGACTCATAGAACCCTAGAACTGGAAGGGATCTTGAGAGGTCCTCGAGTCCAGTCCCCTGCCCTCGTGGCAGGACTAAGCACCATCTAGACCAGCCCTGACATATGTCTATCTAAACTACTCTTCTAAAGCTGAGCGCCTTTCTGCTTTCAATACTACAGTGAGTGCCTACGGGGGAGTGGAAAGAGTGCGGGAAGGGGGTTCTGGGAAAAGGCAGTGGGAAAAGAAGGTGGGGGTGAGATAGAGTAGTGGGATATAGAAGTGAGGTGACTGGGCCAAGGAATAGTGGTGACAGGAAGGTGGATACAAATTGTACTGACTTCGCAATTGGTCAGTTACCTGCTTCTTAACATCCTTAGGGATGGGGCAAGAGGGCAGTGGGGAGAGGAAAAGGGATGGGATGGGGAAGAGAAAAGGATAGAGGACTAGGGAGGTGAGTGAAGCAGGAGCCCAGCATGTGGCATTGCCTCAGCTGCTGGGGTAGCCCCATTAAGAAGACCCATCACACCTCACATCCCTGCACCCGAAGCACCCTAATAAGGTACCCTGACCCCCACATCACTGATCCCTAATCAGCTGCAGCTGGACCCCCACTCCATCAAGTCCTTTTCCCAAGCACTCATCTTCCCTCATCCTGCTGAGTCCCCTACAATCAGAGCACTTCCACCAAGCACCATCCATACAGACCCTCTGTGCTCAGCTGCAAACATCTTTACCTGGACCCCACTACAGAGTCCCTTTGCTTCTGCACCTGGAACCCCTCAATGTGCCCCTTGACATCTAGGTCCCCCATAGAACTGCCCATACCCATATTGCGCCATACAGAACCCTCTTAGCCCTTCTCCCCTTAGGATGAGTCTACCTGGTGCAGAGGGGCAGGCCCTGGGATGTTTCTGGAGCAGGCCTAGCCCTTGTGCTGTGTCAAGGTTGGGTGCAGTCTCACCACTGATTCTGTGTTTTGAGGGGATTGCAGGCTGTAAGGTGATCTCCCATCTCCACGCAGCCAGAGGCCTCTGCTTCCCTCTGCTGTGCTGGCGCCATCATATTTGTTTATTGGCAAGTACAATTTGCAGAACTTTATAATACTGTGCACAGAATTTTTAATGTTTGGCTCAGAATTACCTTGAGTAAAAAAATAATCCATCAACAGTGCTATAGTTGAAGTTATGTTTTATTTAAGTCGTAGCACAAACCACAGGCATGCCAGTAACTTGGAAATTAGAATTATTAGTTTTTAAAATATGTTCCTTTAATTAAACTTTTGCATTAATAGATGGTTATTTATGATTCAGGCCAACTGCAGATCTCTCAGACTACTGTGAAATCTGTGGTTTTGATGCATGTTGGCCCTTGAATGCTCTTGCATGCCATGGTACTGATCATGCATGACTGAAGCAGCTGCTACCCAGGTAGCATATTATGATTGTCCTGTGAGTAACCATGGATTCTTGTTAATATTGATGAGAAGCAACCCACCAGCTGTGGTGTATAGCTCTGTATTGTTCATGAGTGATGTATGTGCCTGTGTCAACCTCTTCATTCCACAACTGCCAGCAGAGTGGTGTCAGGCCACAAGCATTGGTGCCAGGGGTTCCCAAACTTTTTGACACGGGGACCAGTAAATCCATTCACGAGCTTTTGGAGGACTGGTAACATTCATATGCATATTTGCATATTCAATAAGCAAATGATGAATATTCAAATAAGTTGTTTCTGGTCCTCCCAAAGACTCCAGTGCCAGCGTTAGCAAAGCTTTTGATACAGTCACCCATAATATTCTTGCCAGCAAATTAAGGGAATATGGATTGGATAAATGGGCTGTAAGATGGATAGAAAGCTGGCCAGCTCAGGGTTTCCCAAACTTTGTACTTTAGTTAGAACCCGTTTTTTTCATTACTGTCTTTTGTAGCCCAAAAATATAAACTCATATTTTAAAAAAAAAGAATGAAAAATGAATAAATTTTCAGTGTTTCACTCGGCTGCATCCTCCACCCAGCCTGGGCCAGGGCTTGGGGGACCCGGCATCACGTGAGCACTTCAGGAGGCGGGAGCAGGAGCAGATTGGGGGTAGGGTATCTGGCTAGGAGGGAGGGTGCAAAGAAGGGTAGGGTTGCCAGGTGTCCGGTTTTGTACTGGACAGTCCGGTATTTGAAGGTTTTTTCTGGGAAAGAAATTGAGAAATTACCAGACCTATAAAATGCCTGGTATTTTCTAATTAGGTAAGTTTTATTATAATTAGGTGTATTAGTCCTTACCTGCCTGGCTGGTAGATGTGCTCACGCTGTCTGAGTGTGTCTACCCGCCAGGCAGTTCGCAACTACTCTAGGGAGGGTATGTGGGGAGGAGGGGGAAAAATTGAATCCCCAGCAAACTCACTCGTCTGCCAGGGTCTGCATGTGCCCAGGTCAGTCCCGCTCTCCCCACTTTCTCTTCCCGAACTCCCCAGTCCAGCCCTGCTGGCCCCGTCAAGCCCTGCTTCCAGCAGCCGGTTCCCCCCCGCCACCCACCAATCTCCCCCGGTCAGCCCCGCTGCCACCGTCCAGCCCTGCTTCCGGCAGCTGATTCTCCTGTCCTCCTTCTCCTGATCTCCCCCGGCCAGCTCCTCCTCCCTCTGTGCAGCCCTGGTTCCACCACCTGCCCTCTCCGATCACCACCACCGGACAGCCCCACTACCCCCAATCCTGCTTCTGCCGCCTGCCTGCCCCCTCCCATCTCTGTGGGACAGCCCCACTGCCCTTTACCCTGCTTCTACCACCTACCCACATGCCCGGATCTCCACGGGACAGCCCCACGCCCTCAGTCCTGCTTTCGCTGCCCACATCTCCGCGGGACGGCCCCACTGCCCCTCAACCCTGCTTTCGCTGCCCGCCCAGATCTCCACCGGGACAGCCCTGCTGCCCACAGCACTGCTTCTCAGCGGCTGGTTCCTCCCCCGCTCCTCCCAGCCTGCCCCGCTCTGCTCCCCTCCCAGCAGCCATGCTGAGGCCCAGTATTTTTTCCCCACAGCCCAGTCTGCGGCCCATAGTTTTGGAAACACTGATTGGTGTCTTAGCTCTGCCCCATGTCAGCAATAGCAACAATCAAGATTGAGAGATGAGTGAATGGACCATACGAAGCTTTTTGCCTTAAGACCTCTCTTGAGCAAGTGACTGGTCCCATTCCGAGCATGCATGTTGATGTGCTGTGGAACCACCACATGGATGTTCTTCACTCTCGTTGATTGGGAGAACTCCAGAGACCCTACTGTCCCTCTCTGATTTCTGTTCGGTCAGGTCATGCAGTCCAATACCCTGTTGGGGCAGGAGTGCACCTGGAAGTATTTTTTCACTGTTGTGTGTAATCCAGTGTCTAGTGATGAAGCTTTTCTGGAAATTTTTCCTCTAATTTAATTATCTTGTTCTGTGACATTTCCAGATAGTTAGCAAAAGGTCTTGTCTAAAACAGATTAAGCCACTGTAAATGCTCCCTGATGATTGTGGTGCATCACGTGTCTGTGAGGAAAAATACTTTCAAAGGGTCATGGAGGCAATAATCAGTTGAAGTTTCCTTGGTCATTCATGGAGAGAGAGCCTCAGTTGATTGACGTTGTTAATTGAGTGCCAGTGTGGATGCAACATTTACACAATTGGCCTCCTCTCATCTCTGACAGCAGCCAGAGCTGAGAGCTCCTTCACATGAGTAATGTGGTACAATCACGTTGATGAAGGCAGAAGGTAGGAAGTGCCTGGTGATCTACAGTCTAAATTACAACCTCAGAGTTTTTCAAAACTCAGACATCAGTGTATCAAGAATGCAGCCTACAGGGAGTACTGTGTGCCATTTTGCCTGGAGAATGGAGACTCTTTAGGGTTTAAACCCGATTCCCACATTGGTAAGGCCTGGGAGTGCTGCGGTGGCTAACTGCTACTGCTTTTCTGAGTAAGGGTTTCATGGGCGCTCTACTTCATGTGCCCCTCAAGCTCTTGTTAAGAGGATTTCTGCTAGCAGCGTCAGTTTGCTTCTCACGTCTGGTCTATGCTTCTTCGTGCCACTCTCTGAAGGTACATAGAGCAAATGGACAAGCTGACCTCAGTTCCTTTTCTGCCGCCTTGACCTGAGATGGGTCTCCCATGTGCCTTCCTCAGCGTTTCCTATGGTTGTTGTTTAGTGAGTGTTTCAAGTTCATCTTAGCTGTTGTTAGTATAGAATTAGATTGTTGTGAGGGGTTTCAGTTTTTCCTCTTCCCTCCCTTTTGTTTTATCCCTCATTTTTTTGAAAAGATTATTTTGCCTGCTGGGCAGGCCTCACTCACCAGGTTTCAAATGCTGTTTCTCTTGCCAGGAAGCTATCCTGATCAGTGACAGCCACTCTGCATGTTGCATGGGAGAATCCTGTATCTCTCAGAAATTTGACTGACTAAACTGGATTTTACATCCCTAGTACAAAGGTGCCTTCAGCTCAGTATTCCTGCCCAAGGAATAGTGTTTGGGACGCATCCTGTCCACATAGATTTGGTAGGTTATGAAAAGCAGCAATATAAGAGCTTTATAAAAGCACAGGTGGGGCCAGAGCTGTGTGAGATTAAGGGAACTATTGTGTTAAAGGGAGCTGAGGTAAAATATACCGGGTGTGATTCTGGTTACTCCTGACATACATGAGCGTTACTTCATTGAAGTCAGTGGAGTTACACTGGTATAAGCTAAGTCACTTCTGCACCAAGTAGTTACTGACTTTTTTTTTTCTGTGTAACATTTAAACAGTGGTGATTGATTTTTACCATCGGTTGACCTTACTGCATCAATGGATACGTAGTGACATTGATAGTGCATCTTTTACCATTCAAACTAATAGACATATGAATTTAACTTAGAATTTCTGTGTTCATCCAGGGCATTCACCCTGCACAATTGTATCTGAGGAACAGAGGAGCTTGTTTGAAACTGAGTCATTCATTAGCTGTGTCAATTCAGTTAATGACTCACATTTCACATTGGGAGGACTTAACAATTGTGAGCTGCTGCCTAGATGTAAGACACCCAAGGTTATTTCACTTGCAATCATTCTCAAAATTTTAATCTCAGTATTTTCTTGTGTGTTATCAATCATATAATGCTCAATCTGTCTGAAAAGAACGCCAGTGTAATGTAAATGGTATTCTAATCACTGCATCTAATTAAAAGGGGGAATGAATCACTTGAAATAAAAATGATTTGAAAGATATTAAAAAATAATCACGCAGGAAGTTACCATCTTGCCTCTCTCAAGAGGCAGATGAGCACTCCAAGCATGTAAGTGTATTCAGGAATGATTTTAAATGACAGTGGATAAAATCAGTATTTTAAATAAAATATCTTTTTTTTTTTACTGGATTTCTTTTGATTTTGTTTGTTTATATTATATTTTCTCTTTTAAAAATCTATTTAAAATGAAATCTAGATTTAACATAATACATGTTAAGGCCTAAACTACTTATAATCTCTTAAAACATTTAAATAGGAAAAAAATATGCTGACTCAGAGTCTCTCAAAAACTTTGAGTAAAGCTGTTTTTCTGAATTGGGGGGGGGGGGGGGGAATCTAACTTTTGAAGTCAAGCTTTATACATATGGCGCAATAGTAGTAAATAAGCTTGATTTTCTAATGTACCAAAAAAAAGTCTTCTCCCCTCTCCTGAACTCCGTGGGAGGGCATCTCACTCCCTATTCGTTGCTGGGCAGACTCTGAGTTTGCCTTGGTTCCCTCGCCCTACCAGGACAGTGAGCCTCTCCCTGAGCTGCCAGCAGACAGAGTCCCAGGAATCTAGGTAATCTTCTTGGGGGTTACACAAACAAAAAAAGTGGCCCCTTTAAAAACTGCGTGTGTAATTGCTACCAGGTGGATTTGAACCTGGGACCTCTGAAGCAGAGTATAGGAGCTGTGGTCTAGGTACCACTTGCATTGCTCAGTAACCACACTAGGTTTTGGCCCTAACAGGCTGCCTGCAGCCTTCTGCCATCTTGCCTCCCTGCGTGGGGCTAGACAGCTCCCCTGTGAAACCCAGTAAGCACTAGGGTTGCTAGGCTGCCTCCGTATTGAGCCCGACAGCCCGGGATTTTCGCCTCCTGTCCGGGAAAAATTAGAAAGTACTGGACATTTTAGGTGTCCAGTGTTTTCTGAATTTTTTTACTGGACAGGAGGCGAAAATACCGGACTGTCCAGTTCAGTACTGGACACCTGGCAACCCTAAACAGGAGATGACTGAGAAACTGTGTTAGCAGGAGAAATTGAAGCCAGACCTCAGAGAAAGGCAACTGTGAAAGGGAAATATGCCTCAGACAAGGAGGAGTGCATCCAGTGGAGAACCTCAGAAAGAGACTTTATTTGAAACTGCAAATAAACAGACCTTCAGAAAAGAGGGACTATACCCGACATGACACTGGGACCAAAGGGACTGTGTTTGAGCAGATTGTATGTCAATAACTGCTCTCTAAGAAGGGGTGTTGGCATGTCACACAGGCCTCAATGGACTTATTGAGGCGCTTCTGGGCAAAGAGAAACTGAGTGCCACAAAATAGCTGTGCCTCATTTACAGTGCACAAAAACAACATGTTACAGTTGGTTTTGAGTTAAATAAAATTGCCTTAATTATTCTGGCTAAATAAGGAAAAAAGTAAGTTTATCAAAAACATGTTTTGCATTTAAAATTGATTTTTTTAAACAAAGGAAATACTATCTGTAGTTAGTGAGTTGAACTGAATATTTCTTGTCTCTTGGTCCCCTGGGATTTTAGAACTAATAAATCTCATCTCTATCTCCTAGTTTTTATACAGAGATTGGAAGAGGAAAAAAAACCCCAAACATTTGTTTTTTCAAAGCTCATAGTTTAACTTTGAATCCATAAGTCACTGAACTAAACTAACTGCATAAACTGAAATGAACAAAATATTTTCTCTTCAACTGAAGTAGAAGCCACTTCTTTCAAACCTGGTTCTGCACTTCCTAGTTTCTGCTACTTATCCACTGGCTTCTACCAGCTCAGTTGTCAGACTTTCAACTTTAGCAGCAAACATGTGTGGCTTATTTCTTAAATGTAATTTATTTTAATAGATTATAATAAGTTTAAGCCTTAACATACATTCTCATGATTTCATATTAAATTTTAAATAAGTTAGCTTGTTAAAAATAAACTTTAATTTAATGTTTAAAAATTTGATTTTAAAATAAATGGAAAAAATAGGATTTTTTTTCATTGTATCCACCCTGCTCTCTGTGTGGAGCTGGCCTGAGTCTCTCCTGACCCCCACCCCAGTGCAGAGTTAGCTCAAACCGCTGTCCCTCCTTGCACAGAGCCAGCCCAAACCACCTCCCTTCTTCCTTAGCTCCTTCCCCTCCCCCCCACCCTACTTCTCTCAGCAGATAGAGCATCCAGGGATCCAAACAGTGGCCCCTGATCCCTGGGAAGCTTTTGCCACAGTCCGGCTCCAGCTTCCTGCCTAACCAGAGGGTGTGGCCTTGGGGTGACAAGAGAGACACACGGGGCAGGGCCCCATGATGAGGAGGTTTGCGGGCCCAAATGTTCTTTGTGCTAGGTATGTGAATGGTTAACTGTTAACTAGTGGGGGCTTGAGCAGCCCCCCACCCGCCACAGGCAGAGAGCTGCTCCAGTCAGAGCAGCCCCCACCTGTGGAGGGGCCCTCCCACCACTGTTTAAGCAGTTAACCAGTTAAACATTACGAGTTAACTAATTGAATAGGATTTTACATCCCTACTTTGTGCCCAGGGCCCTGGTAAATATTAATCAGCTTCTGTGCCAATAGTTTTTATTAGATTTGCATTAGATAAATATATTTTGGTAGCTTGTTACAAATCAGTTTGATGGAGCATATGTATTGTAAACTAAAGGTTTATTCTGCAGCCTCTCAATTTAATTCTACACACTTATCAAGGTACTTGGTCATTATAAGATGCCATATGTACTCTGTTCTCCCAGTGTGCAGGCATCCTTGTTTTTCTGCTGCCCAACATTGCTAAAACCCTAGAACCTAGAGACTGGCATGTAATTCAGTACTAGCTTTGGCTAGGCCACAGAAGTAATGAATACTGTCCTTGTTTCTATATAAATCTTGACTGACAGACATGCATATGAAGAGATCTTTGCACCAGTTCATACTGGCTGTGCTTTTAGGTCCACCTCTTTAGTGATAGTTGTTTGAAACACAGAAGGTACAGTTATCTAGAGTGCTATTAAATGTTTTCTCAACCCAATTGGAGTCTAAAACAAGTGAAACTGAAGTGTTTCATATTTTTTCAATCCATTTTCAGTTCTAGCTTTTTCATCCTGTTTTCTAGGAAACAGGAACCCTGATCTCAGCATACCTATGGTGCTTTTAAAAAATCCCACGTCTCAGCACCAGCACTCAAAATCTTATTGAGTATTTCCCAGAGCCTCCTTGCACCTCCATCTCCTAACATTCTATCAAATCTCCAGGGGACTTTGAAAATATTTACAGGAGCACAGCTCTAGGCAGCTCCTGTTGAATTTGTCCTACTCACACCAACTAGCAAAAAGACATTCATCTGAATTTTCTTTGCTGACTTTTACTCTAAAAGCCTTCAGGTCTCAGTGAATGAACTTGTTGAGGGTGAAGCTGGTCATTGTTCCTGATTACTCATGCTCTCAGAATAGGCTTCAGAGTCACTACAAAGTGATGGAAAATGCTCCTTTGTACAAACATCCCTCCTAAGAATGGAACATGCTGCCTTTAAATAAGGGAGTACAACTCCGATGATGTACTTTCATCACTTGCATGGCAATGTGTTACCATCTGGCTACCCCAATCACACCTTGCCATTTGCTTTCTCTCTAAAACAATGTTGTGTCAAGATATCAAATGCTATTTTCATTAAAGCTTGCCAGTTTATAAGAGTCTAAGGTGAAATGAGCAGCGCTGTGTCTGTAGAGGCATGTTGTACGTTCGCAGTGGTACATTGTGTGAAAGGGGACCATGTCCACAGGACATAGGCATACATTCTGAAGTTAACCTGCAAAACAGTAAGGAAAAAAATCCTACGTTCTGTCAGGTCTGTTCACTAATGGATTTCCGATTCCAGGAACTGCAGTCTGCCAACTTCAATACCACTGAAATCTTGCTGCACCAGAAAAGGCAAGTTAGGTTACATCCATACTACAGCTGGGATTGACACTCTGAGATTGATGCATCGGTGGTTGTTTTGGCGGGTCTAGTAAAGGCCCCCCAGTCAAATTGATGGCAGATTGCTCTCCAGTTGACCCCAGTACTCTGACCTCAACAAGAAAAGCAAGGTAAGTCGATGGGAGAGTATCTCCTGTTGACACCACAGAGCATAGACCCCGTACTAACTTGACATAAGGTAGTGGACTCTTGCTATATTATTCACACAGCTGGAGTTGCATACCTTAGGTCGAGTTACTACAATAGTGTAGACTTACCTTTAGTTTCTTCCCATTGCCATACTTTTATAAACGTCATCCTTGAGCCAAATCTTACAAAACGTTTCAGTTGTTTATAACTTTTTGCCAAATTATAACTGCTTAGGCTGAAACTTTCCATTTTGGCTGTGTGCCTTGGGGTGGATTTGGGAGAGGAGGTTATACGGTAGATCTCAACAAACAAGATTGTTGTTAGAGACACAAAGTTTTGTGCAGAGCATTAAATGTAAATGCTGGGACAATTTCATAAAAGCTGTAGGTATTGCAATGCCTGACAGATGCCTAGAAAATACAGGAACAACATTTGGATCCGCAAAACCTGAACTAGGTGCCTACAATCTCTATACAATGCAGGGGAAAGATTGGTGCTTAAGAGAAGGAGACACACAAACCAGCATGCTAGCCTGGAAGATGCCTAATCCAGTCAATGGGAGGTGCTGAGAAGTAATCAGCTTCTACTTTCTACCCATTCAGTTACTTCCCCAAGGGTATGTCTACACTACAAAGTTAGTTCGAACTAACGGACGTTAGTTCGAACTAACTTTAATAGGCGCTACACTAGCGCTCCGCTAGTTCGAATTTGAATCGAACTAGCGGAGCGCTTAGTTCGAACTAGGTAAACCTCATTTTACGAGGATTAAGCCTAGTTCGAACTAGCTAGTTCGAATTAAGGGGTGTGTAGCCCCTTAATTCGAACTAGTGGGAGGCTAGCCCTCCCCAGGTTTCCCTGGTGGCCACTCTGGCCAACACCAGGGAAACTCTATGCCTCCCTCCCAGCCCCGGACCCCTTAAAGGGGCACGGGCTGGCTACAGTGCCCGTGCCAGGTGCAAGCCTGCCAGCACCCAGCCAGCAGACCCTGCACCTGGCACAGCACAGAGCCACCCACCCGATGTCCCCCAGCCCACCCCCTCTTCCCGGGACCAGGCTGGCGGCTCCCGGGAGCTTGCCCTGGACCGCAAGAGGCGGCACCTTCCTGGGCTAGTGCGGACATTGTGGACCTCGTCCACGATCTCCGCACTAGGCACAGGAAAGTGGCCGGCTAGGGCAGGAGAGCTGCCAGCCTGGCCACCCAGGAGCAGGTGTGCATGAAAATCAAGGGGGTCCACTGAGACCCCCTACCCTGAGCCCTGAGCTTACAATGGCCGTCCTGGGTCAGACCAAAGGTCCATCTAGCCCAGTAGCCTGTCTGCTGACAGCGGCCAACCCTAGGGACCCTGGAGGAGATGGACCGAAGACAGTGCCCAAGCCATTTGTCTCGTGCCATCCCTCTCCAGCCTTCCACAAACTTTGGGCAGGGACACCACTCCTACCCCCTGGCTAAGACCACTCCATGGACCCAACCTCCATGACTTGATCTCACTTCCCTTTCAACTCTGTTCTAGTTGTAGCCTTCACAGCCTCCTGAAGCAAGGAGTTCCACAGGTTAACTATTTGCTTTGTGAAGAACAACAACTTTCTCTTACTAGTTTGAAGCCTTCTACCCATTCCTTTCCTTTGGTGTCCTCTAGTCCTTCTTTATGGGAACTCAGGAAGAACTTTTCTGAATGCACCGTCTCCACCCAACCCCTGCTTTTAGAGACCTCTACCCTGTCCCCCCTCTGTCTCCTCTTTTCTAAGCTGAACAGTCCCAGTCTCTGTAGCCTTTCTTCATCTGGGACCTGTTCCCAACCCTTGATCATGTTAGTTGCCCTCCCTTCTCCCAGCCTTTCTCTTCCCCTCTCCCACCTCCTTTTCCCAGTCTCCCCCCAGTTTTGTTCAATAAAGACAGAGTCAATGTTGGAAGAAACGTTATCTTTATTTTGTACATCAATAAGAAGGGGGGCTAGGGAAGGGTAAGTGGAAGGAGGTGAGGGAGGAATGGGGTACGAGCCCCCGATGGGGAGGACTGGGCTGGCTCTGCGGGCTTCTGGGGGTGGAAGCTCTCCTGCAGCCCCCCAATTGCCCCCTCTCTCCAGATGGCAGCCTGCGGCAAGTGCAGCCGGGCTGATGGCCGAGTGGTGTGATGTGCCCAGTGTGGGTACTCCGGGCACTCCAAGCCAGAACTTCTTTGCAAGCGGGGCACCCCTTAGAACTGTGTGTCCGGGGTGGGGGTCGGGACCCTTTAAGCGCAGCCCTCGGCTAGCCTGAGACAGCATCTCCATGCTCTTAAGTCCTCCTCTGATGCCCTGCCGGCACTGCTTCCGGCCATCCTTAAGCCCTGTTCAGAGTCCACTCAATGTGGACTTGCTAGTTCGAATTAGCAAAACGCTAATTCGAACTAGTTTTTAGTTCTAGACGCGTTAGTTCGAATTAGCTTAGTTCGAATTAACTAATTCGAACTAAGTTAGTTCGAACTAGCGCTGTAGTGTAGACGTACCCCAAGATATGTTGTACACTCCATAGTGGACCATAGCAACCGTGTACCCAAACACATTAACCAATAGTTATCTTGGGCTTTCCCAGATGTTTTAGAGGGCTGCAGAAAGAGGGCCGTTGGGAGGAGGAGCTTCATTAATATAAACAAACATAAATATAATATACAAACAGTCCTTGGTATTCCACACTGATGGACATGGAAATATACAAAAAGTACATAAGGTTTTCAGAGAAGACATCACATTACTGAATGCTTAGGTAAATGTATGTGTCTGAGTCTAAAATATTACAGAACCTGGTAAGTTTTACTAAAACGTCTTGTAATGGTAACAGTGTATCGGTGATGCTCTAGCTAAGGCTGCTTTTTATTACAAATCCATATTTTTGGAGCAGTGGATAGTATGCATGGGTGTAATTTGTTTTAGGATGAGACTTGAGAGTAAGTGTGTGTACACACACACTCTTACTGTGGCAGCAAGCTTCAGCAGAAGGAGATTGTTGCAACCAACGAGAGAGAGATCTGACCAGAATCTGTTCCTTTTACTTTCATTAGTTTGGTTTTAATATATATAAAAGCTATTACTTACACATAACTTGAAAGGTTAGAACAAGGAGTACTGTTCTTTGTGTATTACCAGTTACTTCTAGAATACAACTGAGTTCAGTGTTCTGACTTCAATAATTGGTATCTATGGTCATATGATTCTAAGGAACATCGCTACTGCATGGTCCTTTTGTGGTCATATCAAAAACAAAAGTAACTAGAACGAGATACGGGCTCATGGGGGGGAAGAAAAGGAGAACGAAATCAATGGTTAGTGATTGGCACCTTCACAACTCTTGTAAGCAACTGTCTTTAACAAGCATGGTTGAGAGTTTTTAAACAAGATTTGCTTAATACAGCCATCTTACCCTCTCCGTGTGAAGTGCAAACCAAGTTCTGCTCTTTCTATCTTGATGGGACTTCCTTTGAATTGAGAGGGATGTATTTCTTCTTCCAGATGAAAGGGATATGATGGTAAAAGACTTGTTTAAGAAAATACATTTTAATTACAGAAAATATTGTGTAGACTCACACTATGAATAAATAGCCTCCTCAGGCAAGGAGACAATGATATTGACTGAAAATAAGGTGTTCCTTCTATGCAAGTCTGTAGTTCAGTCAAAACCTACTTATTATTCTTTTCCGTGTACAGGGAGAGGTGACATCCAGCCCCAACTGGACAGTGCATTACAAGATGTCAATGATAAGTACCTGCTGCTTGAAGAAACTGAGAAGCAGGCTGTTAGAAAGGCTCTCATTGAAGAACGCAGTCGATTCTGTACTTTTATCTCGATGCTCCGGCCTGTGATAGTAAGTCTTTTCTTCCAGGTTCTTAAAATTCACAACTTAGACAAGTGAACGTAATTTTGAGGTAGAGAAATTAGTAATAAAGGTTTTGAACAAAATCTTAAAGATGTTACTAATTCATAGTCTAACCCTCTCTAACCCCCTCTTTTTAAAATGGGATGTTAAAAAGAGTCCTTCCTTCTTAACTCCTCATGGAATACTAGGACTCACATATATTACATGTGTCTCCCCTCTCCCCCCCAAATATACATAAATGGTTATTTGGCAGATTCCAATTTGCTCCGATACAGTTTTCTGATACCTTGAGCCACCAATGCAATGCCCTTCTTGATACATTTGAGAGGTTTGAGTATATTTTCTTAAGCTCGGTTTGCCTGAAGCCCAGGAATGGCATTTTGTGTCATTATATGAGACTTGTGAATGGTTGTCAACGCATATGCAATATGTTCTTGATGCTTTCTTAGAAAAAGCATCAGTCCCTAAATAGAACCACAGTTCAGTGTTAGTTAGGAGGAAGCCTAAGCAATAAGAAATGAATAGCAGACACAAACATTCTGGATAAAATTGCCATTGGTAGCTGAAGCAATTGCTGTGGTAATCTGCCATGTTCCTGAAACTGTCAGGACAAAACTAGCCTGTGACATAGGTATGTGCCAATCTGAATGGCAGATTTATGTAATGACTTAATCTAAAAGAAGTGCACACAAAACCAGCAAAGATTGTAAGTGCAACCATTGTATCTTAGTTTCAGGGATAAGATCCTTAAGGCTGAACATAGAGTGAACTTAGGAGTTCCAATTCCTATTTCAAATGCAGAGAGGGACTGAACTTTTGTTTGCAGAAATCTTTCTAAACATTTGCTTAGATTTCTGCATCTCATGGGTGAAAAAGATGGCTTACTGAGCACGAGGTACAGGTTGACTTGGGTGTGGTTCTCGTTCTTAAATGTAGACCAGTGGTGGACCCATTGGGGTTCTACGTGTGGCCAACGTAAGAACGGCCATACTGGGTCAGACCATAGGTCTATCTAGCCCAGCATCCTGTCTGCCAACAGTGGCCAATGCCAGATGCCCCAGAAGAGGGAACACAACAGGTAATCTTCATGTGATCCCTCCCCTGTCACCCATTTCCAGACAAACAGAGGCTAGAGACACCATTCCGACCTATCCTGGCTAATAGCATTTGGTGACCCCTAGTTCTTATATTGTGGGAATAAGTAAATAACTTTTCCTTATTCACTTTTTCCAAACCAGTCATGATTTTATAGACTTCTATCATATCCCCCTTAGTCTCCTCTTTTCCAAGATGAAAAGTCCAAGTCTTTTTAATCTCTCTTCATATGGGACTCATTCCAAGCCCCTCATCATTTTTGTTACCCATTTTGTTTATTCTTACCCATGCACAAGGTTGCCAAATTCTGCTAGCTTCTATGTCTGCAAACTTTTTTCCCTACTTGTATTTCTAAAGTGACACGCACATTAGGGACATAAGAGTTTAAGCAGTTAACCGATAAGCTGATGCTTACCAGTTTCTGATACCAGTTAAAATCGGCTAGGGTCCCACCTGCCAGCTCCACGCCCAGACTTCCTCCTTGCTGCCTGGGGCCTTGCTGCCACCGCTGTCTGGAATGCTGATGCAGAGTTCCTCCAGTCTGCACCGCAGGGGTCCCTCCGGGTTGCTGGCCGGGCTCCGACACTGGCTGCCACCACACTAAGGGAGTGCCAGCTGTCCCGCACTGCCAGCTCTGCAGCCAACAGGCTCCTGGTATACACTGGCTACCCTGCAGGCTCTGCAGCTTATAGGCTCCTAATCCCAGGGCACACCGGCTGCCAGCCCCATTCTTACAGCACTGGCTACCTGTGCCATGGGCTCTGCAGCTGGTAGACTCCTGATTTTTTTCATGTGCAGGCTGCTGGACCCACTCCTGCCCTGCACTGTCTACTCTGCAGCCAGCAGGCTCATGGCACATGCTGGCTCCTTGGATGCAGGATCGGCAGACAGGCTCCAACACGTGTCAGGAGCTTGCCGGCTGCAGAGCCCAAAGCACGGGGCAGCTGGCATCTCAGGCATGGAGCTGGCAAGGGACATCTTGGTAGCAGTTGTGGGGGCACCCCCATACATCCCCAGATAAAACCATTTCCCATATAACCAGTAGGATTTTTCATGGCTACTGTTTTTTTTTAATATATATATATATATATATATATATATATTACATCTCTAACACACACAAAGCAAGGGCATATGAAGTGAAGTGTGTGCTGATTGTTCACAACACTGACTGTGAGAGTCAGCTGTTCCTTCTGCATCCAATCAAATGCTGCTATGGTTCAAGCAGCGCACCCGTAGATTCTAGGTATGCACATGCAGTTAGCAAAACTACCCTGTCCCAGGAACCTGTCTTGGTTACAACAATCTTGCAGCCTGCTGAGTTGGAGGACCACTCTTGCGGCCCACTCACTAGCCTAAGTTGTGCATCACTGTTGTAGATGGAACTTTCCAGCCCTTTTCCCATGGGAAATAATAATCTCCTGGACAAAGGCCCATAACAGATGGAGTGATAAATGTTGCACATTGTGGTCTATATATGGCAGTTTTTAAAAACCAGGAATATGGTGACCCTTATTGTTGTGTTTTGAATCTCTTCAGGAAGAGGAAATATCAATGCTAGGAGAAATAACTCATCTGCAGACCATATCAGATGACCTGAAAAATCTCACTATGGACCCTCACAAATTGCCATCATCAAGTGAACAGGTTAGTTCTTACTCCCTACAAAAGGTAGCTTTCTAGGAGGATGGGAAGAGTGTTTACTGCTTGTTAGAACTTTTACTAACTCAAGTGGTAAAAATTACTTGAGTATATTTTTGTAGGTACCTAAATGCAGCAAGATAACTGTTTCACCTTTAACATTGTATGGTAAATCATCCATTATTTCCTGGAATCTTGCAAAGACCAACACAAAATGCCACGTTGAAAGTAGCAGAGAATAGGGATGTGAATGGTTAACTAGTTAAGCAGCAGGAGCTGTAGCAGCCCCTGTCCTCTGCAGGCCCGGCCTGGCACCTCACAGGGAGGGGCACTCCAGCCCGGCCAAAGCAGCCCCCCACCTGCTACCATGTGAGCAGTTAACCAGTTAAACATAACGTTTAACTGATTAAATGGGATTTTCCAGCGTTGGCTGAGAAACAACCAAATGTGCTTCAAAAAGGACTGAGTAGAAAGTGCTGCTTATAGATCAGCTGTAAAGTGGGAGGACTCTTTCAAAAGATATGGAGGGTTTAAACTGTCTTGGGACTCCACTATAAGTTTTCTGTTGGCTACAGTTAGAATTAGGCTGCTCTTCGTGAATTTTCCACCCTCCAGCATCTCTGACAACTGCAAACTAACTGGTGTTAGATGCCTTTTGAGCCCTGAAAAGCATATGTTAAATACATGTCTAGAACTGTGAAAACAAATGAAGGAACAAATCGTAACATAGTGATGGTAACATTTTCAGCAGGACATTTCAAAAGAGGCTAAGGGAGTTAGGTGCCCAGTTCCCATGGCAACTCAGTGGATTTGCTTGTTTGACTCCCTTAAGGTACCTTTCAACATCTGAGGCAACAGCAGCACTGCTCTGGATAGGTAATTCCAGGCATTCTGTTGTTTGAATTTTATACCCCTATTAGCCATGACCTTCCTTAAATGTATACTGTCAAGTAACCTAGTTTTAGAATTTAGGCCTTACTTATATTCCAATGTTTTGTTGACAAAAGCTGCTGCCTTTTTTGACAAACAGGGGAGGTGTACACGCAACAAAGCTACTTTTAGCATCAAAACTCTGCTGTTTTGCCAACAAAGGGCTATACTATAGAGCCCACAGTGCAGCCGGCTCCCCAGGAATGGGGCTGGCAGCCAGTTAACTCTTACATCCCTAGCATTGGTCTAGTGCAGGGGTGGGCAAGAGGCAGCTAGCGGGTTGCATCCAGCCCATCAAGCCACAGGATCCACAACCGCCTCACTGGCAACTTTACTACACAGCAGCTGCAGCCACTTTAAACAGCAGGCTGCTAATAGCTGTGTAGTCTGGGCAGGGAGGAGAAAGCTTTGCACGCTGTACCTGCTTTGTAGCAAAATCTTCCAGCTCCCATTGGCCAGTTTCTGGCCATTAGGAGCTGAGAAATTTTGCTGAAAGCAGGGGTAGTGAATGAAGCCTTCTCCCTCCCTGTGCTGGAGCAGAGCCACATGGAGCAGCTGCCCAGCACGCAGGCAGGGAGTCTGCAGAGATGATGGTTGGGGGCCACCTAGGTAAGTGCCTCCCAGCCAGAGCCTGCCTCTGGCACCCCATCCCCTTCTCTTCCCACAACTACCTGCCTCAGGCCACCACCCAAACCCTCTGTATCCCCTCTCCCCACCTTCTCCAGGTCACAACTCCCTCCCAGACCTTGCACCCCTACCCACTCCTGCATCCCTCCCCCAGGCCAGACTCCTTTCCTACACCCAGACCCCTCCCTGATCCTGCAGCCCATTCCCCTGCCCCATGTCACCACCCAAATCCTCTGCACCCTTTCCCCCAAGTCACAGCTCCCTCCCAGACTCCCCCTCCTACACTCCTTCCCAAGGCCAGAATCCTCTCCTGCACCCATAACTCCTCCTGGACCCTTCATCCCAAACCCCTGCCCCAGATCATAACCCCCTCCTTCACCCAAACTCCCTCTCAGACCTCATGCTCCCTCCTGCACCCCAGTCCTCTATCCCAAGCTCCCTTCTAATCCCACCCATTGTCCCAGACCCTGCATCCCCTCCAACAGAAGTGTGACTCTTGACTGCTTACCAAAATCTTGGAGTGGCTCCCCATTAAAATATTTTGCCCACCCCTGGTCTAGTGGGCCAGAACTCCAAAAGTGAAACTGACTAGTCTGCTTTTCATCCATCCTGAGTTAACACACACAAAGAAGTATTAATTTGGTGATCACAAAGCATCAATCCAAAAGAAAAATGTTATTAGATTTGTAATTCCTCAGGCAATTAAGTTTTTTTGCAAGTTTGGGATGTTTTCTTGAGAGGGAAAATAACTTTTTAAAAGAATGTATATGGTCAATTCTGTTTCATCAGGTGATTCTAGATTTGAAAGGTTCTGATTACAGTTGGTCATACCAAACTCCTCCATCCTCCCCCAGTACCACGATGTCCAGAAAATCCAGCGTTTGCAGGTAAGCAGATTGGCAAAATGTCATTTGAATCTAATTTTGGCTCTGTTGCATATTTGTGCCTGTACTTTGTATGATAACAAGCTATCAATACCTACTACTCATTATTCACTTGAGTGTGTGACAGAACATAAAAAATGAGGAACCATTATGCAACTTCGAATGTAAGGAGGCTTGACAGCTGAAGATAAGTTTGAGTCATTGAAGTTAATGCATTGCAGATGAAAGAGCGAACTTTACTAACCAAGCAAAGTTCTGAGTTCACTCATAGTTATCCTTTTTGATCATGCATGCTTTATGTTTTGATATTTTAGCTAAAGAAATGATCTTGCAGAAGCGGTAGTTCACTACTAGGTTAATTTGTATGAAAGGAAACAATGTACTTGTCAATTACTTTTTCAGTATATTAAGTGGAAATGCTTTACTGTGAAATACAAGACTGTTCAATGCTGTACAACTCTGTTCTAAAGTGTGTTTTGGAATAGTTGGACCCTGTCTTTGCTTTCTCTGTAAAACTGTTTTTTCAGTAAAACAGTTTATCAGCATGTTGCCCTTGTGCTTTTTGGTGTTTAAATAATTAACTATCCTCCCCCTTCCTTTTTTTTTTTTTTTTTTTTTTAAAAAGATGACTGACTATTGTAAATCCTACTTTAATACTTTTGTATTCTTTAACCCTTTTACTTTTTTGGTTTGCCCTACGGATCAGATGGATCGTAGGCTGCTTTGTGTGAATTTAACTTAGTCTGTAGCATGGCAGATCTAGCAAAATTATACATTTTCATATGTATATCCAGCTGTATCTGCATATGTGTTTATATATGTATTTTATATATAAAATACATATATAAAATAAAATTATCCCACACCCGTATATGTATATGTGTGGGTGTGTGTACACACATATAGCAGTGAATACAGGCTTAAAGATGCAATATCCTGAAATTGTAAAAGAAAATGGCTGAGCATACACTGTATATTCCTAAAAACAACTAATGGTCTGGTAGCACTTTATAGACTAGCAAAACATGTAAATGGTATCATGAGCTTTTGTGGGTACAGTCCACTTCTTCAGATGACCGGAGTTATGACTGGTCATCTGAAGAAGTCGGCTGTGCCCACAAAAGCTCATGATACCATCTACATGTTTTGCTAGTCTATAAAGTGCTACCAGACCATTTATTGGGTTTTTTTTCTGTAACAGACTAACTCAGCTACCCCCTGAAGTTCCTGTATATTCCTAGACAGCTTTTTATTTTCTCAAGTGATTAGATTGTGTAGCAACAGGCTTTTGTGTGGCTGCTGGATACAGCAACTCAGCCCTTATTACATTAGTTCCAAGCACACACTTAACATGCAATTTTTTAAGTAGAAAAATTACGTTCTACACATTGAATCAGCATACAGCTGGGTGGGTACCTTTCTGTTTCCTTTATACCATTGGGCAGAGAGTTTACCAGTCCTAAACTTACATTGGGGAATGCTAGTAGTCCCTTTCGTACGTTATCTTAATGCTAAAGAAACTCTTGAAGCATCCACTGTATGGTTGGTAAATGATGCAACATAGATTTATTGGAATTTTGAAAAGTCTCTTTGGGTTATTCAGAAATTAGTGAAGGTTTTGTTTTGATCATTATTAGCTGAGATCTTTAATTCTCTTCCCTCTTTGTCCTCACAAAAATGTCGTAAGTGCCCTCAGTATAGCTTTGGACCCTTACGTTGAATTTAACATATATGAGCCAACTAGACTTTATCTGCTGACCATCGGCACAGACCATTCATGGTTATGGTAACTGGCTCTCTGTAAAAGCCCAAAGAGAGAGAGAGAGAGTGAGTGTTACTGTTTCCCCAAGCTGGGTAAATTCCCTATGGCCAGATTGTGCTACCCTTACTACTCAATGCGAGTAAGGGTATCAGTCTGGCCCCTAATGAGTGCAGAACACACAATAATGCAGAATGCCATTTTCCCTCTCTGATCATCAAGGATACTTGCAGCTTATGATTTTTACCAATTATTTGTCAAAATTTCTTTTCAGCTTATGCAGCCTGTTGCTAGACTAGAATGTTAATTGTACTGTATTGGTCTCTTCCCATTCCCTCTTGTCTTTCCCTCTTCCCCTTTCCTTTGTCTTTTCCTTTTGTCTCTCTCAGCAGTCTGAACAGCGTTAACAGTAGCGATTCCCGGTCGAGTGGCTCGCATTCTCATTCACCTAGTTCACACTATCGCTATCGCAGCTCCAATGTGCCTCAGCAGGCACCCATGAGACTGTCCAGCGTGTCATCCCATGATTCTGGATTCATGTCACAGGATGCTTTCCAGTCCAAATCGCCATCCCCTATGCCACCTGAAGCACCTAACCAGGTATGTGCAAGTGCAAAACCACAAATCTGAGTGAGTAGTATATGGTAATGAACACACAGTTCATGGAGTACAGAAAAGAGCACATGGTTATTGGGTATCATGGGATCAAGCTGAACACTTTTAAATAAGGGAATTAATATCCACTTGAACTTAACTCATCCAGCTCACATCCTGTCTAGGTCAGCAGTGATTGCAAGTTGTTAACACAACAACCATCAGATGTTATCTCAGTGCAGTTTCTTAGAGGTGAGACATCCATGTCACAATAGCTCTGTAATGGGTATTAAACCTTGTGCCTTTGCTGGCAGTGTTGGCAAATAGATTACAGACAGGAATACACAGAAGACTATGTTCCCCCTTCACCTCTGAGAAATAGGCCATGTCCAGGTCAGTGCTAAATAGCATTGGCAGGCAGCATGGGTAATTTAGTTGCTCTGGTATTCTTCTCCATGGATAACTTCATTCTCTAGGACTGCCAATTCAGCCCCCTGTGGAAGTACTAAAACAATGTAGATTTAAAAAAAAATACTAATTACAAGAAATGCATATTAACCTAACGGTGTTGGGTGAAATGCCAGCTCACTTAAGCCAATGTGAATATTGCTGTTTTCATCAGTGAGGTCAGAAGTTCACCTCTTTCTTTTTTTTTCCTGGCCTTTTTTATTCACGGCAATAACATTCTGAGCCTGTGTCAAACTGAGCTGTTATTCTGTATATGGTCAAATCAAGCATCCTACAAAACCTTGGTGAAATATGCACATGGGGTTTGTACAGCTGTCTGGCATCTTGTTTTCAGCAGCTGAATTTTGCCTAATTTCTACTATTACTTTTAAGGCTTTTTACATACTAAACCCCATCCCAGAGTTTGACATCACCACACTGAGTCTGACACTACTTCCAGCTGGGGATATAGTACGTCATCTCAAGCTGGGAATTATATTTCCAACTCAAAGTGCAGACATACTCATTGAGTTGGTCTTTCCTTCTTTTGTAAGATTTTTGTTTGTTGCCCTCAAGTCACTGGAAGAAGAGATGCCCTTAGTGCCTCACTAATGAAGGTTTCTAGATTAATAAAAACAAACCTAATCTTTTCCATCTGGCAAAAGCTAGGTGAGTTTATATGCACTAAACACTGTGGCTGCGTCTAGACTGGCATGATTTTGCGCAAATACTTTTAATGGAAAAGTTTTTCCGTTAAAAGTATTTGCGCCAGAGAGCGTCTATACTGCATGTGCCTTTGAGCAAAAGATTTGCTTTTGCGCAAAAGCATCCGTGCCACTGTAGACGCTCTCTTGTGCAAGAAAACTCCAATGGCCATTTTAGCCATCGGGCTTTCTTGCGCAAGAAATTGACGTGGCTGTCTACACTGGCCCTCTTGCGCAAGAATACTTGTGCAAGAGGGCTTATCCCTGAGCGGGAGTGTCTGAGTATTTGCGGAAGAACCACTGATTTTTGTACATTACAAAGTCAGTGTTCTTGCGCAAATACTCGCGGCCAGTGTAGACAGGCGGCAAGATTTTGCTCAAAAGCGGCCGCTTTTGCGCAAAATCATGCCAGTCTAGACGCACCCTGTGACTTCTAGCTAAAGCAGGAGATGGAAAATTTGAATCCAATCAGTGGAAGACACGCATCTATCCGTCAATACATGTGGGGCATCTGATCCCTTATTTTTATTTGATGAGCAGTGCTAGAAATAAAACTGTAGGATATGTAGTAGCACAAACATCAACAGAAATATTTCCGTTTTTTATTTTAATGAAAGCATTTGTTTTCAAATGAGTATATCCTCTGCAGCTCAGATATTACATCATTTTTCATATGGATGAGATCCTGAAAGTGAAACTGATTAGGAAGTGCACATAGATAGTTTAGCTGACTACTCTGTTTTGATGATCTGAGGCTAAGCCAAGTAAAATGCAAAAAGTAAATGTAACATGAATGATCAAAAATGAAAATTGGATTAGTAAAAAGGTAAGAAAGTTAACTTTAAAATGTATGGATTTAATCTGTCGGTATCCCCTTACCTTTCCATAACATCCAGCACATTTGGGTAAAAGTGTGATGAATTACAGTATGCTACTTAAGGTCATTTGGGTTTGAGAAGCACCACCACCATCTCATACAAATTCCCCATGAATCCTATTAAATAAGGGGACAGGTCCTCACCGGTGTAAATTAACGTATCTTCATTTCCACCAGCTGTTGATCTGGCTCAAGTACTATTTTAGTTCATTTCAGAAGCTACAAATGAAGTCACAAAGCATCCCTAATACCACTGTAGGTCCAGAATAGTGGTAGTAAATCACTACTGGAAATTCTGCCATTTTAGGTTGATGTGCCAACTGTAGTGTCTTGATACAATGCATAGGTATGAACTCAACATGTCTTAAGTTCTCTCTACCTTTACCTTGAGGGAAAGGTAAACAGATCATTGCCTGGCAGCTTTGTTTTTGCTTAAGTGGCTTGCTTTGTATGTGTAGCACTAATTAAAATGTGCATGTTGTGCTGAGAAATTTGTCACAGTACACTTATTAAAAGACTGTTTAACATATATTTCATGTTGTGTGTCTCCAACTAATGGCCAGACTTTCATTCTTGCATTGTGCTTCCATATCCATATGGGAAGAAAGCACAGGTACTGTTTGCTAATTGTTGCTTTTGAAACCCAGATGTTGTTTCCAACAGGAACATTTTGGGAAGCAGAAAAGAGTGATAAAAAACTCTTAGGGAGATATCCAAACCTGAGCCATTCTTTTTAGGTGACAAATCTGAGGAGTTGTCCCAGATTGAGGTCTCATTTTTTAATGAATTTGTTACAAAACCTCCTCTAAACAGTAACAAGTCACCACTACCAGATGGCATTCACCTAAGAGTTCTGAAAGAACTCAGATGTCAAATTGCAGAATTACTAACTGTAGTTTGTAACTTATCCCTTAAATCATCTACTGTACCAAATGACTGGAATATCGCTAATGTGATGCCATGCTTTAAAAAGAACTCTGGAAATAAGTCTAACTTGAGTACCCGGCAAATTAGTTTAAAGTGGGGCTACTCAACTTTGGAAGCCCCGGGGGCCACAATGATGGAATGGGTTACCTAGGGAGGTGGTGGAATCTCCATCCCTAGAGTTGTTTTTTAAGTCTCAGCTTAACAAAGCCCTGGCTGGGTTGATTTAGTTGGGATTGGTCCTTCCTTGGGTAGGGGCTGGACTTGATGACCTCCTGAGGTCTCTTCCAGCTCTATGATTCTATGATACTCACAGCACATGCTGAGGGCCACAGTTTAAGAGTGGTTGGATATATATGCAAATATATGCAAATAGCTTCTTTCACACAATGCCCTGGTGCTCCCAGCACCTCCTCCTTGGAGGCTAGAAATGCTGACACCCTGTACCTGTCTATTCCAGCCAACCCGTCTGCTTGCATCTTTCAGTGCTCACCCTGGCCTGGGAGACGCCTTGCCATGGTGGAGTGTGTTACCAGTGGAGGCCATGTTCAAACGATCCCACCTGCGGGCCCTGTATAAACTCAAGCCACATTGTGGGCCACAAACAAATGGGCCGTGGGCTGCATGTGGCCCTCAGGTTGTGTGTTAAGTAGCCCTAGTTTAAAGTATAGTAAAGAACAGAATTCTCCGACACATAGATAACTTGTTGGAGAAAAGTCATGTTCAACATGGTTTCTGTAAAGGGAAATCAGCCTCACTAATCTACTAGAATTATTTGAGGGGGTCAGCAAGCATGTGGATAAGGGAGATCCAGTGGATATAATGTGCTTAGATTTCCAGAAAGCCTTTGACAAGGTCCCTCATCAAAAGCTCTTAAGCAAAGTAAGCTGTCATGGAATAAGAAGTAAGGTCCTCCCATGGATTGATATCTGGTTAAAAGATAAGAAACAAAGGGTAGGGATAGATAGTTTTCAGAATGGAAAGAGGTAATACTGATGTCCCACAGGGGTCCATACTGGGACCAATCCTGTTCAACATATTCATAAATGATCTGGAGAAAGGGGTAAACAATGAGGTGGCAAAATTTGCAGATGATACAAAACTGCTCAAGATAGTTAAGACCAAAACTGACTGTGAAGAGCTTTAAAAGGATCTCACAAAACAAGGTGTCTGGGCAACAAAATGGCAAATTAATTTAATGTTGACAAATGCAAAGTAAAGTACATTGGAAAAAATAATCCCAACTATATGTACAAATTGATAGGAACTAAACTAGCTATTGCCACTTGAGAAAGTTCTTGGAGTCATTTTGGATTGTTCTGTGACAATATATACTCAATGTTCAGCTGCAGTCAAAAAGCAAATGGAATGTTAGGAATAATTTTAAAAGGGGTAGAGAATAAGATATCTGATTGCCTCTATATAAATCTATGGAATACTGCAAGCAGATGTGGTCGCCTAATCTTAAAAAAGATATCTTAGCATTGGAAAAAGTTCAGAAAAGGGCAACTAATATGAAAAGGGGCTTGGAACAGCTGCCATATGAGGAGAGATTATAAAAAGACTGGGACTTTTCATCTTAGAAAAGAGGAGATTGAGGGGGGATATGAAATCATGACAGATATGGAGTAAGTAAATAAGAAAAAGTTATTTACTTGTTCCCATAACATAAGAACTGGGGGTGACCAACTGAAATTAGTAAGTAGCAGGTTTAAAGCAAACAAAAGGATTTCTTCATGCAAGCACAGTCAACCTGTGGAACTCCTTGACAGGGGATGTTGTGACGAAAAACCCTAGATACATTCATGGAGGATAGGTTCATCAATGGCTATTAGCCAGGATGGGCAGGAATGGTGTCCCTAGTCTGTTTGCCAGAAACCGAGAATAGAGGACAGGGGAGTGATCACTTGATGATTACCTCTTCTGTTCACTCCCTCTGAGGCACCTGGCATTGGCCACTGTCAGAGGACAGGATAACTGGGCTAGATGGACCTTTGGTCTGACTCAGTATGGCCATTCTTATGTTTTTAGGTAAGGGATACAAAAGCTATGCATCCAGCATTGATTGACTACTACTCTAGTGGTTTCTGTTAGCTACCTGTGTTAACACCACATTATTTATGGCGACAAAACATCTTTCTTTTGTTTTGGTGATATAAAAAGAGTGTGCATAAATTCCATGAGCATGTATCGTACACTAGGGCTGTAGGAGATGGGTAGAAGTGTAAAACAAAGTTACAGAAAACTAAATTAACAGAATTTTTCCAGCAATTGGTTTAACAATAAACCAGGTTGTTGGATTTTTATCTTTTAATTTTTTTTACAAAGTCAGCTGAAAATGAGAGATACTTAGGTATTTAAAATAGAAGGATACAGACTTTAACAAACACACAGACAGAGCTACCTAATCTCTCAGCAAACATCCAGCAAAGTAAAGATTGTTTTTCAGTATACAGGCAGTCCCCGGGTTACGTACAAGATAGGGACTGTAGGTTTGTTCTTAAGTTGAATCTGTATGTAAGTCGGAACTGGCGTCAGCCGCTGCTGAAACTGATCAGTTTCAACCGCGGCTGAATCTGGACGCCAGTTCTGACTTACATACAGATTCAACTTAAGAAACTGAGGCGTCCCCAAGTCAGCTACTGCTGAAACTGATCAGCGGCTGATTCCAGGAAGCCTGGGGCAGAGCAAAGCCTCGGAGCACGCCTGCAGGGGGACAGCTCAAGCGTGCCAGGGCTGTCCCGCTGCGGGCATGCTCCAAGGCTTTGCTCCCCGTCTCCCTGCAGACCAGGGAGACGGGGAGCAGCTTTTCTCGCCCCGGAGGATGGGGGCGGCGGACCACGGCGCATCTGGGCGTCCCGCCGCTCCTGTCCTCCGGGGCGAGAAAAGCCCCATTCGTAACTGCGGATCCGACATATAAATCGGGGACTGCCTGTATTGAAGTGATAGCTGGACATTACTGAACAATTGAAGAACACAGATCAGGTTTGTGATCTTTTGCAGTTGATAGTTACTTCAAAGTAACTATCCGATGGGGTTGGAATTGCCTATGTCTTGTTTTGAGGGAACTACATAAAGCTAAGGTGGGGAATATGGTGGTAAACATAGCACATATCTCTTTGGTGCACATGTTGCACGACAGAGGTCCTGTTGAAGCTCACCATTGCTTAGTATAATAGGGTATGTCTATACTACCCTCCTATTTCGAACTAGGAGGGTAATGTAGGCATACCGCACTTGCAAATGAAGCCCGGGATTTGAATTTCCCGGGCTTCATTTGCATAAGCGGGGAGCCGCCATTTTTAAAACCCTGCCAGTTCGAACCCCGTGCAGCGCGGCTACACGGGGCACGAACTAGGTAGTTCGAACTAGGCTTCCTAGTTCGAACTACCGTTACTCCTCATTTCACGAGGAGTAATGGTGGTTCGAACTAGGAAGCCTAGTTCGAACTACCTAGTTCGTGCCCCGTGTAGCCGCGCTGCACGGGGTTCGAACCGGCGGGGTTTTAAAAATGGCGGCTCCCCGCTTATGCAAATGAAGCCCGGGAAATTCAAATCCCGGGCTTCATTTGCAAGTGCGGTATGCCTACATTACCCTCCTAGTTCGAACTAGCGGGGTAGTGTAGACATACCCATAGAGGGGCCTAGTTGGGAGGATCAACTGATGTGATATTTGACTTATCAGGGTGATAAATAAATGATGCATTTGATTTTGGGCAAACGTGAAAATGCCTTCATAATAATGTAAGAAATGTATTGCAGAAAAGTGGGCAGTAATAGTTGGAGAGATTGCACATGGAATTCATTCTATTTTGAATGTAATCTTGACAAAAGGACAGCAAAAGCCATTGTAAAGGCACAAGATACAATCAAAAAGGCTTTTAAAACAATTGGATTATGATGAAACCTAGTTAATAATATTGAAGTAATATTAAAGTAAATAAGCAGACAAATCAAGTTGAAGGGACAATTAAGAGCAAAATAAATGCTGATCTCAAATTGTAGGAGACCGTTTGGCTGAGTAATAATAAAGAATTCTTAAAATATCTTGCTAGAGACAAGAACAGAAAATAGGTAATCTCTAAAAAGGGAAACTAGGTCAGAAATATGTGGCAGGTTAGTTTGAACTTCTGCAAATTAGGAAGCTGAGGGGAGTCTGCTGATGTAGTGAAGTGATAAACTTCAAGAATTTCATACAGTTCCCAATGGAAATATTCTTGAAAAGATTCCTTTTGTCCTTCATAAATTATGAAATGCAGGAAACTTCTACAAATCTTTAAAACATGTAAAACTCTGACTGAAATTAGAAGCAGTTTCACTAACTGTCATTCAGTGTGTGTTTGTTTTTAATACCAAGTTAAAATATGTAGATTAGGAAACTTTATGACATCTGTTAATTAAACTAGTAGATGTAAAGGGCTGGAGGTTCATTTATGCTTAAATAATTCTTGGAGTTCATTAGCTGTTTGTTATATGGCAGGCTACAGAAATTATGACTAGTTAATATATACTGGAATAGCACCCCACGTGTGTTAGGTGCTTTCCAAATACAGAGGAAGATGCTGCCTCTATCTCAAAGATCATGCAGGATAAAATGCAAAATAAACATTGATACCTAGGTATCAATTAATCATTGATACCTAGGTATCAACCTGTGGAACTCCTTGCCAGAGGAGGCTATGAAGGCTAGGAGTATAATAGAGTTTAAAGAGAAGCTAGATAATTTCATGGAGGTTCGGTCCATAAAAGGCTATTAGCCAGGGGATAAAATGGTGTCCTTGGCCTCTGTTTGTCAGAGGCTGGAGAGGGATGGCAGGAGACAAATCGCTTGTTCATAGTCTTCGGTCCACCCTCTCTGTGGCACCTGGTGCTGGCCACTGTCGGCAGACAGGATACTGAGCTAGATGGACCTTTGGTCTGACCCAGTACGGCCGTTCTTATGTTAAGTATGCAAAAAGCATTCAATAAAATACTACATCCAAGTTACTTGGCTAGCAGAAAGTTCTGGTATGTGAATAAGCTAGCTTTCCTTGGAAAAGAAACTGGCTTGGAAGACAGTAAGTGAACCAAGCATCATTTAGGTCATGCCAGGAGCTCTTTCTTTCTTAACAAATCGATATTTTATAAACCATTCTCACTTCAGAATTGACCTAGTCACTCCGCAGAGCAAACGTAAGATTTAGTAGGGGTCCCACAGAAGCTATACATAAAACCCTGTGGCTATGTCTACACTAGCGCGATCTTGTGCCAGAGATATGCAAATGAGGCTAAGCGTGGAATACCACCGAGCCTCATTTGCATATCTAATGATCCGCCATTTTTGCAGAAGAGGCTCTTGCACCAGAAGGAGCTGTCTACACTGCCCCTTCTTGCACAAGAAAAACCCTCTTGTGCAATGCCGTTATTCCTGAAAATAATCAGCATCGCGGCATTGCGCAAGAGGGTTTTTCTTGCACAAGGGGCAGTGTAGACAGCTCCTTCTGGCGCAAGAGCCTCTTCTGCAAAAATGGTGGCTCATTAGATATTCAAATGAGGCTCGGCGATATTCTACGCTTAGCCTCATTTGCATATCTCTAGCGTAAGATCGTGCCAGTGTAGACATAGCCTGTGAGTATTGGCTACTCATGAGCTTCTGTAGCTTTCAGAAATTGCTGGGTTGTGTTACTGGCAACAGGTCATCAGAAGTCACTGCAGAAACTTTCCGCTGACCATGGAAGAATTCCAGGGATGACTTCAAGTCAGCGTGAACCTGACCCAATTGGATTATTGAAATCTGTGGAAAGCTTTCTGTTGGTTTCAGTAGGCTCAGGATCAGGCCCATCAGTAGGATTTTGTCTTCCCTGGTGTGGTGTTTTAGGAAAAGATGATGTTTGTTTTTAAGCAACAAAACCATCATGAATTGAAAATAGAGCAAGATAAGGATGCAGGGAGATTGAAATGGCTATGGATCTTGTATAGGTTGAAAGGCAGAAAGTGCCACCTGGTATAAAATATGCTACATAGTTTCTTCTGTTTCTCCTGTAGAGTTACTGATCATTAGTGGTGGCTTTGAGCAGTATTTAATGATTGATTTAATCCTTAACCCTCTGCTTTTCTCATCCTTCCCCCTTCTCCTGTGTGTGTCTGTCTGTGTGTGCGTGCTTTCTGTTTTCCTTTGTTGGTGGCTTGTTTTTTCCTTCCCCTGCGTTGTTGTGGTGCTGTTCACGCTGCAGAATTCGTCCAGCTCTGCCTCTTCAGAAGCTTCTGAAACCTGCCAGTCAGTGAGCGAGTGCAGTTCCCCCACCTCAGTCAGCTCAGGCTCCACCATGGGGGCGTGGGCCTCCACAGATAAGGTGAAAAATTTCATCTCAGACATACAAATCTTCTAGATCATTAGCCAATCCCAGTGACATTTAAGTAATGGCATGCATGGGACATGGAGCTAAGACCTTTCCCTGTGAAGATGAGAAAAGGAACTGATACACACTCCCTTAAAGAATGAATCCATGAGTAAATTACAGTGAAACTTGTCTAAATTGTCAATCGGGGACCTACGAATTGGTTGCTTCACAGGTGGTTTCTTAACAAAGGTGCAGCCAAACTGTACACACTCTGCTTGGGAGCATTATGGGACATTGTCTAAAGAGAGTAGTTGAACATTACATAAATGAGTTCTTGTTCAGGTTTCACTGTCTGTTGTTTTCCTCCAAATTATGTACTATGCATTAATCTCTGGAAAAAACCATACAATGTTAGCATACATTCTGGATAAACCCTAAATTCAGGGGAGCTAGTGATATCAGATCCATTCTTATTCAGTCACTCCTTGCCATTTTTTCTTTCTTCCCATATCATTATGCTGCTGGAACATGTCATTTTCGGAGGCTGCACACTTTCCTCTCTCTGTTTTATTGTACATGATAATGCTGGACATGAATATTTTCAGCTTTGGAAATGTTCAGTTTCCATGTCCAGAGCTGCATAATAAATAACCTGTTGAGGCTCTTATTCCAAAATACCATCTCCAGAGGAGACCAGCAAAGCTGCTCAGCCCAAAGAAAATGATTTCTGGATTGTCCTCTGAAATTTGTTAATTCCAATAACAATTTTCAGGCAGGTACATTTCAGGAGCAAACATTAGCCCTTTTTTTAATTAGTTGTTGATTTGTAACAGTTCTCAATTTTTTTGCTTTACAATGAAAGAGACGTTCTCTTTGCCCAGAGCACGTCAGTCACTGTGTATTTCCATACTCATCTTGTTTATATTAATTTATTTTTTGTTTTGTTTCCAGTTGTCTAATGGGTTTTATCACTGTAGTTTATCAAGTGACCCATACCTAGCTTCAGTTGGTGCAGGTCCTTTCCCTCATTTCCCGCCTGTCTCCCGCGCATGGACTCGGGCTTCCTCAGTCCTCCTTCCAGATCGCGGTCATTATTACACCATTGGGCCAGGCATGTTACCATCATCTAAGATCCCTAGCTGGAAGGTTTGTGTTTCTTTTGTTGCAGCAGTGCTCTCCTCTCCATGCTTTTCCATACTCACTACAGTTGTTGTCTTTGAAATCCTTGATTTACCAGTTGATTTTTCTCTGTTTAGCATCATTCTAAAGTGGACTTTAGAATCCACAATCAGATTATAAATGTACAAAGAACTAAACCATTATTTCTGCATGACCATGAACAGTCTAAGGTTTGTAAAATACAGGCAGTCCCCGGGTTACATGGATCTGACTTACATCGGATCCCTACTTACAAATGGGGTGAGGCAACCCCGCACTAGCTGCTTCCCCCCAGCAGACCAGGGAGACGCAAAGCTAGCACCCCACTCCCCCCAGCAGACCAGGGAGATGCGGAGCGGCTTTTCTCAGCAGACACCTCAGCTTGAGAACAAAGGACTGAGGGAAGTGAGGTGTGGGAGAATAAAACTGAGCTCTGGAGAAATGTTTGGCTAGAGTTTCCCCTACAATATGTACCAGTTCCGACTTACTTACAAATTCAACTTAAGAACAAACCTACGGTCCCTATCTTGTACGTAACCCGGGGACTGCCTGTACTTGCCTTTAAAAATAGACAGGTAACAGTAAAGACAGGATTGGCCTTTGAAAGAGAGGGGGATGTTCCTCTGAGAGCACTCTGGGCTCTGTTCACAAAGTGGTAGGACTTCTACAGGTTGCTTAGCACCCTGCCAAGCTTATGCCTGAAGTGGTAAATATACGGTTGGCATCTAGTTCACTTAGTGGAGGTTTTTCATAGGTCAGCCAAATGCATGTATTGCTTTTAGCTATTGTAATGAACTACTACAGCAGTGGGCAACCTGTGGCCCTCTGGCCACACGTGGCCTATCAGAGTTATATGTGTGGCCTGTGAAACATTCTGTTTACCCCTGCCCATGTGCAGAGTTGCCAGATTCTGCTGGTTTCCATCTGCATAGGTTTTTTTTCCTACTTGTATTACCAAAGTGACAAGCACATAAAACAAGGGCATGTGAAGTGAGGTTCATGCTGATTTACTCACAGCATTGACTGTGAGAGTCATGTGCTCCCTCTGCCTCCAGTCAAGGTACTGCTATGGTTCAATTGGCACACCCCACAAACTATAGGTATGCAAGTTCAGCTAGCAAAACTACCCTATCCTGGAAGCCTGTCTTGGTTATGACAATCTTGCGACCCACTGAGACAGAGGGCCACTCACTAACCTAGGTTGCCCATCACTAAACTATTGGGTAGTCTCCCTCTCTTTTTTAGTGGATAGAATCAGAACTGTTCCATTATGTCATAGGCCCAGTACTTCCCAGAGATTCTCATTTCACTCAAATGAAAGGAGTAAACCAGTATTTGTGGACCAGGAGAATCTGAATTGTCCCCTTGAAGCGCCAAGTAGCCATAGCATGCATCATGCAGACAGCTGTGAAATTCTTTACTAGCTGTAGATTTGTTACAATATTGCATCTATACCCACTGATTTTTTTTAAATTAAATCCAGACGTAGGATACTTATTGAAGCTGTGGAACTTTAGATACAAGCGTCCAGTTCTGCCCCACCATCTGAAACTTGGAGCATATAGAACTACCTCCCTCTGAAAGCTCTATATGGAGGATGCAAACGACCACCTCTGGGCTTGGGTATCTTCTATGAGTCCTCCATTGAATTGAAGCGGGTAGAGAAGAGGCTGATTGGCAGCCAGGTTGCCACCAGAAATGGGCTATGTAGTCTTAAAGTTCTGGCAGTTTACTTATGAAAAAGGATACAGAAGGGACTTCATTTGGAGATTAGAGAAGACCTCTTTACAATTAATTGAGTATTATCATTTGGTAAGCAGCACCTCTGGAACTGATCAGTAGTGAATTTATAGTCTCTTTCCCCGCCCCCCCAAAATTTCTCTTCTGAACATTTTTCCTAGTGCATGCTCTATGGTTTCTATGTACCCTCAGAATTTTCACTGTATAATAGAGCCATAAGTGCATATATTCCCAATAGCTTGAAAAATTGCCTCTTTAAAGGATTCAGTGTTATCAGTATGCAAAGTGAAGTTAGACCTCTTTGATATAGCTCTTAACTAAAATCTAGATTTTTTTTGATAAATAGTAGATTTAAAAGAAAATACTCAGAATAAATTTAAATTCCTAATGGAGTATTGAGATCTTTTTAAACTACAAATTATTGGAACACCGCAGCCATAATGTGATGTGTGCAGTTTCTGCTATTGCACGTGCAAATGAATTGTTGGATGGCTAACAGGCCATTTGTACATGCACTGTAATTTCTCGTTTGTGGTAATGGCAATACATAATGCAACTGAGTTTTACTTGGCAAGAATATTAGGTATTTCGTTTAAAGGAAGATTAGAAGAGATGCATTTACATCATGAACTATTTTATAAATACAGGTTGGATCTCCCTGGTCTGGCACCCTCGGACCTGACTGGCCCTGAATGAGGGGATTTGCCAGACCAGGGAAGATCTCTCCCGTCGTGGCCGTGCTACCACCGGGCTAGGGCTCCAGCCTGCCCCCACTGGCGCCTCAGCCCTCTGGGGCTCTCCCCAGCCCTGCTACTGCCAGGGCCAGAGCACCACAGACAGAGCTCCGCAGCCGGGGCAGAGCTCCACAGCCACCTAGCTCTGTGGCTGGGACCAGAGCTCTGTAGCTGTGGTAGAGAGATGGAGCCAGAGCTCTCTGGCTGCCACTGGGGTTGGAGCTCTCTGGCTGGGGCTAGAGGTCCACAGCCATGACCAGGCTACGGCTCCCCAGCACCTGGGGCCAGGGAGCTCTGCTGGGGCCAGAACTCCCCGCTGTGCTGTCCGACCTTACCCGTCCCCCCCACACATACGCTCTTGGCTCTCGGCTGAATCACCGGTGCCCCTTATAGCACTCCTGCCCCCCCCCCCACCAGACCTCCCTCTTTTTGGCCTCTCTGGTCTAGGAATATCCGTGGTCCATGCTGCACCATTGATGTTGCCAGACCAAGGAGTCCCAGTTAAGGGAGGTACAACCTGTATCTTGAGAATTATTTTATTTCACGTTTTTCAGTATTGCACCTACATTTGATACCTAATCTGCTGCTGTATTGGTATTGTTCTATAATAGGAATGGCTGTATTTCCACACAGAAACTATGTTTATTAATGGAAACGTTTCCTTAGGATTGGGCTAAACCAGGCCCATATGATCAGCCTATGGTGAACACCTTGCAACGCCGCAAAGAGAAACGTGAACCAGACCCTAATGGAGGAGCCCCAAGTGGACCACCTGTGCCCACTGAAGAGGCCCAGAGACCTCGCAGTATGACTGTGTCAGCTACCACAAGGGTGATGCTCTAATTTTTACTAAGGAGCTCTGTGTCGTGCATGGGGGATGCATTAGTTAGCTCTTGCAATCATTTTGAGTTCAAGGGCTTTTTGTTGGCACAGCCATTTTTATAAAGACAGAATGGTTAAGGCATAAACAGTCTTGGAATCTGTAATCTCTTAGAGTTCTTTGAAGGGGTCAACAAACCTGTGGACAAGGGGGATCCAATAGATACCGTATACTTAGATTTCCAGAAAGCCTTTCACAAGGTCCCTCACCAAAAGGCTCTTATGTAAATTAAGTTGTCATGGGATAAGAGAGAAGAGCCTTCTATGGATTGAGAACTGGTTAAAATACAGGAAATACAGGTTAGGAATAAATGGTAAATTTTCAGAATGGAGAGGGGTAATTAGTGGTGTTCCCCAAGGGTCAGTCCTATTCAACTTATTCATAAATGATCTGGAGAAAGAGGTAAACAGTGAGGTGGCAAAGTTTGCAGATGATACTAAACTGCTCAAGGTACTTAAGACCAAAGCAGACTGTGAAGAACTTCAAAAATATCTCACAAAACTAAGTGATTGGGCAAAAAAATGGCAAATTAAATTTAATGTGGATAAATGTAAAGTAATGCACATTGGAAAAAATAACCCCAACTATACATATAATATGATGGGGGCTAATTAAGCTACAACTAATCAGGAAAGAGATCTTGGAGTCATCGTGGATAGTTCTCTGAAGACATCCACGCAGAGTGCAGCGGCAGTCAAAAAAGCAAACAGGAGGTTAGGAATCATTAAAAAAGGGATAGAGAATAAGACGGAGAATATCTTATTGCCCTTATATAAATCCACGGTATGCCCACATCTTGAATACTGCATACAGATGTGGTCTGCTCATCTCAAAAAAGATATATTGGCATTAGAAAAGGTTCAGAGAAGGGCAACAGAAATGATTAGGGATTTGAAAAGGGTCCCATATGAGGAGAGATTAAAGAGACTAGGACTTTTCAGCTTGGAAAAGAGGAGACTTAGGAGGGATATGATAGAGGTCTATAAAATCATGAGTGAAGAAAGTGAATAAGGAAAAGTTATTTACTTGTTCCCATAATATAAGAACTAGGGGCCACCAAATGAAACTAATGGGCAGCAGATTTAAACAAATAAAAGGAAGTTCTTCACACAGCACAGTCAGTCTGTGGAACTCCTTGCCTGAGAAGGTTGTAAAGGCTAGGACTATAACAGGGTTTAAAAGAGAACTAGATACATTCATGGAGGTTAAGTCCATAAATGGCTATTAGCCAGTATGGGTAAGGAATGGTGTCCCTAGCCTGTTGGTAAGAGGGTGGAGATGGATGGCAGGAGAGAGATCGCTTGATCATTACCTGTTCGAATCACTCCCTCTGGGATACCTGGCATTGGCCACTGTTAGCAGACAGGGTGCTGGGCTGGATGGATCTTTGGTCTGACCCAGTATGGCCATTCTTATGTTATGTAACTAGGATTAATGGAGGATACTCAGTTCAGTATATTGGCACTGTGATAGAAGAAAAAGCTCTGGATTTTTTACAATGGTGAATATGTAGAAATAATCCTGTTGGGTGGTGGCAGTGACTCTGTCTGAATTGGGAATGGGTACAGCTGTGAGATCCCTGAAGTATTGTTCCAGCTAAATCAGACACGACTCTAATGAGCTGCTTTCCTGTGTGTAACTAGCAAGGAGAGGAGATAGAAGCTTGCGAGGAGCTAGCTCTAGCTTTGACGAGAGGTCTGCAGCTGGACACCCAGAGAAGCAGCAGAGATTCCTTGCAGTGTTCCAGTGGCTATAGCACTCAGACTACCACGCCATGCTGTTCAGAGGACACTATCCCATCACAAGGTATACAGACCTAAACTGCTACGCTGTCTGAGCATTCCAAACAAGGCCCTCACAGCTCCTAACCTCTTCCTGCTAATGGGTTTGAAGTCCAGAAACGTTGCTCTTTTCTGCTTAGTGATGGGAGATGAGCAAAACTAACATTGATGTGCCAGGCTGATGGGTTGTTCAGGCTTAAGTGTGAGCTGTATACTATCTTGTAAGCCTCTTAGCCTGTTCTCTATTAAACAGCAAATAAGGGCAAAATTCACTCAGTGGAGTGGTGTCTATATAACACCTTACATACCAACTAAAGACTTATAAGAGGTCTGAGGAACAGTGTAGGACCTTACACAACCTCACTGTGTAAGTGTGAATTTTGTTAAGTATTGTAGCATTTTTATAGTAAATCTGATTGATTTTATAGGTTTTTATTTAATAATGTTCTGAAGGATTTGTGTGTCTGACTGTATAGCCTTTTGGAGGGGAAGGGGGGGAGTTGTCCTCTGTTGACTAATGGCAAACCCACGAACTTTGCTCGGTTAGCTGCCTACTTCTGGTTTCCTCAGTCTGAGAGCTTTTTTTAAACATAGGTGGAAATTGTAGTAACTTCAAATGAAAAAAATAGATTTGCTTAAGGTTATTTGGGAATAAGTGACAAATTGTATTGAGGATTTATTTTTAATTCAGCTTCAGAAGGGAGAGAACTGGATTCTATCCTTTGTGCATCACTAAAATTGCTTACTAATTTTGAATTGGTTACACCTGTGCAAATCCATTAAAGGTAATAAGGGTGGATAGTCATAACTGAAAGCCAAATTTGACATAGCCACTGACTTCTAATGTGTGAGAAAGAAGGAATCCAGTTTAACACTCAGAGCTCATGCTGAGTTTGAAGGGATGGCTGTTAGAATATATTTTTACCTGTAAGTTGAACATATCTGATGCAGAAATCATTGAGAGATAACAAATTTGCACCTCCACAAAGAGAGAGCTGCCTTTTAGTATAGGACTGCACTTCCATCATCAACAACTTCAGAATATTGGGAAGTGGCTAACAGGACAGAGTAATCAGTGGTTTTATTTATTGGATTCTTTACAATTGTCACCCAAATGTCTTAAATGCCTGAGAGAGGGGAAGAGGTAGACACACTGGAGGGAAGGGAGAGAGTCCAGAGTGACTTAGACAAATTGGAGGATTGGGCAACAAGAAATCTGATGAGGTTCAGCAAGGACAAATGTAGGGTCCTGCACTTGGGACAGAAGAATCCCAAGCATTGTTACAGGCTGGGGACTAACTGGCTAAGTAGCAATTCTGTAGAAAAGGACCTGGGGATTACAGTGGATGAGAAGCTGGGCATGAATCAACAGTGTGCCTTTGTAGCCAAGAAGGCTAATGGCATATTAGGTTGCATTAAGAGGAACATTGCCAGTCGATCCAGAGATGTGATTATTCCTCTTTACTCGGTTCTGGTGAGGCCACATCTGGAGTATTGTCCAGTTCTGGGCCCACAATTACAGGAAAGATGTGGATGCACTGGAGAGGGTCCAGCAGAGGGCAACCAAAATGAGTAGGGGGCTGGAGCATATGACTGATGAGGAGAGGCGGGTCTACAGAAGAGAAGAGTGAGGGGGGATTTGATAGTAGCCTTCAACTTCCTGAAGGGAGGTTCCAAAGAGGCTGGAGAAAGGTGGTTCTCCGTGGTGACAGATGGCAGAACAAGGAACAATAGTGTCAAGTTGTGTTGGGAGAGGTCCAGGTTGGATATTAGGAAAAAACTATTTCACTAGGAGGGTGGTGAAGCACTGGAATGGGTTACCTAGGGAAGTAGTGGAGTCTCTATCCCTAGAGGTGTTTAAGTCCCGGCTTGACAAAGCCCTGGCTGGGCTGATTTAATTGGGATTGGTCCTGCCTTGGGCAGGAGGCTGGACTTGATGGCTTCTAAGGTCTCTTCCAGCCTATGATTCTAAGTGATCAGATTTTTTTTTCCCCCAAGAGGTGCTGAGCATGGACAACCCTTGTTAACTTCCGAGAGCAAGAGAGGGAGAGAGAAGTTCATCATCTCTAAAATCAGGCCACTTATGCATCTAACTTTAGACACCTAGGTTTGAAAATTGTGGCTATAGTATCTTAGGCTTGTTCACCTTTTAGGGGCATGCACATGCTAGTTAAGTGTGTCTTTTGCAAAAATGAATAGATATTGACTTCAAACTTATACAAGTGTATTGTTGTTAGGGATGTAAAAATCTTGGTTAACATTTAACTGGTTAATTGGCTAAATGGGATCTGAGCTGAGGACCATTCCAGCCTGGCTGGAGCAGCCCCCAATGCTCCTGCCTCCAACCCTGCACTTGGACTGGAGCTGCCGCTCCCGGCTTTCAGCCCCGCTAGAGCAGCCCGTCTGTGGAGTGCCACTGCCTGCCCTGTGGACAGGGGCTGCTGTAGACAAGAATAGCCCATCTATGGCAGGCCTCCTGCAGGGCTGGAGCAGCCCCACCCCACAGCAAGGAGCTGCTTCAGCCCCCTCTAGTTACCAGATAACCGGAACTGGTAAGCATTGCCAGTTTAGAGTGATGCTCACCAGTTAACCTTTCACATCCCTAATTGTTATACACTTACTTTAGCTTCACTAACCTGATTTAGCTATTTGCTCCAGCTTGTTTCTAACTGTCCTTTGACATCAGTTTCAGATTATGATTATTTCTCTGTGAGTGGCGATCAGGAAACAGAACAACAAGAATTTGACAAATCCTCAACCATTCCAAGAAACAGTGACATCAGCCAGTCCTACCGCAGAATGTTCCAGGCTAAGCGTCCTGCTTCTACTGCAGGCCTGCCAACAACACTTGGACCTGTAATAGTTACACCCGGTGTAGCAACCATCAGACGGACCCCTTCCACTAAACCTTCGGTCAGACGGGGTACCATAGGAGGGGGCCCTATTCCAATCAAAACTCCAGTGATTCCTGTCAAAACGCCAACTGTACCAGATGTACTGGGGGGGCTGCCAGGCACCCTGGGTGGGACAGAAGAATGTGCTGAACAGAGCCCTGAGTCTGAATCGGCAGGCGACAGTGGGCAAGGAGTCATCAGTATGCCCTCTTCTTTGTGGAGTGGGCAAGCATCCATCAACCCTCCACCACCAAGCCAGAAGCTGAATACCCCAGATGAGCAGAGACAAGCAGTCCCTGAAAGTGAGGGAGAAGAAAGGGATAGCTCAAGCACCCTTGCGCCCCCATGCCAGCCAAAGTGTGACCCAGGAGACCCATGTCTTGCGGATGCCCCACAAGGTGAAGACATGCTGAACGCCATTCGCCGTGGTGTCAAACTGAAGAAAACGACCACAAATGATCGCTCAGCACCTCGTATTTCATAGGCAGAATGCTGCCAGAGCGCTAGTCACTGAGAATGAACTGGGCTGAAACCTTATTAGTCTGTCCATTCCAATAAATAATCAAAAGATTTTGTAGAAAACTCAGTAATACGCAGTTTTAAGGGTACTATAAAGGGAAAATAAGATGAAAGTGCATAGTAATAGAAATTTTCACTAGCGTTTTAATTTGTAAATATCAGTGATTTTGTTTCTGCACATTTTTGATCAAGACCCCCTTTTAATTTTTTCTGAACGTGCCAAATCCCATTTAACTTTTGTATAACTCTTTGTAAAGTTTTAAATACGCAAAGGGGGATGGGGGGGGGGGGGGGGGAGTTAAGTAGTTAACTTTGGCGAAAAGATTACTGCTTTGGCTTTTTTGCAGGCTTTTGTAGAGTACCTTGTAATAGTGAAATTTAAAAGAAATGGTATTTCTGTGCATAAATGAAACAGTAAGGAATAGATCATCATTTTAAGTATAAGGATTTTTGTTGTTTGTTTGAAAAGCAGGAACAATTGATAATAAAAGCAATATAATGCAAGAAAGAAACCTGCAATTGGTAGAGTATTGGGGAATAATGTGGGGTGGGAAATGCCATCAATATAGCAGATGCTGTTGCACAAGAGTAGCCTAGTAGAATTAAGTGCTAGTAGCTTCACAGTAAGTGCATCCAAATAAGCCATATTGGATTGCAGTGTTTTTCTGTAGCGTGTTTAAAGACTTTAGTTTTTTCCCCCCACATTTCTCCTAGACCACACAGCTACAGCTTTCAGTCACATGCATGCCACTTTACCTGTGTAGGCTTAGATTTCCTCCATTACTTTCTTTTACTCATCCTTTCATTGAATACAAAACAAGTTCAAGAGGCTTAAGGCAGTTACAAATGTGAAAATGTTTTTAAAAAGTTTGCAGGGAGTTCTTAGATATATCAAAATGCCTTTTATTGACTGAGCCCAGCAGGCTGGGCACCTTGAAAAGCCCAAATATTTTAAGAACACACATAATGATTTGACCACACTCACCAGCTTAATATCTAGTAAATTGCAAATAAAATTCTTTCAATTCAGGGGCTTGTTTTTCTTATTGTCTTTTAAATGGTAGTTAATTGGCTTTTATTAAATACTGAAAAATAGGGGGTATGGGAGAAAGATTTGTATTTAATGTCTGAGACTATTCTGAGACTGACCACTCTGTTCTCTTTTTTTGTATTCTAAGTAATGTATTTTTGGAATGTAATTGGTAGAATTATAGATGGATTTTTTTTCTTAAAGGAAAACTTAGTTATGACTACAGTTCTCATCTCCTGAAGCCAGTAAAAATGTGCAGAACTTGGTGTGCTCCAAGTGTGCTACTGAAGCATTCTAAAACGGTGCAACCTGCCTATCTTCAATACAAAAAGTGAGAGATACCAGGCTTGTATGTTTGACTATTAAAACACAACAAATTAAATGCAAGGGGCTAGTTTCCACCAAACACTGCAGATTTCTGCTGGCTTTTATCTTGCCTACATAACCTCTTCTGCTTTACTACATAACTGCATTGGATGTGAGACTTCTTGTAACTGAATAGTCACTGTTCTATATAATATTTACACTGCTGTGGTTGCTTAACATTTTTATATTATGGCTTTAAAGCAAAAAGGCATGATTCTTAGAATATACAAAACCTTCCTATCTTTGAAAAACAAGCTCCTTATTACCGAATATAATAAACAGTAGTGCCTGTGGTGGAGCCCACCAATCTTGATAAAGTAGCGGATGCATTGTGCAAATGATGCTTGATGGTTTTTGCTTAAACAAAAACTGTTAGGAAATAATCTCAATAGTTAAAAGTGTTATTTAAACCTTTAAAATAAATGGATGTAACTGTACCGAAGTACAGCTTTTCACTTGTTTAGTTCTTAAACGTTAGTATACTCTCGGTAAATGTAATATAAAATGTTGCCAAATTCAATGTAGAAAGAATGTGACAAAACACTTTGGATAGTTCTATTGTTTGTGTTTTTGCATATTGTAAAAGCAGTGTCACAGCTAAAAAATAAAAAGTTTCTAATGGTAAATTATTGTGGTTTAGTTGCTAGTTTGTACTGAGAGTTGACCTCTCCTTGTGTGGTTTTTTGTTCTAAACTGGTATAAATAATTGCTGTAACTGTGTCTCCCTTCTACATTGTAATGATTGCTTCAGCCTACATTATAAATAAAGAACTGAAGGAAAATGTGTTTTTCAATTCTTAAGAACAGATTCTATCCTTCCAGGGCTTTGGATGTAAATGTTTTTCTTTAATTCCTTTTTAAAAATGTAAAACAAAGACCATGCAAATAATACCTGTACTCCAAACATCTAATTGATGAATATAGGTAATAGGGATGTAAAAGCCTGGTTAATGGAGTTAGTTAAATATGAGGTTAAATGATAGGTTAACTAGTTAACCAACTAAGCAGGATCTCACCATTCCAGCTCCCCAGGCTGGGGCTGACTGGCAACCCTAGTTGCCAGCTACCAGGGCTGGACCAGCCCTCTGCCTGCAGCAGGTTATGGGGCAGAGGGCTGCTTGGGAACCATTAACTGTTACCTGGTAAAGGTGATGCTTACTGGTTAACCCAGGAGTGGGCAATAATTTTAGATGAGGTGGCTACTTCAGAAATTCAGGAGGCCTCAGGTGAAAGGGGCAGGGCCAGGACACTTCCATGCTTCCCTACCCAAAAACCCTGATTGGCCTGGGGGTGCAGGGAGCACATGAAGTACTTGTCCCTGCCCCTCCCCACAGAGAACCACCAGCTGTTCTGAATAGCTGGCAGTTCCTTCTAGGCACACATGGCCCTGGCAGTGGAGGAGATTTTACACGCTCCCCTGGCAGGGCATCTGCCAGCCTGACCAACCTGCTTGGCAGGCCATCCCTGGGTTAACCAGTTAGTCATTCACATCTCTAGTAAGTAAACAAGCTTAGAATAATGACTTGGAGACTAGATTTTTGGTCATTTGTTTTTTTTCCTGGGACATTTGCAGAGGGGAGTCTGATGTTAAAGGAGAAAGATACATTTTACAGCACTCCAAGATAAAATGTCCTAAGTGATAAAACAATTATATTTCCCTGCCCCCTCCTACACTTTTATTTGAAGTTTTTTGTTTCCTGGTCACTACTGTGATTTCTGTATCTTTTCTTGGTGCACATCAGTTATCCTTGTGCCTTAGGAACAAGATTATTCTGTTGATGCTGCTTGGAAAACATGTCTTATAGGGATAGCTCCAAGGAGTGTGCTCTATGTAGTTTCACATTAAGAAGTGACTTGATCAGGATGTAAGTACAGGTTGAATTTCATTGGTCCAGCACCCTGGAGACCGGAGTAGTCCTGGATGAGGAAATTTGCCAGACCAGGGAAGGTCTCCTCCCAACTGCTAACTCAAGCCCGGTTACCAGGCTGGCGCACACAGGCTGCCTTTGCTCTGCCACTGCAGCCAAGCTGCTGAGGCCCTGACTCCACTACATCAGCCTCACCTTTTGCAGGGCTCCCAGCTGCTGGCCCTTCTGCCCTGGGGCTCTCTTGTCCAGCAAGATCATGAATGTTGCTGAATGAGAGTCCTGGTTCAGGGAGGTGCAATCTGTACTTACATGGGGAACAAAGCATTGACAATACTTTTTTTTTTTTAAATATACCTCTAGGGCTTTTCAGTCTACCAGAAAAAGGTGTAACATCATCCACTGACTAGAAATTAAAGACTAGTAGCAAGGAGCTTTAAATAAACTACAGTCGTACATCATTGGAATAACTTACCAAAAGCCTTGGTGGATTCTCCATCACTGGCCACTTTAAAATCAATATTGGGTGTTTTTCTAAAAGACCTGCTGTAATTAGCACAGGAATAAATTCATCTTAAATGGGAATGGGCTGGAGCACCTTCCCCTGGTGGTGTCTTGCCAGGACAGAGCAGCCCACTGCTTGCAGTGGGCAGGGGTGCTCCAGCCCTCACCTGTTAACCATAAACAGTAAGGTGTGCTGGAATGTGTGTCAGACCCCTGATTGGAAAGACAAGCCCCCTGTTCTGTGAAAGATGAGTTATCTTCTGGAGGACAGGCCCTAGAAAAGCTAAAAAGCATATGACCTTAAGATGTACTTATCTGCATATGAGTTAAGCAGTGCCAGTGATTAAAGTGTAAATGAGGCTCTGTGGTCCACTGGATAAAGTCTGGTGCAGGAATCAGAAGACGCAGCTTCTGGAGAACCCAAATCTACAGCTGGAAGTTAAAGCTTCATGCAGTCATATTAGAAATACCACTTTATCAGTTAGTCTGGTTACCCTTTGGAACAAACTAGTAAAGGAAGAGGTAGATCCCACATCTCTTAATCTTCAAGACTGGAGGCTTTTCTGGAAAATATGCTTTAGTCAAACTATTATAGGACTCATTGCCCTTCATGCTCACTGGCATATACGGCAGTAACAAGGGTCCTCCATTTGTCTGTCTGGGGCCAGCCTCATACATGTCACTGGGAGGCCATCACACACAGTTGAGAAGGAATTCTTTGTTGCTGTTTCTGTAACACAAGCTTTTTCCTAGGTTAGGGTTGTTAGCCCTGAGCCAAACCCCCAATTTTGGACGATCAGTGTGCATGCTTAGTCTGGCTCCTCCTCCCTTGACCTTTCCGGCTTGGCTGAATCTATCAGGAGCACTAAGCTCCCACCGGCATAGCTCCTGGGATCATAAGAACATGCAAGCTGCCCCGCCCTGACAAGGCGCATGCACACTGGGCAGATTATAGGACCTAATACTGGGATATATGGGGGAAATTATGGCCTGTGATACAGAAGGGATTGGACAAGATGGTCATGTCTGGCCTTAACATCTATGAATGGCTGGAGATTAGAGAAATAAAGTGAGTGGGATATCATCTTGACACACATTCAACTATACTGCATACAGCTGTGGAGATAACATTTCAGTTCATTGGTAAAGTACTAAATGAAGAGTTAAATTGAATTCTCACGTGTTTGTTGCTTTCACACAAGCTTCATTTTTGTGTGCTCTGTTAGCACAAAGAGCATGGTGTCTAGTCTGCAATATGAAAATAGAATACAATAGCAACCAGTTTTATTCTCCTCTCTCATCTTCTGTACCCTAGTTAGAACTCTAATAAAAGTCACCAGCCTAGCTGTGAACAAGAGGAGCTATACTAGAAGCTAAGTATTTTCCAACAGACTACAACAACATAGCAAGGTGAGGGCTTCAGCATGGCTATCTACACTACAGATTTTTTTCAGAAAAATGGCTGTTTTTCCAAAAACGCTTCACTTACGTTCACACTGCAATCACATTTAAAAAAAAAAAAGAGGGTTTTCTGACATTGGTAAACCTCTTTCTATGAGGAAGAAGCCTTTGTCTGAAAGAGCCCTTTCAAAAAAATGCATTTGTGGGCAGGGAAGAGGGAGTTTTCAAAAGAGGAGGAAAGAGGAAAAAGCACAGGTGCCCTGGTGGCCACTCCATCCATAGTAATCACAGCTTAAATGCAAGATAGCGTCCATTCAGTGTGGAAAAAGGTTTTTCAGAAGATCTCTTCCGAAAGAAGCCTACAATCTAGACATAGCCCATAACTCATCTGGTACCTAGAATGGAGCTGAACTGGCACAAAGATTCTTCACCAAAGGGGAACCAGCTACTTGAATTAAAACCCTTCTATTATAGCAAAAATATGCAATGAGAATTGACTGCTTACTTTTCCTCTATGCTACCTCTCTCAAGACTGAAATACCCCCCCCCCCCATCCTCCTAGACCACTTTGATTAGAATACCTTCAGCACCTGCTATAAAGCTGGCCTACCTTCGGTGCTTTCCCATAGACAGAGGGGTTTTTTGATGACGGGAGTCAGAGAAAGCATAGTAAGAGCAAAAGGTCCTCTGTTCACAACCAGATCTGCACCAAGACAGAGCTAAAACTGTTTGGGAAAGAAAGCCAGTTACAAGAACTCCGTTTACAGAATCAGAGCCAGAAGAGACCTCAGGAGGTCATCAAGTCCAGCCCCCTACCCAAGGCAGCACCAATCCCAACTAAGAATCTATAAGCCCAGTAGGCTTTGTGTACTTGGTGCTTCTGATAAGGTGAAATATGGTAGCAAAGACTGACAGCAACATAGCAAGCAAGCCTTAAGCACCTTGGAATAGAAATTCAGTAGGACCTGGCTAAAGGGTATAAATGAAGTATAAAAGCAGGTTTGAGAAGCTGGAAAAAAACCCCGCAAGATTACTCAGCCCTTCAGACTGCTACACTAGCCTGCAATTGTTCCAGTTCTCATTGTGGTCAGTAACCTGAACTCATGCGTCATCTCCCTTCCCCTCCCCCTTTGCTCTGAGCAGTCTTGATGCCTAGAGGCTCCAACACTAATGCTACATTAACTCCTCCACCCCATACACAGCTCTGATAGCTAATATTTGGTGCCAGTTACTATTCCATGAGGGTAGCCTGATGTTCTAGCCAGTGAGCCTGTTCTCTCAATTCCTGCACAAGTGAGTTTCTGCAGGATAGCCCTGTCATGGGATCACACACATTTCTGGAATACATGCAAGGATGATAAAGCTGCTCTTTCCATTTTTCTTTCATGAATGCTGACTTGCCTACCATTTCATTCAGCACAGCAGTGGCTTTCATTCAGGCAACACCCCCAACTTTTAATGGCTCACTGTCTCAGCATGCAGACTCCAACAGACAGTGTACAGTCATCTATTCAAACTAACACAAGCACTAATTATCCCCCAACATTTTTCCTTCTCTCAAGTGGACAACTGGTGATCTGAGATCCCCACCAAGGATGTCATATAATTGGCATTAGCTTCCAGTTGGAGGGGAACGCTTTGCCCTTACAGAGCATTTCTGCAGAGATACAGAGATTCTTGGGATTCTCACAAGGGTATCTTCCTTACTCTATTCCTTTTCCATTTGTTATGTGTTCACAAAAGAGATAAGATAGTACACCCCACGGAGGCAACTACTCTTAGAAATGAGTACCGGTAATTAGAATTTATACAGTTTGTTTTCTCAGCTTCAACAGTTTGTCCAGAGCCTTCGTGAGGAAGTCAGTTCTCTAAATATGCCCACCTGCTGGCACTGCATCATGATGCTAGAGGGGATGAAGTGAAAAAAGACTTTGCTTGACAAATGAGGAATCCCTCAGTTATACTAAATCACAGAGTATCATGGGCCAGGTTCAGAGAAGCAAAACTGATACCTTGCGTACAGATAATGCGATATAAGCACATAACTTACATCTTGCATTTGCATTACCTTAATTTCATTAAGGAACATTTATCTTAATGAATGCAACAGCATCCAGGTCGGCCTGCTGACTAACATATCTACACTGTTTATCTTAAACAAGTCATTCTTTTCCCCCCAATGCTTGAAACTAGGACTTCCAGCAAAGGAGACTGCTGTATCAAACCATATACCATTAAAATAGTTCTCTGCAGTTTGGTTGTTTTAAAAAAAAATTACTAGGGGGTGCACCCCTTACTCATCACACTTGCCAATCCCTCCCCCTTGCCTCCCCAGAGCTCTGGTGAGGCTGCATGATTTCTGCCCCTCCCTCCCCCATCAGGGAGGGGCAAGGGAAGGCCACATGGCTCCTCCCCTCCCCAACCCTCTCGCGAGCACTGGGGAGGGACGCAGAGTGATATATTGACATCACTCTGTCGTCCCGCAGGAAAAAGTGTTTTATATATAGAGATAGTCCGTTTAATCAAATTAGTAGAAGGCTCACAAGCAAGCAGTACACTGGGAAACAAAAATACTACAACTAGTTTGCTAGAGATGCAATCATAGTTTGCAGTACAACATAAAATTGTTGATATCCACGTGCATTTTTGGACAAGTACTTACATTTTAGTATGTTCGGTCTTGCCTAAGTGCAGTGTCTTAAAGCAAAAACAGCAAAGGAAAGAGGGAAGAGCTTGTAACCTTTGTTTCACTGCTTAGAGCAGGGGTGGGCAAGAAGCTGCCAGCAGGCTGGATCTGGCCTACAGCCACCTCGCCAGAACCCTTAGGCAGGGAACAGCTCACGCTTTAAAAAAAGCCAGCTGCTCTCTGTTCCTGATGGCTACGAAGGGAGGAGGGAGACTTCTCATGCTATTCCCACCCCCCAGCAAAATCTCTTAACTGCCACTGGCCAATCTCTCAGTTTCCGGCCAACAGGAGCTGAGAAATTTTGCTGGGGGCAGGGGTAGCGGAGAGAGCCTTCTCCCTCGCTCGCCCCCCCCCAGCCCCCAATCTCCCTCATGCCTGGAGTGGAGCCACATGGAGCAGCCAATCTGCCTCAGGTGTCTGCTGGCAAGTGCCTCCCGGCCAGAGCCTACCTCTGGCACTCCAGCCCCTCCCTTCCCCAACCCTCTGCCCCTCCCTGCACATTCCCAAACCCCCTTCCCAGATTTGGCACCCCAGATCACAATCCCCTCCTACCCTAGGTCACATCCCAAAACCCTGCACTAGGTCACAACGGCCTCTTTCACCCATACCACCTACCAGACCCCATTCTCCCTCTTGTACCCAAGCTTCATCCCAGACCCTGGAATTCCTCCATCAATATCCTGGAAGAGTGCAGCTCTTGATCACTTTCCAAAATCTTGGAGTGCCCCCCCCCCCCCCCCCCCATTAAAAATTTTTTTTGCCCACCCCTGGCTTAGAGGAAGCCTGCTCATCTTTTTCTGTCTTTCACCTTTAAAATTCAGATCCTGCCCATCTAGGAGGAGACAAATGAGAGAGTTAATGCAAATGATAACAGAAGGTACAAGTGAAAGTTCAGCTATTAAGGACAGGGATTTCACATCAGAATTTGGCATCTATATAATTCCAACAATAAAAGCCTCATTCTGCCATCCTGATACCTCAATCATCCTCTAATCAAACTAAAGGCGGCCAGAAATTAACATTTCAAAAGAATTAACATTTTACAGGAAGATGTCATGAAGACAGATACCGAGTATCCAACTAAAACGTTGTAGAACCTCATCTTTACAGACACCAGAGGTTAACAACAGAACATTCAGCCACATACCTCATTTGGAACCAGAGACACAGCAGCAGAGAACTGGGGAAAAAATTAAATACAGTACAGTACCTTTAAACGTAAATTATTTAAAAAAAAAGGGGGGGGTTGCATTTTTCTTTTGCATAGTAAATTTTCAAAACTGTATTCAGTCAATGTTCAGCTGTAAACATTTGAAATAACCATAACATTTTGTTCAGTTACAAATATTTCGGAATTATGAATAACCACCATTCCCAAGGTGTTTGTAACTCAGAGAATCTACTGTATAATAGGTATTTTTGATGACTTAGAGTTAAGGCAGCACATCACCAAATCCCCTCTTAGATATAGTCATTTATTTTACTTAGCTTTATTGTGCATTAAGTACAGTAGTGCATTTAACTGACATTCCTACTGCTTGTCAAGAACAAACTGCTTGAGTAATTCAGGTGTTCATGAACGGACTTTAAAAGGACCCCTGTTCTCGGGGTCTAGTTACATACTGCCACCACAGAGGTGGCAGATGCCCTTCTTTGCGAGCTGGAGGCAAAGCTTCATTCACAGGACCATCAGGTGGAGTTTCAGCCTCTAGCTGCTTAACCTAAAACATAAGGAAATAAACTTCAACCAGTATACTTAAGTCTTGAATCTTTGCTCATTTCTTTTGATATTGTGCTATGGTCTCATATATAGGCTCTTATTTCACAACTATAACCAAATGGAGCACTGACTTCATGAACATGATAGAAGGAATTGTATTTCTGTTAGCTCTGTTAGGTTGACTGCACTCTGTAGTAATCATTTGCTATTTCAGTTACAGATCTTCTGATCTTACAATAGTTTAAGTTAAATATTATTGACAATGCAATATTATTTTAAATGGGAACTTATTCCATTATTTGTTACTGTTAATAGGTTTGCAAAACAGAAGGAGCATACTTATCAACAGGGCTTGACAAACAGCAGCGAAACCAACTCGCCAGCCTTGCACTGCACATGCGCAAGACCCGCATTGTGCATGCATGCGCCATCGGTGAACAGAGTGACCAGCTGAAATCTACCCATCACGGGCGAGTAGATTCAGAGATTTGTCAAGCCCTGCTTATCAGAGACCCAAACCAGCACCCCTGGAATCAATAGGTGACTCTCCATTGACTTTAATGGACTTGTACTAATGCCCTTTCAGGATAAAATCTTTTAAAACATGAAATAAGCTCTATATTAGAGTCAAAAGCCTCAGCTCACATTAGCTATTATTTGGAGTTGATAATTTTTGAAGTTAAGAATATAACAATTACTATTAACATAAGTTTCACCACCACTATGTAACTGCATAGCCATAAATCCAAGAAATCCATTCCATTTGCTTAAACATTAATGTTTGGGGAAAGTTCACGATAATTAGCATTTTTTTCTCCTGATGAAAACTAAATGAAAATTGGCTCAAGTGTGTCAATATGCTTTTAAGAGTTCAGAACAATGAGTTTCTCAAAAGCACATACCTATTTCTCCAGAGCTTCTATCAGCAAAAGGTATATTATAATAAATAGTTATGATCTGTCCCATTTTGAAATTTATAACTTTGGCATGTCTGGACTACATTTTCCTTTTGAAAGATATGCAAATTCAGTGCAAATTTGCATATCTTCTTCCAATCATTTTTTCGAAAGGTTTTTTTCAAAAAAGCAAGCAGTCTAGATGAGGTTTTTAAAAAACGCCTTTTTCGAAAGAACGCTGTAAACCTCATTTTTTGAGGAAGAAGGGTTTTCGAAAAAGGGTTCCTCCCCCCCTGCCCCCCAAGAGAACCATGTTTAGACTGCTTGTTTTCAAAAAAAAAAAAAACACACCTCTTTCGAAAAAGCAATCGGAAGATATGCAAACTTGGTGCAAATTTGCATATCTTCTTTCGAAAAAACCCGTAGTCTAAACGTGCCCTTAGTGTGCCACAACAGAATGAGGCAGCTCAGGCTATAACTGCAGCTTAAACTCTGAAATGTTCCTTTAGAGTCCTTATGAAATTGTGCCATTAAAATATCTGCATATGGAAAGTTGTCAGTATTATACTCAGCAGACAACTTACTGGAAAGGTCTAATTAAGAGATTCAGAGAAATGTAAATATCATGACTAAATTAAGTAATCACTTTTAAAGAGTTTCTAGGCACCCAGTTGGAGTCCAGAATACATTGTTAACTTCTTTAAAGCATGAAGTCATACACTAACTGGCTTTCACACCCATTGAAGTAGTACTGACCTCTTTTCCCCAGCTTTCTAACTGCAGCTTTTTCCATTGCTCTCTTTTGGAGAAGTAATCAGGATACATTGCCTTCTCAGAAGGATGCCATAAATCCAAACACCATTCAGGAACCTGTCAAAAATCCAGGCACTAGATATGAGAAACTACAAACTACACAGCAACACTGCCTAGGCAATCAAATCAATGTACTATAAGTAAGGGCCCATAAAGCAAAGCAGTTCGTAATACTCAACTCTTATGTAGTATTTTTCATCAGTACAGCTCCATGTACTTAAAAATACTGACATCCTTCGTAAAACGCCATTTCACAGAAAGGGAAATGGCAGCACAGTGAGGTTAAGTGAACATAGCAGGCCAATAGCAGAGCTGGAAATAGAACCCAGGCCTTCTGATTTACAGTCCAATGTGCTGTTCATTAGGCCATTTAGTTTCATTTTTACTCTTGAAACAAATGTGAATAGCTTATATTTGGAGTTAAGTTACAGAGGAGGTACAATTTAAAAACTCATGTCCTCCTAAATTTGTGGTTTAGTTGCCAGCATTTGTGGTGCAAACCACAGGAAATGATGAAGGCAAAGAATTCTAACATGGTGCTCCAACTTTCAGTTTACTCCTGCTTGTCTGCAATGGTTTGGTGTAGTTCAGCAATCATATATCCAGAAGATTATAGTATAGGTTGAACGTCTCTTGTCCGGGACTCTGGTTCAGCAACATCCATGGTCTGGCAGGACTACAGATGACCAGAGAGCCCCAGCAGAAGAGGTTGAGTGTGACAACCAATCCGGTCAGCAGCAGCCTGCAGGACCAATAAACTGGGAGCAAAGAGTCCTAAGAGCAGGGATCACGGAACCCTGGAAGCAGCTGCTATCCCACATGGATCCAGGGGCAGTAGAACCCGGCAGGAGGGCTGGAAAAGACCAAGCCTCCATGTACTCCCGGGGCAGCAGCCAAAGGTGCCAGGGCAGGGAGGTTCAACCTCTACAATTTTAACTCTGAAGTGATGTTTGGTCAAGACAGGGTAGTGCATCTGGATTAAAAGATGGGTGCATCTTCTTGCACTCCAAGTAGGATTCACAAAATCCCTCCCATCAGAAAAAGAAAAATCGTAGTCCCAAGTACTATATCTGTCCCAGACCACAAGAAAGTTGTTATATGGTACAAGTTCCTGTTGTAACATTTTCCTTCTCTGTTGTAGGATGAAAGATGCATATCAAGTGCAGAAAAGCAATGAAACTATGAATTGCACAACACAAAAAAAGAGAGTATCAGAGGGGTAGCCATGTTAGTTAGTTGCACAAAAAAAGAGAAATGCACTTCTCTAATCCCTTTGACTTAGATGTCTTTGAACCTATCATTCAATAAGTTCTCAAATAAGTGTTATTTCAAGTTGGTGTCCCTCTAAAAAGCATTTTTGCTGCTATTTGTTGCCATCAGTTACAATGCAAAGTACTTTAATCTCAATGACAATTTAATTTTCTTCCAGGAAATAAAACTAAGAAAATAGGCTTTGAAAAACTGCAAATGCATCACACTGACCAGTGAAGATAAAGTAGCTGTTGAACCATTATGGAGACATTAGTGGATCCATTCTAAGCTAAACAGTTCTTTTGCACAAGCAAACAGTGTATGTTCAGTTTGAAGCCGTGTACGCTGATACTTTAAAAAAAACAAAAAAAAAAAACAGAATTTTGGGAAAAGTAGATCAGCTATTTAAGTTGTGGTTCTTACAGCTACGAAGATGGAAAATGCACATTTTAAGTCTCTAGACATAAGAAATTCAGATGCCTTGTACAGGCCATCCTTGCTATAAGTCCAAGATACAGTCCAAAAAAAAAAAAAAAAAAAAAAAAAAAAAAAAAAAAAAAAGCATCTTCAAGCAATAGGGGACGAAGTAGCAAAAGTTCTCCAAGAGGAATTTAAAAAAAAAAAAAAAAAAAATGGTTAAAAAGGTAATCATGTAACCATTAGGATTTTTAACAGTTACATGTGCTGTAAGCTCTGCAGTATAAAGCTTATACTGCAAGCCCACAGCACAGCTGACTCCCCGGGAGCTGGGTGGCAGCAAGTATTAGCCAGGAGCCAGCTTACAGTTCAACATGCTAGCCACATGTGGCTATTTGGCCCGTTGAGTGTAGCTAGTTCACTACAGCAGTAACCACTACAGTGACTACTGCTTCAGAACTGGTTGGATTTCACAGTTTAGTCAGTTACACTCTTACATCAATATCCTCCACCAGCAAAAGAGCAAGACTTTATAAACAGTGCTTGACATTCCCATCCTCCACTCCCAACAGAACAGGAGACAACTTAGATGAATAACATTGGTCAAATATTTCAAAACACACCTACCTTGTAACAGTCATATCTCTCATAAGATGTGCCTCCAGGAGAATCAGGGAAGATGTAAGGTTGAGGATGCTGGCATACCCAAAATTCTTCCTCAGCAGCTCTCAGCAGTTTTGTTGCTTTCACCATATCCTTCTCATTTTTGTGTTCGTCAAATCGTTCTCTCATCAAACAGGCATAGAATCGAAACTTGTCCCTATAGATACAAAATATTAGGGCTGTTTTCTAGTATGGGAATATTAAAAGTTTCCTCACTGCAGACTAAAAGATTTGCCCTTGATCTTTTGAGAATTCATTACCACTATCAGGGATGGAAGAGTCTCCCTGGGCCATCTTGTAATTAGATGTCTACAGCAGGTTCTCCTCGCATACTGTCTACTCTGTAATGAGTGGTCCTTGATCTAGGTAAGCCCTTTCTGCAGTCCTACCCTTCCAGGTACTGTCTAATCTGGTTCTCAAACATTATTCCATTTGACTCCCTTCCAGCAACAAATTACTACATGACCCTAGGAGGTGGAACTGAAGACCAAGCCTGCTGGAGCCTGGTCACCACAGGCTGAGGCCAAGGCTAAAGTTTAAAGACTTCTTTACTGGGAGGCATGTAAACGTAGCAGGGGTGTCATTTTAACACATTTTGTTATTTAGTTGCCACTATAAAGGGCCATTATCTTGCACCTGACCTCTACAACATCTTTTCCCTCCCTGGGCTTGACTGCAAACTGACCTTCTCAATTTAATTGACAATTCTGATGCTAAATTTTCTTGGCTCACCTCTTACCAGGTCATTAGACTAACCTAACCCCTGCACTCCATTCTCGTATCAAACAATGGTTCTTGTTATCCTAATGGTTACATGTTACCTTTAATGTCTTCTCAGTTTGCTCTGCTTTAGCACTTTGAGAGACTGCCTATGGACAAGTTTCTCACTTAAATGGTCTGCATTCTCCCATGCTGCCCCTTACGCAAGGGACAAAATTGTGACTATCACCATTTCTTATTTTTGTGTTATATTCCCAACCCCAATCCTTTGTGTGTGCTCCTGGGTTTTGGGGGGGGGGGGGGTTTAGACCACATGCCTTCTGGGGCAGAGACAGTCTCTTTCTCCATATCTGTATTACAGAGGGCAAAATGGGGCCACGAGTTTGATAGATTTTTGGCCTACTGGAACATAGAAGTTTATTAGTAACACTACAGTAATACAAAAATAATTCAAATAGATTAAGACCAGAAGGGACTGTTATGTTAACTAATCTTCTGTATAACACAGGCCATGGAACTTCATCCAGTAATTTCTGCAGCAATTCGGCTATAACAGATCTTTAAAAAAAAAAAATATTGAGTACTGATGTGAAGATCACAAAGTGATGGAAAATCCACCATACCTAATATTCCATGAGGTAGTGCAGGGCTACTCAATTTTGGAAGCCCCTGGGGCCACGATAATACTCCCAGCACATGCAGAAGGCCACAGCATAAGTGTGGTTGCATAGACATAGAAGCTATTTGATTATATAGTTGTTTCACACTGACAGGCATGAATACAAAGATTAAGGCAAGACTACACAACATGCAGGCCCCATTTAAATCAGTTCTGCTGATATTAATAAAATGCAACATTTACTTGATTTCCACCCACATGACAGCGCTTATAATGAGCAATGGCAGTGCAGGAATTTAACTGCTAAAACGCATATCAACAGAAGACCATTATATTGACTACTTTTTTGTTTTGGCTCCCACCTGGTGGTCACCTGTTGAGCCTTGCATAAAGTCAAACCGCGCCATGGGCCCAAACCATCAGGCCACGGGCAGTGTGTTGATTAGCCCTGATGTAGCGGATAGAACGCTGAAGTGGAATCCAAGAGAGGTGGGTTCTATGTCTGGCTGGGTCACTGATCTGCTGGGTGACTTAGGGCAGGTAAATCCGATCAAGTCTCTGTTGCTCAGTTTCCCCCCTGTGTTAAATGGGGAGCACGACACCAAACTGCCTTCACAAGGCTCTCGGAAAGCTCTGGACCACAAGGGCGAGCTCAGAGCTAAGGATCAACAGGAGGCGCTGCCGTTTTAGATGACATTTCTGACGCCAAAAAATAGTTTAACACCCCCCCCCCCTCAACGGAACAAAAGAGACCTCGGCACACGGGCGGGGCCAGCGAGCGCTCAGACGGGCGGATCGGTCTCGTTTCGAGGCCACCGCTTTGCAAGGAAGCAGGAGCGCGCGACAGCCCCTCACACCGACCCCCACCCGGCCGTTCGTTACTGGCCGTTACTGGCGCCGCGGACGTCACGTGCGGGGGCCAGACGGCGACCTCCATGCTCACGAGCCCCACACCTGCCGGAGAGAAAGGGGGGGGGGTTTCCTCAGGAGCTGCGCGGGGCGGGCAATGGGAAGCAGCAGAAGTTCAAGCCCGAATGGCCGCGCGCAGCGTTGAGGTTCGTAGGGGCCCGGGATCGCCCCGCGCTCACCGTCGGACACACCACGACTCGAGGTGGCGTATGGCCCGCTTATAGAGCCGCAGCACCTTCTGCTGGTGCGACAGGTACGCCGCCATCTTGGGCTTCGCCCTTCACCAAGGGGGCGCGCGGGGCCGCCGGGAAGAGGGAGGAGCCGGGTGCTTCCTTCCGCCGGCGCGGGACGGAGAGACCGCGGAGCTACCGCCGCCATGAGCCGCTTTAAGTTCATCGGTGAGGGGGCGGCGCGCGTCGGGCGTCCCTGGGTGGCGGGGAACGTGGCCCCGCGCAGAGCGCTCCGGTGTGTGGGCGCCCCCCCTCCCCCATGGGGCGCGGGAGGGGTCTGCCCCTCCCCCAGGCGCGAGCTCGGGAGCGTCTCTCTTGCACGCTGGGCAGAAGCGGGGCCCAGTCAAAGCTGGTTCCTCCCTCGCCGTGTCTCTGTGCCCCCCGGGATCACTTCAGCTTCAGGGTAGGAAGTCTCAGAGGGCTGGCTGCGGTGACTTTAAAAACAACGAGTAGTCCCCTGGCACCTTAGAGGCTGAGGGTTGTTGAAAAAACATATGCTGTAAACCAGTGGCCTCCACGCTTTGTACACCCAAGATCGCTTTTTAAATGACAGAACAAGCCAAAATCTACCGCCCCTTCCTTGAAGCCCCGCCCTCTCTATTCTCCTCCTCTCCATCACTTGCTATCCCCAACCCTTATACTGCTGCTTTTTTTTTTTTTTAATTCTTCTATAGGAAGAGGTTTTTCCAACATTTGGCCTGTCTAGACTGGACCAAATGTCAGCAAAACCCCTTCTTTTGGAAGCCCCCTTATTCTCGTGGAAAGAGGAATATAGGGGTGACCGAAAGAGCATGTTTGCTCTTCCACTTAAAAAAGCAGAAGAACAAACGCATCCCTGGATGCAGAAGAGTTTAAGTGGGTCTGGCCCACGAAAGCTCATCATCTAATAAACCATCTTGTTAGTCTTTAAAGTGCTACATTGTCCTGCATTTTGAAAAACTCTGGGCTCTATCTACATTGGCACCCTTTTCCGTAAAAGGGATGCTAATGAGACACTTCGGAATTGCAAATGCCGCGGGGGATTTAAATATCACCCGCGGCGTTTGCATTAACATGGCTGCCGCTTTTTTCCGGCTCGGGGTTTTGCCGGAGAAAAGCGCCAGTCTAGACGGGATCTTGCGGAAAATAAACCCTTTTCCGGAAGATCTCTTATTCCTACTTGAAAGTAGGAATAAGGGATCTTCCGGAAAAGGGTTTATTTTCCGTAAGATTCCATCTAGACTGGCGCTTTTCTCCGGCAAAACCCCGAGCCGGAAAAAAGCAGCAGCCATGTTCATGCAAATGCCGCGTGGGATATTTAAATCCCCGCGGCATTTGCAATTCCGAAGTGTCTCATTAGCATCCCTTTTACGGAAAAGGGTGCCGATGTAGACACAGCCCTGCAGTCTAGCTGTACCCTCGCTGGGTTGAGACAGGATGTGTAGTATCTGGGGTAGGAATGAGGGATTTGGGTGTGGGAAGGGGTGAGAGGTGCAAGCTCTGGGAGGAAATCTGGATGCAGGAGGAGGAGGAGAAGGGGACACTGGCTCGGGAAAGGGGGCTCTAGGCCGGGGAGTGTTGGGGTCAGATGTAGGGTTGGGGTACTAAGCAAGCCACAGGCTTGTGGATGTGAGGGTTCAGGAATTTGGGTTGGGGTATGTGAGGGGCTCAGGGCAGAGTGTTCCAATGTATGATAGGCTCAGATTTAGGGTCTGGGGGAAAGGGGAGTGTGTGAGTGTTATGGTGCAGTGGCCAGATGGGGGCTTGGCCCCAATTGGGGGTTTGTTGGCCAGGCTTCATTTTTAAATAAAATACTATGTCAAACACAAAATGTTTCAGCATTGTCTTCATGTATGAGAAGGGCAGGGAACCTGTTTTGAGTCAGGGGTCACTGACCCACAGAAAAGTCAGTTGAGGCCACACAAGTGAGATGCAAAAAAAAAAAACCTCCTACCCCGAGCCTCACTAATGTGGCCTCAACTATGATGGTGGGAGCAGGGGACATGGTACTGGGGAAGAGTACTAGTGGGTGCTGGGGCAGGGCACAGGATGCCAGTTGGGGCAGGGTTCTGCGGCTGGGGGCAGGGGAGAGGAAACAGGATGCCTGGAGGGCAGAGGACACGTTTCTGCAGCAGGGGGCAGGGTGCTAGTGGGTGCAGAGAGTCCCCTGCACCGGCCTCCTTCCAGGATTCTTTTCCCCTCCCCCATTGGCATCCTGTTGCACACTCCCTCTGGGCCGGACTCCCCCTTCACGCGGAGTAGGGAAGCCCACGCACATGCCCCCTCAGGGCCGAACCCCCCCCCTTGGAGGAAGGAAGCCCCGTCATGCGCCTCCGCCGAGCTTGCTTCCCCCCCTCCCGCGGAGCAGGGAAGCCCGCACATATACCCCCTCCGGGCCAACTCCCCCTCTCGCGGAACAGGAAAGCCCCCGTCGCACCCCCCTCCAGGCACGACTCCCCTCTCCTGTGGAGCAGGGAAGCTTGCGCATGTGCCCCCTCTGGGCCCGACTCCCCCTTCGTGCAGAGACAGGAAGTCCCAGCGCGCGCCTCGGGGGACTCACCCGGTAAGTTCCCGGCATGCCACTGACTTGGGGAAAGGAAGCAGCCTGCGCATTTCCGGAACCCCCGGAAGTGACGCACAGCTACAGGACTTCCGTGCACCCCGCGGGAAGCTGCCACTACCTCCATTGTTGCTCGAGGTAGGTAGTGGGGCTTCTTGGGGGTGGGGCGAAATGGGGGACCCGGAACGCCTCGCAATCTACTGGTTGGTGACCATGGCTGTAAACTATCCCTTTATCACTGTGGTAGTTGGTGCCTCTCAAAACCATCATGTGCACATGATAGATCTGTTTCTCCAGGTCTTACTTCCAGTACCTACAGGCTGTGTCTAGACTGCATCCCTTTTCCGTAAAAGGGATGCAAATTAGACACATCGCAATTGCAAATGAAGAGGGGATTTAAATCCCCCCCGCTTCATTTGCATAAACATGGCTGCTGCTTTTTTCCGGCTCAGAGCTTTGCCTCTTAAAATAAGGAATAAGGGATCTTTCGGAAAAGGCTTTATTTTCCGAAAGATCCCCGTCTAGACTGGCACTTTTTTCCGGCAAAGCTCCAAGCCGGAAAAAAGCGGCAGCCATGTTTATGCAAATGAAGTGGGGGGGGATTTATATCCCCGCTTTATTTGCAATTGCGATGTGTCTAATTTGCATCCCTTTTACGGAAAAGGGATGCAGTCTAGACACAGCCACTCTGTTCAGCTACATGTGAAATAGACTGTATCAGATAATGCATCCTGCATTGTTTTTCTCATTGCAGATATTGGTATTAATTTGACAGATCCTATGTTCAGAGGTATTTACAGGGGTACACGGAAACATCAAGGTAAATGTTTGTAACTTTTGACAGATTTAAGGTGTTTCTCTCATTATATTTCTTACCTGAACAGTAAATATGAAATATTCATTGTCTTTGCATAGAAGTTGCCTAAAGTATCTAAGTATTATTATCTATATTATGAGATTCCAGTATTGTCACTTGAAATCTTAGATTAAATCTCAGGAAAAAACTTCCTATGTGTAAAAACAGTAGGACAATGGAACAGACTGGCTTGGCTTACCTTAATCCAAGCTAGGCACCATCTCCACTATGGAAGGCCAACATGAGCAAATATTCCCTTCTGCTTCCCTTACTTCACTGGAGGTTTTCAAAAGAAGGCTGAATAGCCACCTGACTGAGATGGCTTAGGCACAATAAATCCTGCATCTTGGCATTAAGAGGACCATACTAGGTCAGACCAATCTTACCCAGTGTATCTTGTCTTCTGACAGTGGCCAATGCGAGATGCTTCAAAGGGAATTAACAGGGTTATTGTCATGGGATTAGACTATTAGATGACCCTGCAGTCTCTTCTAACTTTATGATTCTAAGATTAGAATGCTACGGTAGTGTGAAGCAGTGGAAATAATTACAGGCATGGCTGAAAGCTCTTTTTGTTTAGTATCACCAGGTTCAGTCTTCACTGGAATTTGTGGTCTGTTACTGTCCAATTTTCAAGTTCTTGGACATTTTCCACTTAATAATTTACACTTATACAACAGCAATAAGCTTTCATCTAGTTCAAAGGTGGAGGCACCCTTAGGGTGCATCTAGTCTACATGGCTCCATTGACCGAGCCATGTTAAGTAGTTTACTTGACATAGTCAATGAAGTGGGGATTTAAATAATCCCCGCTTCATTAAAATAAAAATGGCCGCCACGTCACATCTAGACTGCCGCGCTACGCCGGATCAGCTGATTGTCGGCACAGCACAGCGGCCATTTTTATTTTAATGGAGAGGGGATTATTTAAATCCCCACTTCATTGACTATGTCAAGTAAACTACTTTACATGGCTCCATCAACGGAGCCATGTAGTCTAGACACACCCTTTTTTGATTGATTAATTAATCAATCAATCTAAATTTAACATCCCTAATAAATATTAGTTTATTTGGCTTCCTGAAGAAAGGTTTCGTCCGTATATTGCTATTTTATGAGGTGAAAGGATAAAATAGCTGAGGAGTATGGCTGTAAGAAATACAGAAAATTATAAAATAACATTTTAGTAAAAGATACAGAATAGATCTAGGAAATGTTTTTTATAAATGGTTCTTTGACTAAATGGATTTTTTTTTGAGAGAACACTTCCATTTTAATAAAAAAAAACTATAAATGAAAAATGTTGGTCGCAAAAATCCCACTTTCTCTCACTGTTATTATTCTCTCTTCTCTGTTTTCCAGTAGAAAACAATAGGGGAAAGGGGCGTTTTTAAGTGTTTTTCCCCTTACTGAAACAAAATTATTTATTTTGTTGAAAAATAAAATTTAGTTTCTCTTGAAAATTTTCATGAAATATACTGCCCCGCTTTTCCAACCAATTCTAAGGCTAGGTCTATGCTAGACTTTGAAGGTTGGGTTAAGGTACGCAACTCCAGCTACATAGAATACATAGCTAGAGTCGGCTTACCTTAAGCCAAGATTGACACTATCCCTACTGCGGGTTTGCTCTCGTTGGCTTCCCTTACTCCTCATGACTGCAAGGAGTACGGTTGCCAGCCGGAGCTACCCTTATCATTTATACTGGACCCATTAAATCGAATGCCAGAACATCAATCTCCAGCGCAGCAAGTGAAAACATGCCCTAAAGCAGAAACATTTAGAGAAGGTAAAGGGAAATAAGATAATTTGCACATTTATCAAAGAACTTGTAATTCCTTTTCATCCTTCTCTGTTCCTTAAACAAACAGCATTTGGTCTTACTGCAATCTCTCATTTGGATTTGATTTCACTGTTGGAAAACAAGTACAGGTTGAACCTCCCAAATCTGGGACTCTCTGGTTCCGGAACATCTGTGGTTCAGCAGGGCCATGGATGTTGCTAGACCAAAGAGTCCTGGAGGTGGGAGCAGGAGCCAGCCAGGGGCCAGCAGGGCCAGAACACAGGGCTGGGAAGCAGTGGCTGGGCCAGCTGGAGGCTTGGGAGCCCCGTCCCAACTGTGAAACCACCAGCATCAGCAGAGCAAGGCAGGGGTGAGGAGCCCTGCCCCAGCCGAAAAACCCCAGCATTAGCAGGACTAGACAGTGAACAGGGAGCCCCTGGCCCAGAAACCTCTGGTGTCAGTCAGGTCAGGCAGCGAATGAGGAGCCCCTGCCCAATCTGGAGAACTCACTGCAGTGGCAGAGCCAGATGGCAGCCAGGTGGCCCCGGGCCAAATAACTTTGGGGAACACCCAGCGGGAGCAGGATGAGCCCCAGCAATGGAACTCCCTGCCATTATCTGTGCCAGGGAACCCAGGGAATCCCTGGTGGCAGTGGGGTTGGGGTGGCCAGGCAGCCAGAGCATCCCCCAGCAGCAGCAGGCTTGGTAGTTGTGTGCGGGGAACTCCTCGGCAACATCAGGGCGAGGCGGGGTCTAGGAGCCCCAGCCAGAGAACCCCCAGGGGCAACAAGGAAGTCTTGGCCGGGAAGCCCTAGGGAATCCTCAGTGGCAGCTGGGCGGATGGCTTCTGAATGGGGGTGTCGGCAGCTGGATAGCCCACAGAACCCTGGCCAAGGCAGAGCCAGCAGCAGGTTGGGAGCCCCAGCCTTCGGAGCCCGGGAGTAGGGCAGCCAGAAGGGGAGCATTGACCTTTCCTGGTCCGAGACTGCTCAGATCCCAAGGGTGCCACACCAGGGAGGTCCAACCTGCATTAACTGACCATGCAGGCAGATCCGCTCTTGAGGGAGTAACAGAAAATTAGTGGGGCTAATTGGCCTAGAGCTACCTACAGTCATGTTAAGTGACACAGTTTCTACCCATAGGCTGTGTCTAGACTACATGGCTCCATCGATGGAGCCATGTAGATTAGACAGATAGGAAAAGGCAAAGGCAAATGAGATGGGATGTGGTTTACCGGGGCTGCCAACAAAGGGCTTTGATGTCGTCAGGGGAGCGTCCAGACTAGCGCGCTGAGCCGACAAACAGCTGATCAGCTGTTTGTCGGCTCAGCACGGCAGCCATGTAAATTTAAATGAAGCCGCGATCATTTAAATCGCGGCTTCATTTGCCTTTGCCAAAAAAACAAATCTACATGGCTCCGTCGACGGAGGTCCATGCAGGCATAGTGAGCTGTCAGATTGTTGGTGTGCTGGAGCGTATAGTAACCCCTTAGACTAGTACTGTCAGCAAATACATTTTTTCAGACTTAGAGCTCAAGACAAGAGAGGCATTTATTTAACTAGAGCCTGATCCAAAGCCCATTGAAGTCTATGGAAAATATCTCAGCTTAAATTAGTTTAAGATCACGTTTTTAGTCATTTGCATCATCTTCCTATTGACTTTACAATTAGTTCATCTTTAGGATGTGTCCAAATATTGTTCATATCATATTAAGCGTAATATTGACTATACATAAATGGTTTTATCGTAAAGCAATATTCAAGTTACATTATGTTTTAAGAACGGGACCTTAATTTACCAGATTTTTACTTCTACAGATGACTTTTCGGATGTGATAGAGAGAGCCGTGAAAACAGGTGTTAAAAAGGTAACTTCTCTTACAGCTCATGTATATGTATTTTTGTTATGTGAATTTTAAAATATAGATTTTAGCTGCTGGGATTTTTATGAAGCTGTAACGAAAACAATTTTCTGTTGAAATTAGCAACAATAAAAATGTTAGAAACTTTCTTTAGTATTACAGATTTCTCTGAAAAATCAAAATTCTTTGCACCTGGAATAACATCTCCTTGAGAACAGAGATTAGCTGGTCACAAATATAAGTGTAAGGGCACTTTTTTTTGCCAAAAATATGTATGTGAAACTAGCCATGGCAAGTTCTAATACAAGGCTACACAAGCAGGGAGAGGGGAAGTTTTCAGGATGGATTTTGTTGCAGGAGGCATATAGATTAGTTAGTTTTAAAAACAAAGAATCACCACCTCATTCACAGGAACAGGTGTTTTATAGATTTAACTGGGGGCTGCGCCCCCTGCTCGTTACACTCGCCAACCCCCCTGTTGCCAGCTAGGGCCCCTTCCCCACTCTCCGGCCAGGGCCCCTCCCCCGGCTCTTTTTCCCTCTCCCCTCCCTCCAGCCAGGGCCCCTTTTCTCTGCCCCCTCTTCCTCCAGCCCAGTCCTTTCTCTTCCTCTGCACCCCCCACCACATGGGTTCCAGCGCCCCAGAGTAGCTGTTTTTAAAACACCGGCATCTGCCCGCCACGTAGTGACTGCTGAAGCTTCAGCCAGCCACTGTGCAGCGGCTTGGTGGCCAGGATACACCCCAGTCCTGGCCTCCTGCAGTGTGGATCCTGCCGTAGCCCCACCCCTACCTCTGGATCCCACCACCAGCACCCCATCAACTGCTTTTAAAATGGCAGCCACCCTCCACTTGGTGGCTGCCAGACCTTCAGCCAGCTGCTGTGTGGCAGCTCAGAGCGGCTGGGAGTGCAGATCTGGGCATTAGGGGTGGGGAGCACATACTTATCTTTAGGCCTCCCGCTGCTCCCATTATGCAAAATCTAGCTAGTGGGGCTATGTCTACACTGGTGGGTTCTTGCGCAAGAACGGCTGTTCTTGACTATAACAGAGTTTAAAGAGAAGCTAGATAATTTCATGGAGGTTAGGTCCATAAAAGGCTATTAGCCAGGGGATAGAAATGGTGACCCTGGCCTCTGTTTGTCAGAGGCTGGAGAAGGATGGCAGGAGACAAATCGCTTGATCATTGTCTTCGGTCCACCCTCTTTGGGGCACCTAGTGCTGGCCACTGTCGGCAGACAGGATACTGGGCTAGATGGACCTTTGGTCTGACCCAGTACGGCCGTTCTTATGTTCTTAACCCACGGAGCATCCACACTGCCTGCCTGCTCTTGCTCAGGAAGAGTTACAGTAGAGCGTTGGAAGACAGGGCTTCTTGCGCAAGAGCTACTCTGTTTTCTAACAGGTATAAGCCGTCTTGCGCAGGAGCTCTTGTGCAAGAAGGCAATGTGGACATGCAGCAGGGGTTTCTTGCGGAAGAAAGCCCTATGGCTAAAATGGCCATCGGAGCTTTCTTGCACAAGAGAGTGCCCACACTGCCATGGATGCTCTTGCGCAAAAGCACATATCTTGCGCAAAAGCACATCTCTTGTGCAAAAGCACATGGCAGTATGGATGTGTTATTGCACAAAATTTCTTGCACAAAAACCCGCCAGTGTAGACATAGCCTGAGAGTGCAGGGAAAGGCTCCAGACAGTGCGCTTGCACTTTGCTGTTACCCCAACCTAGGAGGGGGAGCACTCCTTCCCCGCTCAGCAAGACTCAGGGCTTTCTTTCCCTCCCCCTCACCTCTTCCCCCCAGAGTGGTTTGTCAGGGCTCCGGTGCATAAAGCTGGTAGTGGCTGGTTGCCAGAGGAGGGCCCAGGGCTAAGCCAGGCATGGCGGGAGTAATGGCAATGGCTTCTTGCTGTGCTTGTGGCCCCAATGCTCTGGGACCCAGAGAGAAGCTGCTGCCTCCAACTGCTCAAGCCAGGAGTGCTTGGGCTGCTGCCTGCCAGTGCTCCAGCTTTGAACCCTGCCCTGCTCCCCCCCCCCCCCCCCCCGCAAGATTAACGCACCTATGGTGGCTTTCTGTGGGGGAGGGGAAAAAGGAGGAAACCCTGAGGCTCTGCGACGGCTGCACCTGGAAGCAGCAGTCTAGGCTGTGGGCCACCTCCAGTGGGAGCAAGTCGGGGGGGAGGGGGGGCAGGCCCCAGACTGCCTCGATGGTGTAGTGCACCTCCTCGGACTGGCCCTGGAACAGCCACTTGCAGACCTGGTGCCAGTCACCCTGGACAGCACCCTCCCCCGGCAGCTGAGGAGGTGTGAGTGGGAAGGCAGATGAGGGCGGAGGGGCAGCAGGACGAAAACTTTTCTTGCAAGATGGAGAGTGACACATGATGTGGTCCCACAGGAAAATTTTTCTTTCATATATAGAGTAAGGATAATAAAATATACCGTCTTTTAGCATATATAACCCATGGGTTATGCAAGGTTTTTCATCCCCCCTCCCCCGGCTATACTCGTCCACATGTTATACAAGTTTTTTTTTTTAATTGAAATTACAGGAAGACAAGACTGACTCTTACTTGGTACATTTCCCGAGCCCCCATTAAAATAATAGATTTTCTGTTCCATAGCCATAAGTCGAGCCTTGAGCTGTATGGCCACCGTTGACACTGCCCGTTTTGTTCTCTTTCTGTACACGAACCTACTTCAACAGGTTTTCTTCTAGATTCGGACACTTGGCTTTCTTTCCGCGGCGCGCTCTTTTCCTAGGGTGTAATTTCTCAATCTCTGCTTCTTCCTTTCTCCACTCCTTTTCTCCACTCCCGAACAGACTTTTTGTTGACAGAATATTTTCTCTCTGCTGCTCTGTTTCCATTGTCCTTTGCATATGTCACAACACACAATTTAAAATATGCTGTGTAGAATTTGTGCTTAGGCATGTTTAAAAAGTTTAACCGGCAGTTAGGATGTGCCGCGGTCGACAAGGGATGCCTTTGTTGACCGCTCTGGTATGCCTCGTGAAATGAGGTCAGAAACTCCTGAATTTATAATCCTGGGGTTTTGATACTGACTCCCTAGATGGCTTTTTAAAATTACAAAATCCTTCTAGTTTGATTTCCCCAACTGTAAAATGGGGAACATGTTTTACAAATGAATTGAATCCTCACAGCACCCAGTAAAGTGCCTTGAAGAGGAAAATAAAAAATGTCAATATTATTATTAATAGTGATATTGCACCAATTGAATGGACTGTGACTGGCAGGTGGAAGACTCATTTATGTACTACAGAATAAAAGCTACAACTTGGCCAATAGTATATGCACTAATATGTCTCTTGAGAGTCATGCATGGTTTATCAGAATATTAGTATAGTAACCTATAACTGCTAGGTTTTTCTTTGTCTAAGTTCTAATTGTTTGCTATTAATTCAGAGTTGAACACATTTACTAACAATATTTTTCTTTGTTTCAGTTTATGATTACAGGTGGAAATCTACAAGATAGTAAAGATGCGTTGCAACTGGCACAGACAAACGGTATTCTTGCTTTAAAATGCATGATATATATTTAATCCTTTTAGCTATAGATTCTTCCCCTCACCCTTCACCATGGTAATTAACATTTAAAATTACTTATTCCTGGAGCTATTGGCAGAATCCACAATATTCAGATTCAATAAAAAAAATCAGATAGATATATTCCACATAATTTCTTGTAATTACAGGAGGCTTGGAGTGGTGGTGGATATCAGTCCTTCCTGTCTTCTGTTTCTATACTTCTAGATAAAACAAATGGAGGGTGTTTTTGGAGGAGTTCCTCTCTATCATAGAAGAATGTACAGAATAGCAAGCTCCCTTTATTATCTATTTCAGAGATTATGTTCAAAGGGCACCTGATAGCCTGCAGAAGCATACATTGTAGATTATTCTTCAGTCTTGTGGAATTCCAACTAAAGTGATCAACATCATTAGTGCTATATAGCAATATACAGTAAAACTCCGATGGTCCGGCATCTGATGGTCCGGCACTCCTGATGGTCCAGCACCATCAGGAACCCGGAAGTGCTCCGGGCAGCCGGACCAGTGGAGCTGCTCTGCTCCCAGCTTCCCCGATTCAGCCACTGCTAAAACTGACCAGTGGCTGAATCGGGGATGCCTAGGGCAGAGCAGCTGGGGTGCTGCCGAGTAGGTCCCATAGCACTGCCCCTTGGGGCTGCAGGACCAACCTGACAGCACCCCAGCTGTCCCCAATTCAGCCACTGCTGAAACTGACCAGCAGCTGACTCCAGGAAGCCCGGGGCAGAGCAACTCTGCCCCGGGCTTCCTGGAGTCAGCCGCTGATCAGTTTCAGCAGTGGCTGACTTGGGGACACCTGGGACAGAGCAGCTGGGGGGCTGCCGGGTTGGTCCAGTAGCACCGAGGAGCGGCGCTGCGGGACCAACCCGGCAGCACACCAGCTGCTCTGCCCCAGGCGTGCCCAAGAGCAGCTGGGGTGCTGCCGGGTTGGTCTCGTCACACCAAGGGTGGGCGCTACTGGACCAACCCGGCAGCACTCCAGCTGCTCTGCTGCAGGTGTCCCCCATTCAGCCGCTGCTGAAACTGACCAGGAGCGGCTGAATCAGGGATGCCCAGGGCAGAGCCAGACTATCGGAAGGGGGGGCTATGAGGGGTCTGGGGTGGGGTGGGGGGGATGCCACCCCAGACCCCTCATAGCTCCCCCTTCCGATAGTCTGGCAAATCTGATAATCCGGCATCCCTTGGGTCCTAAAGGTGCCGGATTATCGGAAGTTTACTGTAATACAAAGTGTAGTGTAAGAGTGAACTACCAGACAACAGGGTGATTCAGCATGAACAGTGGTGTGAAATGGCTGCATTCTGTATCTGACAATGAAGCAGCATACTACCAACACAAACACTGGCATAACATGCATAGTTGCCAAATACCTAGAAGACTAGACTTTGCTGATGATATCATGCTATTGAATGACACCCTTAGAAGCTAAAAACAAAAATAGGAGGACAAACAGGGCTCAGAATCAGTTATATCAACACAAATATCCTTGAAACCCGGATGCTAAGCTGTAGTGTCCTATTGGAAGGTAAAATCATCAAGCAAGTAGAACAGTTCATTTACCTAGGTAGCACTAGGCTAGCCAGTGGAGTGTTCAGGAAATAAATTACATCAAAGATAAGAAGGACATTCACAGCAGTCACTAAATTCAATAATTTATGGAAAGCAAAGATACACGGTGCCAAAACAAACCTGAGAATTTTCAACTCAAATGTAATCTCATTGCTAACATACATCTGTGAGGGCTGGATTAGATCAGAACAATTAGACAGAAAACCAGATGCCTTTGAAAATAAGTGCCTTAGAAAGATCCTGCGTGTTGGATGAAAAGACTTCATCAGTAGTGAAGAGATCCAAGAAATTACAAACCAGCAGTTTGTCTGCCAGAATCAGAAGGAAATGCTGGATGTATTGGCGCATGTACAGGCAGTCCCCGAGTTACGCAGATCCAACTTATGTCGGATCCGCAGTTACAAACGGGGTTTGCTCCTGGTCTGCTGGAGATCAGCAGACCAGGGAGACGGGGAGCAAAGCCTTGGAGGACGCCGGCAGCGGGACAGCCGCGGCGCGTCTGGGCTGTCCGCTGCCCGCGTGCTCCGTGGCTTTGCTCCCCGTCTCCCTGGTCTGCTGGAGACCAGCAGACCAGGGAGACGGGGAGCAAAGCCGCGGAGCACGCAGGCAGCAGGACAGCTGCAGCGCGTCTGGGCTGTCCCGCTGCCCCCGTGCTCCGCGGCTTTGCTCCGGACGCCTGTGGTAGAGCAGTTTCAGCAGCGGCTGAATCAGGACGCCTGGGGCAGAGCAGCTTGGGTGCTGCTGGGTTGGTCCAGTAGCGCCAAGGAGCGGCACTACTGGAGCAACCCAGCAGCACCCAAGCTGCTCTGCCCCAGGCGTCCCCAAGTCAGCTGCTGCTGAAACTCACCAGCGCTGACTACAGGAAGCTCGAGGCAGAGTTGCTCTGCCCCGGGCTTCCTGGAATCAGCCGCTGATCAGTTTCAGCAGCAGCTGACTTGGGGACACTGGGGTTCTTAAGTTGTATCTGTATGTAAGAACTGGTGTCCAGATTCAGCCTGTTGAAACTGATCAGTGGCTGATTCCAGGAAGCCCGGGGCAGAGCAACTCTGCCTCGGGCTTCCTGTAGTCAGCCGCTGGTCAGTTTCAGCAGCAGCTGAATCTGGATGCCAGTTCCGACTTACATACAGATTCAACTTAAGAACAAACCTACAGTCCCTATCTTGTACATAACCCGGGGACTGCCTGTACTCTGAATTCCAGCACCCAGACTCTCACTTGAAGCTGTCTATCAGAAACCAGTAAGTGTGAAGAAACAAGGGCACCTAAGAACCGTTGGAAGACAGAGCAGAACAATTGGTCTGAACACCATAGAGCAGATGAAAGCATCAGGAGTTTTCCAGTAAAAAGGGCTGGAAGAGACTAATTTTCACCCTGTTCACCTCACACCAGTATTAGAGAATGTAATAATACTTCTCTGCCCCCTTCCCTTCTCAAGCAAGCTGAAATGCTGGTATAGTATTTATGCTCAGGTTTGCATTGTTACATAGTGTGGAGTTTATGCTGTTTTATGCTGATTGCAGTAGCATGACTACCATGAGGAGTTGGAATATTTTTCTCTTTATTGCATTGTTTACTGGTTCCCCCTTCTTCTTCAGTTAGAAAGAAACCTCCACCGTTCACCAAGATCCCTATTTAGCAGAGGATTTAAGCATGTGAATAATCCCATACCTATTCAGTAAAACCTGTGCTTAAAATTCAATATATGCTTAAATGTTCTGTTGAATAAGATTGGGATAATTCATGTGCTTAAGTGCTTTGCTGAATCATGGGATTGACTTCCTTCACAAACACATCCACAAATTCTGTTACTGTAACCTATAGTGTCAAAACTTCTGGACAGGTTACCCCTATGCCTAGCTGAACTGAATTGGTCCCACCCCAACAAGAATTGCATAGGAGCAGGTGGGAGGGGAAAAGTCACATGTTGAATAATGAGCCTCAGAGCTGAAGGTCACTTGATTTGCTTGAACCAGCCTAGTTTCTGCCTCAAGGAAAAAATAAATTCAGTACGAGTCAGAGATGTAAATACCCTTTAAAACAGGTAACTAGTTAAACAATCAAAATTATATTAACTGGTTAACTGTTGTGTGCCCTCCAGGCAGGGGCCACCAAAGCATGTGTCCCACTGGCCATCCTGCTGCAGACAGGGGGCTCCTCCAGCCCAGACTGGCCAGATCCTGCCAGCCAGGCCACTGTGCCATGGGCAGAGAGCTGCTCCAGCTGGGCCTACTATACTTCATTCTGAGGATCTCTGGGGCCAGGACCACCACACCACAGTTTGGGGCTGCTCCAGCTAGGTTTGATGAGGACCAGTTAACCACTTACCGAGTAAGGATGCCGGTAAGCCTAATGATTGTTGGGTAACTGGTTTACCTTTTGCATCTCTGGTATGAGTTGCTGTTTTGGAAGCAAATGACTACAGTGCTATTCTAAAGGTATAATATAATATTAATATATTTTCCATTGTCAGGCTAAATGTCTAATTGGTATTAATTCACCACACAGATAAAATAGAGATAGTAGGAGAAAAATGGTTTTTAAAAATTATTAACAAAATAAAAAAATCTGACAGTGTCTATAATTTGATATAAATGTATTGTATTCCTGGCAAGAAAATTCTAATGCTGTTATGCACTAGACATGTTTTACAGTACGGTTGGCTGTCATCCCACTCGCTGTGGAGAATTTGAGCAGAGTAACCCTGACCATTATTTAGCTGAATTGCAAAATCTCGCTGAAAAAAATAAGGGGAAGATCAAAGCAATTGGGGAATGTGGCCTGGGTAAGTATTGTTGCAATAGGTCAAAATTATTCATTCATTGTATTCTTTAAAAAAAGGAATTAATTGTTCTTTTCTTTTGTAGATTTTGATAGATTAGAATTTTGCCCTAAAGACACCCAACTCAAGTAAGAGCTATTTGATAACTATAGAGATTGATGTATAAATCTTTCTAGTGTTTTTTTCAATTTCTGTTATAGCAACAGGCATTTTATCAGCTACATACCTTATCCTGTTTATCTAACTTTAAGTCTGATAATTTATAATTTTTTGACCAGCTATAATGATTATTTAGTCCTGTGTTCAAGAAAAATCAGATACGTAGGGTGCAATTCACAAAGCAATCTAGGTGGTTAAATTCCAGAGTTAAATAACTAAATCCTAGAGCACAACCTCATTGCAAATTGCTGCTTGACTGCGACCTGTATGCTTAAACTCACTCAGCACCTAACTTTATGCTGTAAAAATTCCATAGATGCTTAAATTATAGACTCTGAGGCTTGTGCACTGATGCTTTCCTCTAGGCTGCTGGACACCTGTCTCTTACCAAAGCACTAGAGCAATCAGAACTGGAGGAAGATAGGTATTGGCCACCTAAATTGCATGCAGGGCCTGGTGTAGTAGGCAACATATGGCATATGGAACAGATTTGGTTCCATTCACAATCTGGCTTGATGAGATTATGTAGCGTGACCATTCAGCCAGGGTAGAAAATCGGAAAAGGAAGTGGAGGGTAATAAATGTTTATATAAACCCCAAAATACTGAGACTATCCCTATAAAATTGGGATCTTACTCTCCCTGACTTTGGTGCCCACTTTACAACTTTTATCTCCATGTTTAGAGCACTCACCTGGGATGTGGGAGACCCATGTTCATTTCTTCCCTCTCTGCCAGAGCTGGAGAAAGGATTTGAACAAGAGTCTTTTCTCTCAGTATAGTGCTTGAATTGTGAACCTATGGCATAATCTGATGTGGGGTTTCCTCAGTCTCTTCTGTTGAATCAATTCCATTGTGGAGAGTGATTGGAGCAAGAAGATTGTTTCCATCTAATGTGCTGGCTTTTGTAGATTACAGTGGTTTTTGTGGATTGTTCCTATGATTTTTCTAGGCATCTAGAAGGTGCTGTGATACTCACTGTTGCACTGCTATATCCCTTCATGGAGTGTTGTGTTCATTTCAGTAAAGATTTGGACAAATTAGAGAGAGTCTGAGAAGAGCAACAAAAATTATTAAAGGTCTAGAAATCAAAATCTATGAGGGAAGATTGAAAAAAATGGTTTTGTTTAATCTGGAGAAGAAAGACAGAGGGAACATAACAGTTTCAAACACGTAAAAGGGTGTTACAAGGAGGAAGGTGGTAAATTTGTTCTCTGAGGGTTGGACAAGAAGCAATGGGCTTAAACTGCAGCAGGTTAGTTTAGGTTGCCATCAGGAAAAATTTCCTGTCTGGATAGTTAAGCTCTGGAGTAAATTGCTTGGGGAGTCTGTGGGATCTCTCTCATTGGAGATTTTTAAAAGCAGCTTAGCCAAACACCTGTCAGGGATGGTCATACTTACTCCTGCTATAAGTGCAGTGGATTGGACTGGATGACTTCTTGATTCTATGATTCTATTGCACTCTAAATATTGTTAAACTATTCTTATACTTTATATTGAATCAATGCTTCCTTTTGCTGTAGAATCAATGTAATTTTGTTAGTCACTGGGTAGGAGGGGCATTCACTGACTTTGCTATTTAGGAACTGTCAGGAGTTCCAGTCCAGATGGAAGCCTAAAATGGGTGAGGGAATAAAAGCTAAACTGTAGGGAAGGAAGGGAGTGGAACTGTCAGAGAGGATAAAGCCTGAAGTGGATAAAGAAGCAAGATATTGACAAGGGAGGCCTTAGGAGTAGAGCAACATAGAAAAGCTGGTGAGCAGGCTGGTTTGTCAGAAAGCGAAGCAAGGAGGGAACCAGCTTGTTCTGATGGAGATGTGCTGGTGCTGCACCCAAAATTGGGTTGTGTTGTTGGGGAGGAAACCCTGCAGAAATAAGTAGGGTTATCTAGGGAAGCAGCTGAGAAATACATCTTTGACAGCCGATGATAAACGTCAACAAAATGACCTTTGAACTTGTGGATGATGCTTGCACATTGCTATCCGAGTAGGGAGGGAAACCATGTCGTTCACGGCAGTGGGGAGATTACTTTGGACTTTTCACACTTTGCACCTGCAGGATGAAGGTATAGCTTCCAATACAGAAGGTTCAGTGGCTTGTAAATAGGTTACAAGCTACAGAATTTTCATGCTACTGCACTAGCCTCTTGTAAGAGGATCAGCCAGGTGGTCAGCATATTTGTTGTTACCAGTTTGCAGTAAAGATGTGAATGATTAGTCAACTAGTTGACTATCCGATAAGCAAATGCTTATCGGCTAGTTGACACACAAGTCGACTAGTTGGTTCCCACCCCCCTCTTGCTGCCTCTATCAGAAAGAGGCAGCAAGCAGGGGGAGAGAAGAGGGCGCTTCAAACGCTGCATGCAGCCCGGAGCCAGCTGGGGACTTCCTTGCTAGCCTTGTGCTTCCCACAGCACTTTCACCTTTGAAGTGTAGCAACAGCCTTAGGGCTGTTGCTATGTTTCAGTGGCAGAGGCACCTTTATTGGCTATTTGATTAGCCAATTAATCTAAATTTAACATCCCTAGTTTGCAGTAGCAATCAAAATGTGCTGAATTCAATGGTGCACAGTCTGGTGAACACTGTAGGAGGAGTTGATAATGTCACTTTGAAGATTTTTCTGTTTCCTAAACAAAGCCGAGCCTACTAAAATAAATCTTCAAAGTCAAATTATTCTTCCCACTAGCTAACAGACAACTGCCTGAATCAATGTGGTCACTGAATCATAGAATCGTATGGCTGGAAGAGGCCTCAGGAGGTCATCGAGTTCAGCCCCCTGCCCAAAGCAGGACCAACCCTAATTAAATCAACCAACCCTAACTAAATCAAGTGCTCAACTTACACTTTTAGTAGCCTAGAGGGAAAACCTCTAATCAGCCACACCTAAATTGGAATGGGAGGGTAGAAGAGGTAAAATAAAAAAGGGGGATCATCTGTGAGTTGCAGAGGCAAGAAGTCTCTCCCATCTGATTGTTCAGTGGATTGTGTGAAATAATTGGTTATTTCAATTTATGCCAATTTCTGTTGGCTCCATTTTATTATTTTTCTATGTCTGGGCAAATTACTGTTAAAGAGTTTTAAAATTGCATGCCATAGTGTTAAGTAACTCTTATGTTTAGAGTTTCAAGATAAAGGAAAGTTTTCAAATTAATAATTACAAAACCCACATAAGGACCCTGAAAGAACAAAACCCCCAAATTGTGGCATAAGTGTAGCCAATTTTCCAGGTGCTATCTTAGAGGGAGTCAAGCTATTATAATTAGTAAGATTGGTAGCAGTTAGCCACATGACTACCCTGGAAGAGAAGAAACATGGTGACATGGTTTCCCACTAGATGTTACCTATGACTTCGAAGTTCATACTTAAACATTTTCTGCTATAGTTTAACTTTGTTTCCTTTGGGACAGTTTTCTGTGCAGATGAGAGGGTGTGTGCCTCCTGTCTTGCACAGCCATTCTTGATGAACAAACATCCTTTGGCAAAGCTGCCCCAGGAGCAGTTTCTATCAAGTTTTCCTCCTTCTTCTCACATTTTGCAATGTAGAAATCATAAAAATTGGCCAGGCGATTAAGGGATATGAATTTAACGTAACAAGAGTAACTTTCAAATTGATGGAATTCCTTTAGCATATTATCTGGATACTGTTTTATATTCATTTGGATACTTTGGTTAAATCATATTTTGGTTGCTAGTTATTATAACTTTTGTGCTTAAATAATTGAGTTGATTTGATAGTTGTTTTGTTGTTGTTGTTTTAATAATAACTGGTGTGGTTTTTTTTCTCCCCTCTCCCTTGGGAAGCATAGGCTTTGTCTCTTGATAGATGCTGGTTCTCTGGTGCTGCCACTTACTCTTTTTCACATTTGTCATGTTTTTCTTTCCCAGTTCTGTATGTTCTGAGAGTAGTTATCATATTAAGTATTTATTAATAGTCTTCCAGTCCATTCTGGAGCTGTACATCTTATGTACCTACATGTGGAATGGAACTTCCCTTTTTTTATGTGTGAGGATAGGAATACTCTGTGCTAATTAATTTAATAACAAAATATTTAAAAAATCAGCATGTAATAAGTATCATTTTGTTGGACAGACACCATTGTCCTCTTTCCTTGTCCAATTAATGCTATGCTTCAAAGTGCTTACAGTGAGTCTGCTATGCATTATTGACTATAAGATCTGCATAAAGCACCCCTAATGTGTTTCCATATTAGTTGTAATTTGCCAGTCTGGTGACAGCTTGGCAGACATCCAACCATAAATGATCAATGTAGCAATTTAGAGACTGAGCTAGCTATCAATAGAAATTGACATAGTTGTTGAAATATTTATTGGTTTGCTTTGGAAAGTGTGTTAGGAAAACTTGCACTCTAGCTGGTTTCCCTCTGCTAACTCTTCCATACGTCTTTGTAGAGCTCCTGCATGACTACTGCTGACTCTTCATCCATCAGAGAATAGCACAGTGTAGAAAAAGGGGGAGGGAAAAAGCTGAGAGACTAGGTTAACCAGATCCAGGAAGAAAGAAGACAGATAACAGAAGAGATGAAGAGGTTAAGTTAGAACGGGGTGGGCAATAATTTTTAAAAGGGGGCCACTTCATAAATTTTTGAAGTCTCCCTGAGCTGCCCCAGAAGCGGCAGTTCTCCTTCGAGAGTTGTCTCTGTGGGTGCTCTACTCAGGTCTCTGTGTGTCCTTGCACCTCTGATTGGAGATTTTGCCTAGTAGTGCCTTCTCGCGCTGCGCTTGCACAGTTGCTGTCTCACACGGTTTTCATCCGTTAGATGCGCGCACGGTGCAGTCTTCCCTCAGTTACTTTTCTACCCTCCTAGGCTAAAGATGGAGTCACAGCAGTGCCCTCCTTTCTGACAGAAAATAAATAAATAGTATATTTAGTTTACGAGTTAATAGTTTATAGTTAGTTTTACCTAGTTCTTTATTTTAAAAAACACAAAAAAAAACACTTCCCCGGTTTTTGCCAAGTTCTGAATCCTCACGTTCGTTCAACATGCCTGGCTCTCCTGGCTTCCAGAAATGTGATTCATGTTGTGACTCAGTGCTGGTTTCTGATGGACATGCATCCTGTATTAAATGCTTAGGTGAAAGCCACATAGCTCAAAAGTGCCCGCATTGTCAAAATATGATGGCCAGAGCGAGGAAAGACCGCAAACTGAGGCTGAAGAATCTCCTCTGGGACAAATCCCTCGAACCACCAAGGGATAAGTCCCCAGAGACACAGGCACACTCAGCACCCCCGTGAGAGGACTAGTTCATCACCTCACAGAGGCTCTCCAGTGCTGCAGGCTTCCCTGGCATGAGCACTGCCCGCTTTATCCTGGGCCGCTTGTTCCCTGGTGCCGTCTACTTCTGGCACTGTGGAAAAGCGAAAACTGACCTCAGCTAAGAGAGCTGAGTCGGAACTGAAATGGCAAACTACTCCGTTGGCACTCACCGATTCAGCTAACTGACCGGCACCGAAAAAACTGGACATGCTGCAACCACTGGCACCTACAGGCATCCCAGCACCAATTGAACGAGCTGGTTTCAGTGTGAGATATCATTGATTCAGTGTGGATGCTATCTTTCAAAAAAGCAGATTGCTTTTTTGATGTGCTTTGGCAGTGTGGACGCTCTCTTCCAGAAAAGCTTCTTCCAAAAGAAGCCTACAGTCTAGACGTAGCCTGAACTAGAAGGAGAAATGAGGAAGTAATAATAGTGATCCTAATGTTGATACTTCCACTGAGAAATGATGCACCAATATTTAAAGTCTTTCTTGGTAGCCTACCAGACAAATAAAATAATTGGCAATCTGCTATATAATTGCAGCTGTTCGAGTATACAGCTGGTCCCTGATTTACAAACGAGTTACGTAACAAGCACTTGGTCGTAACTCGATCTGTTCGCAAGTTGGATTGCATTCACTTACGTACGGCCACGCTGTTCGTAAGTGCGGATTTCGTTTGTAACTCGGGTACCGGCTATATAAGAGGCTGGTCATAAATACGAACGGTCGTAAGTCGATGCATTCATAACTCGGGGACCGGCTGTACAAATGCCAGGAGAATGCTCCCATACTTTCTCCAGCCCAGACATACTCATTTTGATGGTTCTTTATGCTGTCCTGTTGACATTAACCCCCACCTGTTTCCTACATTTTTGGGAGACCTATACTATTTAAACTATGCTAAATTGAAACCTAAAATTCCTCAATTATTAAAGCTTTGTGAAGGTAATTCAGTTCCCCTTAAAAAGGGAAAGGAGGGAAATGTCACACTTCTGATTCAGTGTCTGCCCAGCATAAACTCCCTACATTCCCAAATGTTGCCATCTCTGGCCACTTATTAACTAATTTCCAAAATGTATCACTTTTAATATAGTCATGTGCTCAGGGGAAGAATTCCCTTTAAAGACCCATTCTTCAAGTTATTTCATAGGCAAAAACTCCCATTCAGTGATACCATGTAGTGATACTCAGACTTCAGTGGTTCAGGAGCCAAATTAGCCATTAACATTATGTAAAAGAGCCACATTAGTTTGAATTCATTGTTTTAGTTATCATATATACTATTTATATATATATTCTCACAGCAAAATGACTGACCACATATTCTACGAGGATTGGCTAATTACATAGTAAAAGCATCTTAGCTAACAACTTAGATTGGTTAATATTTAATTCACACAGCATTTTAATATCACATGCTGCAAAGAGCCACAGGAGACGCATTAAAGAACCACTTGTGGCTCCTGAGCCTCAATCTGAGTATCATTGTGTTGGTGTCTTAATACTTGTGGACAAAAATGCATGTGGGTGTTTTTTGTGATTTTTTGTTTGTTTTTTTAAAAAGAGCATTCTGCCTTATGGCACCCCTCATTCTGGTTTTTATTGAATCTTGCACTGAGTTTCTATCTAAAAACATTTTTTTTCCTTACAGATATTTTGAAAAACAATTTGATCTCTCAGAGCAAACAAAATTACCAATGTTTCTCCATTGTAGAAATGCACACACTGAATTTTTAGGTGGGTTTTCTTTGAAAGTTTAAAGCAATGCTCAAGACCAAATGTGATAAAAGTGTTTAATATTTTGTTTTTTTGCCCTTTAGCAAACCATTTTGCTTACATTGTCCTTTCTTTTTATTGGCAGAGATAATGAGAAGGAATAGAGATAGATGTGTGGGAGGAGTGGTGAGTATGAACGACTTTGTAATAAATTATATTCAATCTAACACTCAATTCATTGTGTGAGTACTGTCCTTTTATTTGTAATGTAATCTCAGTAGATTTCTTGTTTAAATCCATTTAAACCACTCCAAATCCATAGTAGCTTTACAATCCCTTTCATACTTTTATCCTTCTCCAACAATTTCTCACAAGGAATGAGAAATGTTCAAGGAGAAAGACTTTCCAGATGACATTAACAGTTTTGGCTTGCCAGAAGTGCAGCTTTAAGTATTTTTTGCATTTTAAACTGGCTCTTTCCTAATTCTGAAGTGTCCATGGCTGCAGTTATTTGTAAGTTGTTAGCTATAGTTGTAATCCTGTCCTGAAATTGAACCCCCAAACAAAAAAAAAGTGAGTTTTATACACAAATAAAATGCTAATAGTATGGACAGATTTCTTTTTAGATAGTGCTTGGGAAATTACTATCTCACTAAGGCTACGTCTACACTGGCAGGTCTCGTGCAAGAACATATGCAAATGAGGAGCAGTGAAGAATATCACCATGCCTCATTTGCATACTTAATGAGCCACCATTTTGCACAAGGGGCTTTTTTGCAAGAAGGAGCAGTCTACACTGCTCCTTCTTGTGCAAAAAACCCCTCTTCCACAAGAGCCATTCTGCCACTTATTTTCAGGCAAAATGGCTCTTGCTCAAAAGCCCCTTGCACAAAATGGCGACTCATTAAGTATGCAAATGAAGCATGGCAATATTCATTGCCATGCCTCATTTGCATATGTTCTTGCGCAAGGCCTGCCAGTGTAGAGCTAGCCTAAGAGTAAAAAATAGGTCATGCTTTTAACATAAGGAGCATGCTCACATAACTGCAAATGAGTCTGTTTTAGTGATAAAGTTCTCTGTGGCATTGATCCTACTACCACAAATGTCTTGGCTATCTTCTCTTTAACAAACTACACTTTTTCTGGTGCAACTAACTTTGTAACACATTTTATTTTCTTGTCTGTTGCATGCTCCAGGAGGAACAGTAACCATAAAAATTTGCTTTTTGTATAAAAAAAATTATCCAAACCATGTCCAGATGTAACTTTCAACCAGTATCCATCCACAGCAATAGAAATTTTATATTTTAATGTTAAAAAATTAATGCAAGCATATGACAATTTAAAAAAAATCCTCTTGCAGATTACTTTGAGAGAGAATCATTCCTAGCTGAGAGAGAAATAGCAGGTCAAACTTCCAAAACACATTGAGAGACAACACTACTTATCAAAGGGTGGCACTCTTCATCAACATTCAGATGCAGAATTTGGCCTGTGACCCTCTTGTCCAAAGGCAAAGTGCTAATAGATGAGCCTTACTGACTATAATGTGCTGAATGCTATATACATATCTTGCATATTACCTCTGGTTTTTACTTTACAATGAAGAGCTATGTTTACACCAATATTAATTTTGAGTTACAGGCTTTCTTATATGATGAAGTTTATAAACATCTTTTCTAGGTACATTCATTTGATGGAACAAAGGAAGAAGCAGCTGCCATAATAGATTTGGATCTCTATATAGGAATAAATGGTTGGTAAGTTCTTTTTAACAAATGATATTTTAAAATAGTTTCATAACTTTGAAATATAATTACTTTCTAAAATGAGGTTAAGTCTTCAAAGTGATCATTTGTAGACCGATTTAGAAGTGCACTTACTAATCTGTTAACTGTAAAACATTCTTAACTCACAGGTCAAATGCATTCCCCTTTAATCATTAAGATGATTTAGTCTTGGGCCCTTTCTGAGACCCTCCATGCCAATTCTTGTTTGTAAATAAGTAAGGTTGTGGAGTCTAGAGGCACACATATTTTAGGATACAGTATAAAAATGTAAAATATATTGTTTAATGCAAACACAACCAAGAATTAAATGTGACCAGCCTGATCTACCAATGGACTGAAATCACACTATTAATTATACAGAGACTTTACTGATTTGTATGAGCTCAACTGCTGCATCACTTGGCAGGAGCATTTAAATTATCCAGATTTTGGGCCAGATGAACACAGAAATCCAACAGAAGCTTCCATGTATTTTACCAGGCCAGTGTGGCCATAGAAGTTAATTTGTGCAACTAGGACTGGGACAGGGTTGTCATTTTTAGTCATAGCTTGGACTCACAGTTGAGAGCTTTTTATTATATACATTGAAGCAAATAGTACTTACTCTTTATGTGGAAATTAATTCTTTTAAGAAAGCATTTTTGCTAAGAAACCATTTTTATTGGTAAGGTAATGAAATAGCAATCAGACCACATGGTAGCTAATTTCTGAAATTTATGAGCTTTGTAAAAAGTGCACTACCAAGTTCATGGCCATCAAAAAAGAATCACAGATCATGAAATCTGGTCTTTTGTGTGCTTTTATTCTATACTATATAGATTTCACGGGGGGAGACCAACATTTCCCAGATTGGTGGTCCTGACTCGAAAGGGGAGTTGCAAAGTTATTGCTGCCCTTACTTCTATGCTGTCTTTCAGATCAGGCGGCTGGAAAGTGGTAGCTGCTGATTTGAGGGCCCAGCTCTGCAGGGTGCAGCACAGAAGTACTACTGCTGATGGTGGCTGTTCCCTTAGAGCTGAGCGCCCAGACACCAGCAGTCACTCTCCAGCTTCACAGCTTTGAAGGTGGTGCCGCCTGCAACAGCACAGAAAAGATCTACGAATGGACTGAAAAGAGGGTTGCAGTATTGCAAACTACCACAGTAGTCTTGTGACCCCCCCCTTCCCTCAACTCCTTTTTGGTTCAGAAACCTTACAATTGCAGCACTATGAAATTTCAGATTTAACTAGCTGAAATAATTAAATTTACAATTTTTTAAATCCTATGTCTATGAAATTGACCAAAATGGATTGTGAATTTGGTAGGGTCCTAACCATAAGACTCTGAGAAGATTATTGCAATTACATGTAGCTTAAGTATGGTTTGAACAGATAGCCACAATCTTTTAACACTCACTCCCTATGTTTGATTTCTAGCTCACTGAAAACAGAAGCCAACTTAGAAGCATTGAAGTCAATTCCTAATGAAAGATTAATGATAGAAACTGGTAAGTTGTTCTGACCGACCATACTGCATTTTTTAATGTTTTGAAAACTTTATTGAAGTGGATTTATGCTTGTATGGCAATAGACATAAAGGGCAGACTTCAGACACAAACTCACCACCACAGTGGCAGGGTTCAGGAATAGGGAAAGGATTAATTTGTTCTCCATGGATAGGTCTACACTGCCATGTTAGCCCAGGGTTGGAACTGTCTGGGCTGTCCGCTGCCCGCGTGTTCCGCTGCTTTGCTCCCCGTCCCCCTGGTCTGCAGACCAGGGAGACGGGGAGCAAAGCAGAGCAAAGCCGCGGAGCCCGAGGGCAGCAGGACAGCCATGGTGCGTCTGGGCTGTCCCGCTGCCCCCGTGCTCCGTGGTTTTGCTCCAGACGCCTGTGGTACAGCAGCTGGGGCGCTGCCGGTTGGTTCCGTAGCGCCGCTCTGGGCACTACTGGACCAACCCGGCAGCACCCCAGCTGCTCTGCCCCAGGCGTCCTGATTCAGCCACTGCTGGTCAGTTTCAGCAGCGGCTGACTTGGGGACGCCTGGGGCAGAGCAGCTTGGGTGCTGCTGGGTTGGTCCAGTAGCGCCGAGGAGCGGCTGCGCTACTGGACCAACCCAGCAGCACCCCAGCTGTTCTGCCCCAGGCGTCCCCAAGTCAGCCGCTGCTGAAACTGACCAGTGGCTGACTACAGGAAGCCCCTGCCCCGGGCTTCCTGGAATCAGCCGCTGATCAGTTTCAGCAGCAGCTGACTTGGGGATGCCTGGGGTTCTTAAGTTGAATCTGTATGTAAGTTAGAACTGGCGTCCAGATTCAGCCGCTGTTGAAACTGATCAGTTTCAGCAGCAGCTGAATGTGGACGCCAATTCCGACTTACATACAGATTCAACTTAAGAACAAACCTACAGTCCCTATCTTGTACGTAACCCGGGGACTGCCTGTATGTAAAAATCGCACAGAATGTAATATAATGGAATAGTAATTTGAAGTAATTGATTCACCATGATGGATGTTAAATTAAATAATCTCATAATCATGCTTTTATCATTTGGGAGAGAAGCTGTGCTTAAGGAGATTGATTTCTAAAATAAGCTTTGGTCTGTGGCAGGTGGGGAGGACATGAACCAACAGAGGAGCAAACAATTATATGAAATTAATAAATTATTTTATTTATATTTAACTCTTATAGATGCTCCCTGGTGTGGCGTAAAAAATACTCATGCTGGATCAAAGTGTATAAAAACAACATTTCCCACAAAAAAGAAATGGGAACTAGGGCATTGCTTGAAGGACAGAAATGAACCTTGCCATATAATGTAAGTATGTAATTTTTATATTTTAAATGAAGGCTTTGAAACATACACAAGGACATACAAAATTTAGTAGGCTTAAACAATGACAGTCATTGAATCTGAAGCAAGGTGTTGTACTCTGTTTTACAATCTACATATGTTTTGTGGCTAACTTTCAGGGGGACTGGGTTCTTTCATCCTTATTGATGTCTGCAGGAATTTTGGATGCTCAACAAATCAAGGTGCTCAGTGATGTCTTTTCATTTAATATCCTAGTGTCCCTTCCCTCTATACTATAGTCCTCTTGTGTAACAAGAGGTTAATTCTCCCCTTAATACTACTGAAAGAGAGTCTAGATACCCAGATTCTAATTTCACTGTTTCCTCTTCCATGTTAGGTTTAGAGTATGTAGAACATCAGAAGAACCAATTGTGTTAACTTTTGAAGTTGGAAGAGGCTAGTGGAACATAGAGTGGTTACAAATTGTTTGTTTTTTCCCCCCAAAATCACCACTGATTTAAAAGCAGTTCCAGCAGATAAGAAGGCTAGTGTTGGTGTAGCTTAATCTGAGGGTCAGCGGCAAAATGAAACTGATTAAAATCACATCTGTTTTATTCTGCTCCACATCCAGTAAACACACCACTTTGATCCTAAAAGGAGGTTTGGAGATAAACAATAGTGCCCCAAAAGGGAGTTTGAAGAGGGAAACTCTTCAGGTGCATATGGCCCCCATTATTCTAGAATAGCAGTAGGCAAAGATCCTATAGGCCAGATCTGGTTCACCAGGGTTAGTCCCTGAAGGGCAGCCGCTTCTACTTTGACCTGTGCCTCTGCAGGTACTGGCACCATTTTTAGCCAATGGGAGCTGCAGGAGACAGTGTCCTGGCTGGGAACAGCAATGTGCAGCCAACAGGAGCTGCAAACGCCCATGCCTTCAGAGGTGCAGGTAAATATAGCAGCAGTGGCCCAAGAGGGTCTAATCCTGGCAAACTGATGTTGTCTTATTGCCTATCTCTGCTCTAGAATCGGTCTAGAAAAACATAAACAGAAGGGGGCAGAAGTGCTGCTTTTAAATTTTATTAACTGTAATCACTAAAAACTAGTGGCTGAAATACTCAGATCTCTTCAAATTCTCATCCCTATTGTTTCTGTCTGGCTTGGGGGATAGATCTGCTTTCTCCTGTTTCTACTCCACACCTCAAAACATTGCCATGAGTAGACTTAGAAAAAATAGTATTTTATTATAATTTTGATGGATTATGTCTATTTTTTTCTTTTTATAAATTTACATTTCACAGTTGTGGGAAATTATAGGGAACATTTGGCAGTTGTTTAATGACAGTGGATGTTAAGATTCAAAAAGTTAAAGCTGTATAATTGTAAAAACAGATATGGTCAGCATTGAACCTTACTATATCCTAAGTTCTCATGCAGCATTTTCAGTACCTATCTGTAAATTTTAATTATCAATAGAAATATATTGTCATCAGTTTGTGTATGGTGAAATTGACATTTACCCCTAAAAATGTAATCCCCCCCAAGCCTAGTTGTAAGTGATTTTAATTTACTTTTGGCCAAATAACAATTTGCAAGCATGTCTGTCAGCAAGAATGTAAATATATTTGTAGCAATCAAAATCTGAAACTAGTTTACTTCTCACAGCAATGTTCAGTCACTTTGTAAATATATATATATACACTTTTTGAGGCTAGCTTTTAAAAACACTTTGGATGTAGATACCAATAAGGCCAAATAAATTTGGCAAGTAATCCACAAGATTGATGGATCTTACTTTGATATGGTATCATCTATTATAAAATGTTGAGAAGTTCTTTATGTATAGCAATTTGTAGTAGCCCTTGAATAATGTACTTCCATGTGTAATGAAACTTTTCAATACATTATCTGACCTTACAGGGACACAGTTTAGTTTAAATTAATTTCTAACAATGTTTTGACAAACTTATGTATGTCCCTAACTTGTAAAGTTTATCTGCTCCCTGCTACTGCTAAGAGAGGTTATCTGGATGAAACTCAATTTATGTTTAAGAGCCCACTCCTCCCCTTCTCTGCACATAAGCTTGTCAGCTTCTCCTGTTTCAATTTACCTGTTAGAAGTCACAGAGCTGGGCTAGGATGCCTCAGGCCCCCTTGAGATGGGGGGAGACTGGGCCCCTAAACTCCAGCCCCTCTCCCTAGGCTGTCTCCTCCATGCTCACAGACAGCAACTAACTAACTCTCTTCCAGCCCTGCCCCCCAGCCAGGGCAGCATTCCACCTTCCTTTGTTCCTCTCCATGGGGGGTGTCTGGCCATACTGGTTTGCATAGTGACTCATCCTGTTTTGCTGGGTCCTGGTACCCACGTCAGCCAGTGGGGGTTACCCCAGAGCCAGCAGCATAGAAACCAGCCAGGTACCCCCACTACGTCACACTCATCCTTTGCTCTGCTGCTGCCTAAATTCTTGAGGGTGGACACATGCAAAGCTGACCAAGTTATGAAGCTCCGCACCTACTTCATGCCCAAGTTCCAGTGGGATTTACAAACTAGGCTTTCTCTCATCTGTCTTGCCTGAAGGTCCTAATTTGGTAGGCATTCTCGGGGTCACTTAAAAGCATGCCAGAAAAACACAGCTTTAAAAAGGAGGTGGAATACTTAGCTCCAGCACATGGAGCAAACCGTCCGCCCTGTGCCTGCCCCTATTGTCACCACCAGCTTCCCCAGGGCTGGAGATTGGTGGCCCCTCTGAGTGTGGCAGGTGTGGGCAGAAGGGAGGGTGCAGAAGCTGGCTGAGGTCTTGGTGTGTGTGAAAGGGACAGGGTCTAGGGATACTTTGTTTACATAGTTGGAATTGAGTACCAGAAGCTGACTTTCCCCTGTAGTACAGACTTGGCTTTAGTCATTGGAGTCTTCCAGCATAGTATGCTAACCTCTAGGCTATGGAGTCACTTTCTCCTTAGGCTGATGATTAAGTATGTAACACAAAGTAAAATAGCTTCAGCAGGAGAGACTGAGAGACACTCATCCAGAATATCCTATTAGCTTAGAGTAGGGCTGGGCAAGATGTGGCCCAGGGGCCAGATCCAGCCTGCCTAACATTTCAGTCTGGCCCGCAGACTGCATCTGGCCATTTTCTGTGTATATCCTGCTGCCCATGCCACTGTATTTCCATGCAGTGGCTCATGTAGCAGGATCCTATTTAAATAGCTCACGGCTCATGATCACCAACATATTCTGAAGGGGCTAGAGCCATAAGCCTTTTAAATAGCTGCAGTAATCCTGGCTGGTTGCCAGGCAATGCAGTAGCAGCAAGTCCATGAGCCATGAGTCCATGTTTCTGTGTTTTAAAATTCAAAATATCTGACCCCAAACAGCTCTGGGGGGAGGCTAGTTCCCAGCTCTGCCTCTTCTCAGGGGAGGGGGAGTGGAGCCAGTCTATGACCACAAAGCAAAATTCATTGTGACCCCCCCCCTGCAAAAATTATTTCCCACCCCTGGCCTAAAGCCTACTCAGCTGAGAGGTAGAAGACCTGTGTTCTCAGTTCTGAGTTAGGCAAAGTGTATGTTGAACCAATGTCTCCCACATTTTGTTAGAGTTTAAGAACAGCATCCTCCTCCACAGTCTTACTTAAATCAGTTCAGCTTATTTTAGGGACCTAAGAAATGGTTCATAGTTGTGAATCCTAAGTGGAAGCAGGCACCTAACTCCCTTAGAGGAATGAGGCTTAGGCAAAACCTCTTTGGCATTGTCTACTGCAGGAGTAGGAATTTATTATTTCTGATGTGGAGGCCACACCAAAATTCTGGAAACGGGCCAATGGGATTTTGCTAGAGGCAGGAGCAGTTCATGAAGCACTACTCCCCTTCCTGCCCCGCCCTGAGTTTGTGAAAAACAAACAGCCCAGCAGCCACTTTTCTGAGCGGCATACAGGGGCAGAACAAGCAAGGGAGTCTGCCTGAGGCTCACTGCTGCATCTGCATGCTGGATTCGGTGGCTTGATAGCTGGATGCAGCTACGGAGGGTGTTTTGCTCAGGCCTAGTCTACTGGTTAATTTAGGAGGCTTCTTGCTCAGCTTATGCTGGCTTTTGTGAATCCTTTTTTTAGGCATCTAACCCTCATGCATGGGTTCAGAGAGTACGGGAGCCTGACTCCGAGCTAAGGAGTGCCCTGGGTGGCAGAGCACCTAAATTTAGGTATTACAAGACTAACCAAGGAGGGTAAGGTGGGAAGTACTGTTTAAAATAAACTGCATAAGGCCTTTATCATAAGCCACCTGGTGATGGTCTTTTCTCATGAAGGGAAAATTCCCTGTTGTCATTGTCAGAGTTACAGTAGGTTCTCAGCTGGTGTTAATTGGGGTAGCACCATAAGCTTCTGTAGAGCTACCCCAATTTTCTCTGGCTGAGTGTCTGAGTGCATGGCCTTCAGGTTGAGATTCTATTTAGGAACTTAAATGATGGCCTGTTTTTTCAGAAGCACTGAGCAACTTCTAGTGCAGGGGAGCTGCTAGGTGCACAGACCTTTAGAAAAAAACCAGACCACTGATGTAGGCGTCTAAATATAAATTTCAGCTTCAGATTTCCTAGTGAGAATGTCTTGAGATCTGATCTTCAGGTGGGGAAAATTGGTGTAGCTCTGCTGAAGCTAATGTACCTACAACCAGCTGAGAATCTGACCCTCACTGATCTTTCACTTCATGTGTTATTCCTGCAAACAGCCTGTGCAGAAAAATTTCTTAAGAACTGAAGCATCAGTGGAAATCAAGAACTTGAGAGGGCAGCACTGAAGCTCTAGCTGAGTTTCTCCTGAGATGTTAAGCCAAAGTGTATTTACTAATTCAGATGTAGCTATGTAAGTGCTAAATAATCAGAAGGGCTACCAGGAATTACAAATTGGAAATCTGTATTTTTCTAAGCACAAATAAGTAGTAGAACATTGCTCTACCTGTCAAGACTCTCCTAGGATCAGGTTTACACTGCAGGGCAATGTTGACTTTAAGGTACACAACTCCAGCTACATGAATAGCATACCTTAGGTAAAGTTGCTGCAAGATCTCCACCATGAGGGGGGAAGGGAGGAAGGATGGGTCAAGGAGAGAAACTCCCCCATCAACTTCCCTTATGTTTCTTATTCTGGTGGAATACCAGAGTCCACAAGAGATTTATTGGCAGTTGATTTAATGGGCCTTTACTAGATCTGCTCAATTGACCCCTGGGGCATCGGTCACCACACTGCCAATCTCCCAGTAAGTGCAGACCTGCCCATGGTAACAATTTGAGAAGTACAACTCTTTAGGCTAGTCTTATCCTTTGGCTTCTTCCCCATCCCTTTTAAAGACTTATGGTTAGCATACCATATTTTTGAAGTGTTCATTTAACAGCCTATTACGAAACACCTACAAATTTATTCATTAGAAATAAATGTGGAGAGGAAGCAAAATATAACCTAGGGATATGAATGGTTAGTCAGCATGGGCTGGAGCAGCCCATGTCCGCAGCCAGCCAGGCTGCTCCAACCTAGCAGAGCTCGAATAGCTCTCCTGTCTGCCTCCATTTAATCATTTAACTGGTTAACTAATTAAATGGGACTTTACATCCCTACTCAAAACTATTTAATTGACTGTGCTTTTTATGGACATTATTTCTCCCTTTGAACTTCTGATACCTTACTGCACTTTATCCAAAATGGGAGTTTAGCAGAAATTTCACTGGTATAGCAGAATCACTTTCATTAGAATATAAGGTTGTTTAACTGTTCAGTTAGGCCAAGTACAAGTTGTCAAAGAATCCAAGACTAGAAGACTGCCAGTTGAGTGGTTGATGTTTTAAGTTGGTAGAAGCTAGTTACTTTTTACAAATGAAACTAAAGTATACTTGTATCTATAAGTATCCCAACCATCTTGATCGCCTTGCAGCTATTTGTGTACACATGCACTAAACTGATGAGTAAAATTAACCTTTTTCTTTTTAGTCAAGTCTTGGAGATAATGACAGCAGTAAGAGAGGAAGACCCACTTGAACTGGCCAACACGCTTTACAACAATACTATTAAAGTCTTCTTTTCAGATATGTAAAGTTATGTTTCTTTCTTTTATTTTGCATGCTTTATACAAAATCTCTTATTCTTATTTAAAAAAACCCTGCAAATTAAGCTTGTCATTTAGAAAAAATTAGTGTGATACCACAATATGACAAGATTAAACCTGTCTCTGTAGGAAAAATACTGAATATCTAAAAGCCTCAACAAGCTTGGTCTGCTTTTTGTACAGTGTTTTGTAGCTCTACTTCCCTCACATCAACATTCTAGGATACATTTTAAAAGTAGGCTGTAGCAGCTAGTCATACTCTGGCTTTATCAGATTAAAATAAGTCTGCTAAAGCCAAAATTCCTATTGTACATGGTAACTTCTTATAAATGAAGTTTACCATCATATAGGTTTTCGAGAAAACACAGCAATTTTATTCTTCTATTCCACAAACAAGTCCTATTAAGTTTTCTACAAATCTTGAGAGCAGAACTTTACAGCTGTAAAACTTCTGTGCTAACTAGAGATGTTAGTGTGTACTCAGTTACACAATTAACTAATACGCTCAGGCTTATTGGTGAATGTTATGGTTATACGCACCCCACACCTCCTTTCCATTGCCTGTGATACAGAGGCAGGAGGGGGAAGTGAGGGTGGTGTTTAAGCCAGCTTCTCCCAACCACAGGCTCCCACCAGCACCCCACACTGTTGCCTGTGTGGGAGGAGGAGAAAAGATGGCTTTAAGAGCCAGCTCCCCATAATACTGGCTGTCGGCTGCTCCCCTGCATGTAAATGCATAACCACTAAAAATTTCAGCGGTTACACATATACACAAATACATGATTTTTAACATTCCTACTGCTAACATTGTGTTTAAATTTAGAGGTAGATTAACTCTTGTTCAAAACTTTTCATCTCTAATTTATCTTCTAGGAAAACCGATGGTCTCATTTCTTTAATCATTTAACTCACAACCAAAATATCATTGTTACAGAATTATTAGTATGCAGTCTTTGGCACAGCAGATGGATTACAAGTGTCACCATATCAATTAAGTGTTTATCCAAATTTGTCTTAAAAACATGTGAAAACACTTTATTCCATGTACAATAATGTACATAACTTTAAGTAGTCATGAAAGAGACCAGAAATAATTAGTGGTATATTTACAGTAGCACAGACTGACAACTATTCACAGACAACACTGAGATACTGTTGTTGTGCTTAAGTATACAATGATGAAGTGGTACTTTTATTCTGTTGCTGAATAAACAAATAGCTCAGTGCTTTTAGTCACCCAGGGAGTCAGAATCAACATTAAGAGTCTCGTTCTGGTGTTCTGCCACACAGTCATCATCATCATCACTGTCGGTACTGTCATTATTTTCATTTAGTTCATTTGCAGCTTCAGCAGCAGCTTCTGCAACTTCTATAGGATTTTCATTAGGTGCAGCAACAAACCCATTGTTAGAAATATTTGCATTTTCCTTTTCTTCAATATATACTTTCTGATGGCACATTGGACAAGTATCTTGAATATAGAGCCATTTCCGAAGGCAAAGTGCATGAAAGTAATGATTACATGGAGTAATACGAGCTGATGTAGTAAACTCATGGTAGCAGATTGCACATACATCATCTATTTCATGTAACCGACTTCCTTTTACTTCAGGAAGTGAGTTTATTTTCTTAACAGCTGTCCTGCGATTTATAAAAGTTTTCCACCCATTCTTTGCTTGCAAGTAAATGTTGAAATAAGCATGTAGACACATCATGCAAGCCCGAATCTTACTTCCTGATTCAAATACCATGGTATAAGCTCCATTTCCAAACATGATTACACCAAATATAAACTCAATAATATTGCCTGTTGAACGAACATAGTAGACATAATCATCAAGTTTTTCCCATAGAACATTATAGTAGCCATCAATCATGAATAATATATAAACAGTGATCGAAACAATTACTTTCAGGCAAAGTTCCACACAGAATGCTGTAACTGCAAAAAGCCACGTATTTAGTGCATAGTGGTGCCAAAGGATATAACTGAGAAGAACTGGAAGAATAAAAAGGCAAGCTGAAACAAAAAGCACAGGGAAGTGTCTGCGAAATGACGACACATGAGAGGCACTGAGAGACATCAGTACAGGATCTGTCATTCCATGGATAAAATGCAGGACTGCAGTTAACAAAAGGCACATGTTTCTACTTAGGCGAACTAGTCTCTCTTCTGGCTTTAGACCACTTAAGCCAGTCTGCAGAGCCAAAATAAAAAATAAAACAGGTGCTACAAAACCAAGCCTCTTGTCATCTTCATCAGTTGATCCAATAAAGGCCAAAATACCAAGTCCCAGATAATGGGCTATTGAAGAAATTACAGCACTCATACCTAAGACAGTTAAAGTAGAATCACACCCACTTATAATAAGACTGCAAACTAGTTCCCAACAATTTTCCCAGGAAATCAAGTAGAACTTCTCTTGTGTATCAGTTTCTGCCATCTTGACAACATAAGTTAACACAACTGCTTGTGCTGTAAGTCTTGTTAGCCAGAACACACGCAGCACGGCTGGAAAACGAATTCTTTTCCACGTATCTTCCAACAATAGCTGTAATCCATAAATGCGATACATATGCCTTACTAGGAGATAGACGTATCGTGTGGAATAATAGAACCATTTAATTTTCATAACTAAGATGACTGTGGTATATAATGTCAGAATTAGACCTGAAATAAAGACTAAAATCTGTCTGACATTTAAAGGTAATTCAATAATCAAGCCTATAATAGGAATCAGTATATCCAGTATGATTAGTTGTGAATATATGGACTGCACATTTAACAATGTAACATATCCAATTCCAAAGGTAAGCTGAAGGATAGAAAGTGCCATCCATAGTGAAGGTCCTTTACGAGGGAGGAACTGAATTCCAAAAGCTGCTGTGTAGTAGGCACTGTAGAAGTTTATGTGCAAAGAAGCATAATAATTCACCAACACTGAGGTTGCAGCTAGCAGAAATGCCGAACTGATCATATAAAACTTGAAAAGTGCTCGCTGTTGCAACACCAGAACAACACTGGATACAAATACTCCTAAAAAACAGAATTAAATAAATTTAAGTTTTCAGCCAAAAATAGATCTACACATTTTACCTATAAACACTCATGGTAACCAGGTTCAGAGTTTTTAGCCTTAACATTTATTTACCTTTAAACATTTCTATAACAATATTTGTGAATACAGCTACTGTTTAAAATTTAACTTTTTCTGTTTAAGCACTAGACTACTTAACTTACTTTTAATAAACATCACAAAAATGAAACAAAAACAGTAGGGTCACTAACCACAACTGTGAAGTCCTACTGAAACTGCAAGAAAGACTAGCTATGTTCCCCATCTTGGCAAAGTGGGAGCCTTCAAAATCAGTGTTAAGACATAATGTAGGGAGATTCATAGATTTTAAGTCTTGAAGGGACATTATTGGTTCATCTAATCTGTCTTTCTGTACATCAGACACCACTAAATTTCCACTCATCTACGCCAGCATTGAGCCCAATATCCTATTTTTAACTAAAACACCGAACTGTGGATCTATAGATAACTTCAGGCTGGAGTTAATCCAGAATCTTTCCATAAAACTGGCTTTTTTATTACTTTAAAAATGTAGAGAACAGTGCAAGTAAGATGTTGCTATCAATATATTTTGAAATCTTCAGACATTCTTTAATTGCTATTTTGAGTTCATTTCAATTCTAAAAAGTCAAGCTATTACAACATCATAAAATAAGCTAGTGCTCAATTCATTTAACTTCTTAGTTTGAAAAGAGGAAACAATTATTTTTGTAATAAGTGTGATTTTAAGAGAGAGACTGCCAAGAATACAATTGTGCATACATTTTAATACAGGATATTGATTCCTATCCAGATCTGTAAAAAGTTGCTGAAAATCTAGGGTAAGATCCTGCAATTCTTTTATATATTTCTCAGGGCTGTTTGACTCAAATGACAAAATCTACTCAGTTTGCTTAGGACAGCATTTTGCAACCTTTTCAGGTTGGTGACCACTTATTTGAAGTCGAGTTTTGCAACCTCACATTTTTTCCCCTGATTTTATAGTAAATGTATCATCAATAATAAATCTATCTACTTTTGTGTATATATTGAGAGCCTGGTCGGGATTACTTGATTTGAAGGATAAGGGTGTGCAAATAGGGGAGCAAAATTTTCTTTGCTTAAGACTGACATGCTCCTCCTCCATCCCCTCCCCCACAATCCAATTCCTTTCTTAACACCTTCAGTGTTGCAATCCACTTGATGAGCAAAATATGGCCCATGGTCAGAACCCAGTCCACAGGGGCAGCAGGAGCCTCAGCCAAGCTCCATGCCTGTTCCGCCCCCACAAGGGGCCATGTGTTGGTTTTTGAAAACTGCGAGCTTGGGGGTAGCGGGAAAAGCTTTGCACACTGCCCCAGTCCCAAGCACAATCTCACAGCTCCCATTAGTCAATGGGAACTGCCTGTTTGCAAGATGGGCAGTGTACAAAGTAACCCTCCCCCTCAAGGCTCCAGAAAGGCACATGGCCCCCACAGCTGCTCTGAAGCGGTGTGCAGGAATATGGAAGGCACTAGAGATGTAAAATCCCATTTAATTGATTAAACAGTTAAACATGATGTAACCGATTAAAAGGTTAACTACTCCAGTCTGAATGGAGCAGCCCCTGCCCCCTCCCTTCCTGTACTCCTGCCCTAGGAAACTACCCTCTCCCAAGCCCTGTACCCCTTCTCCAGGTCAGAATCCGCTCCTGCACCCATACCCCTCCCAGACCCTGCATCCTAATCTCTTGACCCAGGTCACAATCCAAACCACTGTACTTCTCCTGCACCCTTGCCACAGGTCACATGCCCCTCCCAGAGCCTGCTCCCTCTCCTACACTCCTCCTCCAGGTCAGAATCCTCTCTTTCACTCCCATATCCTCTTCCAGATCCTGCACCCAGGTCACAACCCTCTCCTTCACCCAAACTCCCTCCTAGATCCTACACCCCTCCTGCACCTTAATCCTTTGCCCTAAGCTCCCTTCTGCACCCAACCACTATCCCAGACTTTGCACCTCCTCTTCCATTAATGTCATGGAACAGTATGGCCCCTGACCACTTAAATTTTTGGAGTGGCCCCCATCAAACATTACTGTCCTTCCCTGCCTCATACTGTAATCAATACTAGGAATGTAAGGGAGTAGTCAACTCAACTACCCAATAAGCCTATGCTTATTAGGTAGTCAGCTTATTGGGTAGTCAAGTCGACTACTCGCATTCCCTCCCCCCTCCCCACACACACACCTTGCTGCCTCTGTATCAGAGGCAGCAACAAGGGAGGGGGGCAAGCAGGAGCTGGTGCTGGGAGAGCCAACTTAAAAGCCAGTTTCCCCCCAGCATTATCTCCCCAGTACCATCTGCCTCCCTCCCACTTGTTTCTGCCTCTGTTAGAGGTGGCAGGGGGATACTGGGGCTGCTGCTGCAAAGCAGCCCCTCTTCACAGCTGCAGCAGGATTTGGTCTTATACCCAGTGCAAGCCAGGACTAATCTGGGCTGCCTATCAACTAATCAAGTAGTTGATAGAATTTTTATCGACCACTTGATTAAATACCCACCTCTTAACATCCCTATATCTTTAATTCCCTTGTTTCTATTCTCAACTGTACTCCCAGCAATTTGTCAATATCTTTCTAATAATGTGGCATAGGGACGTTAAATATTAATTGAATAAGTTGATTAATCTCATGAATTCCGAGGAAGGGATGCATGTAGTCTATAGCATTAACCGATAAGCTTTTGCTTTTCGGTTAATGGACTACATTATTACATCCCTAATGTGGCACCCAAAATTTCACAGAGTATTCAAACATCCATAGAGTTATATTAGAAGGAACTATTACTTCTCTACATATTATTTTCTAACTCTTTCAACAACCACTGGCTCTTGCCAGCCTCTTCTCCCAATCCTCCTCAAGTGCAAGCTGGATTAAGAAAGCCACATCTCCAATGAACCTGTCAAATCAGCACACCCCAAAAAGGAGATATTGCTTTCTGAAGTGACAATTTAATGCATCAGGTACGCAAGACCCGAGAAGTGATTTTAATGTTTTAAGAAAACTTGGAGCCAAAAGAAATGGTGAAAGGAAAGTATATTATTAGGGAGATAAAGGGATAGGTTAAGCAGAGAGGTTGGAGAAAGACTGCAAATTAGGGATGTTAGCAACTAGTCTGATAGTAAACATTCGACTAGTCACTCCCCCACCTTGCTGCTTCTATCAGAGAGAGGCAGCAATGGGTGGGGGAGGAGGAGAGTGGGAGCCAGTGTTGGGGGGAACTGGCTTTAAGCGATTCCCCCCAGCACCGTTTCTGCAAGGGGCAGGGCATGAGCAGGGACTGCTTCAGTCCCTGGTGACGCTTCTAATTTTGAAATGTACAAGAGCCCTCCCGGATTCTTGTAAATTTCAAAAGCAAAAGTGCTGCAGGGAGCACAGGGTGAGAGGAGACCCAAGCAGTCCCCGCTTGCCCCGTTCTTTCTGTGGTGCCCCCCATCTTACTGCTTCTATTAGAGCCGGTTCCCCACAGGCACTGTCTCCAGGGTGCCACCTGACCCCTGTTGCTGCCAGGAGTGGGGGAGTGGTTAGGGGCTGCTGCTGGGAAACAGTCCCTATTCATGGTAGCCAGGGCTGGCCACCGCGGACAGGGGCTGCTTGGTGGCAACAGCCACTGTCCGCAAGGGGCCCAGCTCCGCCACGACTGAGCGGACTAAGTACAAGCCAGGACTGAGCAGTCCCAGCTCACGCTGATTGCTGAGCCTCTGCATTTTAAATGTAGTAAGAGCCCAGCAGCTCTTGCTACATTTAAAATGCAGAGCAGCAGCAGAGGTGGCTCCAGAGCTGGCTCCTGGAGCTACCTCTGCTGCTGCTCTGCGCAGCAGCGCAAATCAACTATACGATTAGCCATATAATCATATTTTAACATCCTTATTGCAAATAGTTTTAGAATTCCATTCTGACTTTTTTAATCACCTTACCCAAGTAAAGTAAATAAGGGCAGAATTAAATTAAGACATTGAAACAAACAGGATTCCATAATGTACTGTAATTGTACAGTATTCCACAGGAGTGCTGGAACAATTTTTAAAGTGGAGATGCTGAACCAAACTGGAAACCCTATATATAATTAAAACCACTTCAAAGCAGGAGGTGCTGCAGCACTTCCATACCTCTTGTTCTAGCATCATTCTTCTCAAAACAAGGCATACTATCTGGAATGCTGTTTCAAAACTACGCAACAGAACTCTACAAAAGTTTCAGTGAAATTTCACTGGGATACACAACCTTTCCTCCCGTCCATAGCTAACCTGGGCTTTTAAACCTATTTTTTTTAAGTCAACTTGTTAAAAATAGAATAATTCTATACTACCACTGCCTACATGTTGAGTTTTACCAACAAAATTCTCCTATTAATTCAATATAACAAAGTAATATGTATTTTGCACTTGAATATTTCGGTTTATGCTGATCTCAATAACACATTTATCAACTGGAAAGTGCAATCTTTAAGTATCAAGATATAGCTAGTTGACAAAATACTGAATAAAATATGTCTTAGAAAGTTGTTTCTGACTTGCAGACATTGACTGCAACAGCTCTTTTTTCTTGAGGGGTAGGGAAAAGGAAAAAAATAAATACAGGAAGGAATAGTCACATCAAGTCACTTAATTACTGATCAATATGAAATACATGAATATTTTAAGGAGGTTCTTCAATTAAAAGTGGTCAACATCATTTTGGGGTAGGAAGTGTGTTTATATCAATACAGGATTGTTCCCTACAGTATATCAGGTGCTGCAGCCAGTTTAATTTCAAGTGTCTCAAGGAATGAGACTTCCAAAACTTTCCATGGGAAAAAACAAAAACAGAATTACAATGCTAATTCTCCAAAAACCTATCATGCAGACACCAATCTGAAGTGTGCCATAATCACTTAATCCTGTCATTATGTACTTAATAGAGATCATCTAGTAACAAACACACCAAATCTCATTTATATGGTATTAAATTCAAGGCACTTCCTAAAGCTTCTGCCTCATACTAGACTTTGAAAGGTGTTTCAATGAGACATTTAGAAAGTATCACTTAAAAAAAAAAGTAATTTATCAGTTTGCGGTCATACCCATAATAGGTTAGGGAACAGAGGGAGTAAGTCAGAGCCTTCCAGTTCTGGAAGGAAAAAGAGATCTGCCTAATGCACAGGGACCATTTATTCCCTTCTCCCCCTTTACCTACACATAGACAAAAGCAGTAACAAGAAAGATTCTTTTCCCCAAAACCATTGACACCAGCTGCAACTGGTGGGCAAAGCACAGTGGGCAAGCAAAGGTCATCTAGCCAGGCACCCTAGAACTGAAAGAACCCACACATCTAGGCCATGTAGCCTACCCAGTTCAGCCACTGCAGCCTCTGGACAGCGGCATTCTCTCAACTCTGAAACCATATTTTGTAACTTTCTATTTTATCAGTTAAATTTACTCTCTCTTATCTGCCGTATTGCTCCAGGTTGCCTTTTAACTCTCTCCCCTGCTTGTAACACTGCAATTCCTCAGCTACTCAACCTCATTCTCCTCTTTGTACGTCTCACCATCCTTCTCTCCCTTCCCCCTTTTTACCTTCCCTCTCAATTTCTTCTCTCCCACTTCAACTCCAAGTGTCCTACTACAAAAATGAAATTCTACAGCTAAGTTATGGTACTATAAAACATGTTTAAAGAAGAAATGAAGCCAACATGTGCCTTGCCTGCCAACATTCAACTGTGATTGTATAGGACAATAATATCCTAGTCCTATTTGAGAGACCCAGGAACATTACTGTAATATAAACATATTAGAGTCCCTGGTTGTATAGGACAATAATATCCTAGTCCTGTTTGTGAGACCCAGGAACATTACTGTAATATAAACATATTAGAGTCCCTAATCAGCACACCCAGGAAAACAATGCAAAATTCCCCACTATCAAACAGGACTCGTCAAGTTACCAGGGTTACCCACCCATCTGGGGATTCTTTTTCATACACTTTACAAGGTGCAAGATTACACAAACTCAGTTTTTTCAGTCTGAAGGAAGGAAGACTGAGTGGAGACATGATAACATTCTTCAAGTTCACAAATGGTTGTTACAAGGATGAGGGTGAAAAACTTCTTGTTAACTTCTGAGAATAGGCCAAGAAGCAATGGGCTTAAATTGCAGCAAGGGAGGTTTAGGTTTAACATTAGGAAAACCTTCTTGTCAGGGTGGTAAATACAGGAATAAATTGTCTAGGGAAGCTGTGGAATGTCTGTCTTAGGTGTTCCTAACCTGTTTTTAAAAACCTCCAGTCAGGAATGATCTAGTTATTATATAGTCCTGCCTTGAATGCTGGGGACTGCACACTAGATGACCTGTCAAAGTCCCTCCCAGTCCTAACATAGCTGTTCTTCTATTACACTCAAAGATTTTGCAGTATGCTTCAATAAAGCACTACATTTCTGTTGTGTTTTTTAGTCTCTGATCAGAATGTGATATGTGTAAGGACACTAAGGAAAGGCTTGTGGAAAATCTTTAGACTACACAGAACATTACAATCTCAAACATGGAGAAAAGGGAAAACTCAAAAGAGAAGTGTATAGTAATGCAGAATGAACATATGACAAGGGACCTTTTAACACTGTGTAACCTATTTTAGAGACATTAAATGTATTAGCTTCAGTATCACTTGCAGGCATAGTTAGCTAGATAAAGTCACAATCATAATTCTTAATACTTATATGGAATTGTAAAATTTTATGAGTTCTCAAATTTTTATGGGGAGGGGTGCAAAAATCTCTCATTTTTTGACAGGTTAGGAATCACACAGAGAAACCAAAAGAATGAGGAAAGAGGAGCAGCAAAAGAGATCGGTTCAATTTAATTCAATTAGAATATAGGAGTGATGAGTTCTCAACTTGCTGCTGTTAGGAGGGAAGAGATGCTGAAGCAGAAGGAAGAAAAGGGTGAGAATAGAAAAGAGTGAAGCACTATGAGCTCAATGAAGTGAGACTTGCAGCAGGAGACTAGGGAACAGCAGTCATCTCTGCTCTCTGCAGCTAAAAAGGAGCCACAGGGCAACAGAGCCTAGAGAACTCAGGTCAGACGGCAGAGAGTCAGGGAGGACACGGGCAGGAAGGCTCTCAGGGAAAGGAGAGAGGGGTTGCGGGGAGACAGGAGGCAGCAGGGATGAGACACAGAGGCCTCAAAAAGAGGGAGCGCAGCAGCCACGAGGCGGGAGGATGACTCGGCTAAGCCAGGAGTGGGGAGGGAGGCAGGCTCCAATAAGGAGGGCGGGTGGCAGATAGTTGGGAAGGGAGTGAGAACAGAGAGCCAGGGGCCAAAGGGTTAGTTAGCAGTGTCTACAGGAGCCGGGGCGCGACGGGAACAGGGATGTAGGGAGGAAGGGGTCTCCCTCCTCAGCACCACGGGATCCCGGCGAACAGGGAAAGGAAAAGGTCTCTCCCCGCAGTAGCCTGGGGCACGTGGGGAGAAGAGGGAAGCGAACTTAGGGTGGAGAGGGATGGGAAGGGGGGGTCCTCCCCAGCAACCCCCCCTCAGGAAGCCGGAGAACAGGGAGAGGAGAAGGGGTCTCGCCCTGACCACCCCGGCGAACGCAAGGTGGACTGGGGGGCGGGTCTCCCCCCGCAGTCCCTCCCAGAGCCCGGCGAACAGGGGAAGGAGAGGGCAGAGAAAGGGGCCTCGCCCCCAGGAGCCCAGCGCGCGGGGAGGGGGATCTCTCACCCAGCAGCCGCAGCAGCACCCCCAGGAGCCCGGCGTACAGGGAGCCCCCCGGCAAGGGGTAAGAGTTGAAGATGGCGTCGATGAGGAAGAGGCTGGGCACCCGCAGCGCAACTTCCAGCCCGGCCCGGAGCCGCGGGCCCAGCCCCGGCAGGTGCGGGGGGCCTGGGGCCGCCATCCCCAGGGACCCGCCGCCTCGTACCGGTCTCTGGCTCAGAGACCAGCTATAGTCCTGTTCCCGCCTCCCGGACGGGCCTGGCCCCCCGCACTGCGGCCGCCTCCATGTTCCTTTCGCGCTCGGGCCTCGGCCTACGGCCGCCAGCACCACCCTGAGGGGAGGCGGAGACGCGGCTCCGTCACAATGCGCGGCTCCGCCCCGCCTTCCACAGTGGCCCGGCCGGGCCGCCCGCTGCTCGGCTCGGGCGGTGAAAGAGTTCCCGTCGGGGGCTCGGGTCCGGCACCGCGCCGCCCTGCAGCCCCATAGCCTCCCTCACACCGCCCTGCTGCTCTCACAGCCTCTCACTACCTGGCCACCTGTTCCCCCTCCGGGAATCCCCTCACAGACCCTGCCGCTCCATAGCCCCCCCCCCCACACAATTCCCTCACACTGCCCTATAGCCCCCCATTGCAACCCCCTGCTACCACATAGCCCCCCCACACACAATTCCCTCACACTGCCCTATAGCCCCCCATTGCAACCCCCTGCTACCACATAGCCCCCCACACACAATTCCCTCACACTGCCCTATAGCCCCCCATTGCAACCCCCTGCTACCACATAGCCCCCCCACACACAATTCCCTCACACTGCCCTATAGCCCCCCCATTGCAACCCCCTGCTACCACATAGCCCCCACACACACAATTCCCTCACACTGCCCTATAGCCCCCCATTGCAACCCCCTGCTACCACATAGCCCCCCCCACACACAATTCCCTCACACTGCCCTATAGCCCCCCATTGCAACCCCTGCTACCACATAGCCCCCCACACACAATTCCCTCACACTGCCCTATAGCCCCCCATTGCAACCCCCTGCTACCACATAGCCCCCCCACACACAATTCCCTCACACTGCCCTATAGCCCTCCATTGCAACCCCCTGCTACCACATAGCCCCCCCCACACACAATTCCCTCACACTGCCCTGCTGCCCCATTGCAACCCCCTGCTACCTCATAGCCCCCCCACACAATTCCCTCACACTGCCCTATAGCCCCCCATTGCAACCCCCTGCTACCTCATAGCCCCCCCACACACAATTCCCTCACACTGCCCGGCTGCCCCATAACCCCCCATTGCAACCCCCTGCTACCACATAGCCCCCCCCCCCCCACACACACACACAATTCACTCACACTGCCCTGCTGCTCTCATAGCCTCTCTTGGCCACCTCTGCAATCTCCTCACACCACCCTGCTGTCCCCTAATCCCTCTCACACTACCTGGCCACCTGTTCCCACTCCCGGAATCCTCACAGACCCTGCTGCCCCATAGCCCCCCCACACAATTCCCTCACACTGCCCTGCTGCCCTATAGCTCCCCATTGCAACCCCCTGCTACCACATAGCCCCCTTCGCAACTCCTTCATACTGCCCTGCGACCCACTGCTACTCCTGCAATCCTCTTACACTGTCCTGCCATCCTTATAACCGCCTGCTATAACTTGCCTCACGCTGCCCTGTTGCCCCATGGCATCCCACTGCAACTCCCCTGTTGCCCCATCGGACTTCCGCTGCAACACCACACAGCCACCTCTATTGCCCCTCATAAGTTGTAGGTTGGGGTGGGGGGATTGTTTTATAATGAGAAATGTCCTTATTCTTGAAGAGGCTGATGATTAAATAATACTGATAATATTGTTCAATTTGAAATAAAAGTAGCAATACACTCTTGAAATATTTGAAATAAGTCAACACTAACCATTTTTGAGGACTCAGCTCGGTAGCGGTGTTAGTCTGTATAAAAACAATGAGTAGTCCTAAAGACTAACTTTTTTTACAAAAACAAACACACACACACACACACACACACACACACACACACACAGAGAGAGAGAGAGAGAGAGAGAGAGAGAGAGAGAGGCTACGTCTACACTGGCCCCTTTTCCAAAAGGGGCATGCTAATTTTAAACTTCAGAAGTAGGAATAAGAGAGCCTCTGGGATAGGGCTTTATTCCAGAGGATCGGGCCAGTCTAGACACTTTTTTCCGGCTTATCTATAAGCCAGAAAAAAGCAGCGGACATCTTTATTTAAATCCCGCGGGGGATATTTAAATCCCCCGCGGATTTCCCTATTCTGAAGTTTAAAATTAGCATGCCCCTTTCGGAAAAGGGGCCAGTGTAGACGTAGCCAGAGAGAGAGCTTAACAAATAATGCAATCGTGATTTGCGCATGCGCAGCGCAGATTGCCAGACAGTGCAGCCGGCGAGCAGGGCTTGTAGTGGTTCGGCGAGCCCTGTATGTATATATGTAAGCAGGGTCTGAACCACTGCTTCCAGTGCAGCCAGCTGAAAGGGGAAGGGAGCCCTGCGTGTGGTTATGCTCACTCAGTCATTTAGCTGTGCAAGATAACTGTTTATATGTAAATACAGCTCATGCTGGAATGGGAGAGGAATCCAGGGTGTGGTTATGTAAATCCAGTTCAGCCAGTACTATAGGCCTGATGGATGGTCAATTTTTGGAATGGAATGTGATGTACAGGAGGCCACCGACCCGATTGGTTCCTGGGGAAGCATTGCAAGTCGGGGGTATCGTAACTCAAATCCTCATTTATGATAAGCACCAAGCACTGTCATAAATGCAGGCCGAGGACATAAGTCGGGGGTTTTCGGCCCCTTCTGCAGTTATAAAAATGGTTGTAAGTGCAGGGGGTCAGAACTCGGGCGGTCGCAAGTTGGGAGCCTCCTGTATTGTAACTAATTTCACTGTAGTAGGGTCACAAACCATGTTAACCCTAAATGTAGGAATTATAAAATATGACCACCAGTGCTTGCAGGAGAGACACTGTCATTGTAAAGAGTCATAGATGGACAAGCCCCCTCCAGACTCAAGTGGAGTGGATTGGATTGGGAAGGGGGGGAGAAAGGAGCTTGAACCAGCAGGCTACATGCTCGCCAGGTGTGAGCTGTCAGACTGGTTCAACCTGTCTCTCTCCCTCCCGCTCCCTTCCCCCCATTCTAAGGATAGACCTAAAACAGACTCCATAAGGAGTCTCTTTGTTTTTTTGAAATGTTATTCCAGTGGGGGTTGGAATCTTTTGGCCAGCCTTGGTGATAGGCCAAGAGCTAAAATCACTGAGGAAACTGACCAAGAGTTGAAATCACTAGGTTTGCCCCAGAGGCAGACCCATCGTGGAAGCAGCAGCAGGGCAGCTGGTAGGAGTATCCAGCATGTGGCTGGCAGGAGCAGGTGGCCAACGGGGCAGCTGGTGGGAGCAGGCAGCCAGTGGGTGGCCAGTAGGAACAGTGGCAGGCGGCCAGTGGCGAGCGGCCAATGGAGTGGGTGAGATGCCTCTTATCCCCACCTTCTCAAGGGTGGGAGATGAGCTCTGAAAAAAATCACTTTTGAGCTCTTCTCTGCCCTGACCAAGGGCAGCAACTGAGAATGGGGCACGGAGAAAGTTTGGGCATGTGAATGGGACACTTACATTGCTGGACTTGTGGGCCTTAGAGGCAAAGGACATTGCTCAATCCATTTGAGCTGGGACATTTACTTGTGGTTTGGTTATGAACTCTGTTCGTGGTATTTTCACAAGCTAATGCCATGTGACTTCTCTCCCTCTGTCATTAAAAGTTTCTTTTCTGCGCTCAGACTCTGTGCTTGTGAGTGGGGAAGCATTGCCTCTCAGAGGTGACCAGAGGTGTATGTGGATTTCCCTCTACTGGGTGGGGGCTCAAGTCAGTTTTGTGTGAGATGGATGAAAAGGAACCCCTAGATATTGAACCTGGCCCTGGCTGCTGCTGGCGCTACCTGGCAGAAGGTTTTTTTTTATATATATCTAGTATCATGAGCTTTTGTGGGCAAAATGAGGAGGGAAGGAAGGGAAAGGGGAGCAACATGTATGTGCTTACAAGTGAAGCCACTGGTCCCTAAACTGGGATGTGCCTCCCAAGAGTGGCACAGAGGGACATGGTGGGAGATGCCATGGACCTTTGACTAGCCCCCATGGGAGTGGGGAGAGATCACCACCCAGCCCCAATCTGCCGGCAACTCCATTTCATCTGAGGTCCTGGTTGTGGCTCCTAGCCATAGTTCCCATTTTTGATTGTGGCTTCCATTCCCAGCTCCAGCCTCAGTACCTGGAGGGAATGGGCAATGCAGACAGATTATATTATAGGTAAGGAGACACTATATAATACATTCGGGGACCATTAAGTGTTAGACACAGTGGTCTAGATTCATAGTGTTTCACAAATTCTAAGACCAGAAATGACCACTGTGATCATCTAATCTGACTCGTGTAACAGAGTCATAACAAATTCTGCTTAGATGATACCAAACTGCTTAAGATAGAGAAGTCCAAAGCTGCCTGTGAAGAGCTTCAAAAGGATCTCACAAAACTAGGTGACTAGGCAACAAAATGGCAGATTAATTTTAATGTTGATAAATGCAAAGTAATGCATATTGGAAAACATAATCCCAACTATATGTATAAAATGATGAGGACTAAGTTGGCTGTTACTCAAGTGGAAAAAACCACTCAATGTGCAGCAACAGTCAAAAAAGCAAACAGAATATTAGGAATTATTTCAAAAGGGATAGAGAATAAGAGAGAAAATATCTTATTGCCTCTATATAAATCCATGGTATGCCACATCTTAAATACTGCATGCATATGTGGTTGCCTCATCTTAAAAAAGTTATCTTGGCATTGGAAAAAAGTTCAGAAAAGGGTAATTAAATGATCAGGAGTATGGAATGGCTGCCATATGAGGAGAGATTAATAAGACTGGGACTTTTCATCTTAGAAAAGAGGATGCTTAGGCTATGTCTACACTATGACGTTTTTCCGGGATACTAGAGGTATTCCAGAAAAACTCTGCCATGTATTGGGAACGCCTTTTTTTTTTTTTTTTTTTTTTTTTTTGCAGAAGAGCAAACGTGCTCTTTCAGAAGGCCCGTCTTCCTCCTTCCATGAGGAAGAAGGGCTCTGCTGAAAGAGGAGGCTTTTCCAAAATTTGGCCCAGTGTAGACAAGCCAAATTTCAGAAAAGCCTCTTCTGAAAAAAAACTATCAGAAAAAGGTATTTGCATACCTTTTTCCTGATCATTGTAGTGTAGTTATAGCCTAAAAGGAGATATGATGGATGTCTGTAAAAATCATGGCTGGTGTGGGGAAAGTAAATAAGGAAAAGTTATTTACTTGTTCCCATAATAAGAAACAGGGGTCACCAAATGAAATTAATAGGTAGCAGATTTAAAACAAACAAAAGGAAATATTTCTTCACATAATGCACAGTCAGCCTATGGAACTCCTTGCCTGAGGATGTTGTAAAGACCAAGACTTTAACAGGATCCAAAAAAGAACTAGATACATTCATAAAGGATAGGTCCATCAATAGCTATTAGCCAGGATGAGCAGGAATGGTGTCCCTTGCCTTGGTCTGTCAGAAGTTAGGGGTCTATCAGAAGCTAGGGATGGGTAACAGGGGATTACCTGTTTAGTTCATTCTCTCTGGGGTACCTGGCATTGGCCACTTCAGAAGAGAGAATACTTTGGTCTAATCCAGCATAGCTGATCTTATGTTCTTACCTTGTCTCTCTGCATTCACATGGCATTTACAAATTGGCAAAAAGTCTTCAAATTATTACAAATCTTCCTAAGGTGTATCTTTCTTGTGGATTTTGAGAATAACTCCTATATGCCAAAGCCTCTCAGTTGAAATCTTTCTCAGGTATGGTACATGTATGAGGATCAGATTTATGAAATCAGAGAAGGTCAGAGCTACTTACTTATATTCTGAACACACATATATCACCAGTTTTAGATATTTTTTTTTTCCTCAAGGAGCTAACCAGTGCCAGAGGACACAAAGAACCAGAAATTAATCAACACATTAATACTTGCTCCTATTTATAGAACCTGATGAAAGTGGCAACAGCTCTGGAATATAACAGTTTGATTAACAAACCTGACATTTTAATTAAAAATTATCTGCTTCATGGCATGATTGCTGTCTCTATTTTAGATAACCTTAAAAATATTTGTTATCAGCCCTTTTTTGAGAGTCAAGAAAGGAGCTTGTGACCTGGCACTGAAGTTATTTGTTTGTGAAATTTTGCATGTAAATGGTAAGACAAGCGTTTGGCTGGGGAGTGGGGTGGAAATGAGTGTAAATAGTTGTTGGTTGGTAATGAATGTCAGCTGTCTTCAATGGGAGTTCCACAAATAAAATTATCTCAGGACCACAGTATCACACTAATTTCAGTAGAGATTTGTGTAAAAATATTATGATGCTACATTATTAAGGGTATAGTTTACTCCTAAGGCAGCAAAAGATTGATGCTTGACTTCAGGCTTAGGAGAGATTTAAGTGATGCACAGATCTGATGAATCTCCGTATCAGGGTAAATTTCACTTAAAATGTTGGACCATATTCTGAGTGTCAGAATGTATATGCAAATCAGAAAATTATGGTGTGATGAATAGGAGTGCTGGCCAGCATTCAGTGATTAAAGGGTTAAACTCAGGTAACTAGGAGGTGTTGGGAGGAAGGTAGGAGAGCCAATGGGAAAAGATGTTTAAATTTGAATTGGAAGATATACCTACCTGCTTACTTTCTTTTTTTGAGAGTTTTAAGCCAGGAGTTGGGGGAACAAGGTGACTTGAACCAGACAGAGCTACCATGCATACAAAAGCGATGAGGAGTCCTGTGGTGCCTTGTAGACTAACAGATTTATTGGAGCATAAACTTTCATGGGCAAAGACCCACTTGGTCAGATGCATGTAGTGGGAATTCCAGAGGCAGGTATAAATATACAGGCTTCTTTGCAGATTCAGTCTAACACGGCTACCTCTCTGATACTTGACATACATACAAAGAATATTGGGCATGGAAATGGACTGGACCTTGAAGCATGGATTATAAGTAGATAGGGAAATTATATATTTAGTCATGATCAGGTTATTTTCTTTGTTTTCTTATGTGGTTAAATTTCTCTGTGCTAAGTCCATGTGTGCCCCCCCTCTTCCCTCTTCCCCCCCCCATGCACTGTTTTTTAAGCTGTATCCCAGAGATACAATTTCTCTGTGTTTTAATCTGTTCTTTTTTCAATTGATCTATAACACCTAGCATTCAAGTATGCTTGTCAATATATTTTTGTTTTGTTAATAAAATCACTTTTTTTAAGGCAGTGGTTTGATTTGTGTGTCCTGGAAGGTAATAGGATACAGTATGCATGCCTTAGACTGAGAGGTCAGCTATCAGAGATGGCAGATTGTTTTCTCTCTCTTTTTTGTTAAACTCTCTTGTGGTAAAAGAGCTTGAGGGTACCACTCTGGAAGAAGTTCAAGTGCTTTCTTCTTGAGTCCAAGAAGAAGGGGGTTTTCACTTGATGGTGGCAGCCTATCTCCCAAGGCCAGGGAATCTATGACCTTGGGCAGTTTTTTAAATACAAGCCTATAGAGGTAAGGTATTTTAAGGTCTTTTACAGGTCCCCACCTTCTGCTCTTAGCGTGCCAGAGTCAGGAATAGCCTTGACATATGGGTGGCAGGGGATGTGCTCCATGGAAGTTGTTCTCCTTGATTCCAAATAACCTCCAGAAGGTTACACAGGGTTAGGTTCACAAAAGAATTTAGGTATGGCAATGCTGAACATCACCACATCTAACATTTAGGCACTTAGAAAATCCTCGTGAGTCACAAAGCCGGAAATAGGTGCCTAGACTCCCTATACAATGGATAGAGAAAGAGAGGTGCCTCCAACCGCTGTGTAGACATAAAGAGAAACCTGTGGCTGGCCTGTGCCAGCTGACTTCAGTTCACGATGCTCAGGCTGTGGTACTGTTTCATTGCTGTGTAGACTTCTGGGCTTGGGCTGGAACTCAATCTCTGATAGCTTCCACCTCACAGCAGATTCAGTCAGAATCCATGAGCGAATGAACAGGTCGCTGTGTTAGCGCACACATGGCTTACCATGTTAATGCTGCATGCACCCAGGTTTCCTCCTGTTACCAGATTTGCCCAATACTCTGGGGTATGCTCATTTGTTAGAGTTACCCCTTATGGGGTGGGGGTTGGGGGGAGGCTAACAATTCTATTGGTGTGCTGCTTGTGCTTACTTGTGCTCTCATATGGAGCTGAATCTCCCTGCTGCCAATTCCCACTCCCACTGGAGAGCCTCTGCAGGAACTAGGTTCCTCAGGATGGGGTTTTTCCCACCTTAGCAACACACACAGACACTCTCACCCACTAACAGAGCAAGTCTGAGAGGACTGGGTAATCAGCACTCACAAGTTGACCCCTCAAATGTCCCTGGACTCAGCAGGCTGAGTTTAACAGCAATGCCACACTGCACCCTCATGTTCAGCACCTCTCTATCCCCACTTTCACACCACAGTCATTCACTGGTAAACCACACAATGAGCAAACCCCACAGGATTTTGGGCACTACAGGAATCTTCAGCTTGGGTACAAGAAGCGTTGTTGCAGAGCAAATGGGGAAGCCAAAACAACACCCCTTGAGGAAGAGTGAGCAAAAGAGAAAGAAAAAGAGAAAGAAGCAACCAGCTTAACAATGAAAGTTATTTATTTCTGGGTAGTGAATATATATATATATATATATATATATATATATATATATATAGGGAGCTAAACACACAAAACAGTTACAATATTAAATCTAAATTTAAACTGATTACAAATGTTAGGGCTAGCTAACTATATAACAGTTTACATAGGGCAGAGTCAGGAGGCTATGCTTGGAGGGGCCAGGGAGGAAGTGAGTGAGTGAGTGAGAGAGAGAGAGAGACACCTCACCACTCTGTGGAGTTTGCACTGATTGGGGTTCCCAGGTGGTGATTTGAGCTGGGGGTCCAGAGGTCAGGAGACAAGCAGAGCAGAACCCTCAACTCAGTCAGACAGGAGATGAAGAAGTCTCAATGGAACTGATGCAGTTTAAATCCAGGTATCAGAACATTTTTTCTTGGGCAAGGGTAGGAGTTTTTATAGGCATGGGACAATTGTTTGAAGAGACCACTGGATTTGTTTATGGGTAAACAGAAGCAAGACAATAGAGACTGATCACACCTGGTAATGGGTGATGTTCCTTGAACTAGCTCACAATGCAACTAGGCAGTTTCAGTATTTTGGATGTCAGTAGGATCCATTACTAGAATTAGTCTGAATGGGTATGTCTAGAATACATGTCTCTGCCGAATGAGGCATAAGGGATTGGTCAGCAAAGGCTTTCCTTGCCAACCGATCCCCGTCTTGACTGCCCCTTCGTGCCGACGAACAGCTGAGCCGACACAACGTGGCAGCCATTTTTATTCTAATGAAGAGGGGGATATTTAAATCCCCGCTTCATTGACTATGTCAGTATGTCTAATTACATGCCTCAGTCGGCAGAGGCATGTAGTCTAGACATACCCATAGGGTATGTCTGGACTGCATCCCTCTGTCGGCAGAGGGATGCAGATTAGGCAGGTCGACATTGCATATGAAGTGGGGATTTAAATATCCGGTGCCTAATTTGCATTAAAATGACCACCGTTTTTACCGACTCAGTACTTTGTCGGCAAAAAGCGTCAGTCTAGAGGGGGATCTGTCAAAAAAGAAAGCCTTTGCCAACCAATTCCTTATGCCTCCTGCAAGAAGGTTTACAGGGTCTGTTGAAAAGGGAAGAGCATCTTCACAGGAAGGCTTGCAAACCTAGTGAGAAGGTCTTTAAACTAGGTTTGTTGGGGGACAGTGACCTAAGCCCTTAGGTAAGTAGGGAAGTAGAATACTGGGAAGAAACACAAGGAGGAAGATACAACAGAGGAGGACCTCTAATTAGTACAGAGAAGGTAGAGCAATCAGCTAGTTATCTAAGGTGTCTGTACACAAACACAAGAAGCCTGGGAAACAAGCAGGAAGAATTAGAAGCCCTGGTACACTCAAAGAACTATGATTTGATTGGAATAACAGAGATTTGGTGGGATGACTCACATGATTGGAGCACTGTCATGGAAGGATATAAACTATTCAGGCAGGGGAGAAAAGGCGGAGGAATTGCACTGAATGTAAGAGAGCAGTATGATTGCTCAGAGCTCCAGTATAAAGCAGGAGAAAAGCTTGTTGAGACTCTTTGGGTTAAGTTTAGATGCAGGAATAACAAGGGTGATGTCATGTTCGGTGTCTGCTGTAGACCACTAGATCAGGTGGACGAGGTTGATGAGACTTTCTTCAGACAACTTACAGAAGCTTCCAGATCACAGGCTCTAGTTCTCATGGGGGACTTTAATCACCCTGACATCTGTTGGGAGACCAACACACCAGTATGCAGACAATCCAAAAAGTTTTTGGAGAATGTTGGGGAAAACTTCCCGGAACAAGTGCTGAAGGAACCAACCAGGGGCCATACACAACTTGACTTGCTACTCACAAACAGGGAGGAATTAAAGGGAACTAGATGTGGGTGGTAATCTGGGAAGCAGTGATCATGAAATGGTCAATTTCAGGATCCGGACCAAAGGAAGAAAGGAGAGAAGCAAAATACAGACCCTAGATTTCAGAAAAGTAGACTTTGACTCCCTCAGGGAACTGATGGGCAGTTTTCCCTGGGATGCTAAAATGAAGGGGAAAGGAATACAGGACAGCTGGTGGTATTTTAAAGAAGCCTTATTGAAGGTACAGGAACAAACCATCCCGATGCACAGTAAGAAAGCAAATATGGTAGGTGACCAGCTAGGCTTAACAGTGAAATCCTTGGCAAGCTTAAACACAAAAAGGAAGCTTACAAGAAGTGGTAACTTGGACAGAAGATGAAGGAGGAGTATAAATATATTACTCGAGCATGCAGGGGTGTGATCAGGAAGGCCAAAGCGCAATTGGAGTTGCAGCTAGCAAGGAATGTGAAGGGTAACAAGAAAGGTTTCTACAGGTATGTTAGCAATAACAGGAAGGTCAGTGAAGGTGTGGAACGCTTACTTGGTTGAGGGAGGTAACCTAGTGACAGATGCTGTGGGAAAAGGAAGTACTCAATGATTTTTTTGCCTCTTTCTTCACAGACAAGGTCATCTCCCAGACTACTGCACTAGCAAAACAGGAGGTGGGCAGCCCTTGGTGGAGAAAGAACAGGTTAAAAACTATTTAGAAAAGCTAGATGTGCACAGATCCATGGGGCTGGATCTAATGCATCTAAGGGTGCTGAGGGAGTTGGCTGATGTGATTGCAGAGCTATTGGCCATTATCTTTGAAAACTTGTGGCAATCGGTGGAGGTCCCGGATGATTGGGGAAAGGCAAAATTAGTGTCCATCTTTAAAAAGGGGAAGAAGGACAATCCAGGGAACTACAGGCCGGTCAGCCTCACCCAGTCCCCAGAAAAATAATGGAGGGGAGCCTCAAGGAATCCATTTTGAAGCACTTGGAAGAGAGGAAAGAGATGAGGAATAGTCAACATGGATTCACCAAGGGCAAGTCATGCCTCCCCAATCTGATTGCCTTCTACAACAAGGTAACTGGCTCTGTGAACATGGGCAAGGTGGTGGATGTAATATACCTTGACCAGGGCTGGCCCGAGGTATTCTGGCACCCCGGGCACAGGTGTGCGGCGCCGCCCCCACGTGCACGACGCATGTGCGGGCCCACCTATGGGGAGCAAGCTTACCTCCCTAGGATGTGCAGCCCTGCCCCCGGGGCGCACGGCACATGCACGGCCCGGCTACAGCTGCTGGTATGCAATCCGGGGCCCATCCCTAGGGCGCACAGCGCAAGCGCAGCCCAGTCCAGTGTGGCTGTTGCTGCTGGAGTGCGTGCCTGGCCGTGTAGGGTCCCACAGCCATGGGGAGAAGGGCGTTGCTGGCCGGCGCCACAGGGATGCGGGTGGGCCGGTGCTGTGGGAGCCGGGCGCATGGCGCCTGATGGCAGCTGTAAGGGACGCTGCGTGCCCCTTATAGCTGCCATCAGGTGTCCCCCATCAGTTGGCGCCCTGGGCAGCTGCCCAGCTTGCCCATGCCTCTGTCTGGCCCAGACCTTGACTTAGCAAAGCTTTTGATACGGTGTCCCACAGTATTCTTGCCAGCAAGTTAAGGAAGTATGGATTGGATAAATGTACTGTAAGGTGGACTGAATGCTGACTAGATTGTCAGGCCCCAAGGGTAGTGATCAACGGCTCGATGTCTGGTTGGTGGTTGGTATCAAGTGGAATGCCCCAAGGATTAGTTCTAAGGCTGGTTTTGTTCAAATTCTTCATTAATGACCTGGATGAGGGGATGGATTGCACCCTCATCTTAGTGTCATCTGTGAACAGATGACACTAAGCTAGGGAGAGAGGTGGGTACATTGGAAGGTAGGGATAGGGCCCAGAGTGACGTAGACAAATGGGAATATTGGGCCAAAATAAATCAGATGTGTTTCAACAGGGACAAGTGCAGAGTCCTGCTTTTGGGATTGAAGAATCCCAAGCATTGTTACAGGATAGGGACTGACTGGCTAAGAAGAAGCTTCAGAGGGGTAGCCAAGTTAGTCTGTACAGGATAAACGTAAAAAACAAATAGTCTGGTAGCACTTTAAAGACTAACAAAACATGTAGATGGTACATGCCCACTTCTTCAGATGAGTGAAGTGTTGGATGTCCAGAACCAAAAAGATAAGCAGAAGTTTGTCAAAAAAGGATGTGGGATTACAGTGGATAAGAAGCTGGACATTGAGGCAGGGCAGGTTAGAGGCTTGATTAGAAGGGGAGAAAGGCAGTGCTGGAAAATAGCAATGGCCCTGGTTAATTAGGGCCAGCTGAGACAGGGTGGCTCTAAAGCAAATAAGGGCCAGCTGAGCTGACTTCAGGCTACCACGGGACCTCTTAAAAAGCCTTCCCTCTGGGGGAAGGGTGGAGAAGAGAGTGGAAAAGGAGGTTGGAGGGAGGTGGAGAGGAGTTACAACTGATAAGATTACCAGTCAGAGATGCTGATAGCATTGTCAAAGGAGTTCCAACAGGGAGGCTACGTCTACACTGCAGGCTCTTTGTGCAAGAACACATGTTCTTGTGCGAAAACTTGCAGTGTCTATACTGCAGGCGTGTTCTTGCTCAAGTAAATTTACAGTAAAGTGTCAGAAAAGAGGGCTTCTTGTGCAAGAGTTATTCCTCTCCCCACGAGGAATAGGCCCGCTTGCACAAGAGCTCTTGCGCAAGAAGGCAGTGTGGATGGGCAGCAGGGGTTTCTTGCGCAAGAAACCCCTATGGCTAAAATGGCCATCAGAGCTTTCTTGTGCAAGAGAGCGTCCACACTGCCATGGACGCTCTTGTGCAAAAGCACATGGCAGTGTGGATGCACTCTTGCGCAAGACCTTTTGCGCAAGAACTCTTGCGCAAAACAGTTCATGTGCAAGAAGCCTGCATGTAGACATAGCCAGAGTGTTTGGTCTCCCTTCCCTCAAGCAACCAGAGAGGCCAGCTGGTAGCTGGGGAAGACTGATAACCCAGTCCAGGCTGACCAGAAGCATCTGTCCTGACAGCCATTTTTTGCCAAGGGACAGCCCCTCCTCCAAACACTGAAAGAGACAAGCAAAATCTGTGCTGCAGTACCTAGACTGTGGCTTGTGGACTGAACAGGGGTCTGGGACCCAGGAGTGGGACTGACCCTGTCACAATATGTGTCAGCGGTGTGCACTTGTACCCAAAAAGGCTAATGGCATATTAGGGTGTATTAGGAGGAGCAGTTCCAACAGATCTAGAGAAGTGATTGTTCCCCTTTATTCAGCACCGGTGAGGCCACATCTGGAGTATTGCATCCAATTCTGGGGCCCCCATTACAGAAAGGATGTGGATGCATTGGAGAAAATCATTTTTGTTGCCCTAAATTGGACTGGGGGGTTGGAGCATATGACTTATGAGGAGAGGCTGAGGGATTTGGGCTTATTTAGTCAGCAGAATCATAGAATCATAGAATAATAGGACTGGAAGGGACCTCGAGAGGTCATCGAGTCCAGCCCCCCGCCCTCAAGGCAGGATCAAGCTCCGTCTACACCATCCCTGACAGATGTCTATCTAACCTGTTCTTAAATATCTCCAGAGAGGGAGATTCCACCACCTCCCTTGGCAATTTATTCCAATATTTGACCACCCTGACAGTTAGGAATTTTTTCCTAATGTCCAATCTAAACCTCCCCTGCTGCACTTTAAGCCCATTACTCCTTGTCCTGTCCTCAGAAGAGTGAGGGAGGATTTGATAGCAGCCTTTAACTATCTGAAGGGAGGTTCCAAAGAGGATGGAGAGAGGCTGTTCTCAGCAACAGATGGCAGACTGAGGAGCAATGGTCTCAAGTTGCAGTGGGGGAGATCAAGGTTGGATATTAAGAAAAACTATTTTACTGGGAGGGTGATGAAGCACTAGAATGGGTTAACTAGGGAGGTAGTAGACTCTCCTTCTCTAAATCCCAGTTTGAAAAAGCCCTGGCTAGAATGATTGTCAGGATTGGTCCTGCTTTGGACAGGGGGTTGACTCGGTGACTTCTTGAGGTCTCTTCCAACCCTTTGAATCTATGATACTACTTCACCACTAGGTTTCACTTCTGCTGTGATACTCACAAAAAGCAAGACAATAATTATAATATTTGTTTTCTAAAAATACAAGTTATTTCCTCCTGCACTTTTTTTACTGTACCTTATCTATAGCTGTCTTTATACATAAGCTCTTTGGCACAGAGGCGATCAGTATTTTGTGGTTTGCTGTTCCCCTTTCAGGCACTTATGGAGAATGGATCAAATACAGACACTGATTCTTCAGAGGGGTAGCTATGTTAGTCTGTAACTGTAAAAACAATGAGCAGTTCTGTGTCACCTTTTGGCCAGGTCTACATTAATGGGAAAAGTTGACTTAAGATGTGCAACTCCAAATATGTTAATTACATAGCTGTAGTTGAAGAATCTTAAATCATGTTTTGATGCCATCCACACAGTGGGAGGTCGACAGGAGCACATGCTCCCATCGACTTTCCTTACTCCTCGTGAAGAGAAGGACTGTCGGTGCTGACAGAAGCACCCTCTCAGTTCAAATTAGCATGTCTTTGCTAGATCCGCTAATGCAAACTCTAGAAGTTTGACTGCAGCAGCTTCAATTTTTCTCTCTAGTGTAGACATGCCCTTAGAGACTCACAAATTTATCAGGCCATGAGTGTCATAAAGCTCATGAGTCTCATAAAGCTTTCATGGGTAAAACACACTTCATCAGATGAGTTGAAGTGGAAATTACAGAATCAGGGGTATATGTAACAGCAAAAGAAGTTACCTGTCAATTGTAGGACCATTGTTAAAGGAGCTAATTAGGTCAGGGGACGTGTGTCTCATTCGTAGCATTTGATGTGGAGATGTGAATATCAAAAGCAGGGAAATTTCCTTTAACACACTCCAACTCATCTAATGAACTGCGTTTTACCCACAAAAGCTCACGACCTAATAAATTTGTTAGTCTTTAAGGTGCCAAAGGATTGCTCGTTGTTTTTACTGAAGGGATCATGGTGATCATCTATTTCTGCTTTTTTCATAACACAGGTCATAGAATTTAATCAAGTAATACATGCATCAAATCCAATAACTTCTGGTTGCAGGAAAGCATATCTCTTAGCAAGACATCATCGTGTTCTGAAAACCTCAAGTCATGAATTTATGTTGGAGAACACATGTTTTCTCTGAGCAAGCAAATTCCCCATGCTCATGTAAAAATCACCTCATAAAATTTTCTTGGGTAGGGTCAAATTCTAGTGAGGCAGAAGGTTACAGTGCTTTCGTTTTTATCAGAACTCTGTGAAATATTTGTAATGGAACTTGTCAATGGGCAAATGCTACTACAGCCTTGAAATTTAACAAATATTAATCCGCGCTGTGACGGACCCACCTCCCCCCATGGTTTATGAAATGGACTCATGGACATGAATACACATAACTCAAAGGTGGTTTGAGCAAATTATTTCATGTAATCCATCGATCTTGATGTCATGATTTGCTGGTTCTGTTGTATGTATCATTTGTGTGTGTAAAATTAGACACATGGGGTGCTTCTAGACTGGCAAGATTTTGCGCAAAAGCAACTGCTTTTGCACAAAAACTTGCCAGCTGTCTACACTTGCCGCTTGAATTTGTGCAAGAGTACTGACGTTCTAATGTAAAAATTCAGTGCTTCTTGCGCAAATACTTTGACGCTCCCACTCAGGGATAAACCCTCTTGTGCAAGAATACTTGCGCAAGAGGGCCAGTGTAGACAGGCACCTTAATTTTTTGCCCAAGAAAGCCCAATGGCTAAAATGGCCATCGGAGCTTTCTTGCGCAAAAGCGAGTCTATACTAGGCATGGATGCTTTTGCGCAAAAGCATCTGTGCCAATCTAGATGCTCTTTTGCGGAAATACTTTTAATGGAAAAACTTTTCCGTTAAAAGTATTTCCGCAAAATCCTGCCTGTCTAGACGCAGCCATGGGAATACTTGGTGAGTTTCAAATGTGTGAATGGGAGACATGGAGGGTGTTACCTGCAACGTCTAGATGAGCCACTGTTAAACAATCTTTTGTCCTTAAATCTGAGCAGTGGTTGGTAGGGAGTGGCTCAATTCCTTAACCAAAGGAATAGGAAAGGAGAGGCCTGGGTCTTTTGGCTGGTCTGCACTTGAAGGAAGGATCCTGAGACACCAGGGTGGGGAGGAGAGCCCTGGTTAAAGTGGCAGCTGGAAAAGAGGTTTTAGGGTGAGTTTGATTAAGTTTGTACTGAGGTTTCATTGTAGAATTAGTCAAGCGGTTTTGTTTCTTTTAATTTGTAACAGACTTTGCTCTGCCTGTTTTCACTTATTACTACTTAAATCCTGCTGCTTCAACTTAATAAAACCATTTTTATTTTCTATCAAACCCAGTGTAAGCTATTGTTATCTGGAAGGGGGGGGGGGGGTGTCAACCAGTGCCCACATTCCCCCTTTCATTGCTAAAGGGGGCTTACCTAATTCTTTGGGGTTTGATCCCATCTGGGGAGTGCTCTCTTAGGAGGCTGGGCCCTAAACAGCACTCTCCTTGGACCTAAAGTGGTTCAGTGTCTGTACTGTTTCTCTGTGGGGGCAGGGACCTCAGCTTGGGGAGACCAGTGGAGTGGCCCAGCAGGACCGGGCAGTGAGGAACCCCAGAGAGCAGGAAGGCGAGTGGCAGTGGCCATGTCAGCATCCTGGGTGGCACCCCTGAGGGGTCATCTGTGACCGCACCCTGTCACACATGAATTCTATTATAGTTTGTGAACCTTGGGCCCTTTTTCTGGACAATCTCAGTTTCATAATGAAACCATCAAAACTTGTTGTTTTAATGCAAACCTAGATGAATTTTGCTTGTTTCAACTATGTGAGACTTTTGGATTGCTGGGTAGATGCAAACCTAAAGCACTGCTCAGAGAATGTAAATGCTGAAGAGAAAAAATAAAGAAAAGAGTAGCATGAAACCTCATGAAACACGAGTTTTACATAACTATTGGGCCAAATTTGTCCATGATGTAATTGGGGGACTCTCTTGTTAACATCAGGGGTATCCAGGATTACTCTGGGTCCTGGTTTTGTTGTGTCAACAATAGGGGAGCCAACAGCCTTAGCAACTCCCTGGTAGGGGTGGCCCAGCTCCATTCTCCCAAAAGAGGTGGGGCCTCCATGCCCCCAACACTTTTGTGTTGCTCTGGTGGCACTGGAGGGCCTGGAGCTCTAGACATTGCCGCTGGCACAGTGATGGTGGTGGTGGCTGAGAAACCTGGACCCTTTTGCATTGCTGGGTCCCAGAGCAATTGCCCCCTTCCCCCCCATTGGCAGACCTGGTCAACACTTCTCAGTATAGAAACTTTCTTGGGGGTGTATTTCCATTGATCCAGCCAATCTGTGCTTATACTGGCAGTCCCCGGGTTACATGGATCCGACTTACATCAGATCCCTACTTACAAACGGGGTGAGGCAACCCCGCACTAGCTGCTTCCCCCCAGCAGACTAGGGAGACACAAAGCTAGCACCCCCCCCCCCCCCCAGCAGACCAGAGAGACGTGGAGTGGCTTTTCTCAGCAGACACCTCAGCTTGAGAATAAAGGACTGAGGGAAGTGAGGTGTGGGAGAATAAAACTGAGCTCTGGAGAAATGTTTGGCTAGAGTTTCCCCTACAATATGTACCAGTTCCGACTTACATACAAATTCAACTTAAGAACAAACCTACAGTCCCTATCTTGTATGTAACCCGGGGACTGCCTGTACCTTTGTTTGACCACAAGATGGCAGCCATGTTTTGTATGACGAATTAAAATTGACACTGAAGTTTTTTCAATTTATCATTTTGGAAAAGTTTCTAAGCAGGCTTGTGTTGTAGTTTTAAGAATAAAGTTAAGCAAATGTAAGGTTTTTGGGCTGTAAATTACACACTCATGGGCAATTTTTAGTACTCTTAACATTGTTAAATTGTCAAGGTAACAGTTTGCAGTAAAGGTATTTATAAATGTTATGAAAAAAAGCACGTTTCTTTACAAAGCTCAGAAAAAAAATGTCCAAAATTACTTTACTGATATTATTAAAGTTACAACAGTCTCCCTTCTAACTCTAGCCCCTCTTAGCTTCTTGAGTCTGTTTCTACTTTCATAATTCGAAGGAGATAATATTTTTCTGGATTAGAAAAACTATGGATTATTAGATGGTGCAAATTTGGTTCATGTTATTTTTATTTTCTTTACCTTTTTATAATTTACCCAAAGTTGGAAGGGAGGAGAGCGCAGCAGTGAACTCTCCCCTCTGCACAGGGATGCTGGAACAATTTTTATTCTGGGGGAGCTGAGAGCCATTGACCCAAACTGAAACCCTGTTTATAATGTAAACTACTACAAGCCAGGGGGAAGCAGCATGCCTAGCATCCCTAGTGCCAGCACCTATGCCCTCACAACAGCCACAAAGAAGCAATGTCGGAGTATCTTTCAGAACACAAAGACACCTCTTTTGCTACCTTACACTTTCACTGCCTGATTAGCCTTCCAGCTGGTAGTGATTGGATGTTGCATCTGAAGTTTCTAAACATTGTTTCTGAGTTGGACAAATGAATGACAGGAGAGCAAAGCTGTTGGAATTATTACTGATATGTGAAACTATAAACCAGCCATTCTTCATCCATGAACCAGTCTCATCTAAACCCTTTGCCATCTTAGTGATAATAAGATGGTCATGAAGCATAGTGTAGATATTGAATAGACTGGAGAGAGACTTGATTTTTGTGGGACTCTAAGGGTGTGTCTACACAGTAGCGTTATTCCAAAATAGCAATGTGAGCGTCTGCACAGCAATTCTGTTATTTCAAAATAATGGACGGCTTATTTTGACTTCTGTAAACCTCATTCTACAAGGAATAATGCCTATTCTGAAATAGCTATTTTGAAATCGCTGTAGTATGGATGCTCCACTGCTGCTATTTTGCTATAGCTCCTCCCCAGGACCATTCAAAGTAATTACTCCCTAGTGCTGCTTGGGGGCTCTGAATAGATGTAGCACATCTACTTTAGGGGAGCCTGCCCCAGACTAATTTTGAGGCTTCCCTGTAGTGTAGACGCGCTATTTTGAAATAAGCTATTTTGGAGTATTTCTTCTGGAATAGCTTATCCCAAAATAAGTGTGCAGTGTAGATGAACCTTGAAAGTGTGGAGTTCAGTAGGATAGGTGCAGTTTCCCATCACTGCTCATAAGGTGAACTGTTCCAGGAAGGACTCAAATCATTAATACTGCTACATAAGCCTTGTGTACACTAGCACTCCTGCTTTTGCTACTTTCAACCCTTGTCATGGCATCATAACTTAAACTAGTACCTTTAATAGCAGACTCCCTGAACTAGTTCACTGCAATTGGTTTTTAGAATAATTGAAACCTTGCTTAAAGCTGGGTACTACTGGTTGGGGCTCCCTGGTCCAGCACCCTTGGGACCTGAGTGGTCCCAAAGGAGGGAGTTTGCTGGACCAGGGGAGGTCAAGACTTGGGCTCTTCCGGGGCTCCCCTCATGGCTGCCGGCCCAGCCAATGTGCTGCCCCCAGCCATTGGTGGGGATCCACTCCCTGCTGCCACCTTGCTCCAGTCTGTGGGGCTCTCTTCTCCTGCCCATTGAGGTTTCCTGCCATCAGCCAGCAACAGCTCCACTCCTCCAGCCACTGGGTGTCCCTGCCCCTAGCTGGTAGTGGCTCTGTGCGCCCAGTTGGCATGGGCTCCATGTTCCCAGCCACAGGGACTTCCCTGTTCCTAACCAACGGCACCTCTGTGCCCAAAGCTGCGGGGGCTTCCCTGGCCCCTGCAGGCAGTGGATCCATGTGGCTAGCTAGCAGGGGCTCTGTGTCCCCAGCTGGCGGCAGCTCCACACTCAGCTGGCAGGGTCTCCCTATCCCACCCCCTGGGTGGAGAGCTACACTCTCTACTGGTGAAGCTCCCCGCCCAGCCCTGCTCCATTTGCCAACTGCAGGCTGGGCTTCCTGCCAGCAGGACACTGGCCTCCAGGCTGCCTGCCTAGCTGAGCTCCCAGCCACTGGCAACCTCTTTGGCTGGAATGCTCTGGTCCAGTGACATCCGTGGTCCTGCCACAGACGTAGCCGGACCAGAGATTCCTGGACACAGAGGTTCAACCTGTACCACAGAGGATTGTGAATGATTTAGATGTACTCAAATATGTGGTAAATCATATGTACATCCTTTGAAAAGAACTCCGATGAGGAAAGAGCTGTACGTGAAAGTTAAAGTCCTGAAAGTACTTCCAAGAGAAGAGTCTGAAATCAAAGTGACAAAATTAGCCTGGAATGAGAAATAAAGCCCAATTTTCAGAAAATGTCCAAAGATGTGGACTTCCCCCTTAACCAGGCTACTTTGTCAATAGCACATCATCACAATCAAGACTACTGGCTCATAATTCACCCATTTCCTCCATACCCACTATACTACATTTAAGCTTGACATACTTTTCCCAAGGCTTTTCATAATTGTGCTCTGGCCTATGCCTCAACTCTAATTTCTTATTGTCTCTCCCCTTGCCTGTCTTTATCACTCAGATGAATATTGATGAAATGAACCAAGGATTCCATCCCAGGGGAAAGAGTGAGGGACACAAAACACACAAACTATAATTCCCATGATGCACTGCGGAGATGCAGTTTGACTGTTGACCTAAGTTGGTACAAAATGCAGTTCAATGAACTTTTGATTTGGGTGAAACCTCCTGAAAATAAATGATTTCATTTAGATTTCCCTGATAGAAAACAGACAATTTCAGTAAACTCAAGTGTTAGTTTCAAACTGCATTTTCTGTTGAAATCATTTCCTGGTTAGGAATGATCTAGGTCTAAAAATGAATAATTTTTTCATTAATAATGAAAAACAATAATGCTGCAAATTTTATTTATAGACATAAAAAACAGTGGACTGGGTTATCAGCTGGCACAAGTCAATATAGCTCCATTTATTTCAGTGGAGCCAAGTCAATTTATGCTACATGAGGATCTAGCCCAAGAATTTCTGGGAGGGGAGCAGGCTCCCCACCCCCAGGCTGCAGAAGTTATCACCAAGCAGGGGAGTGAGGGGCATTGCGGGACCAACCCAGCAGCACCCCAGCTGCTCTGCTCCACAGCTTCCCCAAGTCCGCCGCTCATCAGTTTCAGCAGCGGCAGTGGTGGACTTGGGGAAGCTGTGGAGCAGAGCAGCTGGGGTGTTGCCGGGTTGGTCCCACAGTGCCGCCCCTCACCCCCCTGCTCAGCGATAACTACTGCAGTCTGGGGGGTGGGGAGCCTGCTCCCTTCCTGGAAACTCTTGGCGGCGGCGCGGGGCTTCCCCTGCCGTCCTGCAAAACGGCGGAGGGTTCACCTCTTGCCATGCCGTTCCCCGCCCACCCTCTAGCTAGACACAGTGTGGGTCCTATCAGACCCGTCAGAGGGGTATAATCCCCTTCCCCTCTTCTCCCCTTCCCTTTCCCAGCCGCGAGCGCCCATGGGGCTTACATCAACTCCAATTGTCCTGCTGGCCGGAGCACTTCCAGGTTTCCGTTGGTGCCAGACTATCAGGAGTGCTGGACCACTGGATGCTGGACAATTGGAGTTTTACTGTATCTACTTTCCTATTAATCTTTATTTTATTTTTTTTACTATTATTATTATTTATTAGTTTGCATAGCACCCAGATGTTCTAACTAAGCTCAAGAGCTTTGTGTGCTGGCCACTGGGCAAATATGTAATGAAGGACAGTACATGTATCAATTTGGTTGTCTCTGAAGCCTTGATTCTGCAATTAACTTCTCAATGGCTGATCTCCGGGCCTGCTCAGAGCTCATTGCAAGATCAGGGTTTAAACTGGGGTGCCAGTTTTGATTGGGCACATTCCTGGAGGTTTCATCATATGTGGCATAATCTTTAATTAAATATTATTCTTTAATTTCTGGGGACTTCAAGACAATCCTCGAGGAGTGACAACCCTACTTTAAATAGATAGTGTGCAAGATGCAACAGGGAGTGAAGGACACAATGTGGGGTGGAATGGGAAGACAATGATAATGGAAAGAGGAATGCAGTTACATAAGGCTTCAGAATTGCAGTATAGCTAATGTGTTGTATCTCATTCAAAGTGTTTGGTTTAGGAAGTTTGGCACATTGGTATTTCTGGGAAGAGAGGATGATGATCAATTAGATTGCAGATGCTACAAGCACTTATTCCAGTATCCTGTTTCAGTGTATCGATTACATTTCATTATTAATTCTATATCCAAACTGATTGTGTGGTTTCTGCTCCACCTTTCAGGTTGCCTCATTATGGTGCATTATGTTATGACACACACTGCAATATAGGCAGTTCTGAGGAAATGTTGTACACATCAGCAGGTCTGACAACCTGTAACTGAATCTTAATTCTATAATTGTTTCACAGTCATAGGTGGAGAAACTTCATATTCAGTTCTTTACACACAACATACGTTTCAGTGCTCTGTACTCTTATTTACACACTTTCTTTCATGAAGAGATTGGTCTCCAGCTTTTATGCACCTGGGAATAAGTTGATCAGTTGGATGCTGTGGCAAATTTTCCCTGAATAGTTAGGTATGTTATAGAGAATTTATGCCATCCTCAAAGCATATAGCATTAGCCATTAGCAGAGGAAAGGATCTGAGGATACTGTGCATTGAAAAATGTTGCTGTGCCTGGATGGCTGTCCCTGTATTCCAGAAGAGTTTCAATTAGTTATTTCCATTCAGTGAAAAAACTGGGGATTGGACTCAGTGACCTCCTTAGGTCTCTTCCAGATCTATGATATGAAAAAATTGCCTGTTTTCTTTTTAAGGGCCAGATTCTTAACCCTGGCTCAGAACCCTAACAGATAGGATTCCTTCCCATATTGCCAGCTGTAGTACTGTCATGGAAGCCTCAGGACTTCAGCAGCATTTCCGTCTGGCCCCCAAATTCCCTCCCCTTAGTATTTTTGGCCAGAGGGTCTATATAGCTATTGACCCGCTTCAATCATCCTTTCCTGAACCTCTCCACACTGGCTTGGAGGAAAGTCACCATGAAGCAAAACTTTGCTGCTACAGATTGCACCTCCCTAAACCAGGACTCTCTGGTCCAGCAGGACCACTGATGTTCCTGGATGAGAGAGCCCCAGGGCAGGAGGGCCAGCTGCTGGGAGACCAGGGGAGCTGGTGGTAGAAAGGCTGGAGCCATGGCAATCCAACCAGCAGCGGGGTCAGGCCCATTACAGCCTGTAAGGAGCTGCATGATAACCAGCAGCAGGACTGGGGCTGGGTTTGGGCCACAGCAACCCAGCTGGCAGCGGGGCCATGGCAACCCGGCAGGGTCAGACAGCCAGGGCCATAGTGGCATGGCATCAGAACCAGGGCCGTGGCAACTTGGCTGGGGCAAAGGCAGCCCTGCAGCCTGGCCAGAGCTGCATGCTGCCCGACAGTGGGGCTGAGGTAGCCCAGCTGGGGCCAGAGCAGGGCTGGGTCTGGGGACAGCCAACAGGCAGCCCTGCTGGGGTGGAATGAGTCGGCGGCAGGAAAAAGTGGTGGGATGAGGTGCCGTGGCAGGGGACTTCCCCGGATCTAGTAAATTCTCTCCTTTGAGACCAGTCAGGTCCCCAAGGTGCTGGACCAGGGAGGTCCAACCTATAGTGATTGGTAGAGAGTCTCCCTTGTATGCTGCCCATAGCTTGGGTAGTAAAGCATGGCAGTTTTGATCCATTACAGTCCTTCCCTCTATAGAAGGGGATGGGGCCTAATATCTCCCCACATATTATCCACTTTGATGTTGTAGTAAGTGAAGAAAATATAATTTACATTGTGCTGGTACATAACAGAAATTCATAACTAAGGGCCCGATCCAAAATCCATTGATGCCAATGGAGAGATTTCCCATTGACTTCAGCTGGAACTAGATCAGGTCCTAAACCACAGCTGCATAACTATACTCATCCTCTGGAAACTTGATGGTGCTATTTCTTTTAATTAAATGTGGCTTTTCAGACACCTGTAGCATTACTGATCTACACCAGCTAATCACTGATATTGTAATAGCTTCAATAACCCACATGCTAGTTTTAATTTTTTCTAGCATCACTCATAATAAGTGACAGATGTGTTGAAAAACAAGTAATTAAAATAATGACTTTAGGACAAATTATTGGCTTTTCAATATTTGATTTTTTAAAAAAATAATTAAATAAGCAATCAATTTGGTTTAAAAAATGACAACCTATCTATTAAAATCTTCATTGGGAAAAAATTTTTTGGGGCATGGTAATTGTTGAGATTAGAATTTTCAATGAAAAATCTATCAAAATGCTGATGCAGAAGAAGACATAGCCCCCCAGTGGTGGTCCAAGGCAACTGCAGCTGTAATTCTCCCCAATGGTTCAGCAATGGTTCCCACACTTAGGTTTCCAGCTCCCCAGCTGTTGGCACTCTTGGGTAGAGACATGCATCTGTCTCTGTTTTGATTGGGATGTTTGCAGCTTAAACTGATTCCTGCCTTCTCTGCATTATCCTCACAAGACAGTCTGCCTGAACAGACCCGCTGCTTGCTTTCTCTTCAGAGACTGGTAACAGACTGCTTGCTACAGGTGTAAGTTACCACACAGCTCTTTCTAAGCAAGTCTCCTTTAGTCTTATGGTAAAAAGCATGTATAGAGAAAACATTAACAACAATAAAATAACTTACACACATGCTTGTAAGTTCCCCAAAGTCCACCCCAACTCTAACATGGGTTCTTTCAACCTGAACACCTGGTTGAAAAGGGATTCTGGCTGCTCCGGGCCATTCAGTGTCTGGTTGGCAGCACCTTGCAGTGGGGCTGGCAGGCTCTCTGCTAGTCGCTGCACTGCGTGGCTCCTGAAAAGCATCCGGCATGCCCCCCCTTCGGCCCCTATGTATTTAGACAGCCAGTGCCTCTGAATGCTGCCTCCCACCCAGCATAACCCCTGCAGCTCCCATTGGCTGGGAACCACGATCAATGGGAGCTTCAAGAGTGTCACCTGTGGATGGCGCAGCATGCAGAGCCACTTGGCCATGCCATAGCCACACCTCCACACTGGAGCTGAAGGGGGGGATGTGCCACTATTTGTGAGAGCTGCTTGAAGCTCCAATCAGAGCCATATCTTCTCCCATGTCTCAATCCCCTGCTCTGGTCCCAGCCCTGACTGCCCTCCTGTCCTCCAAACTTCTCAATCCCAGCCCAGAGCCCCCTCCTTCACCCAGACCAATTATCCAGAGCCTGTACCCTCAGCTAGAGCCTCACTATCTCTGCTCTTCACCCCCCTTGTCCCAGCCCTAATCCCCCTCCTGCCTTCTAACTCCTCAACCCTAACCTGGAAGCCTCTACAGCATCCCAAATCCCTCATCCCTGGCCCCACATCAGAGCCCACACTCCCTTGCACCCCAATCTCCTACACTAGCCCAAAGCCCTTTCCCAAATCCTGAGCCCCTCATTTCTGGCTTCATCCCAGAGCCTGCACCCCAAGCCAGAGCATGTATCCCTTCCCATACCCCAACTCCTTGCCTCAGCTCAGAGCCCCCTCCCATAATCTGTACACCTCAACTCCACCCCACACCCCAGCCTAGAGCCCCCTGCTGTACTCCAAACCACTCATCTCTAGCCCCAGCCTGGAGCCCATACCCCAGCTGGAGCACTCACCCTCTCCCACATGCAACCTAGCCTGGAGAAAATAAGCAAGTGAGGGTAGGGAGAGTGGGCAACACCGGGAGGGGAGTTGGAGCGAGAGGGGAGGAACTTCAGAGAAGGGGTGGGGCAGGGAGTGTGACAACGATCTTCAATTTTGTGCAAGTAGCAAGTTGGCAACCCTACCCCACCTCAAAAAGATTCCTTGTGGTTAAAAGTTCATCACAGCTTCAGTTCAGAACAAGAACTCAGAGTTATGAGGCCTCAATAGGTCAAGTCCTCCCAATCTTCCATTAAGACGTGGGGAACCTCTGATTCTTGCTGGGTCAGGAAGAAGGCCCTAAGTGATCTTAAAAACAGGCTTTTTATCCAAAAGATCTCTTTGTTGGTGTCTGGCGAATACAGTTTGATCTAGTATATGCAAGTCTGCCCAGGGAATGACTTCAATGGGTTGATAAATAGAGCCCTACTTGGATAGAAATGTCAATCCATGGATGCTGATATCTGTGAATAAACATTGGGATCTGTAGGACTCTACTCCCAAGAGCCACTGTGGCCAATGGAGAGGAGTGTTACCCTGTTGCACCTGGGAGCCAATACCCCGTGCTGGTTGCGTCATGAATCATGGGTAGTGTGAATGGTTAGCATGAGTGAATCAACAGTAAGTGAGCTGAAGAGAGGCTATGCTGAGGTCCAGGCAAGAGCCCCGGAGGATTATGAACTTGTTTGGTCTGGGCAAGAATCATTATGGGCTTGTTTACAACTTTAAGAAAAGAACTGTGTGAAATAAAAGAACTGTGTATGTGTGCTGAGGCAGCCTCTCCAACATTTTCAGATAAGAAAAAAAAGCAACAAGGGAAGAATTTAACCAAAGACAGACCATTGTTTCTCAGTCGTGGTGAGACAAGCAAAATTGGGTGGTGCAAAAACTGGGTGTTTCTGGATCCAGGACTTTAGAGCAGAGCCCAGAGCTGGAGCCCGGAGCAGTGGAGCTACAGGTTTTTGCCTGGAGCTGGAGCAGAGCTGGAGCACAGAAAATCCTGTCTGCTCCACTGCCATTTTTTTTTCATTTTCAATCCAAAATGAATGATATTTTAGCAAGAAAGTCTTAAAGATGCCAAAACGTTTCAGATTGTATAACAATTGAAATTAACATCTACTTTACCACTTTATGTAATATGTCACAGTTATTCTCACTTTGGCTGAAATCAAGATTTAATATACAGATACAAAATTACAAAGTTTTTTGGAGATATATTTTATTAAAGAATCAGATAATTATTAGACATCCAGCAACACTGCAGACTGCTCCCGTCTTTGTGTCAAGGTTAGGCAAGTATGTACTTGCGTAGATTAGTTAGATAGTTAGATTAGTATGTGTTTATTTTCAACCTTGTAACGTGTACCCTCGTTACTTCCCAACAATTTATGTTATAGAACAGCAATAGCACGTACTAATGCTACGGCACATACCAAATTTCATTCAGGCTGCCTGTAGAATTGCTTTGAGCATGCCAACAATTCAAGCTAGTGTACAGCGACAGTTTTCGGCTTTAAAGTTAATTTTAAATGATCTGCGGCAGGCTATGAAAGACAACTTGATTGCTGCAATAATTTTTTACAGATTGAATTATGAGTGATTCTAGTTTGTATCATTGTTGATGACATTTAAATTGTTTTAAAACTCTGAATAAAAATAATGTTTTTTTTTAAATTACAGTATGCACTTTTTTATTTAATTAAAAATTAATTTGAGTCAGAGCATGGAGCGGAGTCGGAGCAGAGCTGGAGCAGTCACTATTGGTGCTGGAGCAGAGCTGGAGTGGAGCAATTCAAAAATTTGATTGCTCCAAATCCCTGTCTGGATCGCTCGTGAATACACCAGTAAGAAGAAGGGGGTGTCACTAACGGACATCAACTTGGACTGTGTGCAACCAGTGGATGGCATCCCACTGGACTGGCCCCTGCCGAGGGGATATATACCACACCATTTTGCCCCAGAAGTTGGAGTCCATTGAATCGGCATATTGGGGTGATGTGCACGTCGGACTTCTGCCTCAACCAAATCAACCAACATTACCTGGGGTCTGGCCAGCCCCAGAGGGTGAGTGTGTGAGAAAGTGTGTGTGTGTGTGTGTGTGTGTGTGTGTGTTAAATTGTATTAAGAATTAGGCTGCTAAATTGGGTTAAGAATTAGATTTAAATTGTTAAGTATTCCATGTAATTATTGCTTTTAATTCCTTTTTATGCTTGCAATGCCTTTTAATGTCTTTCACTGTTTGTTTTAATTGCTTAAGTACTAAATATACATATACATATAGTGCTTTTAAAATGTCCTCCTGAATTGCTTGCAATAAAACTTGTTAAAGGTTCAAATTGTCTACTGTGGGTCTCTTGTTCTGTGAGCCAGTTATAATACAGGGTCAGGAGCTCTGCTTGCTCGGTTGAATTACCTTAGCAGCAGCAGTGCCCTCTTGTGACAGCAGCTCCTCCTAGCAGGGTGGCTGAACCACCCCCAATTCCAGCATCTCCTGTCCAGAGTCATATTGGTAAAGGAGAAAGTACATTAGTATCACCTTTCCCTATTGGAGATAGGACACACAATAACACAAACATAATTGCATTTTTAATACAATGTACCTCAAAGCTATTTAATAAGGCTAAATTTCAGTAATAAGCTCTAATTCAATACAGTTTAAATTTAAACTTTATGAAATTATTTTAATTCCATAAGGTTTGTTTATGACGTATCAATCCATCACACCTCCTACTCCTAAAAGCTCATAATTTAAAAAATCCTGAAAGGGAAGCTGGTAGTGATTGTAGAAATAAGATAGGTAGTGGAAAACAGGGCTATATTATGGAGTTAGGATACCCTGAAGAATGGACATTCTTTGGAGTACCAGATCTTAGAAAAATGTGCATTGTTATTATACATCAACTGGCCCATCCCATGTTTATTCTATCTGCCTGCTGCTGCTTTTGTGAGAGCATTTAAACATTGTAGCACTTTGGTTGTGCAAAACATAGTTTAAAAATAGAAAGAATCTCAAATTGAATAATTTTCATCTCGCATCAGTGAGTAACATCTGCAGGAATTATGAATGCACTACTAAGGAAATGATTCATAGACTTGTGTGTATGCGAGGGCATGTCAAAAACGCTATAACTTTAACTGACAAATTTGTCCTCTGGAACACACACAATAAAAAATTGCCAATCCCCAAAGCTGTCACAGGAGGACCACCTCCATTTCAAGTAGATTATTTCATCCTTGCACTATATTTCAGGAATAATTTTAAACAGTGGGCATCCTTCTGACTGACAAGCTAGGTTGCCTAAATGTAATTAATTCTTTAGTTCCGGTATCCAAGACTTTTATGTTTGTTTTTCAATACTGCAATTAGTACAATCTTAACTCTTTCTACATTAGGTGTGGTGCATTGGATTAATGTATTGTAGCTACAGTTGGCCAGGTTCTCAGATGGTATAAAATGGTGACATGCCATTGACTTCAGCAGAACTACAGAAGCTGATTCACATTAGGTGAGGATCCGACTTTATTTATTTTCAACTAATAACCTTTTGTTTAATTGTCACACATGGATGACTTTGTGCTTTGGCAAACAATTATACAGATGTAAATATTTCTGTTTTAATACGACAAAATCAATTCTCAATATTTTCAAAGTTGCCAGAATCTCTTTCCTGTTTAAATTTTTCAACCACCAAGGGAAGATGTATGAAACAGCCCTTACTTAATACTTACTTTCCACTGTCGCTAGACAGTAATTTTCAGCTGGCAAAGCATGCTAGGAACTCGCAGTATCTTATTCTGCCATTAAACAGCGAAAATTCCATTTTGCTAATAATAGAGCACACTGTCTTTGAACCCTGATAAACACTGGGTATTCAAATAATGTGATACAAGTTATTGTTAGACATTTTCGCCTTGGGTGAAGTTTTGCCATTGACTTCATTGGGATGAGCAGGTAATGCATGCCTTCTACTTCTATGGAGCTTAGACAAGACAGAGACCAGCATGCTAGAAGTGCTTAAGCTACACCTATATGTATATACTAGAAGATTTATGCAGTGTTGCTTGAGTCCTTAGCTCAATTAGTTTTTGGTTTTTGAAAAATAAAATGAAAATGTACATGCTTCATTCATATCATTGCTCTTGGGTGGGGCTGTGGATGAGGGCTTTAGTCTGCTGGCTGCCCAGGAGAGAAAGGACTACTCCAGCCCTCTCTCACCGCAGCAGCTTGGGACCAGATAAGAAATGTCTCTCCAGTGGGCATAGCTGAGGGAGGAGTGCATATCCCCTGTCTGGGGCAGGTTCAGGTTAATTTGTTCCCTGAACTCCTTAGCCAGAGTGAGAAATGCAGTAAACTCTTCACTTTTCCAGTAGGAATTGGAGTGTGTGTGGGGGGGGAAGCTTCACCCCTGCTCTTCCTCAAGGTCACCTGGGACCAGCCCCTTTCACCTGCCTGGTGATTCTGTCTCTTTTCTGTATGTTTTTATAACAGAATAAAGGGGAACAACACTCTTCAAGAACATTAAAACGGCCATACTGGGTCAGACCAATGGTCCATCTAGCCCAACAGTGGCCAATACCAAATACGCTAGAACACAACAGGGAATCCTTACATGATCCCTCCCCTGTCACTCATTTCCAGACGAACAGAAGCTAGAGACACCATTCCTAACCATTCTGGCTAATAGCCATTGATGGACCAAACCTTCATGAATCTATCTAGATCTTTTTTGAACCCTATTAAAGTCCTAGCCTTCACCACATCCTCTGGCAAGGAGTTCCACAGGTTGACTGTGCGCTGAGTGAAGAAAAACTTTCTTTTGTTTGTTTTAAACCTGCTACCTATTAATTTCATTTGGTGACCCCTAGTTCTTCTATTTTGGGAATAAGTAAATAACTTTTCCTTATTCACTTTTTCCAAACCAGTCATGATTTTATAGACCTCTATCATATCCTCCCCCCCCCCCCCCTTAGTCTCCTCTTTTCTAAGATGAAAAATCCCAGTAATTTTAATCTTTCTTCATATGGGACCTGTTCCAAACCCCTAATCATTTCTGTTGCCCTTTTCTGAACCTTACTTTACATTCCTACTGTGCCATTCATTTCTTCTCCAAACCCTCCTGTTTCTCACAACATTTAATCAGTATCCCAAGCACAACCCCCTCCTTACCTCTCTGTCCCTTTACACTATTATTATTCCACTGAACAAGGTTGTTAAGCTCCTCTAATGGAATGTATTTTCCTCTACCTTGTTATTTTACCGAAGAGGCTACTTGGGTCAAGGACCAGGTCATTTCCCAAATGCCAACAGAGCTATCATAGGTGTTTTAATACCTATATTCCATTGAAAATCACAGAGTAAATAAACAATGTAAACAGTTAGCAAGCAGAGAGAGAAATCTCTCATGAGCCATTAGCAGCTTTTCACAATTCTGTTTGTCTTAATACAATATGATTTTAGGATATTAGACTCAACTGACTGCCAGAAGTTCTAGGAAGTGGTGGGAGCAAGCAGCTTGATTCAATTTTTAAAGGTTATCCATTTTATTAGAGGATAACTTTGAAGGGAAGCTGCGGTATTACTGGAAGTGAGTAATCTCCATTTTCACTCATCTTTGAAACATTTTATGAGGAATCATGGTCTAGACGTTAAATCACATTATAAGGAATGAAATCATGGCCCTATGAAGTTAATGAGAGTTTTGCTATTGTCTTTAATGGGGACAGAATTTCATCCTAGGCATTAACAGATGGGTCTCCGCCACTAATTTGATGTGTGAACCTGAGCTGGGTAGACATCGGGGTGACACTCTATCGCTAAGGAGAGCACCCTGTAACTCCCATATTTATCATTCATATATAATATAAGCACGCTTTTTGTGTACTATCACAATTATATATAAATGATGAATAAAGGGGTTACAGGGCACTCCCCTGAGGGATAGAATGTTACATCCATGTCTACCTTGCCTGGGGACTCAGCAATGCCCACCAGACATGCCTGGGTTGGTCTCCTCCAAGTATATGGAATGAGGTTATAAAATAGAGAATAGAAGTCACATGGTTTGTGCTTTCTCCTCTCCCATCAATGAGGACACCAGAGCTGAGGAGACTAGTGCCCGAGCCTATCAGGGAGAGCCTGTGTATGAAAGACTGTAACCACTCTACAGTATCTAGTAGGATGAGAAAAACTGCTTAGTCCAGATGTTGCCTAGTTTCATGAGTTTGAGAATTTAGACTGCCTACTTTTCTTTTCCTTTGGTAACTATTCTGACTTTTTGCCTAGCATAATCACTTTTTGCTTAGCATCATTGATGTTTGGTAATCAGTAAACTTATTCTAATGTTTATCTTTTCCAGTGAGTTTGACTGTAGTGTTTGATAAATCACCTCAAGTTACAAAGGATGGTAAATATCCATTTTCCATTGATGAAGGGGTGAATCAATTAATAAAACACGCTCAAGAAATGGTCTTGAGAAGTGTGAGGCAATATATTCCTGACGTACAAAACGAGGAGTTAGGGAGGATTTGTCTGGTCCATGTGATTCGTGAGTGACTCTGGGAGCGTTCATGCAGTTAGTTGGGTGTGGGGCTATACATGTGGTTTTACTGAGTGGTATCAGCACCTGGAGGGATTTGCTGCTTGTCACCACTAAGGGTGCATCTACACTGCACTGTTTTTCTGCAATAATGTCTGTTATTCCAGAAAACATTATTAGCGTCCACACAGCAATTGTGTTATTTCGAAAGAAAATCGAAATAACGGAGGGCTTTTTCCAACGTTGGTAAACCTCATCCCAAGAGGAATAATTCCCCTTCTGAAAAAGCTTGTGTGTGGACACTCTACTGCTGCTATGTTGAAACAGCTCCTCACCAGGGCCATTCTAAAGTTATTCCTCCCCAGTGCCTCCTGGGGCTCTAAATCAAGATAGCGTGTCCACATTAGGGGAGCCTGCTTTGGACTAATTTTGAGGCTTTCCTGTAGTGTGGATGCTCTATTTCGAAATAAAATACTCCAGAAGATATCTTCTGGAAAAGCGTATTTCGAAAGAAGCTTGCAGTGTAGACGTACCCTAAGGCATTGTGTGGACTGCCCAGATTAATCAGTGAAGGAGGCATAGCAGTGTCACAGTCCCAGACTGCACCCTGTGGATCTATCACAGTGGGCATCCAATTTTGAAACTTGGAATCTTAAATCCTTCCTTTGAGTGCTCAAACCACCATTTACGAGGATTTCCTAAAAGGGCAGTTAGTTTCCCAAATGTCTTGTAAGTGCTCCCCTGCAGAATGTAGTCACCTGGCTTTGAAAAATGAGTCCGGCTTGAACAGGAAATACACAGAAAAAATGACCTATTTGAGTTGAATATTAAGAGAAGATGGGAAACATAAAGCTGTTGTTTTGTGAATTACATGATTATATTTATGAGTGTTGTTTTCTGTGAGTTAATATAGGTAAGGCTTCCTGTTTGGTCAAATTCATAGAACACTAGAACTGGAAGGGACCTTGAGAGGTCATCAAGTCCAGTCCACTATACTTATCATGGGACCAAACACCAGATCATTCCTGACAGATGCTCATCTAACCTACTCTTAAATATCTCCAGTGATGGAAATTCCACAACCCTCCTTAATTTATTCCAGTGCTTAACCATCCTGACTGTTAGGAAGTTTTTCCAAATGTCCAACCCAAACCTCCCATGCTTCAGCTTAAGCTCATTGCTTCTTGTCCTATCCTCAGAGGTTAAGGAGAATCATTTTTCTTCCTTCTTGCAACACTCTTTTAGGTACTTGGAAGCTGTTATCATGTCCCCTCTAAGTCTTCTCTTTTCTAAACTAAGCAAACCCAGTTTTTGCAGTCATTCCTCATAGGTCATATTTTGTAGATCTTTAGTCATTCTTGTTCTTCTCTGGACCTTCTCCTATTTCTCCACATCCTTCCTGAAATGTGGGGTCCAGAGCTGGACACAATACTTTAGCTGAGGCCTAATCAGTGCAGAATAGAAAGGAATAATTACTTATTGTGTCTTGCTTACAACACTCCTGTTAATGCATCCCAGAATGATTACTGTTTTTGCAGCAGTGACAAAGTGTTGGCTCACATTTCCCCCACTAGGGCCTGCTCCTGGGGTTGGGGTCTGAGCACTAGAACCCACCAGCCTGCTCCCATTCTGTCTGTCTGCTCCTGGGGTTGGGGTCTGAGCTAAGGTCAGGAACTCACTGCCCTGTGCTCCCCGGGCAAATGCTCTATCTGTTAAGCCCGTGGTCACCAACCAGTAGATCGCGATCTACCAGTAGATCTCAGGGGCTCTAAGAGTAGCTCTTGAGCCCTCTCTGAACTGCGCACCTGCGCAGTACATTTACATTAGATTTCCTCATTTGAGGAGCAGCTACTCACCGAGCAACAACACAGGTGAGTAGCTGCGAGGAATGGTGGGAGCTGGGCGGTCAGGAGGGCTGAAACACCCCAGCCAGCTGACTGTGGCTTTCAGCTGAAAGAGGCTGCCCTGCGCTCCAGCTGAGTGCCAGGGCCAGCTGGCCAGGTAGCCACTTCTCTTTGCTCCAACCCGGTTGCCCTGTGCTCAGCCCAGGGAGGCTGCGTCTAGCTCCAGCTGTGCTGGAGCAAGCTTCCCGGGCTGAGAGCAGGGCAGCCGGGCGAGAGCGAAGAGAAGCGGCTTCCCGGACAGCTGCCCATGGCACTCAGCCAGGGTGCACCAAGCTCCACGTGGGCAGGCACAGAGGGGAAGCCGCCCGATCAGCTGGAGTGCGGTTCAGCCTCCTCCGGGCTGAAGGCCACAGCCAGCTGGCCAGGCAGCTTCTTCTCTGCACCAGCCCACGTGGAGCGTGGTGCACCCTGGCTGAGCACCACTTCCAAATGTTGAAAAACCTCTTCCAAATGTTGGAAAAACCTTTAAAAAAAAGCAGCAGTATAAGGATTGGGGATAGCAAGTGATGGAGAGGAGGAGAAGAGAGAGGGCGGGGCTTCAAGGAAGGGGCGGGGCGGTAGATCTTGGCTTGGTCTGTCATTTAAAAAGTGATCTTGGGTGTAAAAAGGTTGGAGACCACTGGGCCAGGACCCACCTTACTTTCAGGATGCCCACTTCCCATTTTGCATGTGTGATAGTGATTATTCCTTCCTAAGTGGAGTACTTTGTATTTGTCCTTATTGAATTTCATCCTATTTACCTTATTTGTGTATATCTTGGTGGAGCTTCTCAAAACACTTGAGCTGCCAGTGCTACACTGCTCCTCAATCTGAAACTGACAGGCTGGTTTGTGGAAGCTGCATGACAAATATTAAGAGAATAGATTTAATTGATTGATATATGATTTCTGTTTGGAAGCCAGGAGGAGTACACCTGTCTTCATTTGGTGGAGTTGATAGTCCACAGCAAATGCTGATAAATTTCCCTTCCGTTTTCCTCTCCCCTTCTAGGTGTCATCTCACAACAGATGATCATATGGTGACTAGGATAAAACCACAATTTAATTTTCACGTATGACCAGAGACAGGACTTGAATTCAACTGATAGACTAGTATTTAAACTAAACCCCAATGCCATATCAAAAATTAAAACCAAGCAATCAGCATTTTAATAGAACATCCCTTGACAACAAAGCATTAAAATCAATTTCAAGACCAGGAAATTTACAGGAAAATTGAAATAATTACTCTTCAATGCTCAAAGCCCATTATTGGTAAGGATGTATGTCATACACTTTCACAGGAAAAACATTGCCATTAGGTTTCACTCCTCCTCCTCCTCCTCCCTAACTTCCCTCCTGCATAATCAGCTAAAATAACATGAAATGTCAAGCACAACACCAAGACGAATTCAAGGGTAAATTGTTCCCAAAATGTTTATATAAGTATGAAAAGTTAAATTTGTTTTATTGTGTGAATTTTCATATCATGCAATGACAGCTCTTGTGACAGATTCCATCCATTTATTTTGAGTGATCTTAGTGTGATACAAACATACAGGAAGACCTAGTCTGTGATCCTAAGTACTTATTTTCTCAGACAAACAGTCAATGCAGTATTGCTACAAAACCACAAGCTGACTGAAAGAAGACCCCGGAACAAGGAAGGATGGAAGTTCTTTCTACCAGATTTGAGTATGAGTTTGTCTCACATGGAGGTCATGGAAGTCACAGATACTGTGATTTTGTGTGTTCTTCATGACCTCTCCAGAGGCCAGGGTGGCTGATTTCAGAGCTGCCCAAGCAGCTGGCTCTGGAACCAGCTGTTCAGATGCTCTCTGGGAAAGCCACACCAGCCATTGCTGGAACAGCCTGGTGACAGTCACACCAGCTGATGCTCTGGGAACCTCAGGCAGCTATTCCTGGGCAGTTGGCTGAAGCAGCTATGGTCCATGGTCCCCGGCAGCAGAGGCACCCACACACCATAGCACACTCCCCTAAGATTTAATCACAGGTGTTTTTAGTAAAATGTTTGGACTGGTCATGGGCAGTGTTCCCTCTAAGATTTTCCATCCATGAGCAGAGTGAGTTTTGTCTTGTGCACCAATATTGAGGTCATGTGCACTTGTCTGGATGTGTACCACTGTGGCACTCACCACTGGCACTGATCCCTGAGAGATTCTCCCAGTGCAGAGACCCCAGCCCAGCCTTCCCTTGCTGGGATCCTGAGCCCTGCTCCCAGCAGTGCCCTCCCCACCTCATGGGGAGAAGGTGAGACCTGCCCCACAGGGAGCACTGCTCCTGGAAGACCGTGGGTGCAGGGCAGGGGCTGTCCCAGGCTACTCCCTAGGGGCTGGTTGCAAGTCTCTGCTTGGGGCAGAAGGAAGCTGCTACCAGCACCCTGGGTTTGCAGGGAGTGGGGCTGGGGGTGGGGCAGTGACATGTGGGGAGCCAGATGAGGGAGAGCCAGCAGGGAGCTGAAGGGGTAGGGGGCTCTGAGAGCCAGAGGGCAGTGAGTAGGGAAGAGGGGGAACAGGGATGTAGTCTGACCCCAGGAGCAGCAGCACCACAGTTGACTCTAGCTCTGGCAGCTGCCCACACATGGCAGCCACCATGCAGCCTTGGTTGCAGCTCCAGCCCTGGGGAAGGGCTGGAGCTGGTGCCAGGGCCACATGGTGGCTATCTGGCTGCTTCCAGGGTGGGGCCGCATGGCACGCAGCTGCCAGATCTAGAGTCAACTGTGGTGTGGCTGCTCCTGGGTATTGGAACATGGTACTAAAAATAGCACCATGGCTCCAACCCCAGGAAAAGCTGCACCATGGCTCTGGCCCCAGGTCCGGCAGCCATCAAGCAGCCTTGGCTCCAGGGTTGGGGCCGCTCCTGGGTTGGGGCCATGTGGTGATAGGCTGTTCTATGTGTCAGGGCTGGAGCTGGGGCCACAGTGCAGCTACAGCTGGGCAGCTACCACATGGCCCTGGCCCCCCACCCTCCCACCAAGCCCACTGCCAACAGCAGCTTACTTTTTACCCTTCTACCGGCAAGGAAGGTGAGTGCTGCTGCAGAGGTCTGCTGAGGAGGTGGGCGGGATTAGAATTCTTTGTGAGTCCCTACGCAGGCACACACCCAAGAGGGAACTTAGGTCATGGGTCATGAATTTTTATTGTCCGTGACCTGTCCATGACTTTTACTAAAATATTTATGACTAAATTTTAGCTTCAGTTATGAACTGTATGTAACCCCCAAGGAGATTACTTAGATTCCCGGGGCCTTGTCTGCTGGCAGCTCAGGGAGAGGCACTCTGAGTTTGCCTTGGCTCCCCCTCCCTACCAGGGCCAGAGTCTGCCCGGCAACCCATAGGGAGTGAGATGCCTCTCCCAGGGGGAAGGAGAGACCATTGTTGAGGGGAGTCTGGAGCCAGCCAGGGCAAGGGGAGGCTGGCTGTGTGGGAGCTGGTAAGCCCCAGGCCTGCATGCAGGGTTCCCCCTGAGAACTAGCCTCTAGGGACCTGTCAGCCGACGGTCAGGGCAGTGTGTGTGTGTATGTTTCCGAGAAAAGGTTTAACGTCCGTGTCTTTACTGCTAGGACCGGGATCCCGTCGCAGAGGGTGGCCAGCAGGCCAACAGACGCCCCGTTATATAGGAAGAGCTTATTACACCTTAGATTTTAGCTGCTAGAACACAGGGGTTCCTTCGCAGCGGGCAGCCTAGGAAAGGCTGAAAAGGTGCCCCAATGGATCTTGTCACCTGGGAGTGACACAGATCCAAACGCCCAAGCTCTCCCTATGTCTGTCCCTTTATGACCGGCTGAAGTTCTTTTAAATTGTGCTTGGTTCTATTACAGCAACTGAAGGAGTCAGGTTAAAGCTTAAACAGTTACAGGTTTATTAAAAGACTTATAAAAGCATATGGTTACAATGGCTATTGCTCTATTTCGTAAATGCTAGCAAATATATATATAGATCTTAAAAATGGTTACAGGAAAAAGGTAAAGATAGAAAATAGAAATAATGGTACCAAGTGACAGCTTAATCTTTAAAGAGCTCTAACACTATGTATATATTTACTTAAACAAAGGACCACATCCAGGTACAATTTTTACCCCTTTCTGTGCCTCTCGACTCCAGCGTGTCAGGCCAGGGCCGGTCCCTCAATTCCTAGGAAAGACGAATACGAGGTGGGCGTCCCCTCTGGAACCTCGGGAGATCAAACACCTAACCCAACCAGCAGATAGATGGTAGATTGACACTCAGAGAAAATGTGCTGCTGGACCCATCTTTATATCCCTGGGGGCCCGTATCCTCTTTCTTATCTAAGAGGCCAAATTCTACTGGTCCGTTTTGTGGCGCCAGTTCTTACAAGCAAGTTTCAAGTTAATTTACACATGCAAGAGAGATAGCTAAATTGTGTATACTAGATGTTTTTTTACTGGGCGAGAGATTCCTCCCCCCGCGGACGGCTGTGTGTTCGTATCAATATGGGTTTGAGTCAAGGACACTCCTTGGCAGCCTCTTGATCAGCAATTGGCGTATCTCTGTTTACAGCCATTCACGGTCACACAGCCTGGGCCTTCTGCTCTGTGTGCCCTGTATGCTCCAGACAAGCAAAAATGGATGTTACAAGGGAGGTTCCTGTCTGGCAACAGGACCTGAAGGCAGGATCCCTCAGCTGGGTTTTATGTCTCCACTGTTGAGTCCCAGTTTGTGGAGTTTGCTGGGAGGCTTCCCCAGCCAGGCTGAGTTGGCTCTCCCGCTCCCTGGGTGAGACGAGTCACCGCATGGTTAGCTCTGCTCTAGCTGCAAGTTCAGGGCTGCTGCCTGCTATGTGGGTCTGAATGCTGGGCTAGGAGGTTATAGTTTGAATTTTGGTGCAGTTGTGTAACCTGCACCTTGAGCCCTGCACCCCTTCGTGGTGAGGGGAAATTCTGGGACCGATGCAGCCTGATTCCTGGCTGAAGAGGATCCCTGCAAGAAGAGAGCAGCCCCTTTGCAGTGACTGAATCATCTCTCAACCTGAGGCTCATTCATGGAGTGTGTGAGTGCACCAATTTTTAGTTAGTAAGTCAGGGAATTTGGGGATTTTATTACCTGAAGCATATTAAACCTGTGGAGGGATTTACTGCCTTCTCCCATTTGTGAGTCCTTTGGGCTGTACTAGACCCAGTCAGCTCCACTGCTAAACCACTGCAGAGAAGGATTTTGTGGTCAACAGTCATCAAGGGCCCCAACAAAGTACGCGTACCCACCGGACACTGATCTTACAGTTGCTGGGCACCGGTGACCCTAAAAATAGTGTTTTACCCTGTTTTGTTATATTTGTCTCCTGTTTAATATAATTGTGTTTATTACAGTGTATGTGTTTGTGCTATTTTCTGGGAGTCTCCAACTATCTGGCAAATACGTGGGGATTACCCTGGGCTAGAATTTTCCTCCCAAGCTGCCCTGGTGACCCTGCCAGGAAGGAGTGAGGGGGGTGGAGGCACCGCCAAATAAATCAATCAGAAAGAATAAAACTGAGTGGGTGGCGGGATTCAGAAGAACCTAGACCTATCTATCAAAACCTGTAAGGAGATTGGCTTTAAAGAAGGTAACCAGGTGGAGAGGGGGCGCTACATGTAGAAGTATACAGAGACAAAGGAAGCCATTAGGTGGGCCAGTTGGTGGAAAGAGTTCAAAATATAATCTGAAGTTGAGCTGTAGCGAGTCCTGAAGCTGAAGACAAGAAATCAGAACTTAATGCAGTGGACAGTAAAGAGATGTAAATAGGGGAGTGATATAATCAGATTGTTGGGAAGACTGTTTTCACGGCTGCATTCTGGGTTGGCTAGAAAGGGGCAAAGTAAGAGAGAAAGAAGCCAGAAAGGAGAAGATTTCAGTCATCAACACAAGAAATGACTAAGGCGAGGGCTACCATGCTTGCTTTATTCATGGAAAGAAACGGGTGGATTTTGAAGACACCTTGGAGGTAAATACAATAGTACTTGGCAATAATCTGGATGTGTGTGTGCGTGGGTGAATGGGCATTTGCATATGGAAGGCAGATTAGGGAAAGAACAGAATAAATAAATGACATTCGAGTTGGAAAGTCTGATTGGGAAAGGTAGTGACATCACTGACAGGAAAAAGAAGAAGATGGGAAGGCTTCTATCATAGTGAGATTCAGCTTGTGGTTGGTCATCTAGAGCAGTGTTTCTTAAACAGTAAATATTATATAAAGTCTATTTCTGCAATGTCCCTGAGTCCAAGAACTTAGCAGTATTCAAATAACCAAACATTTATTTTAAGAATGTTACATTAAATAGAGTAAAAATTGAGGGCTATAAATCCTTATGCTTTAGGGCATATGCCAACCATTAGAGACCTAGGGTTAAGAAGTAATTTCTCCAGTGGACAGTTTGTTCCATATTCATATCTTTCTTGAAAGCAGTTTGGTATTGGTCATTGTTGGAGACTGAACTAGGTGAACCACTATTCTGAATTGTTATGGCAATTCCTGTGTGGCTTGGAAAATGAAGGTATTGACAGTATTTCATATTTGCAATTACATCTATCAAGTTATGCAAATACTACATTCAAAAATATATACTAATTCTGTAATCATCTTAAGAGCAACGTGCCCTATCTTGAAACATTGCTATGTATGAAACACACAAAATACAGTATAAAGAATTCTGCATTCACAACTAGCAGGTGTATTGGCTGGATGTAACATAGGTGCATTCTAAATAAATGATTCTTAATCTTTGTATTCATTCATCTGTTCATGAACACAATCTCACAGACTGTCTGACTATATCTGACTTTTAGTTCTTTAGCTGCAGTAGAATGAGAATATCTTTGAACAGAAAGCATTTACTCTCTGGCTACGTCTAGACTGGCATGATTTTCCAGAAATGCTTTTAACGGAAAAGTTTTCCATTAAAAGCACTTTCGGAACAGAGCGTCTAGATTGGCACGGACGCTTTTCTGCAAAAGCACTTTTCGCGATCAGGGCTTTTTTGCGGAAAACAAATCTCAGCTGTCTACACTGGCCCTTATGCGCAAAAGTTTTGCGCAAAAGGGACTTTTTCCCGAACTGGAACAGCATAGTATTTCCGCAAAAAGCACTGATTTCTTACAGTAGGAAGTCAGTGCTTTTGCGGAAATTCAAGCGGCCAGTGTAGACAGCTGGCAAGTTTTTCCGGAAAAGCGGCTGATTTTCTGGAAAAACTGGCCAGTCTAGACACAGTCTCTGTGAAACAATGTAGACTTAAAGATAATTCCTTCCACAGATTTTAGAACTGTTGTGATCTACAAATCATGACCATGACCTTATAAAAATAATTAAATGGAAAATCTTGATTAAAAACAATATGTGTTCTTTTTCTCCAAAATACTGATGAATATAACTTCTCTCATCTTTACGGTAGATAAAAGAAATTTCAGGCAAACAGATTTTTTTGAGTGCTTGCTCACAGAATCATAGACCCATAGAATACTAGAAATGGAAGGGACCTTGAGAGATCATTAAGTCCAGTCCCCTGCCCTCACTGCAGGACCAAGCAATGTCTAGATCAGTGTTTCTCAACCTTTTTTTGCTCATGGTCCCCTTCTGAGCCTCATTCATCATATGCCTGGCAGTTAAGTTTGGGTGGCCCCCTCAGAAACTTACTGTGGTCCCCTAATGTTCTGTTTTTTCCCATGTGGCCCCCTAGAAGTAAGGTGTGGCCCCCTGGGGAGCCATATGGCCCACGTTGAGAACCATTGGACTAGATCATTCCTGATAGATGTGTTTCCTACTGCTCTTAAATATCTCCAGTGATGGAGATTCCACACCCTCCCTAGGCAATGTATTCCAGTGTTTAACCACCCTGATAGCTAGTAAGTTTTTCCTAATGTCCAACCTACGCCTCCCTTGTTGCAATGTAAGCCCATTGCTTCTTGTCCTAGCATCAGAGGCCAAGGAGAACAATATTTCTCCCTCCTCCTTGTAACACCCTTTTAGATACTTGAAAACTGCTACCATGGCCCTCAGTCTTCTCTTTTCTAAACTAAACAAGCCCAGTTCTTTTAGTCTTCCCTCGTAGCTCATGTGTTCTAGATCTTTGGCTCATGTCCATTACAGTTAGGTGTGTGCATGCCTTTTTTCCCTCAGCCCCCTAGACTGGCACCGTAATATCGACACATATATATCCTTGCTGGTCCTCCACCCCTTCAGTTCCTTCTTACCCCCATGATGGTAGCTGCAGCGCTTGATTACCTGATAGTCTAACCCTCAGTTTTCTGTATATAGTTGTTAGTGTTAGTTGAATTCAGGGCTTTATGTGAAGAGGGGAAGGTAGTCTCTCATATGGTACTGTAGGAGGACTTACATGCTGTGGACTCGGCAGCACATACAACGGCTATGAGACATAGTGCTTGGCTTCAGTTGTCAGGCATATTCCCTGAGATGCAGAACACCTTACAGGACCTCCCATTCGAAGGGTCTGGACTGTTTTCATACCAAATGGATTCTAGACTTCATAGCCTGAAAGCCTCGAGGGCTACTTTAAAGTCTCTGGGGATTCATACCTCAAAGAAGACTCTTAAACCCTAGAACCCCTCCGAGACCTTTACATCAAGGTTACAGGCCCAAGCAGGGTAGAAGGTTCTCACAGGGTCAAAAGGTTCAGCGCCTCGGTGATCATGGTGGCACCAACATGGCCTCACCAGCATTCATTTCCCACCCTCCTGGACCTATCGGTAGAGGAACTGCCATTAGTACCAGACCTAATCACTCAGGACCTGGGGCAGAGGCAGTTATGCCACCTGAACTTACCATCCCTCCACCTCGTGGCATGGAAGCTTTGTGGTTAGCTGGTGTGGAATGCCTCTGTTCAGTGGCAGTAAGAAAAGTCTTGTTGGAAAGCAGTCCCCCACTGGAACCACATACTCAGCAAAGTGGATGCTTCTCCTTGTGGGTCTCCCAGGAGAGCATGGATCCCATGGAGGCTCCCATCCCTCATTCTGGACTACCTCCTACACCTTTGGCAGCAGGGCCTTTCCACATCATCCCTGTGGGTTCACCTCGTGGCCACTGCAGCGTTTCACCCAGGTGAAGGGAGCAGGATGGTGTTTGTGAATGTGCTGGTTAAGTGACTGCTCAAGGGGGACACCCACCTCCCAGAAGAATTGACCATATGGTCTATCTTGTTCATGCCTCCTATACATCTACAAAAAGATCTGATTTTGTGTATCCTCTAACAAAATGGAAACTACAGTTTCACTTGGAGAGGGAGATTCACCTCTACGTGTAACGCTCGTCAAAGCACTTAAGTCTTCCTTGGGCTGCAATGCAAGGATCTGCTGACTGGATGGTCATACAGGAGTTAAATTGCATCTCTTGGTGCCTCAGGAAGTGTCACCACATTAGCCCTAACTAGGTTAGTGAGGAAGGTCATAGTGGAGTTGGAAAAGAGGCAGAATGGAGAGGGGCTGCAGGGGTGTGTTTTACATGGCTTGAAAGGCCACAGGATTTGCTAACGCCAGTATTCAAGCCAATAGGTAGATTTCACCTCTAGTGTTTCCCCATGCTTCACCTGCACAGAGAAATTCTATCTGGGTAGAGTGACTTTCTCCTTCAGTCAGAATGGTGCCAAGCATATTAACTCGTTTTCCTATTAAATAAGATTTATGGTAATTAAAATATATATTGAATGAATTGTGTACAACATTGGTATTTAATCTATCAAATTATACAAGTTGAATCTCTGCAGTACGGCACCATCTGGACCTGACTGGTCCTGAACCAGAGAATTTGCTGAACCCCAGGCAGTCAATATTGTAGCGAGCGGGTCTTGTTTAATTTTCATTTTGCCAAGGCGAATAAACAGAACAAAGCTTGTAATGCTGCTTAATCATATAAGAGTATCCCTATTGACACATGCTTTCACTTAGCAGCATTATCAACACTTCCACTGCTTGCTGGTCTCTTGGAAGACATATTTAGGGGGTGAATTGAATTAAATAACACCCCAGAACACAGAGCCAGGACTGGAGCTATAAACAAACTTTGCCACAGACCACTGAAAACATGGCCCCACCCAGTGCTTTTTTTGTAAAAAAAAAAAAAAAAAAAAAAATGCTGGTACTCCAGGGGAAAAGTTGTTGAGCTCTGACTGGAGGTGCTAGTACTGTGTACTGGGCAGTACCATCACAAAAAAAGCACTGCCCCCCCCCCATGATAAATAGACATCTGACTAAAATCAAGGCAAACCATGGATGTTGCCAGACCAGAGAGTGCCGGACAGAGAGGTTCAACCTGTAATAACAGAAATTCCTACTCTTAAATACAGTATATATGCTAATATTAAAAACAAAGTGAATGGGAGCCTTTTGAAATCTACCATTTATTGGAAACATAAAGCAGCATACCTGACTTACTCCACTTCATTATAATGCACAAGTGGCAGCATCTGGTGCATTTAACACAGGCCAGAAGAAATAATTCCAGTGGTAAAATCCTGATCCCACTGAAATAAATAGCAAAACCCCCATTCATTACAACGGGGACGTGATTTCACCCCTAAGTTCTACTAACAGCTCTTCAGATCTGGTGTACAATGGGGAAATTTCTCCCCAAACTTGAGGTCCCTTCCAGTCCTATTATTCTATGATTCTATGAATTAGGAGGGTAGTGTAGACATACCCTAAAAGGTGCTCTCTTTGGGTGCGTCGACACTGCACCCTCCTTGAAATAGGCTATGCAATTTGCTCAGCTTATTTCAAGGTAATTTCAAAACAAAGTGCAATTCCAAAACATCCCTTAACCCTCATAGAACAAGGTTTACAGGGACGTTGGAATAGTGAGACCATTATATTTTGAAATAATGGGTGTGCTCAAAAGACACAGAATAGCTATTTCGGGATACTTCCGGTATCCTGAAATAGCTCCGCAGTGTAGACATAGCCTTATAGACAGGACCCTGGACTAGTGGCCCCTGCCAGGTACTCCAGAGATAGGTGTAAGAACCCTGCAGTAGGCAAATGTGTCATAATCTGCCCCCATCATTAGGCTGAATGGCTTAAGCCCTGAAATATGGTGTTTCATAGTCTTTCCAAAATTTGTTGTAATTAATTATGACTGTCCAATTAAATGTCTAACCTTTTTCCGAATCTTAGGTGGGCTTGGTGAGTTCTGTTGCATGGCATACCGGTAGATTGCTTATGGTGGATAGGCTTCATTACCCCATGCTGCCCTCTGGTGGTCTCTCCATAGCACATTGAGGAAAGTCAGAGGACAGAGATGTGTATGAGCAGTTTGGCCATTTAAATCAGGATTCACTGTTTGTTGAACATTTAAATCAGGATTCACCGTTTTCCCAACAAAACTCTGTAGTGTAGACATACCTGCAGTGTTTAACCACCCTAACAGGCAGGAAGTTTTTCCTGATGTCCAACCTAAACTTCCCTTGTTGCAATTTTAATCCATTGCGTCTTGTCTTATCCTCAGAAGCCAAGGAGAACAATTTTTCTCCCTCCTCCTTATAACACCCTTTTAGATATTTGAAAACTGCTAACATGTCCCCCCTCAGTCTTCTCTTTTCTAAACTAAACAATCCCAGTTCTTTCAGTCTTCCCTCATAGCTCATGTTTTCTAGACCTTCAATCATTTTTGTTGCTCTTCTCTGGACCTTCTCTAATTTTTCCACATCTTTCTTGAAATGTGATATCCACAACTTGACACAATATTGAGGACTAATCAGCACAGAGTAGAGTGGAAGAATGACTCTCGTGTCTTGCTCACAACACTCCTATTAATGCATCCCAGAATCATGTTTGCTTTTTTTGCGACAGTGTCACATTGTTGACAGCTTGTAGTCCACCATTACCCCTGTATCCCTTTCTGCAGTACTCCTTCCTAGACAGTCACTTCCCTTTCTGTATGTGTGAAACAGATTGTTCCTTCCTAAGTGGAGTACTTTGCATTTGTCCTTATTAAACTTTATCCTGTTTACCACCGACCATTTCTCTAGTTTGTCCAAATCATTTTGAATGTTGACCCTATCCTCCAAAGTACTTGCAGCCCCTCCCATCTTGGTATCATCTGCAAACTTAATAAGCATACTCTCTATGCCATCATCTAAATCATTGATGGAGATATTGAACAGAACTCGCCCCAAAACAGATCCCTACGGAATCCCACTTGTTATGCCCTTCCAGCAGGATTATGAACCATTGTGAACCACTCTCTGAGAATGGTAATCCAGCCAGTTATTCCCTCACCTTATAGTAGCCCCATCTAGGTTGCATTTCCCTAGTTTATTAATAAGAAGGTCATGCGAGACCGTGTCAAATACCTTACTAAAATCTAAGTATACCACATCCACTGCTTCTCCCTTATCCACAAGACTTGTTATCCTATCAAAGAAAGCTATCAGATTGGTTTGACATGATTTGTTCTTTACAAATCCATGCTGACTGTTACCTGTCACCTTATTTTCTTCCAGATGTCTGCAGATTAATTCTTTAATTACTTGCTCCATTATCTTCCCTGGCACAGACGTTAAACTGACTCGTCTGTAGTTTCCTAGGTTGTTATTTACCTTTTTATAGATGGGCACTATATTTGCCCTTTTCCAGTCTTCTGGAATCTCTCCTGACTTCCATGATTTTTCAAAGATGATAGCTAAAGGCTGAGATGCCTCCTCTATCGGCTCCTTGAGTATTCTAGGCTAAAGCTATTAACCTTTTGGGCAATAGAAGGAACCTGTACAACTTCTTAATCACACTGCATAATTCTATTTTTTGTTGCACAAAGACACATTCTTGGGATTGGGGCAGGATGGAGGAGGTGGGCAAAGACCTTTAATACTCACTGTTTTCAGGGGCCATGACTGGGCTGCCCAGCCCCTAAGGTAAATCACAGCCGCCTCACAGATGTTCTTACTTATGCTCTGCTGTACATGCCTCCTCTGGGCTCAGGGAACAGAGACTAGCTAGCACTGTCCACTCTGGCACATTTCTACCACACCCCAATCCACCCTTATGGATGCCCTATGCTAGCCAAGTAGGACCTCTGCACAGTGAATCATTTCAGACAATTTTAAGGGGCATATTCATAATTTTCTTGCACATTTTCCCAGGTATATTCATGACATTTCAGGGTGCAATCCAGACCAGTGAGGGGCTGTGTCACTTCTCCCATGCATCCTCAGGAGCCTCACAATGCCTTGTGGCTGTAGCTCCCACCTTGGCAGCATGCAAGTCACACATTCTTTCATCATAGTAATGAATGGGCAAGTATTTTTTTTGCCTGAGCTGGTAAATATTTAGACAACTAAGCAAGGCTACTCCAATATCTCATTCCCTTTTAGTACTGTACTTATAAATATATTCTGCATACCAAGGCGTGCACTCTGACACTTTAATTACTTCAGATATTTTAAAATGTATTCCTATGACCCTGATATTTTTTTACATGGTTCCACTATTGCTAATGTACACAGAGATTTACATAAAATCTTCCAACATCAAGTCCCTGATCCTGCAGTTTGTTGTATGTGAGCAGACTACTGGGCTATGTGCAGATGCAACAGTTTGCCCACATAAAACTAATTGCTGGATTGGGGCCCAAGTGTGTTAAATTACCAAGATCTTCTTTGGGTATGTGATTCAAAGAAAGAGTTGTGTATGCCTCACCAAGAGACCTTAATTATTTTCATAATGTAAAATTTCCTGCAAGCTAGATGTACCCTTAAGTTTAAATACCGAGAGCAGCATTAGAAATTCTGTTATATTTACAGATACATTCAATACTGAACCAGAAAAATGTTCTCATAAAATACATACTTTCAAGTTATGGAGCTATAAATCATTTTACAAAGTTATATTACAACTTATTCTTGGTCTCTTCTCATCTAACATGTCTTAAGGAGGAAAGTTACCTCCCAAGAATTAAGTTTTTTGGAAATGTAGTTAGCAGTACTACTGCTCAAAATAAAAGGCTCTACAACAGGAGTGGCCAACCCATTTAACAAAGAGAGCTGAAACAGTGGCGGAAAAAATGCAAAGAGCCGGACCAGAATTGTCAAGAAGAAAAAAAAAAAAAAAAAAGAAAAGAGACTGCCCCTTTAAGGAGCAAGCAAGCTTAGGTTTTTGGCCATATCAGGCTCCTGACGATGGCTGCCATCTTGGGCACCATTTTGAATTGCTGACCCAGTGAGTACAGGGCGGGAGATGTTGTGGGGGTCGCAGGAGCGGCTTTGCAAGCTGCACTTTTTGGGTGGGGGGGAAGAGCCACATGCGGCTTGCAAGCCATAGGTTGGCCACGGCTGCTCTACAAATTTGTGGGTGTGACTTGTGTAGGTTGAGAAGAGGGACCTATCCTCTAACCCTGGCCTGCTCACTCATATTCACAGAAAGAGGACTTCTGTTAGCTATACCTGTAAGAATTGGTTTTATGGATCAGTAGATATAGTACTTTACATTGGCATTCTATGGAAGTCTTTTTGCACTTTCCTATATATTTTGAAAGAGCCTTCATGCCTTTTTTTTCCAGTGAGGAAAGGTCAATTTTAATTTGCTTCCCATAGAAACAATTTTTTCCCTAGGCAATAGACCTGAACACTATTAACTTTTTCAGCTGCATTATTTAAAAAAAATCTCCACTAGTTATGTCAACTGTTGTGTGAACCAGCTTCTATTGCTTTGGTCATTCATATTTTTCCCTGTTCTTAGAAAATTAAAATAGCAGCAAGAAAAAAGGAAATATTTTGAAAAGGCTGTGAGCAATGTTCTCTATTTTTTCCTACCCTGTGCAGAATAAATTGTGCTATGTACACTGAGGCATGTATGGATGTGCACCACTAGTAGAAACACATGTTGTCTGTGGGTGCTCTGATAATCCGCAGGGCAGCATTTGAATCTCTCCTGGTTTGCTGCCTAAGCACTCACTTTACTGGGAATGCTGGCTGCGAGAATAGTTACCTTTGTAACAAGCTAACAGATCCCACTGAAGTCTCAAAGTTACTAAACAACATGTGATGAATCAAATTAACAATAAGGTCTGATTAGCCAGAGTCAGCTTGACAGACGCTTCAGTTCTACTTTCTCTTTGAATAAAAGTAATAGCAATGACAGATTAAGCAGGCCTCTTAGATCACCTGGCCAATTTCTTGCCAGTTCAGGATGGTTCCCTTCAGTGTTTTTATACTGAATTTGTCCTATGTAGTTTTGGATGCAGCCACTGCTATTCCTTTGAGAGATTCCACAATTTAGTATACTATCTGACTTTGAGTTGTAGCTTGATATTCAACTGAAGATTTTTAAAAATATTATAACTAGTTTAATCCCTTTGACCTCTTTAGTCTTTTGTCCCCTGGTGTGTTTATCAACACCCCTTGGGCTGTTATATCTATCTCCTTAATATCCTAATCCTGCAATGAGTTCCATGGTTGAACCTGCAATTATTTTGCTGTGGTGCCATGCAGGGAGGTGCTTAGGTGTGGCTCTTTCCAGGATCAGGGCCTTAGATAGTGAATGCCTGCCAATAAGAATAGTCACTTTTTGAATGTTTGAAAAGCCCAAGCACATCTGAGCCCTGTCACACCACACCCAAGCATAATAAATAATTGCAGGAAAGCTTATGCATGAGTTTTGCAACACACTGAAAGAAAGGACTGAGCCCTAAATCTTCGCTGGTACATTCTCCTAGTCAAGTGATTTCATGAAGAATTCCTTATCTCTGGCTCTTGAATATCCCCTCTTAATGGTCACTTCTCCAAAGATGTCTCATTTCGCTGAATAAATCCTTCCAGTTCTCTGAACCACTGTTATCCTCAAAATTCTCATTTCTTTTAATTCTCAAATTAAAGATATAGATGGTCAGAAACAAAGGACCAGAAGTTAGGGCTTGTTTGGGTTTGTTTGATTCTCCCACTGAAACAGCTTTGTGACTTCAAACTCTCCTTCCAATGTTTCCTTTTGTTTTTCTAAAATGAGGACAATACCTGCTCCACAAAGGTGACATGATTTAGAACCCAGTCCTATAATTAAATCCATGTGGGCGGATCCCAGCTCCTCCATGAAGCACCATCTTATTCAGTGGAGCTCCTTCCAGGCACAGGGACCTACCTGTATAGGAGCTAGAACCAGAGGTGTGGGCAGGGCCGTTCTTAGGATTTATGGTGCTCAACACGGGATTATTAAACTGGTGCCCAGATGCCTAGGTTTGTCAAGCAAAAAAAAAAAAAAATCACATTCCTTCCCCAAGATCCCACCCGTTGTTCCCCTCCTCTCCATCATTTGCTATCCTCAACCATTATATGCTCTCACTTTGTTGAGAGAGGAGGTACAGGCTCCGGGTGGGAATGAAGGATTTGGATGTGGGAAGGGGTGAGAAGTGCAAGCTCTGGGAGGAAATTTGGATACAGGAGAGGAGGATGCTGGCTCAGGGAGGGGGCTCCAGGCTGGGGAGTGTTGGGCTCAGGTGGAAGGTTGGGGTGCTGAGCAAGCCACAGACTTGTGGATGTGAGGGTGCAGGAGTTTGTGTTGGATATGTGCGGGGCTCAGGGCAAGGAGGTTGTGAGTATGATGGGCTCAGAACACACATTTGCCATGTGTGGATGGTGCAGGAATGGTGTGGCAGAAGGCTGAGGATGTGGGGGTGCAGGAGTTTGGGGATGTAAGAGGCTCAGAACAGGGGGTTTCAATGTAAGAGAGGCTCAGATTTGGGGTCAGGTGGTGCAGGAGTGTTATGATGCAGCAGTGAGATGGGGATTTCGCCCCAATTGGGGGCATGTTGGCCAGGCTTCATTTTTAAATAAAATATTATGTCAAACTGAAAATTTTTTAGCATTGTCTTTATATAGGAGAGGGGCAGGGAACCTGTTTTGAGTCAAGAATCACTGACCCACAGAAAAGTCAGTTGGGGCCACACAAGTGAGATGCCAAACCCCCACCCCCAAAACCCTAACCCTCACTAATGCGGTCCCAAGGATGCTGGCACAGCTGGCAGGGTGCTGGAGCCAGGGACAGGGTGGTGCTGGGTGCTGCGGTGAGTGGCAAGGTGCTGGGTCCAGGGACAGGGTGGTGCTGGGTGCTACGGTGGGTTGCAGGGTGCTGTGGACAGGGTGGTTCTGGGTGCTGGTGACAGTGTTGGTGGGGGCAGGAGACAGGATACTTGTGGGGGGTCTGGGCAGAGGACAGGGGCAGCTGGGACCAGTACCTGGCAATCCTGCAGCACCTCTGGGAACTGTGCAACTGCACTCCCCCTCCCCAAACAGCTGGTGTGCGAGCTGCCTGAGCTGCAGGGACTGTTGCACCCCAGCAACTACCTCCGCGATGCCGTCCTGTGAGGAGTGGGGAGAGTGCAGGGAGTCCCAGAAAAGCAAAGCTCTGTCTCCCCGGGAGGAGTCGTCAGCACAGCATTGTCACCCTTGTAAGCCCCGTAATCTCTTCCAGCTCCTTCCCGAGTTCTGCACCCTCTACTTCCTGCCCTGACTCCTGCTCCCCCACCTCCCTATCCTGAGCCTCCCCATCAGACCCTATGCCCTGAATCCACCCCTCCTGCCCTCACTCTATCACCTTCTGCCCTGAGCTGCCCCCACAAACCTTCCAGCCCCATACCCACACATCTTAACTCCTACCCCTTACCAAGAGTCCCCCATATCTCTGCCCTGACTCCAGCCCTGCAACCTTATACTCCTGCCCTAACTCCCTACACCAAACCCTGTGCCCTCAGCCCTCCACCTCCTGCCTTTGTTCCAGCATCCTTCAACCCCTGCCCTGAGTTCCCCAACTCTCCCAGCCCCCTGCCCTCACTCCTGTACCCCCACCCCCTTTTTATTCTAGCAAAAGACAGAAAACTTGCAAATATTGTCCACCCAAAAATTATATCTGATGTTTTAATCACTTTCCTTCTGATATTAATACTAACTTCCTTTTCCCCTTCATTTTTGAAAAATTCGATCATATAAATAAAACATGTACATTTTCCTTTTATTTTGTAACCTCTCCCCTTCTCCACCCCCACCTTCCGAAATTACCACTTAAAGATCCAGATACGCTCATAGGGACATAAATATATATGTAATCACAACATGCATAATATCTCCTCTCAAAGAGGAGGAGGGGAAGTTTCCTCCTTGCTTGTGCATCGCCGGGAGCCTTTGTGGGACAGGCAGTGCCCCGGTGGTATCTGCAAGTGCCGGGGTCAGTCCCACTCCAGCCAGCCCCCCTGCACCGCCCCCCAGTTCTGCTTCCCACTGGCCTGTTCCTCTTCCTGATTTCCCCTGGCCAGCACCGCTGCACCCCCCCCCCCCGCCAGCTCTGCTTCCCGCCCCCCCTTCCGTCTGGCCAGCCCTGCGGCCTGTGGCCCTCCCAGCAGCAAAGGGGAGGGGGAAAGAGGGAGTATTTCAAAGTGGCAGTGCCGCACAGAGCCCAGTAAGAGCTCCATCCGGTGCTGCCCCTTTTAAACGTGGCTATGGCATTTCAAAGCAGAAGTGCTGCATGGAGTTGACCCAGGGCCCCGTGCAGAGTTCTCCCTTTGAAATGCCACAGCGGCATTTCAAAGGGGCAGCCTGCACAGCTGACCCCAGGCTCCGTGTACAGCATGTCCCCTTTAAGAGTAAGTGCAGGGATAGGAACAGGGGAGCGGTTGAACACTAAGACCTAAGGGAGTCATTGCTTCCCCTTGGTCTTTTTGCCAGCAGCTATTTTGTGCTGGCAGCCTTGTGGAACCAGGTAAGCATGGGTTCTGGGGTTGGGGGGCTGGGGGCGTTTTAGGGGGGGGAAGCTGGGTGCTGAGTGTTTATAAGGTTGCCAGGTGCCTGGCATTTTCACCTCCTGGCTGGGGGAAAAAAATCAGAAAATACCGGACATCTTAGGTGTCCGGTATTTTCTGAAATTTTTTACCGGACAGGAGGCGAAAATACTGGACTGTCCAGGTGAATACGGGACACCTGGCAACCCTAGGAGTGGAGGGTGCTGCAGTGCCTCTGACTTGAAGTGGTGTCCATCATACATAAGGTTTATCGTTTGGTTCAATGGCAGCCAGCAGCCCCCCTATAACATTTTTTCCAGAACCCCTGTCAACATGCAAATACTCATTACAGAACCAGAACCTAAATTAGCACAGCTAGTTGGTAAATGGTCTTATAAAAATGAGAAATGAACCAAAATGTGAAAAAATTGTCAAAACTTCTTAGGATTTTGCCAAAAACACAAAACCTCCCAACCCAATGAACTTAAGGTTTTTTACTTTAAAAAATGTTAAGATCAATTTTTCAAATTTTCACTTTCTTGGCATCCCCTATTTTCCCTTTCCCCCATCAGAAAAAAATTCCTAAATAGGGACACTTTCTGTAGAAACTTCCATTTTGGCTGCGAAACATTTTTTTTTAACAAATTAGCTTTTACCAGCTTTATTGATGGATTATGGAACAGTGAAATTTTTCTTGAATTTCAGACATGAGACAGTGCTCCAAAACCAGCACCAGTTGGCTGTCGATAAAAACATGTTTAACTGGAAATACAAGCCTACTCCCATATTTCCCTGGATTGTTTTTCTTAGTAGGCTGAAAATTACAAGCAGTGTATCAAATAATGTATATGCACCATAGAAGAAAACTCCTCTTATTATGATATATTTGTTTCAGAACTTGATGCTAATCCTTTGCAGCTGTTAGGCTGGAAAGGAAAACAAAAAGGAAAACACTGCTGTTGCATTTAAAGTCATGTGCTTTCTAACTCCTTCCTCCGCCCCCATCTGCCAGTGGATGGGGAAAGGAGCAGACACCTATACTGCAGAAATCCTCTGGACTTGCTTCCACCTTGCATAAGTCTGTAATTCTTTCAATTAAAAAACTAGCAACAATGCAAATAATTTTATAAATTAACCCCATACAGCTGAGAAGTGAGGTCCTGCACAGTTAAAATATAAAAATAAATAATTGCTCTGTGACTTTTTTTAAAGCAAGCTAAATGTAAGTGGACTGTTGGCCCCTTACTAAAACTAAGTGAGGGTTTTTGGTTGGCTAGCTCCCAGTACCAAAAGAAAGAGGAAGGGTGGTTGGGAATTTAGGACCCTGAGACTAACAGTCCTTAGGGCAGTGGGGGGAGCCTATGCTCCCTAAGGTCAGCTTGCTTGATAGGGCAGGGTGGCTAATGAGGGAGGAGGGAGTGCGGAAGCAGACATCCTCTCTGTAAGCTGGAACTGCCTGGGCCAGAATGGGGCTGGGCGAAGGAGCAGGTTAGAACCATAGCAGCAAGAGCTATAAAAGCAGCATGGAGAGCAGATCTGTGCTGGGAGGAGAGCTGCAGCAACTAGAGCCAGAATAGCCCTGGGAGCTGAAGGCAGAGCAGCAGCTGGGGCTGGAACAGTCCAGAGCCAGGTGCGGTAAGCAGCTGGGGAGAGGGAGAGAGTCCTTGGGCAGAGGGCCCAGTGCAGAGACACATCACTAGCCAAGGAGCCTTGCAGGCCAGACCTGGGTGAGATCATAACCCCAATGGAGTGTGTGTGTGGGGTGCTGCTGGGAAGAAGGGTCCTGCCACCTAGAATCTGAAGGCATATGGTCACCACCATAGCAAGTGCACAACTGGCAGCATCCCTGCAGCACAGCAATTGCCTGGGAGAGAGGATTGGCACATGTGAGGCAGAGGCAGCTGGTTTGTATAAAAATTGATGGTGCCCAGAATGCTGAGGCTACGTCTACACTGCCGGCCGGCAGTGCCTGTGCACAGGGCTCGCCGAACCGCAGCAAGCCCCGCTTGTCAGCCGTGCTGTCCGGCGATCTGCACATGCTCAGATTGTTCTGCGCATGCGCAGATCACCCAAACCCGGCTCTTCTGGGTTACAATCTACTCGCCATGGGCGAGTAGATTGTATTATCTGTCGAGCCCTGCCTATGCAAATGAAGCATGGATTAGCATATCGACGTGCTTCATTTGTATAATTTATTCAAGCTGTTTTTGCACAAGGGTTTTTTGCACAAAAACAAGCATTGTGGACATGGGTTTTTTGCGCCAAACCCCTGTTTTGCACAAGATCAGTATACCTCCTTTTTGGGGGCATAAAGATCTTGCGCAAAACGGGCTTTTGCGCAAAAAAACACATCCACACTGCTTGTTTTTGCGCGAAAACGACTTGAATAAATTATCCAAATGAAGTACAATGATATGCTAATGCATGCTTCATTTGCATAGGCTCTTGCTGCAAAAGCAGCAATGTAGACAAAGCCTGAGAGTCTGCATCCCTCCCCAACTCCCCCCCTCCCACCTGCCTAAGGCTTCTGGGAGGGAGTTGGGATGGGGGAGGGGTGTGGGCTTTGGGATGAGGGTGCAGGTGGGGATGCAGGCTCTGGGAAGGAGTTTGGAGGCTGGAGGAAGGGTAGTGTGGGAGGGAATTTGGGAGTGGGAGAGGGTGGGAGTGCAGTTTTTAGGAGGGGGTAAGATGTGGTAAGAGATGTGAGATGAGGGGCTGGGATACAGCACATACCTGGGGCACATACCTGGGGCACCAGCTTTAGGTGGGGTGGGGGTTGTATGCTGTGCTGCCTGAACGTACCGTCCCTGCTGATCCCCATTGGCTTCAGGAGTGCTTGGAGTGAGGGCAGCATGAGGGCCATGCAAGGGATATGCCAGCAGCTGCTCAAAACAAGCAGCTGGAAGCTGTTCTAGCCATGTTGAGCTGCTGGTGGTGGCCGCAAGGGCCCCCAAGCTATTATAGGTCATGGCAGGGGGGAGTACAGGGGACAGGAGGTGGAATTGGTGGAGAGGCCCAGTCCCAAACTCTACTGAAGCCACATCCTGGGCCAGAAATATTCCTGGAGCCCAGGCACTACTGGTCCATAGAACTTGCTGCCCATCATGTGAAATTGCCCTTACTTTACAGCGATAGCTGTTTGGGGAACTTTCCCATAATAGCAGGCCTAATTAACTGGGTTGCAGTCTATCAGAGCCTAGACACCACACTCCTGATTATGAATTTAGGCCCAGCACTTTTTTTTTGCAAATATTAATTTCCAGGACAATAAAAATATTAAATTACATGTTAGTGTATTTAAAATCCTGTATTTAAAAAGCTTCCTAGTTCCATTAAAACTGAGACACATAAAAATTGTCTCAGAGTGTCTTACTGAAAAAGATTATTCTTGGATCATACTGGATAAGCAAATGCTTATCGGATAGTCGACACGCTAATTGACTAGTCTCTTCCTCCACCTCATGTGGAGCCTAGAGTCTGCCACCTTGGAACACTGTATGCAGCCCTGGATCCCCAGCTGGGGGCTCCCCCACTGACTCCGGGCTCCATGAAGCGCTGCCGCTTTGAAACGCCTTGGGGGGCACGGGGCCAATGGTGGACTGCTTGAGTCCACGCTCCCCTCAGCTTTTTCACCTTTGATGTAGAAGCAGCTCTGGGGCTGTTGCTACTCTTCAAAGGCAGAGGTGCCCTTATCGACTAATTGAATAGTCAATGCAAATTGCATTGACTATTCAATTAGTCAGGTAATCGAAATTTTACATCTCCACTAACCTGAATGGTTAGCTGATGTTTGTAACACATTTTGATTATGAAAATCACTATATCAGTCTTAAACTATTACTTATCTAATTTAATAGCATCATAGGTCTGAAAGGAACTTTAAAGAGGTTATCTAGTCCAGTCCCCTGCTCTAATAGCAGGACTAAGCACTATGTAGATCATCCCTGACAAGTGTTTGTATAAACTGCACTTAATCTTCAATGATGGAGATTCCATAATCTCCCTAAGAAATTTATTCCATTGTTTAACTACCCTATTTGAGCCCATTGCTTCTTATCCTATCTTCATAGGTTAAGGAGTACAATTTTGTCCCTCCTCCTTGTAACAACCTTTTAGGCACTTGAAAACTGTCATCATGCCCCCTTCAGTCGTCTCTATTTTAGACTAAACAGTCCAATTTTTTTTCAATCTTGCTTCCTAGGTCATGTAATTACTACTAAAGGGAAAGAACATCTTTACTTTTAAAAAATCTGATTTTATTTGACAGGTCTAGTTTAGGGCTGTCTCCTCAAGTGTTTTGGGATGATTCATTCTTGCCAAGTAGCACAAGTTTGGGAAGAGCAGAAACCACGTGTTTAAGTCTAAACCCGGCACACCCTCTCTCTGGCTGTGTAAGACACAAAAAACAAGCAGGCTGGTTTCCTCAGAGCTGTGTAGGAGACGCTCCTTTCCTGCAGCTAGTTCTTCCAGGCCCCGTCCTCCAAGAGGGAGCGAAAAAGCACACTCCACGGGTGCGCTGTGTTACACCACCCCTCGGTCAGCCCTCTTGGGCGGCAGGCATCAGCCCTCGGTTCCCCTCAGAGCATGTGTTGGGTCACACGGGCCCGCCGCCCACTCAAAGGAGATGGGACTCAGGCATAAATCCAGGGGAAGGGAACAGGGCTGACTCCCTGTTGTGTGACTCGGTGACTAGTCCCTGGACAAACCGACACGGGATAATGGCCCCACGCTGCCCTGAAAAGCTCGAAGCGGGTCAGACGCTCTCGTGCTTTATTCTTCCGGACAGAAACTCCAGCTTTGTATCCGAAAAGCCAGCAAAGCGCCGCTCCCACCTCGGCCTCCCAGCGCTTCCCTCGGAGCAGCAGCGGGGCCCTGTCCGCCGCTCGCTGCCCAGGCTGGGGAAACACCGCGGGCAGCGCTCGGGGACGGAGGCAGGAGATGGCTGGGGTGGAGCGGGAGGACTAGCCCGCTCCTGGCGGGGGACTGAGCCGGGAGCAGAGGGAGGGTGCCCGGCTGCAGCTGAGCACTGCCCTGGGCTTTCATTGCGGCTCCTCCGCCCGGGCGCTCCGGAGCAGGCCGGGGTCGGGCACCCGCGGAGGAGGGAAGGGGGCGGTGCTGGGCCTCACGCGGCGGGGGCCGGGCCAGGCAGGGCGCGGCGGGCCCGTCCTTCTGCCGCTGTCACTCGGGGCGCCTGCGCGGAGCCGCCCCCCTCGGCTGTCCGCGGGCGCCGCCGGTGTTTGCCGCGTCTGTGCGGAGCGGGGAGTTCCCATTGCAGCTGCCCCGGCCCGGAGGATGGTACCGCTGCCAGGAGCCTCCGTGGGGCGGCGCAGGGAGCCGTGACGGACCCAGCGCGGAGCCCGGCTGCGGAGAGAGCGAGAAGCCTCCCCCCCTTGGCTCCCGGCCGGCAGCCCATGATCAGCGCGTCCCCCTCCCCAGTCTCGGTCACCGGCGGGAGAAGGAGCCGAGCTCGGCCGCGGCTGCTCGTTCCAGGCGCCCGGGCGCTGCCCTGGATGGTGCCCGGCCCTGCCCCGGGCGGGGATTGTAGCTCCCTAGCGCCGCTCCCTGCCTGCTGATGTCGGCGTGGCTGAGCCGGGCGGTGCCGCTGCTGGGGCGGCCGGGGGCCCCCGTCGCCCTCTTCTGCCATGGCTCCTTGCGGGCCCCCCGCTGCTGCAGCCGCCGCCTGGGCACCCTGCGCGGCGGCTCCGAGGGGCTGCGCCTTCCCCCGGCCTCGGGGCTGGCGCCGCCCGGCCGCCCGCGAGCGCTGGGCACCCACCCCAAGAAGGAGCCGATGGAGGCGCTGAACACGGCGCAGGGCGCCCGCGACTTCATCTACAGCCTGCACTCCACCGAGCGGAGCTGCCTGCTGCGGGAGCTGCACCGCTTCGAGTCCATCGCCATCGCGCAAGGTGAGCAGCCGGCGGGGGCCAGCGCCTCCCCGTCCCTGCGCCGCTCTGGTCGCGCAGCGCCCTGGGACCCTCCCTCCAGCTGGGAGCGGGACCTAGCGCCCCCTGCGCACCGCTCAAGTCATGCGATGCCTGCCCCGTGCCAATGCGCCCTGTTCTGCCGCTGCATTGGCCGCGCACGGGGCCCAGGCTGCCAGCGCTTTGTGACGGGGGTCCGGTGGGTGACACCTTGCCCCCCCCCCCAAAGTAAGTGACATGGAAAGGGCCCATCGCCTGCTTCCCCCTTCCCAATGTGTCCTGAGGTGGGTGGGGCTGAGCGGTGTACCTCAGGGTGCCTTGGATGAGCTGGTTTGTGGAGTGAAAGGCGATACTACACAGGGCCCAGAGTTACTCATGGAAAGTTTTCCGTTTTAAAAAAAGAAAAGTAGGAACAGCACGCATAGTGCAGCGATTCCTTTGGTGCATATCTTTGTCCGTTGTAGTAGAAAACGTATTTGGTGGAGAAAGTTGTATCTGAAGGACTTTAGGAACAGAGAAGAGAGCCCCCCCCCAGGAGGTATTGGGATATAGGACACTACACAAGTAGTCAAGATCTATGAGTGACTCGAAAACAATTCAGCATCCAATTGGGGGAGAGATATAGCGAGAGAGAGATTGAAAGCCTGCTGTAAGGTGACCCATTAAATTAATACTATCTGCGGGTTGTTAAGGGGGTCAGGGAAAAAGAGCTAACTCTTTACCATATTAGATGGACAAATTTAATGAACATAGAAGCAGAAAGGAAAGTATTAACATAAAATTCGCTATTTTCAGGCTAGGCATATTTGTCTGAGCTTTTAAATTATGTGGTATTTAGAGATTTGGCATGCCAGATTTTAGGGAGGTCTCAGAACTCCAGGACGTTCCAGCTCAAAGTGAAATGATAGACTGTAGAGAAAAAAATGAAATGATTGAGAGGAAACCTTTTCTAGCTAACTTGTATGAGTTTTCTTGATGATGATCTAATGTTTTGGTTCAATAAAGCATTGAGGTCTTTCTTATCAGGAATTCAGTGTTTTCTCTCTCCTATTCCTGAATACCTAAAAAGCAGTAGAGTAAATAGGAGAGTCATGAAAACTGTAACTTGAAAAATGTACTAAAGATAAATATTAAGGTAAACTCTTTGTGCCATAACATTGCATTGGGAACAGTGCCTGGTGCTTTCAACACCTTGAACAGCCTGGCAATTCTTGGATAGCATAATGTTTGTTTGTCAAAGCATTGTGTGGTTATTTCATAAGCTTCTGAAGATGCTATGCAGATGACCACATTTTAAAATTTTCACCCATCTTTTGTTCTCAAAACTTGATGTAACAATAAACCAACAAAATCCCTGTAAAACAGTACTGAATTTGAATTTCTGACTCTTAAAATTTAACTGTATTATTGCAAATATTCAAGATACTGAGACTTATTAAAGAAATCACTCACATTTGAGAGAGAGAGGTCTTTCTGTGACTTTGATAGTACTGTAATATATGTCCTTGCAAAGGGCACTTTTTATGGCCTGTAGATGTAAAGTGCAAGTCTTGAGGAAACATTGCAGTGAGTAAATAGAAAACTGCTACAACTTTCAGGCCTACAATCACAGTTTCACTGAAGAAATAATATGCTTTTTTTTTACCTTTGTTATGTAAATGTATAAATGAATGCTATATTTATTCTTTATGGTTGTAGTCTTTTGAAATGCCTCTGGCTTTCTCTGTGACTACCTTTTGAGAAAATTCAGTTCTTTTGTGGAGCTCTATTGCTAGCTTTTGGCAAAGCAATCCATGAAGCGTGCTGGATTCTTTAGCATACTTCCCAAAATATTTTAATCGCTGATCAAATAAGACATGAAGAAAAGTGATTTTTTTTAAAATGTCAGCCTAATATTTGAGGATTTATACAGAGATAAAGAGATTAGGGATATAAAATTCTGTTTAATCAGTTAACCGCTTAAACAGGGCCGGTGCTCCACCATGGCTGAGCTGGAGTGGCCCACCCGCCTTCCACAGCTGGGCTGGAGCAGTCCCTGCCCATGGCAGGTCCCTCCAGGCTGGAGCAGCCCTCTGCCCCCAGGGTGTTGGGGAGCTGCTCCAACCCTCTGCTGCTTAAACAGTTAGCCATTCCCATCCTTAAAACAGATTTCATTAAGTAGTTTGTTGCTAAATTACTGCTAGTTACAGCAGGGTAGCCTTCGTCTATAACTGTGTTTCTATAAAATCCCTACTGTGCATACCTGTAAGCTTAGTATTGAGAACACTAAATAGGAACAAAAGAATCAGGGCATTTTAATCTTTATTGTATTTGAATTAATTATGACTTGTTTTAGAACTGTAATTTTATAAGGGTACTCTCTTACACTCTGGGTACTCCTGAGAATTAGTTAAAAGCACAATTAACATGAACAAAAGACTGAGCAGGAACCTCATTCACACAGTATGACGAACTAAATGGAGCATATAGTGTAGAATAAAATAGATACTCCATCCTCAGTAAACATTTCTCCTCAAATAGCATTTGTCTCCAAAACCCTCTTCAATTTTGTTTGAGTCTCGCCTGAAGGTCAGTGTATCCAGGCTCTTTTGGTTGGGGAGGGCGAAGGTATATTCCATAGGAAAGGGCCATCATTAGAATGCCACGTCTACTTATGAGAAGGATCTTAGTCAGCTCCACAAATCTTGACTTAATTTGAGGCAGCCTCCAGTCATTTAGGGATTTGTATTTACTACACCAGCATCATCCACTCCACCTGGAAATCCTCAGGTAGTCAGGACAGCTGTTGGAATAATCTCACAATGGGATGCTCTACTTGCTGAGTGGTTTGTAACATTTTGAATTAGTGTTAGCTTCTTACTGGATTTAAAGTGCAGCACCATGTAGAGCAGGCATGTCCAAAGTCCGGCCCGCGGGCCAATTGCGGCCCGTGTTCCGGTTTAATACGGCCCCCGCTTCCTCCCCCTCTCCTGGCTCCCCGGCGCTCTTTTGAACTGGCGCGCCCAGCGCGCCGCTTCCGGCCGTGCCGCCGCCGCCCATGGCCTCCGCGGTCCTAGAGCCTGCCCTGTAGGGCACGTCTGCAGCCCCGCTCCCCCGCTCGGCTGCGGGTTCGCCCTGCCCCCGGGCCGCTGTGAGGCCGGCGTGTCCTGCGCTCTCCGCCCGCCTCCGACCCCGCGGGCCCTCCACCTTGGGGCTGAGGGTGCGGGGACGGCCCTCACGCATGTTCACTTCTTCAAATCTGGCCCTCTTTGAAAAAAGTTTGGACACCCCTGATGTAGAGCATAGTCCAGTCTTGATGTGACGGACGTACAAATTATGGTTACAATGTCAGCCCTGGAAAGAGAATGATGTAATGTGGGGAAAAGGGTGCAAATGATCTTAGCTACTTGTTGAAAAGTTACTGGGGTAATTGAGAATGAGATTTGAGACCCTAAGATCAGAAGTCTACACAGTAAAGAAACAGTCCCTCAGCCTGAGCCCCAGCTTGTGTTGGTTAGTATAGGCCAGCTGCAAGTTTTCCGTTGCTGTGTAGACATACTTTTAGAGCAACAGATATTTTTACCACATCTTCCAGTTACTTTCCCTGATCCACCAATCTCCCCTTTATTTTGTCTGTGTTGAACCGAGGGATGTAATAGGATAACTGTTGCCTGTGTCAGAGCCCGCAGCATGAGGTGGCAGCCGGCTCCCAGTGTACACAGGTGCCTGCCTGCAGCCCCACTCCCAGGGAGCTGGTTGCCGCCCTGTGCTGCTGCCTCTGACACAGGAGCAGCAGCTGGCTTCCCAGGAGCAGGGCCAGAAGGCGGGAGTCAGTACCCACTGGGAGCCAGCTTAAAAGCAGGCTTGTGGTGCACACCAGCTTCCAGGGAGCTGCCTGCCTTCCTGTACTGCAGGCTCTGCAATATAAAGCTTATACTGCTGAGCCTGCAGCGCAGCTGGCTCTCTAGGGCTACCGCTGCACTGCCATTTTTTTGAAGATATGTAAATTGTGCTCGCATTTGCATATCTTCTTCCGATTCTTTTTGCGGAAGAGGTTTTTCCGATATTTGGCCCCATGTAGATGGGCTCAAATGTTGGGGGAAAAAAACCTTCTTTTGCAGGACCCCTTATTCCTCGTAAATCGAGGTTTACAGGGTCTTGCGAAAGGGCCAAATGTTGGGGGAAAAAAAAACCCTATCTACACAGGGCCACATATTGGAAAAACCTCTTCTGCAAAAAGAATCAGAAGAAGATATGCAAATGCAAGCACGCTTTTCATATCTTCTGGAAAAAAACCAGCAGTGTAGCCCTAGCCTATGAGTGGGGCCAGACGGCTTTGCTCCCGGGAAGCCGCCTGTGCTGCGAACTCTGCAGTAGAAGCTTTATACCACAGAGTCCGCAGCGTGTAACCATGTAACTGCTGAGATTTTCAGTGGTTACGCAGTTACTCAATTACTTGCTTTTTAACATCCGTGGTTGAGCCTAGAATTTGTCAACATGAATTTGGTAATGTAATGCATTCAGTCTGCCTTCTCATTGCATAGTAAGACACCAAGGAATTGACCTGGAAACATATTTTAATTAGTCTGTTTGGTATTGCTTTGGGGTCAGTTTTGGTTAAAAGGCTACTAGAAATTCAGTCTTCAAGATTTTTGTTAAACTTGCCATGCCTGCTGCTACTACATGCTTTCTTCTTGATGAGAAAATAATGAAAGGAGTGCGCAGTTCTGTCATCAGACACTTAAATTTGGTGCATATCTGTGGACTTCTGATGTGTCCTGAAGCTTCAGCTCTTGATACACCTGTCCTCTTGTAGACCAACAATTCCTAGTTAAGAGTAGGTTTTTGGCTCCCTTCATTCACTACCTCTTCGGTGCCCTCTCAGAGACTCTCATCAGAGAGGAGAGACTGAGCAGTTGGGAGACTTAACAACAAGAACCAAAAGGGGACTGTTTCCCAACTGATTACCAAGCCCATGACAAGAAGAATATATTTGTTTAGCAATTGACGTGCAGCTAGATGGTGCAGGCAAGATGTCCTGCCATTTCCACATACAGCAGAGGCTAAGGCAGGGAACCCAGCAGTCTCCGTGGACACCATCTGAGCAAGATGGTGGGGATGTGTGTGTCTCCATGCTCTTGAAAGGGACGGGCTCGGGTGGAAGGGTTGGGGCTCGACAACCAGTCCTCTGTGCCACCTGGAGTGCAGTGTGCCCCTCCCCAACCCTCAGAGCTGCATGAAGCACGCAGTGTGGTGCTCCAGTGGCTATTTAAAGGGCACGGGGCTCTGGCCAATGTGGCAATAGCAGTGGCTGGCAGCCCTGGGTCCTTTTACATTGTTGGGCCCCTGGGCAACTGCCTCCTCTTCCTCCTCTTCTTCTCCCCTCCATCAGCAGGCCTGAGCTGAGGAACAACCTGTCTGTTGTCACTGCTGCTTCACTGAAGAACAAGCGTCAGAAACTGATGAGTCAGAGTCATCACAACCTTTAGGATCTACGGATCCGAACAGGCGGGCCTGTGAAAAAAGTTTGAACTCTTACTACAGTAAAACCTGTGTTATCTAGCACACTCAGGGATTAGGGCGTTCTGGTTATCTAAAAATTTCGGTTGTCTAAGGGTCCCATCAACCTAGGAAAAACCAATGGACAATAATAGTCAAACTAAAGTTTTTAATATTGGTAGTTTTGTAGTGTGAGGCAGTTGGTCTCACATTTCTATTCTGAGTTAAAGATGATTAGTGCTTCTTAAATAAAACATTGTTAAGCCAGTCATGGTAAACCAAGCCAGGTCTGTGCTCCTGAAGATGTGACAGTATTGTGGCTGGGAGCAATGCCAGTTAACAGAGTGCTGGATAACAAAAGTTTCACTGTATTTCAAAATGTAATACATTCCTGTCCACCCCAGTCATGCAGCAATGCTGAGTTTACAGGATTAATTCCTGGGAATGCGTACCAAACATAACTGATTTGTTTGATGTCACGTTAGTTCCAGAAGTGTAGGTACCCTCCCGCTCCCTGTTGCTGAAGCGGATCCTGGGTACAGTATTGTTTTCTTTTCCCAGCCCTACCAATTGGCTTACATTGGTTGATAATATCTAGAAAAGGGCTTAACAATAAAAACAGAAACTCTCCTTTATACTTTTAGCCCTCACTCAGCAGGTCTGTGTGCTTGGCAGTGTCCAAACAATAATTCTGAAGGGAACTAGATAGAGGTGTGGTTCTCGACTTTTCTTAAGTCTACCATATCCCTTTCAGGGGTCTGATTTGTCTTGTGTACCCCAAGTTTCGTCTCACTTAAAAACTACTTGTTTACAAAATCAGACACGAGCATCACATTGCACTACTGTGGAAAAATTGCTTACTTTCTCATATTTATCATGATTGGAAAATAAATCAGTTGGACTATAAATATTGTATTTAAATTTGAGAGTGATCCTAGAGCCATTTTTCACTTGTCTTGTTTGAAGCTCAAGCCCCAGGCAGTGGGACTGAAGCACATTACTTAGCTTTGTAGGGATCCCTGTGGCATGGGACTATAGGCAGTTTCTCTGCTTGCCACCTCTTCTTAATGCCTGCTCTGAACTTGCAGTTCCCTAAACATGTCCCATGATTCCCCTGAGGGCTGCATGCCCCAGGTACCTCTGGAAGACTTCTGTGTGTGTACCCCTTGGGGTATGTATTCTCCTGGTTGAGAGCCACTGACCTAGAGGAACCTCTCACAGGAGCAGTGGAGGGAGAGCATGTAGCTCTGGGTGGGAAGACTGTGAGGAGGAAAAAAGAACAGAATTGAAATTTTAGGGAGTATTGTAGGGAGAATTTTACCTTACTGCCAACTGAGGTGGAATACTTTTTTTTAAAAGCGTTCCATGCTAACATTTTGACAGTACATCACTAGATAGTGTGCTGTATCTGTACCATATTTTTTTTTCTTGCAACTTTGAAATTATTTTCAAGTTGTTCTCAGGCAGAGAAGCTTGAGGATTATTTCCATTCACCCTCACTTAGCTCTCCCTGGTTAGACACTCTATTATGGAGTTTATCTGAACAAGGCAGCATCCACAGTTCCAGCCATCAGAAAGGGGTGTGGCTAGGGCAGACAAAAAGGCCAAATCTGCTCTGCGCACATTGAATTCATTGAGTCAAAATCTGATGTGGCAATTTTGTGGATGAACAGAGGCTCATGATTCTGATAAAAAATGCTTTTTCCCTTCAGGCTAAGCAAACTAAAGCAAGACTTGACTCTGAATGCTCCTTGGTTGGGCTGTTTCGTATGTGTTATATACACTTACACATTCTCTTTTTCTGAGAAAGTCATGTATAATATTTACACCTTAACTACAACTTCTGCTGTTTGAACAAATTATCAAAGAATGTATTTAAAAATAAAACAACAATTTAAAGTTAAATAAGATTTGTTGCTAATAATTGGGCTAACTGCTGTACCTGTCAACAGAGAGTAGCAATGAAGGGCTTCTGATTTTCTGTTGTGGTGTAAATGCTTCCCCATTATATTCTTTACCATAAAAAAAAGACAATTAATGTACATTGCTAAGCTTCGCCACACAGAAATATTAAAATAAATCATCATAAACAGTAATTGTTAGATTCCCGTAAAGTGATGTGTTGTGTAAATTGCATCCAAAGTACAAGCAGGATAGGCCAAAGTTCAAAATCCATGTCTGTTGTTTGTATGTACTGTTAACATTCTAGACAAGGTACACAGGAGTTGCAGTACCTGCCTCCTTCATACAGAAGTTCCATGGACTTGACGCTAGTCCTAGAGACTCAGAAAAGAAAGCGTTTTGAGATGGTGGAGGAAACATATTTCCATCTGAAATATCTTAACCACGTTTATTCCATTAATTAACCTTTTGCATTCACTAGTAGGTTTTGCAAACATACGAGAGCTTGCTGTCATACTGGATTAGAACTGCTGGCACAAATCAAATCAGCTTACTCTTGCAAAAAGGTTATAAATGTCTAAGTACAGGCACAAAATGTGCACAACTTCCCATTATCAAAACAATGAAAAAACTAATAATTGTATTAGTGTAACTGTGTTAGTATGTAGACCACAGTCTGATTTCTCTTGTCAGGTGAACACTATACCAATCTCATCAAGTAAATAGGATCAAGTTGTATTTCTTCACTATTCTCATCCCTAGATGAAACTCTTTTGCCTAGTAAAGATCGTCTGTATTAGGTTTCATGCTAATCTTTCCCCTCTACAAATGTGGGTGGCATTAAGGATACAGCATGTCTCAAAGCCTGCAAAGCACTCAGCACCAGATGCAGGTGGAAAAGAGAGAAAAGATAGAACAGTGGTCCCCAACGCGGTGCCCGCGGGCGCCATGGCGCCCATCTGGGCATTCGTGGGCGCCCGCCGACAACCTGCGCCGGCCCCGCCCCCGGTGCACAGGAGGTGCCGGTGCTAGGCGCGCGACACGCACCGGCTCTGGGTGCGTGGCGCTCGGGCAGCCTCAGCTCCGGGGTACATGCGGGCGCGCGGTGCTCGAGTGGCGCCGGTGCCGGCCCCAGGTGTGTGGTTCGGGGAGCAGCGCCGGCCCACGGCACAAGGCGCTCGGGCGGCCCCACCCCCGGCCCTAGAGCACACGCCGGCGCCGTGTGCAAGGGCATCCCAGTCCCCTGGCGTGCCCCTGGATGTGCGGCCCCGCCCCCGGGCGCCCGGCGCGTGAGTGGCCCCACCTCCCGGGCGCCCGGGAGCCTCTAAAGGTTGGGGACCACTGAGATAGAAGATGATCTTTTATTGGTTACCTCAGTTATGAGCCTTCTGAGCTGAGAGCTTGGAAACTATTAATCTGCAAAGTTAAAAAGAACAAACATATACTACTTTTAAGGTGTTGAAGAATCTTAATTTCTAGTTGCATAATTACCATTGATTGCAGTAGAGAGCTACACAACTTAGCAGTTTTTGATTCCTCTATTCCTCTAAATTTTTAAACTAAACTAAAATAAAATACAGACCCTATATCAATCCAACAATAAAATTGCAAATTTAAATGGTTGAGAAACTCCATTTTAAATTTCTTACAGGAATATTCTCTTACTCTCAATATACACGTCTTATTTTTGCCAGATTAAATGTTTATCTCTAATAAATATATTGTGTACCATATAAGCAAGTTAAAATATCTGTGAAAAATTGTAATTAATTGCACACCTAGCATTGCATTTGTTTTGTGTAGGACTTGATCCAAAGGTACGTTCAATGTGTATAAACTGTGAAAACAGGAGCTTCTTATATAGAAGCTCTCTAGGATGTGGTTGATATATTTTAGAGTACCAAAAGTGGGGTAGGATTTAATAGTAATTTAAAACAGAATTAGCCTGAAACTTCTCAGAAAATGTCTAAATGGTATAGTTGTCCATTTTTACCCTATGTTCAGCAACAAACGAGTACAGTTATGTCCAATCTGGTTTTATGAAGACCATTTTTTAAAATTTATATAGCACCTGAGTTCTCTATTTACGTCTTGAAATTTTCAGAGTATAATGCTGCCACAAGAACATCTTATTAAAGACAATCATGCTGCAGCCAATGGGAGTTTTGTTTACAGGATTAGACCTTTCCATTAGTTATAACAGCCCTGGTAGGCAAATCATGTTAGTTGGAATGGTTTTAAATAATATAAGAAATTAGAGAATTACTTGTTCATATTTTTGCTTTTAAAAATGTTTAGCATCGAGATTTCCAAAACCGCTGGTACCCTTTGAGAAGCCAATGAAGTGGGTAACATCACCAGAGTCAACCAGTACTTTTGGTATGGTAAAATCTCTTATGTTTGCTGGGTTTATGCAGCATGAAAAACCTAGCAAAGTATCTGTTTGACAATATTATTGCTTGCTTGTTTTGAGGTAGTTGGCATGTTTTGATAGGAATGCAGTTTGCAATTCTGTTTACAATTCTCAAGAATGTCAGCTAAGCTCAAAAATTATTCTGAGAATTTTTTTGGTGCTATTGTAGAAAGTTCTTTTCCTTCTCCCTGTGGAGTGGCTTATTAACGATACCTTAACATTTAGTTAATACTGAAACAGACATGCTCCATTTTTGAAATACAGGTTGAACCTTTCTAGTCCAGCACCTTTCGGACTTGACAGATGCCAAACCAGAGAATTTGCCAAAACACAGGAGATAGTTTCTTGCCATTTCAACCAGAAAGGACATTGTCTCAACAACTTGATTACCTGCATCCTTCTTCAAAGACCTTTTAAGACTACACTTGAAAGAGAATCCTCTGAACTGTCATTCATGCTTAAATTTGACACTTTACACCTAAGCTTAAACAAAGACATTAATTATCTTACCCATTACAAAGATAGCTTCCCCAATTATCACCTCTAATATTATTAACTCAGACATTTACCTCCCCCGCCCCCCCAACCTCCTTCTGTTCTGAAATTTGATTTGTTCTTTTCATGTGTTCATTTTTTATTGTATCCTTTGGTATATGTGGTTGTGACAATTTCCTTCCACTATTTGATCTGAGGAAGTGGGTCTGGCCCACGAAAGCTCATCACCTAATAAACCATCTTGTTAGTTTTTAAAGTGCTGCATAGTTCTGTTTATTATGGCAAGTGGGTCTATTTTTATTTTTATTTATTTTGCTGAGGCGAATAAATGGAATAATGCTTGCGATGCTGCTTAATATTTGATTGTACTGATACACCCTATATAAGGATGTTAATATGATTATCTGGCTAATCGTATAGATGATACAATTTGTATTGTCTATACGAGTCGATAAGCGCTGCTGTTCTGAGCTGCAGTGGAGGTAGCTCCAGCAGCCAGCTCCGGAGCCACCTGTATTGCTGTTGTGCACCGGCTTTAACTACATTTAAAATGCAGAGGCACTGCTCAGTCCCGGCTCGCACTGAGTTCAGTAGCTCCTGTGCATGGCCATCCCTGGCTGCCGCAAACAGTATAGTGCCGGAGTAGCCTGTGTTCGTGGCGGCCATCCCTGGCAGCTGTGAGCAGAGACTGCTTGTTGGCAACAGCCCCTGTCTGTGGCCGGGGGAGGAGGAGTTGGGACCTCCCTGGTGGGACCTCTGCAGACAGGGGCTGCTTCCCAAGAGCATCCCCTATCACTCCTCCCTCCCCCTCTGATAGAGGCAGTGGGGTGGGGCAGGTGGTATCTCAGAGATGGTGCTGGGGGGAACCGGCTTTTAAGTCGGCTCCCTCCAGTACCAGCTCCTGCCCTCCCACTGCCTCTGAGAGGCAACAAGGGGAGAGAGTGTCGCAGAGAGCACAGGGCGAGTGGGGACTGCTTGAATCCCCACTCACCCTGTGCTCCCTGCGGCACTTCTGCTTTTGAAATGTACAGGAGCCCTAAAGCGCTGGCAGTGGGAACCGGCACCAGCAGGAACTAAAGCAGTCCCCGCTTGTGCCGTTTCCCGGCTGTGTCTCTGCCTCCCCTGCCCCCTGCTGAGATGGTGCTGGGGGGGGAGGGGAAACATGCTTAAAGCCAGTTTCCCCCAGCACCAGCTCCTCGCCCCTCCCCCCCACTTTTGCTGCCTCTCTCTGATAGAGGCAGCAAAGGTGGGGGAAGTGACTAGTCGAGTGGCTACTCGACTATCCGATAAGCATTTGCGTATCGGATTGTTGACTAGTTGCTAACATCCCCGACCCTATATAAGCATATGCCTACCCAAGGCTTATCTCTCTTCATAATGAAGTGTTAGCGTTGTTAAAAAATTTTGTTATATTGGCACAGGACCATAAGTAGATAAGTGTAAGCGTGTTTTTTATGCTTTAGCAGCATCACCAACCCTTCCATTGCTTACTGGGCTCTTAGAAGACACTTAGGGATAAATTAGAACTAAATACAGGCAGTCCCCGAGTTACGCGGATCCGATCCGCAGTTACGAACGGGGCCGTTCCTCTCCCTGGTCTCCAGCAGACCAGGGAGAGGAAGCAAAGCGGCGGAACACGTGGGCAGCGTGGTCTGCAGACCAGGGGGACGGGAGGGGGGGGGGGGGAGCAAAGCAGAGCCAAGCCGCGGAGCGCCCGGCCAGCTGACAGCCCAGACGCGTCTGGGCTGTCCGCTGCCCGCGTGTTCCGCCACTTTGCTCCCCGTCCCCCTGGTCTGCAGACCAGGGGGACGGGGAGCAAAGCAGAGCAAAGCCACGGAGCCCGAGGGCAGTAGGACAGCCACGGCGCGTCTGGGCTGTCCTGCTGCCCCTGTGCTCCGTGGCTTTGCTCCGGACACCTGTGGTACAGCAGCTGGGGCGCTGCCAGTTGGTCCCGTAGCGCCGCTCTGGGCGCTACTGGACCAACTGGGCAGCACCCCAGCTGTTCTGCCCAGGCGTCCTGATTCAGCCACTGCTGGTCAGATTCAGCAGCGGCTGAATCAGGACGCCTGGGGCAGAGCAGCTTGGGTGCTGCTGGGTTGGTCCAGTAGCGCCGAGGAGCGGCGGCGCTACTGGACCAACCCAGCAGCACCCCAGCTGCTTTGCCCCAGGCGTCCCCAAGTCAGCCGCTGCTGAAACTGACCAGTGGCTGACTACAGGAAGCCCCTGCCCTGGGCTTCCTGGAATCAGCCGCTGATCAGTTTCAGCAGCAGCTGACTTGGGGATGCCTGGGGTTCTTAAGTTGAATCTGTATGTAAGTCAGAACTGGCGTCCAGATTCAGCCGCTGTTGAAACTGATCAGTTTCAGCAGCGGCTGAATCTGGACGCCAGTTCCGACTTACATACAGATTCAACTTAAGAACAAACCTACAGTCCCTATCTTGTACGTAACCCGGGGACTGCCTGTAACAGCACAGAACATTGAGAGCCAGGACTAGTAGCTGTAAATAAACTCTGTGGGACAGTGGGAAACTTGGCCACACTCACAATAAGAAGGCATCTGGGTAACTAAAATCGTGCCGGATCGCATATGTTGCTAGACCAGAGAGTGCTGGACGAGAGAGGTTCAATCCATTGCTCTGTTCACTCGGTAAATATTAACAGTACGTGCCTTAAATCTTCAGCATTGATTTGCTATGAAAGAACTGCAGCTGGTACACTAAATGTTCAGAACCCTAGTACTGAAATACTTCCACCCCTAAAAAAAGTGTTAATTAAGTGAAATGAAATTGAATATTCTAACTTAGATTTAGGCTTAAATTTTCATAATTGTGCATGTGCAATTTCACACACATTTTGTGCAGAGTTACTTCATAAAATTATGCTTGCACACTTTTACATGCATGTCTTCAAAAATTTGAGCCTTAAGCCCTGGTCCTGCAGATGCATACCCATATTTTAACTTCAAAAACACGAGTTGTTACGTTGAAGATTACTTTTTTAATAGATTTCTTACTTATCTATTTAAAGTGTATAAATGTTTGTGGGAGTGAAGTCTAAGTTTGAAAATATATGTAAGAGTAGAGATCTTATATCTATAAAAGTAAAACATTTATACCTGTAAGAAGTTAGATTTTTAACTAACTTTTTCAGAGAAAAAAACATAATACTTCTTGACGTAGTAAGACTCTTAAGAGAGATCAGGATTCTACTAACACTAAATGTGTAGTTCGATTTTTACGGCCAAATTACTATCTTAGTTAAAAACATGTTAGCAGGCATAAGCGGTGTTAAAAGTGTGCATCTGCTTAGTTCCTTCACTTTCTCTGATGGAGAAAATATTCTGGTGTGACAGCTAAAATAAAATGTGGTGTTTCGCTTAAGCAAGGTGAAGAGTTTATCCTGAATTGATAGATTTTAGTCACTGCACATCTTATTTAGCCAAAATGTACTAGGTGCTGTGCAAAAGTATGACGACATAGTTCGTGACCTTAGGAATTTACCGTATAAAAAGATGACGTAAACAGGACACAGATACGTATGGTATACAAGTAATGCAGTATGTGAGGATGTGCCTTTGCCCTTTTTAGTGGTCCTGAAGCTTTTTACAGGGGTGGATAGAATACAACAATATGTGTCACAGAATCCTGTTTTCCTGCCCTCTGCTGACTAAAGCAATAACTGGATACCTGTGCAATAGGTTGGAGAGTACATCTGGGAACATACAAATTTAGGGCTTCTGTTCAGAAGAGGAAGCTTCTTCTCATATCAGCCTGTTGAAACTTGGGGTGATATACAGTTCTTATCAGGCTTTTCAAGATCACATATCTTCTCACTCAGCATCATGGCCAGATTTGTTAAAAGGCCAAGCTGTATCCAGAGGTTATCTGAGTAGGTGACTAATTGCATTAACAGTAATTAGGGATTAGGGCATATGCCACAAATCCTCAGGCAGCCTCTGCAGCTTCCCTGTTTAAAGACGTGTTTCTGAGATTTGTAAAGCAGCACCATGGGGTCAGTCCATACCTCTACGAGATGTTATTCCTTAGTTGAGGTGTTGAGAACAGGTGTTGTGTTTTTGCAGAGCTGGATGGCAATCCTTATATAAATCGACTTGCAGCACCCATCTTGTACACATCAAATTACTGATTGCGACTCACCAGAAGCAGAAGACATGTGGACAGTAGCTCCAAGAAAAAAACTCTTACTTAACCTACAATAACTGGGTTCTTTTAAGATGTATTCTTCATATATGTTCTGTAATCTTTATCACATGTGGATTCTGTATTGGCAAAGCAAATTGAAGAGTGATTGAGACTGCTTTTCCCTCAGCATGAGACCATGAGGGTGCATCCCCAATGGGTGCTGTTGGCTAAAAGATTCCAATTGAAAATGCATGGTACATATATGTACCAGAAGCGAAGTACGTATGGACAACACAACTTGAACCACAGTTACTATTGTGTAAATAAGGGGACGAGGGTTAAATTAGCTATAAAAATTCAACATATTTGTTATGTATTTTAATGTTGTGAGAGCTACTTTCTTCGTGGTTACATAATGAATTATATTTTCGTAGGCTTCACTCCTCTCAAGGAGCCAAGGAAATTACTTTAAATACTTTGGTGTGATCATAACCTATTTTACATGTTCAGTAGAATATCTAAGAACATATTGTATGTGTAAGACTATAGTAATGAGAGATTGAGTATCAAAGCTGGCCTGGATCCGGCTCCCAAGGCTCAGGGCCCCTGCCACCATTGGGAGCCTGTGCTGGCGCTCTAGCCCTCTTTCCACCCCCCTCCCACTACCCTCCTGTGGGAGCATACAAAATCTACTAGGCTGGGCCCCCCCCTAGGCTCTGGTGTGCAAGGGGAATATGGGGCTACGTTAGTGAGGGCTTCTTTTTCTTCTCGTGTGTGTGGCCCCCACCTTATTTTTCTGTGGGTCAGTGGGCCCTGACTCCAAAAAGGTTCTCCACCCCTGCTTTCATTACTTCCCTTTCTAAAATAAATGTAGGGTCTCCAATTAATCTGTATTGTTGGACTCAGAACGCTTCCTTGGTAAACTTTCCATTCTGTGCTTATTTTCTGTTTGTAGCTATTGTTTGAGTTTCTTCTTCTATTTTCAGTTTTTTACCTTTTAGACTGCAATGTTATTGATTGCCTTAGTGGATATAGTTGTTACTGCAATGTGGATTGGACCTAAAACGCCACTACCTCTTCATGAGAGAATGGTCATTCATCTTTGTGGCCCCAGAGACTAAGTGCTTCAGATTAAAAACAAAAACCTAAATGCTTTTGCTTTTAGCTTGTTTAAGTTATCGATTTCCAGTTTATTTAAATCTTCAAAATAACCCTTCTCGCTTGCTATTTTATTTCCATTAGAACTATGTCTACAGTACAGCATATGACGTCATAATTTATATCACTCACGGGTGTGAATAAGCCATCCTTCTGAGTGACACATTATATGATGTACGTACTGGTGCTATGGACAGTGCCATGTTTGGGGTCGATCTTAGCTAGCTAGCCAAGCATAGCTGCTGCCTCTCATGAAGAGCTCTCTCCCATCAGGGAATATTCATCAAACATACTGTGGTCATCAGTGCATCTGCACTGCTGCAGCGCTGTATGTGTAGACAAGCCCCGGTTTAGGTTCACGCTCTTGTGTTTTGGCTATACTTAAAAATACAAATACACCATCCTTTATTGAATGCCAGCCAGTTTTCTTTAATTAATTCAAAGTTTTTATGCATGTAAATCTTTACAAAATCTTGATCTGAAATTTGTACATTATATTGATGACATATGCATGTCTGAATATGTTTTAATTACTGGACTTGCTGAAACTATTCTATTATGTATAAATAGTAGTTCAGTGAAGCAGGGACTTCAAAATGGGTTTCCCACATCCCAGGTGAATTTCCTAGCCATCAGGCTGTAGTCATTTTCACTCTTTCCCTGGCCTAGTGGTTATCTCTTGTTATGAATTGTCACGCTGATCGACGTGGTGTAGTCATTGGGCCAGGGAAAGAGTGAAAATGGCTGTGACCTGGTGGCTTTGTTTTGACATTATAGTCAAGCTGTTTAGAGGTAGCTCGTGAGTGTGAGTGCCAACTTCAGGGCAGTCTGCCAAAGAAAAGGGCACAAACCACAAAACAGTTACATATTCTATAATTAGATTTCATCAACTAAGTAACAAGTGTGATCTCCTAAAGAAGTGGCTCTCAACCTTTGCAGTTTTCTGTAACACTTTCAGGAGTCTGATTTGTCTTGCATATCCCCAAGTTCCACCTCACAAAGTGAAGCCTTACCTCACTTACAAAATGAATCCTAAAATACAAAAGTGTCACAGCAATTTCTGAGAGCATGCTGACTTTCTCATTTTAAAATCAGTTGGAATATAATGTGCTTATATTTCAGCAGATAGTACATAAAGCAGTATAAACAAGTCCCTGTCTACCTGAAATGTTAGTTTATACTGACATTGCTTGTGCTTTTTATGCAGCCTGTTGTAAAACTAGGCAAATACCTAGATGGGTTGATATACCCCATTGGGTACATATACCTCTGATTGAGAACCATGACCCTGAAGCACGATAACAGCCTTTACATAGACAAGCTTCTTCCGCACTTTGGTCTATCTTGGCAGGCAGCCAAGCCTGCCTTTTGTGATAGATGGCCCCTTTAACCAAAAATCACAATAGTCAGGTTACCCTAGTCTGAAAGGATTGCTCATTTATCCTAGGTCATTTGCACTTCTGATCTCAAACCAAAGACAATGCTTGTAGCTAATTGTCAAATACTAACTAAAGATTTATTTATTATTGGGGAGGGGAGAGAGTACTTTACAAAAGTAAAGCAGGTAAACATACACACACAGATGAGAGAGTCTTAGGTTCCAAAAGGTGTTAATAGCTGCTATAAAATGCAAGACCTATATTTCTTCTAGGGCTAGCCCACACCAAGCAGCTTGGGGATCCTTTACTTATGCATAGAAATACTGCCGTTTCCGAATTCCAAACACCACAGTGCTAAAAAAAAAAAATTGACGGAGTTTTATCTCTTTCGCCCAGACCTCAAACAGATGGGACAAGACTGTCCTATCTCTACTTCATGGATATTGGAAAAAGCCGTCAGCAAAATCTTTTGTTCATTGATTTCCCACAATGGCGTGTCTTGACATCTATAAGTCTCCTTTCATTGGGGGGAAGATGGCACCTCTTGTTATAAACTGGCATTTCACACTTGGTTATTCTTCCCTGATTGTGGGCGTTTATAGTCTTCACAACATTTTTGTAGTAAGGGAGCGAACACTTAAATGTTACTGTGTAACATGGGATACCTATTTAAGAAATAAGATGAATACATGCAGTGTCCTACAAGCATTTTATAAAGTCTAAATAGTAAACACATTCTTACAGTTTTAATATCTATTCTAATAGTGCCAACACTTAAGTGAGCCAGATTGATTTCCGCTTATGCGTTTGTCTGTGTTCACGGAAGCCTAGAGGGCAGTTATCATTTTGATTTTTTTTTTGTTTGATCAAAACTTTTCTGGCAATCTTGACGCACATTCATGAATATTTTTGTGTTGATTGAGACTGTTTTAAATTTTGTCCTGCTCGGTCATATTCTTGAGCATATTTGTGGAGGAAGTCTTCCCATATTTTATTTTTCTGGTTCAGTTGCAGGGCTAGGGAAGTAAAATGTAATTCTATTGTCAAACTATAAATCACGCAGTGGGGAAAACCAATAAAATAGATTATCTGCAGCTGTGCTGATGATCTAAATATCAAACTAGACTGTCAGTGACTTCTTAAAGAAGACTAATAACTGTGATAATACGAGTTATGGGAATTAAGAATGTAATCTGGATGATGTACAGGAATACAATAAGATAGAGTTGACTGCATTGCTAAAGCTATATTTTAAATGGGCATTATCAAAATTGACAAGTTCAAATTTGGAGACTTAATTTTAATCATGTGTTCTAAATGGATTTTATTTCTAAGATTCTAGATTGACAGAAGTTTTAAAAAATGAATTTTTTAAATGCTTTCATTGTTTACCCTGTACTTTTTGTAATTTTTTATTTTTTTTTATTTTTTAGCTTTGGCTATGAAAATCTGTGAGTCAGTCAGTCTCTCAGGTGTTTAATACAACAGTGTTTTGGTTTTCAAACTGTACAGTGAATATGTTCTTTAAAAACACCAAAGAATTTCTGAAAATTGTTGATACTTCCATTGATATATGATTTTATAAAATCTTTACTTTTTTAATCAAACTTAAATTTGGGACCAGTTTAGTTTGTTCATTATTGAACCATAAAAAGGTTTAAGTTTTCTCTCCTGATCCTGAGAAATGTTTTAACCTCTAAGGTCAAGGCCACAATGCTGAACAGATGGTGAGCAAGTTTGGCTCTTAGAATAAGAGCTCTATTTATGAGCAGGTAGAAGAAGAGAGATGACATTATATGTGATGTTGGTTCCTGTACTACTAGAGATCGTAAGTTTTACTTTAGGTTGTTACATCCATTTTGATTTGTTTAGTTTTGTTTCCTCATTCATTAAAATATCATGTACTAAAATGAAATCATTGCTACCATTAGAGATGTTAAATATCAGTTAATTGAATAGTTGAGTAATCTCATGAATTCTTATCGGCTAGTTGACTATTCTATAGTGCCTGGGGGTGGGGCCAGCAGCAGCATGGGGTGTCAGGCGGTAGCTAGTCCACGAGGGGAGCCATTTTAAAAACCAGCTCCTCTTGCGAACCAGCTGCTTGTTGTCCTGTGCTGCTACCACTGATAAAGAGGCAGCAGCGTGGGGTGGAAGCAGCCCCTGTCTGTGGTGGGGTGGGATCTGAGCTCCTGGACCTGGCGCAAATCAGAACTGAGCTGGGCTGCCTGCTCACCTGGCTCCCTAATACACTTTAAATGCAGAGCCACAGCAGGGGTAGGTCTCGCACCCGGCATAAGCCGGAACTGAGCCGGGCTGCTGGCCAGCCTGCTAAAAAATGTACTGGTTGGGGGGAGGTAAATGCGTGTAGTCTATAGCATTAACCTACAAGCTTTTGCTTATTGGTTAATCAACTATATTATTATATCCCTAGCTACCATCAGACCAGATCGGATCATAATTGCATATTTTTGTCCTTTTAAATCTTGAAACCATTGTTCAAATTTTGTTGGCGATGGTAGCTTGCCAGTGATAATCCGCTGGTAAGGATGCTGTTTTCTGACTCGTCCTGTGTTCTTAACACATGTCATGCACCTTCCCTGACCAGTCAACACTGGTGTCTGGGAAGTGTCCCTGGTGATCCACGGGCACTTGTGTAAACATAGGAAAATAGCCCTTTTTGTTGATGGCTCCCTGGCAAGTTGGGATAGTACCAAAATATGTGCTTCTCTATTGCCCCACAGCAGTTTGGGAATCTTGTTGCTGCAAATCCATCCACTGTCTTGCACATTGCTGAGGTTCACAGTGCTGCATAGCTGGCTACTACTTGCATGGTAATGGTCTCCACTGTGGATTTTCCACTTCCAAAAGTATTTCCCTCTGAGGCTCTGACCAGTGGTGATCCAGTGTTGCAGGTTTCCATGATGTGATTGCAATTCTCATTCTAGTGTGTCTGTGCTGGGGGGCAGGAGAGAGTTCCTCATATATATCTAGGAATGTGGCCTTTCTGCAGCGACTGTTCAGAGAGCAGTTATCAGCGGTTTGCTATCAAACCGGGGTAACACATCAAGCAGTGTTCCACAAGAGTCTGGCACTATTCAGTGTTTTCTTTAATGACTTGGATAATGGAGTGGAAAATATGCTTATAAGATTTGCAGATGACACTGAGCTAAGAGGGTTTGCTAAGGATATGTGCTCGTATTTTGGAGGACAGGATTAGAATTCAAAAAGACCTTTTTTACCTGAGGGTTTGCTGAACTCAGAACCCTTGGTAACTTTACTCTTTGCGAAGGAAATAAATTAGTAGGTTCATAGCACATTCTGCCGATAGTTGATGCAAGCAGGCAAACAAAAGATCTTACAGATTCTACTTTATTCATTTAGTCTTAAGCATTTACACATGTGTGCGTCAGGTTAGGAAAGCATCCAAATTACTCCCAAATTCATGTTTATCCAGTCTTGAGATTTCGAGTGGATTTCAGTAGCCACCTGGAGATCGGACTTCCATCTGCAGAGGAACTTGAGAGGAGTTCATTTGTCCACACTGTCATGGATCATACTATGATTCACATATTTCTGAGCTAAGATTTTTCTCTTTTTGTACCTAGTTTGTTAATATAAGAGTTTGAACATTAAAGCAAACACTAAACAAACTAAAAACAAACAAAAAAATCCACACTGTTGTGCTGGAGCTAAGTTAAATGTGGTGCAGTGTGACGTTTCTTAACTGCAGTGTGAAGTCTTCCATCTTGTAAAACTGCCTGCCTTGGCAAAAAACTCAAGTCAGAAGAGCACCGGTCAGATGTACTCACTTCCCTTCTTTCCTTCTATCATGTGAGTTGTGGTAAGGCTTCAGAAACTGCCTTTTTTTAGCTGCTTTTAGCACTGAGCATAATAATTGGTATTCCAGCTGTGGGCAGTAGTCTTGGTGTGTTACTGAGTGCTGGGCTATCAGAAATGTTCACCTCCTAACACTTGACAAATTGGAGAACTGGTTTGAAATCAACATGATAAAGTTAAGTAAAGATAAGTGCAAAGGACTGTACTTAGGAAGGAAAAAATAAAGTAATTATCTGGGCTGTATTACTGCAGACAAGGATTTGGCGGGTACAGGGGTTCATTAATTCAGTATGATGCACTTGTTACAAAGTCTAGTATTATTCTAGGGTGTATTAGGAGTGCCATATGTAAGCTGAAGGAGGCAACTGTCCCACTCTTCTTGTCACTGGTACAACTTGGCTAGAATACTGTGTTTGGTTCTGGGCCCTACTACACTTTCAGAAAGATGTGGACAAATTGGAGAGAGTCCCGAGGAGAGAAATGAAAAGGATTAAAAAAAAAATATTTAGAAAAACTGTTCTGTGAAGAAAGACCGAAAAACCTGGCATGTTTAGCCTTAAGTAAGTCTTCAAATACGTTGAAGGTTGTTATAAAGAAGACGGTAATTAGTTCTGTGTGTTCACTGAACGTAGGAGAAGTAGTAATGGGCTTACTGCAGAAAGAGGTTAGATATTAGGGAGAACTTTCTAACTATGGAGATAGTTAAGGACTGGGTTAATCATTTAAAGGACGTAGAATCCTCATGATTGGAGGATTTAAGACCAGGTTAGGCAAATGACTGTCAGAGGATGGTCTAGGAAGTTTACTTGGCCTTGCCACAGTGCAGGGGGCAGGATTAGCTAACATTTCAAGGCCCATTCCAGCCCAGCCTTACTATTAATTTTGTTCTAAAATAAATTTGTAAGTTTAAAGTTCTGAAGTAGAATTGGAAGAGAAAAAGAAGAATGTTCCATTGTTTTAGATGCCAGTCTGGGATTTGGGAGAACTGGCTTCAGTTCCCAGCTGTACCTCAGACCTCCTGTGTGTGTTCGTGTTCCTCATCTGCAAATTGGGGAATCAAGAGCTCAGTTACTTTGGAGGCACACTATAAGCACAGAAGATAGCTCTATTCTTTGCTCTGGCAAAGCCTCAGAAGCGGGGGAACCCGCCGCTGCTGCGGCTTTGCTTGTGGTGACCCTGATCTACTGGGGATCGTCTCCAGCAGACCAGGGGCACCGCGAGCAAAGCCGGAGCCGTGGCGGGGTCCCGCACTTCTGAGGCTTTGCTCTGGCAAAGCCTCATAAGCGCGGGACCCCGCCGCGGCTGCGGATTTGCTCCCAGTGCCCCTGGTCTGCTGGGGACCGTCTCCAGCAGACCAGGGGCACCAGGAGCAAAGCCGCAGCGGTCCCGCGCGAGAGCAAAGCCTCAGAGGCGAGGCACCCTGCCGCTGCGGCTTTGCTCCCCGTGTCCCTGGTCTGCTGGGGCGGGGGGGGTGCAGCTAGTGTGGCCCCCCCCCCCCCCAGCAGACCAGGCTTTTGTTGTGGACCCTGGGGCAGAGCAGCTGGGGTGCTGCCGGTTGGTCCCGCAGCGCCGCTCTGGGCACTACTGGACCAACCCGGCAGCACCCCAGCTGCTCTGCCCCAGGCGTCCTGATTCAGCCACTGCTGGTCAGTTTCAGCAGCGGCTGAATCAGGACGCCTGGGGCAGAGCAGCTGGGGTGCTGCTGGGTTGGTCCAGTAGCGCCGAGGAGCGGCGCTACTGGAGCAACCCAGCAGCACCCCAGCTGCTCTGCCCCAGGCGTCCCCAAGTCAGCCGTTGCTGAAACTGACCAGCGCTGACTACAGGAAGCCCGAGGCACAGTTGCTCTGCCCCGGGCTTCCTGGAATCAGTGGCTGATCAGTTTCAGCAGCAGCTGACTTGGGGTTCTTAAGTTGAATCTGTATGTAAGTCAGAACTGGTGGTCAGTTTCAGCAGCGGCTGAATCTGGACGCCAGTTCCGACTTACATACAGATTCAACTTAAGAACAAACCTACAGTCCCTATCTTGTACGTAACCCGGGGACTGCCTGTACACACAACATGCAAATGTGATATATCTTAGAAAAATGATCAGACTAATGAGTTTTTTTTAATTCGGAAGTATGTTTGAGGACATGTCGTCATGTATGTTCTTCAGGGAAGGAACCTCATTTTCACACTTATGTATTAAATACCAAGCACACTTTTGTGACTACCATGCATAAATATAGAAATGTGTTGCTTTTCCTTGTGTACTCACCCTAAATGGTCTGTGTCTTATAAAATCATGAGTGGTGTGGAGAGGGCAGATAAAGAAAAGTTATTTATTAGTTCCCATAATAGAAGAACTAGAGGACACCAATGAAATTAATGGGTAGCATGTTTAAAACTAATACAAGAAAGTTCTTCACACAGCGTGTCGTCAACCTGTGGAACTCCTTGCCAGAGGAGGCTGTGAAGGCTAGGACTATAACAGAGTTTAAAGAGAAGCTAGATAATTTCATGGAGGTTAGGTCCATAAAAGGCTATTAGCTAGGGGATAGAAATGGTGTCCCTGGCCTCTGTTTTGTCAGAGGATGGAGAAGGATGGCAGGAGACAAATCGCTTGATCATTGTCTTCGGTCCACCCTCTCTGGGGTACCTGGTGCTGGCCACTGTCGGCAGACGGGCTACTGGGCTAGATGGACCTTTGGTCTGACCCAGTACGGCCGTTCTTATGTTCTAATACAGCTAGTCCACATACACGAATTTGTCTGCCACAGCCTTTCAATTAAGGATCCTGGTTCTTTATCTTTGCTCAGGGTTTTGGATCCAGAGGTTCTGGGGTTAAGTCTCCATTTATATGTAATACACGTATAGTTAATATGGAGTGTCGTCTTATGTTACCACTTTGAATGTTTTTTGTTCTCATTGTAGCACTTTGTGTGGCGATCATGCAAAACATAGTCCAGTAGCACTGAAGACAGTTGTTTAAATATTTATTTTCTTTAAATCATCCTCCTTGTATTATACAATATTCAATAGTCAGATGTAAGAGTAGTATCAAGTAAACTGAATCATTGGGTAATTATAGAAATTTCTCAGATTTTAAGGGAGGGACATAATCTAGGTGTCACTAAATTTCCCAGAGGAAGAGCTTTGTGTATCTCTCAAAAACTTGTATCTTTCACTAACAGAAGTTGATCCAATAAAAGATATTACCTCACCTACCTTGTCTCTCAAAAATCCTGGGACTGACATGGCTACAACAGTGCTGCTTATAAAATTCTCTGCACACTTCCATAGTTTCTGTTAATTGTTTTATATGTCTTAGAGGGGTAGCTGTGTTAGTCTGAATCTTCAAGAACAACAAGAAGTCCTGTAGCACCTTATAGACTAACAGGTATATTGGAGCATAAGCTTTCGTGGACAAAGACCCACTTCGTCAGATGCATGTAGTGGAAATTCCAGAGGCAGGTATAAATATACAGGCATAAGAAAGGTATATTTATACCTGCCTCTGGAATTTCCACTACATTCATCAGACGAAGTGGGTCTTTGCCCATGGAAGCTTATGCTCCAATATATCTATTAGTCTATAAGGTGCCACAGAACTGCTAATTGATTTATGTATGTCTTTGTGCACAGCACCACAAATATGCAGAATGTTTTATGGATGTAAATATCTTTTTTTCAGAAATGGTGTTGAATCACTTTTTTTCTTATGTTGTCTATATCATGTGGCTACTTTGCTAAGCCCCCTTTCTTTGGTAACTGAACTAGTAAACGTGGTGCAGTGTATATTTAGCAAATCTTTCCATGTTTTGATTGTTACCACATTCAGAAATCATTTGTATTATGTGCAACAAATGGCTGAAGTGTTTTGTTTCTAGTCACGATCAGCTGGTGTTTTGGCTTTTCCTGCCTGAAATATCTAAGGAAATGACTTGGCAATCAATGAACTTGTTCACTAAACATTATCGTCTAAAATGTTTGCTGTACTTCAGTCTCATTTTTAGGTTTTACAGATCTTCGTGCTTTTATTGTCTGAGGCTATCTCAGTGAGTAAAGTTGACAATTAGTTAGCTCTCTTGCCCATCCTTAGCATTTACAGGCAGTCCCCGACTTACGCAGATCCGACTTATGTCGGATCCGCACTTATGAACGGGGCTTTTCTCGCCCCGGAGCTCGCGGGCAGCAGGACCGCCCAGAGCACAGCTGTCCCGCCACCGCGTCCTCCGGGGTGAGAAAAGCTGCTCCGGGTCTCCCTGGTGTGCTGGGGGGGGACTCCCCAGCACAGCAGGGAGACCCGAGCAAAGCCGCACAGGCGGCGGGACACCGCTGCCCGTGCGGCTTTGCTCCTTTGCCCCGGAGCAAAGCCGCAGAGGTGGGGGACCCCGCCACCTGTGTGGCTTTGCTCCGGGGCAAAGGAGCAAAGCCGCACGGGCAGCGGGGTCCCGCCGCCTGTGCGGCTTTGCTCGGGTCTCCCTGCTGTGCTGGGGGGCACTCCCCCAGCACAGCAGGGAGACAGGAGCAAAGCCGCAGAGGCAGCGGGACCTCTGCGCCTCCGCAGCTTTGCTCGGGTCTCCCTGGTCTGCTGGGGGGGGAGGGGACACAGCTAGTGTGCCCCCCCCCCAACAGCAGACCAGGCTTTTGTTGCGGGATGCCTGGGGTAGAGCAGCTGGGATGCTGCCGGGTTGGTCCTGCGGGGACCTACCCGTCAGCGCCCCAGCTGTTCTGTCCCAGGAGTCCAGATTCAGCCGCTGTTGAAACTGATCAGCGGCTGATTCCAGGAAGCCGGGGACAGAGCAACTCTGCCTAGGGCTTCCTGTAGTCAGCCGCTGATCAGTTTCAGCAGCGGCTGAATCTGGAGCCAGTTCCGACTTACATACAAATTCAACTTAAGAACAAACCTATAGTCCCTATCTTGTATGTAACCCGGGCACTGCCTGTATTATATAAAGTCCACCTCCTTCAGGATTCTCAAATAAATGTTATCTAGTTTCTGTGCATCTTATCCAGCAGTCCAGAATTTTTCCATAGCATAGTCCCTTTCCTTTTCATGGACATTCCTATAAAGGATTTTAGATTAGGTTACTTTTCTGATAGACACGGAAAATACTTTTGGTTCCTTTGTTTTGTGTGTTTAAAACCCTCACTGTCCTGATGATGACTATCTTGGCAAGTGATTTGCTGGCTTTGCCTTGACAGGCAGGTCGGAGAGAAACTTGTGTTCTGGATTGATGGATCTGAGGCACAGAAACTAACTTTCAGGTAAGAAAATATCCTTCAATCTGTGTATGGTAGGGATACCAGATCTAGAGTATTCGTATTTTCCCTAACCGTTCATGTTATTTCCTCTCCCTTTCCCACCAACCACTATTAAACAAACTGCTAATGATATATTTTCTGTTCTGCTTTGGAGGAGAAAATTAAATTATGACTAGGACAGTATCTGTAATTATTCTTTCTTACAAAATACACTTTAGATTTTTTTAACACTTTTTCATGAGATTTATTGCCTGTCTGTGTCGTATCTCTTTATGGAGCATCCATCTGCCTACAAATTATTGCCAGTTGTCGATTGCAGGATTATAGTACTAAAGATTGCTGCTAATTTTTTTTAAATAAAATTATATCAAATTATGACTTGGATTACAAGTAGACTCTGCATAGTTCTATAAGTCTGCCAATTTCATTGTACCCTTATTTCTAAATAGTTTGTTGACTCAGAGACTAACACTAGTGCTTCTTTTGTGACTAGGGTTGCCAGATGGTTTAACAAAAAATACCGAACACCCTCTCCCCCCACACACAAAAAGGGGGGGGGGGTAGACCAACGTTGTTAAAACAGCAACCAAAAAAAAGCATGGCACCTTTAAATAACCTCACTCCCCTGCCCCCTCCAGACAGGGCAGGGGAAAGTTGTCCCCACGGGACTTCCGTCTGAGGGAAACAGGAAATACGGGACATTTCACATGTCCAGTATTTTTTTTTTACACCGGACGAGGAACCCGAATAACGGATAGTCTGGGCGAAACTGGACACCTGGCAACCCTATAAATTGTGGCTAATGTCCTGAATAATTCCCAGCTCTCTCTCATCTAACCATTTTTCTTCCAGTTGAAAGGAAAAGACTTGGATCTAAACTTACTGAATATTGTTTGAAGGAGTATAAATCAGCCACAATCAGCTGATTATGTCACTTGCTGATCTAGGCAAAAATTGTTTTGAAACAATTTATTAGATATAAACATGGACATAACTTCTTAGTTCAAGAGAAGTTGTTTAAAAATCCTCATTTCCCTAGTTGATTGCTGGGCCTCAGTTATTAGAAAACACAGAAGTTCTCTTTCCATTTCTTTCCTGCTGCTGCTGCTGAAAGACACACACTGGTGTCTCCTTCAGTTGTGTGCTTTAGGCAGAGAGGCTGGTGAAAAGCTCTCTTGAAATCTGATGCCAGGGGCTGTTGTCAGTTTTGAGACACATATACTCTCTATTTGTGGGTTGCATTTATACTATGAAGGTAACTTTTAAAACTGAAGCTTATGCATGAATGTTCTGGAGGTTTCTGGCTTTTTTTTTTAATTTAAATAGAAAAAATTGAACACCCTTTGTTTGAAATCTTACACAACAATACTAAAGGTAAAACAATTTGCCACTTTCTTGTGTTTAAAAACAATAATCAAATTGTAGCTTTTATCCATTGTGCTATGCTTTGAAAATTCAAAAGGTCAAAAACCAGCTCTTATAGATGTGAAATGTATTTAAATTTTTTAATTTAAATGTAATTGGTCTTTCAACTGTTGGGGACTATGTAGCTGATCAGATAGTATCATTAATATGATTACAGTCTCACAGATGTCTTTACTTTAAAGCAGTGGTTTTGTATGCTACAAAGTGACTGTACAAAAATGGTATTCTGGAGTTTCATGGTGATAGTGCCTTAATTATTCTAGTTCAAACTTGCTTAGTGTTAAAAACGTTTCTTTTTCTGACAGCCTTAAACTCAGCCTTGGGCCTGAGAATGAAGCTAGTTCTTTCCTTCTTAAGTATCATCTGTAATAAAGATTCTACAGGTATTAGCCCAAGTAGAGATGTGCATGTTCGAGCATGGTTGGGTGATTAATGTTCCCATGTGGTTTTTATGTAATGCAATTCCTACAGTCTTGTTGGAGCAACCTGTAGGAGAGAGTTATCCTGGCCATTGCTTGGTTAATAAGCCCAATTAGATGTATTCTTGTATAATTGACCTAGGCCTATATTTGTTTCTATTTACTGCCTTTAATGGTATATAGAAATACCATACTTGTTTCGTATTCCAATAAAATTGAAGTGTGATTAGACTAACTTTCTAATTTTATTTTGACCTATCTAGAGAAGTTGGAAGCTGCCCCACCGTCCCCAGGACAGCTGAAACACGGTAAAAGAAAAAAATACTTAATGAATTTAGTCAGTTGTTGTCTGTGTTCTTTCATTACTCATTTTCAATACTTTTGTCTTATTTCCAAAACTGCAGGTTTATTCTAATTTCTCCTGTCATCAATGAGTAGAGCCATGCAAATTTGAGGACATTCACTTTATGTCCGTGGGTATCCACATCCGCGGATATGGATGTGGATATCTGTGTTTCATTTTTACAAATGCAGATGCGGATACAAATTTGGTATCCACGCATGGCTCTATCAATGAGAGCTACCTACATATTTTTCTTGGAGACTAGTGAGAGAACCTACATCGGGAGTGCACTGAGGCATGGAAAAAGCATCTGCAGCTACCTTTGCTTCTGTTTTCATAAAACCTTAAATGAGAAAATAAGATATTTTTGGTGTCTTACTGTTCCTAATGTCTAGTTTACCAAAACTATCATTACATAGGAAAATAAATTCAAAGCCAATATAGAACAGTGTATTGGTGGCAAGCTCTGTTTGATATGGTAGGATTTCTTTTTCCAGCTCTAAATTTTAATGACCAGACAGGTTCTTTTTCTTGTCACTGACCTCTTGCAATATTAGTTCAAGCCTTATTTAATGCTCTCTTTACAAACATTACAGATATAAATACAGGTGTTGGATAAAATTTCTGAGAATTTAGGAGTCAAGTCAGCCTGGTTACAACACAGTATTCTCTCCTTCAGACCAGTGGTTCTTAAAGTGTGGTCCGCAGACCACTAGTGGTCTGCAACTGTCTTGCAGGTGGGTCATGGGCTCGGTACTTGCCCCCCCCTGCAACAGGGAGACTGCGCTAGTGCTCCAGTTCCACCCCCTATAGGTTGGAGCGCCAGTGCTAGCTTCCCGCTGCTGGGGGAGGGAAGAGAGGGGAGCCTTGAAGGCTAGATCTGGTTTGTAGGGGATGGAAGTGGCTCCATGTGCTACTGCTCCCTTTCCTTCCAGCTGGGGGAATGGCAGTGCAGGAAGCTGCTCTCTTAGAGGCTTTCACTGTTGCTCCCACTGGCTGGAATCACAGCTAGTGGGAGCAGCAGGGGCAGTGCCTAGGAGCAGCAGGAGGCACGGAGCCAGGTAAGTGCCCCCTACTCTGCCCCCATGCTCTCCCACCACTACAGCCACTGAGGGGGGCAGGACTCAAGCCCAACACCCTGTGCCCCCTAGGCAAATTCCCTATCTCCTAGGCTACTCTAGAACCCACCCCACCTCCCTACCTTTGGAGGGTCCCTTACGCAGCCTTTTCCTCCCTCCCAGAACCTCCCCCCCAGCCTGCTCCTGTACCCTACCTTCCACCCACATCCTTCTGTACCCATTTTGTCATCATAGATGGGTGGCTGGTGGTCCGCGGAAAGGTTTGTGTTGGGTGGGGTGGGCATGGACAAAAACTTTGAGAACCACTGTTGTAGTCCTAGCTTTGGGAGCAGGGTCAAAATATTAGGGGCTAAGATTCAGAGCATTTCTTTTTTGGCAGACTTTGGTAAGTAAATTATTTCCTAACTTGGGAGAACAGGTTTCTCAGCAGTTCTTCCTTTCTTACAGAAGTAGGATAATCATCTATGTATGGGATGGTGGTGAGGGAATGCAAAATAAAAACTATTTGTGTAATATTAGGTTGAAATATTTAAATTTTTAACTGTGATTACATCTAGTTAGTGTTCATCTTCCATAAAAAAAATATAGGAAACAGATTTTCTGGCAGGAATGTTTGCCAAAGCAATTTATTTTTAAGCAAATATTGCAAATAATTCATGGAAAGCAGATTTCAGATTACCACATGTATTCATGCTTGTTGGCCTGCAAAGTGTTACTCGTATGCAGTGACCAAACTGAGTAATTGAAACAGTGAACAAATACATAAAACCTTCATTTCAATCATAGATAATTAATGAAACAGGAAATAAAAACATCTCACTCCAAACTGTCCCTGACAAATTTTGTGTTCAGCTCTGTTAGTGTAAGTAATTTTTCCTGCAGATCAGTGGACAAACACACTCCTACACCCATTTCCTTTTTTAGTTGCGTACATTTGTTGTAGGACAATGCTAAAGCCTCTTGAAGTTACTGGAATCTCACTGACTTCATTTAAGAGTTTCATCAGGCCCTTGTTGCAGATCCATAATTAGCAATAGATGTTGCAGTGTGTCTTCTGTTGCCTTTTTAATGTCCTCAGTGCTCAAGCTTGCTAACATGCCAGATGTTTACAAGTCACAATCCCCTACACATTTTCAAATGCATGTATGAAAGTGTTTACTGTTATGTAGAATATTTCCAAAATTATAAACACGACCATAAGTATTTGGAGGGAAAAAAAAGAAATTTACTCAAATATGTTTTTTTAGTTGCAAAAATGGGTTTGTATAGGTACCACTAATGGGTATTCTCAATTGGCTGTACCAGTCACAGTTTTTATTATCTCTTCAATTTCCCTTCAAAGTGAAATCAATGCTCACTCGCCCCCTCTCTCTCTCACGCACACAAACACACACACACCCCATTCCCTTCTCCCATGTGGTTGTAACTCTCTGTATGTTTACAAAATACAGAGTGTAGACTTTAAGACTATTGGGAAAAACTAGTATATGGCAGAAACACTGGGAATATACCAGAAAAGATGTAAAAATGAGTCTATTTCCTGCATTTATTTTTAAGTTATATATGGTATACTGTTTAATATTTATATTATAGTAGCATCCAGAGTCTCTAGTCAGGACTGAAGCCCCACTAAGACAGAGCAGTATAAATACATACAAAGACACATTCTCTTTTCCCAAAGTGCTCACAAGATCAGAGCTGTTGAGGCAGGAGAGATGATGATGATAGCAAAAAGGAGAAAAAAATGTGCTGTAATGAAAGCTTGATTATTAATGAAAGGTACTTACATCATAGCCCATACCAAGTTTATACTGAGTTCTATCAAGTGGCATTTCTTCTTTTGACCTGTCATTGGTAAGGTGAGACTAGAAGGGGGGAAAAGGATGGTTTGGGAATGCAGAAAATGGAGGTGAAACTCCATTCTTCAAGCAAGAAATTGAGGAACAGATTTAGGTGCAGACCGTGTCTTGCACTGGCTAAGGACCATAAAGGAAGAAATGCTCCTTGGTGTTAGGAGTTTAGTGTAAAAAAACCAACAACAGTTCCAGGAATGTGTTAAAGGTCTCAGAGCCTGAGCTCAAACATCTACATAACCATTTTGTAGCCCTGCAGCCCAAGTCAGATGACCTGGGCCAGCTGCAGTCATGCTGTGGGTCTTCTATTACAGTGGTTCCCAACCTTTTTTATACCTCAGACTGGCAAACCTATTCACAAACTTTTGGCAGACTGGCAACATTTTATTTGCATATTCGTGGTGCAAATAGTGAATATGCAAATGAAATGTTACCAGTCGGTAATGGGTCAGACTTTGCAGATATCTACAACACTAAAAAAAATCCAGAAAGAATTCCCCTCTGGCTGCTGGATGAGGCAGCCCCTTCCCCAGGGGTGACGGGTGCCTGCAGAGGGAAGGGTCCAGGTAAGGGCACCTACAGGGGCAGGGGGCATTTGGGACACCCTATTTAGCAGCTTCCGAAATTTTGTCCGGGGCATAGGAGCTGGTGCCCCCAAGTGCTACCACCAGTCACCTCTGCCCTTCCCCCCCCTTCTGCACCATGGAGTAGAGGAGCTGCTATTGTATCTCCCCCATCTCCTTCTGTACAATCCCTGCCCTGCGTCTCCCCTAGCCTCCCCGTCACTCACCTCAAAGTTCCCCTCCATTGCACCTCTGCTCCCATCCACCCATTAAGTCTCCCTTGAATACTCCTAACCTCCCTTCAGTGCCTCCTGCATCCCCCTCACCCTCGTTATCTGCCCCTAACCCTCTTTCAGCCCCCTCCTGTCCCACCCTGGGCTGGATTCCCCTTGCTCTGCACACGCTGGGAGCTGGCGGCAGCTTCCCTGGGCCCAGGCAGGGATTGCGGCCAGCTCCTCTAGGAGCAGCCCAAGGCAAAACCCTCCCCCTGTAGCTCCAGGGCAGCGAAGCACTGCTCCTTGAGGGTGGGGGGGGGGTTCTCTCTTACCTGCCCCCCAAGCGCTGCCCATGCTGGGGCAATGGGCAGGCTGGGTAGGGGCTGGCCAGGCTGGGGGCGCTGCCCTGGGAGTGGCTCCTGGGGAGCAGCGGGACCGGCCCTGATGGAGATTACCTCTCGTGGCTGTAGCCTGGGCTCTGGAGGCCCAGTAGTGCCCCCCTCCGCCACCGCTCTCCCCCACTCTCCCCCCCCTCCCCTGGGGCTTGGGGATCCGGCCCAGAGCCTGCTTCAGAATCCCCTGCTACAGGGGCTGAGCCCAGTGATGGCTTCCTCCTTGCCTGCTACTGCTGCTGGGTTCTAGCACTATACCGCCACACTTAAGCTCCTTCCCAGAGACCCTCCCTGCTGCTGTTCAGTCCTAGCGCAACACCCACCCCGTGCTCAGACAGTGTGCCGAGGCCCAGCAACCAGCGGTTCGCGGCCCGACACTGGTCTATGGACTGAGGGTTGGGACTGACTGTTCTATTGCAGTGCAGGCATTACCAATGAAAACAAAAAAAGTCAGGACGACAATACCAAGCCTTATAAAAGTGGCTGGAGAGAGACTACTGAATGTCAATTAATCTTTTAAATCTGATGTGTAGAACTTGAAGAACAGTTGAAATTTGGATTTATGTGTATTCGTGAACTCAGCTGTATATTCTCACCTCTTATTGCTCATTTCTTCCAGTGTTCTTCCACAATGCAATACCTTTTGTAGGCTTTGGATTCTTGGATAATGCGATTATGATTGCTGCAGTAAGTTTGTCTTTATGTCTGATTTTGATAAAGAAATTGTAGTATCTCAGATTAAATGAACATAGTTTCCACTCCTCATTTTTATTATGACTTGTAGGAAACTTTTTCCCACCATGATTATAACTTCAGTCCTGTTTTAGTACTTGTACTGGGAATGGTTTTAAATTTTTTTTTTTATACAGAATATTTTCAAAATTTGCTTTTTTACCTCTTTCTAATAAGGGTGCTTATGTCTGAAGGGACACATTTAGAACTGATCTTATTTTTGCCTGGTTTGAAAAGAACTTGCTTTTTTCCCCTCTCTGCTCTTACAGATCTGTGCAGTGTGAGTGGTCTAATGAGTCAAGAATCCCTAGTTCTGTTGACTGTCACACTGCAAGTCAGTGTCCTGAGAGATGTCATGCAACATCTGATTCATTTATAAAATGGTTATAATGCATACGTAGCACACTGGAGTGCTGTGATGCTTAATGTTTAGTAGAAAATGTTTGAGATTTGGTGATAAATGGTCCTGTGAAAATTCTGTAAGTGCTGTTGCTGCTTTTTGTTAGATATAATAATTTATTACTTTAGTGGATTTATAATTGGAATACTTTCAAATATTTTACCTAGTTCATAGATTCCAAGGCCAGAAGGGACCATTGTGATCATCTAGTCTGAACATCTGTGTAACACACTCTAGGAATTGTTTTGGGGACATTCTATGAAGGCAAACTACTGGAATAGGAAATGGAGTAGAGTAAAAAAATCTTACATCTAGTCTTGATTTTTACCACTGAATCGGGAACATTGGGCTTGCTATTTAATCTTTTTCTGTCATCTTCCCCGTCTGACAAAAGAGGCCTGAACTGTCTCATGTGGCATTGCGTATTTATTATTTTGTTCAGCATTTGAAGATGTAAATGTGTTTAAATAATTATAACCTGTATTAGTTTTACATTTAGCTAAGAGAATTAAAATGAGAAATGAGTGTGCTAAGATTGGGGCTCGCTTTGTCATGTCCACTAGGTGGCCACTGTGAAACAAATATAAAACATGAAATGACTAGATGAGGTATTAAATAACTGAAAGGAGGCCTGTGTTTTAAAGGTTTGGGGGAGGCTGGAGGAAGATATATTGGTCAAATAGAAGGGATGGTATTCTCTACTTTTATCTACCTCTGTACTTGTAAATAACAAGTAAGCAGCCATCAGTCTATGAAATATGAATGTTCTCATCTTATTTCAGACCATTAATGTCTCAAATAATGACAGGAAACATTTTTTTATTTTCAGGGAACCCAAATAGAATTATCAATTGGAGTTGTCCTGGGAATAACTACTATGGCAGGCAAGTAATGTAAACACAATAAATAGAGTAAAATAGCAAATTCCTTCAATCTAGGCTGCAAATAAGCCACATGGATTTGAAGCAGCTGTTTCTTGATCCATAATTTAATCTTGTTCCAAGAGCATGAACTCTAAGTTGTTAAAAGTAAGTATGCCATCTGTAGTAATGGGGTTTTCAACTGAAATAGCCTCTAAAGGTATTGATAAGTTGCATACATATCCAGCTGTTACGTTACTTTTAACAAAGTGGTGTTCTGTAGGGAAGCTATAAACAATCAAAGGCCTAATTCTACAAGCATTTATGTGCCTGTGATTCCAAATAAGGTACACGGTAATGAGGGCAATCAGCAAAAACAGACCCACAGGCTATAGCACTTAAGTGTGTTTAAATGATCTTGTCTGCTTACCAATATTTTACAACATGTTGTTTTAATTCTATCGTACTAGTTGAAAGAAAACTCTAAAGTTCCAGTTGCAGAGAAAATAGCACTTAAATGCTGACATGGAAGTACCACTGAATGTCTTGTATAAATCTAGATATCATTCTTCTGCAAAATTCTGTCTTGCTACAAAATTATTCCAAGTAACTTTTGGTTAACTCATTAACATTGGCCAGTGCCTGATACTTCAGTGGTAATGAACAAACAGAACAGGGCAATTATTGAGTGAACATTGTCATCCACTCCCAGCTTCTGACAACCAGAGGTATATAGATAACGAAGGCATGGCTTTCATCCCTGACCGTGTCTACTAATAGCCATTGATGGGCCTATCCTCTATTAACTCAAGTGACTCTCTTTGAATTCAGTTATGCTTTTGGCCTTGACAGAATCTTCTGGAAACAGCTTCCATTCATTGACTGTGTGTTGTATAAAGATGTACTTCCTTATGTTTGTTCTAAATCTGCTGCCTGTTAATATCATTAAGTTACTCCTGGTTTTAGTATTTTGTGAAAGGATAAACCACACTTCCCTACTGACTTTCTCCACACAATTCATTATTTTATAGATCTCTATCATTTTGGAATGCAGCAATTTATAATTTTCAGGATTTAACAGGTGGGACAGCAGCTCAGGAGGCAAGAGGAAGTAGTTTGCCATCTATAAAATGACTTTGTCCTTTTAATGTTCATTTAATTAAAAACAAATCTAACAAAAAAAAGTAAACCTGCTTGTGAATTTTGCTGCTTTTGCAACATAGGTATTTTAAATACGTGCAATGTAAAACATTGCTCTTTCAGCCATTTTATCAGAAATCTTTTCTTGGACTAAAATTGTTCATGGATACCAGTGCCACATTATGGAAAATCTGAGACCTAGCTTTACAACTTCTAGTGTCAGTGTTGCTGCTTCTGCTAACTGACTGGAAGCTGTTTTTTGTGGCTCAGACTAAGGACTCCTTGCATCAGATGTATCAAGTTGGCTGATTACTGTGGCTGTTGTTAACTACAATGTGAAAATTTGTTGTGTTCCAAGTTTGAATTGAGTATCTTGAATTTAATTCAGGAAAATAAGTGCACTGCCTATTACATAAATTGTTTCCTAGCGCTTCCAAAATTTGCTGCTAAAAGAAATCCTAGTGTAAGAGAATATACTTAATTATACTTACACTATATGTCTTAATTATTCTTTTACAAAACCGACTGGTAAAAGAGTATTTTTGTTTTTCAAACTTTCAGCTGCTGCTCTGGGAAATCTTGTTTCAGATTTAGCTGGACTGGGGTAAGTTCGGATTTTGCTTGAAGTATTTTATTTACTGATTTCAATTTCCCCTTCTCTCCAATGAAGTGTGATATGCTGTAGAAATCGCTTTTGATGTTTCTGGTTCTTGAAATGTATTTTAATAAACTAGGTATCCTTAAAGATTATGATGATTTCCCTTTTCTCCTTGCTTGGTTAAGAAATAAAGCTACATTCTTCTTTGAATTACTGCACATGTGGCACCCACTTACGGTTTTTGTGTGTCCCACACGGGAGTTTGGCACGTTTTTAATTGCAATGTCCAGTACGTGCCCTCATTCCTCTATCCCCCAAGCACATAAAGTGGACAGTAATCCCAAGTGCAGATGAGTTCCTTATAACTGCCTTTCACTGTGTGTCAGAACAACCGTGTGTGTGTATGCACTGCACAGGAAACCAACAAAACAGGGCAGCGAGTCTCACAGCCTGGGTCAACTGACTCAGGCTCTTAGGGCTTGCGGTATAGGGCTAAAAATAAAAGCCAAAAAGCTTGGGTTTTGAAACCAGCAAAGAGGTGCAGAGGAAGGTAAAGGTGTGGTTGGGTCTTCGATCCCTAGTTGTAGGCTGAGAGGAAATGTCCACGTTGCTATTTTTAGCACCTTAGCGTAAACCCAAGTTGGTCAACCTGGGCTCTGAGACTGACCGAGACAGGTACCTGCCCCACATAGTACTTACGTCCCTCTGTAAGACTCGGATTGTTCAGTACTTGATCTGATAGTTGGCAGTTTGTTTGGGTTATAGTTTCGGTTACAGGTCGGACCTCCCAAAACCGGGAATCTCTGGTCCAGGAACATCCATGGTCCTGGACCCACAGCATCCTGGCTGGGAGCTCAGTGGCAGGAGGGTTAACAGCTGGGTGCCCTGCTGGGCTGGGAATCCAGCGGGTCTGACAGCAGCAGGACTGGGGCCAGAGCCTCGATGGCATAGCTGGGGCCAGAGACGTAGCAGCCCCGTAGTAGTGGCAAGCATGGTAGCAGGGCTGAGGCTAGAGATGTAGCAGCCATGGCAGCCCCGGTAGCAGGGCTGGAGATGCGGCAGCCCCGATAGCGGGGCTAGAGTCAGGGGTGCAGCAGAGGCGAGTCATGGCGGCCTGAGGTGGGGAGTTTGGGAGGGTCAGTGGGCTGGGGAACCAGTAGCAAGGAACCTCCCCTGGCCTGGCAAATAACCTCCTTCGGGACTTGCCCGGTCCCAAGGGTGCTGGACCAGAGAGGTCCGACCTATAGTTGGTTAGCAGTAGTGGTTTTTAAAGGCAACAGCTTATGACAGAGCTCCGCTCTCCAGGCTTCAAGCCACATCCCTCCTATGAGGGATTGTTCTTTTTACTCGGCAGGCCTGCTTGCCGGACCGCAGCACATTGCCCGGCCACACGCCCAGCTTTTAATTAGCCCCGGCTGCTGGGGTTCCCCATAAGAGAATTCCCTTCTCACCCACTTCCCCACGCAGCAGCAGGATGAGTGGGGCGGCTGGCAGGTGGGTGGTCTGCGGCTGGTGCCGGAGCCACAGTGAGGCTGTCCATACTGGGGCAGCCTCACCATAGCCCCAGTTCCAGCTCCAGCAGTCGCTGTGTGGCCCAGCTGTTGGGGTCGAGTGGAGAGCAACTGCAGTGCTGCAGGGGGGCGGCTGAGGCTGCGTGATAGGCAGTTGGGACCTGCTCCAGCAGGGTAGCTGGGGCCTGCTGCGGCTGTGTGACGGGGCAGCTGGGGTCAAGGCCACCCAGTGGGTGGCTGCTCTGGTGGCCAGGGCTGAATAACGTAATATGGGTGGGGGCAGGAGTCAGGATTGGAGTGTTTGCGGTGGCTAAGGTACATATTTTGGTGAATCGGTAACATTTTATTTGCATATTTATTAATTGCATATTGAATTTGCAAATAAAATGTTGCAGGTCTGTCAAGCGTTTGTGAATGGGTTTGCCTCTAAAGAAAATAGCTTTGAACTAGCATTTCAATCCAGTTATGGATTTAAGTCTCACTCAGATCCTTGTATCTCCTGACATGGCTTCTGCATTAGAGGTTTCTTCATTGCCAAAAAAGAAATTGCACAAATGGAAAGTAAATAAGTCTTGGCAGGCATTGGGAAAAGTTCTTCCTATTTAACCTGAGGATGCTTCTTATTACTGCTCTCCTTGGGTACGTCTAAACTACATGCCTCCGTCGACGGAGGCATGTAGATTAGCCAGATCGGCAGAGGGAAATGAAGCCGCGATTAAAATAATCGCGGCTTCATTTAAATTTAAATGGCTGCCCCGCTCTGCCAATCAGCTGTTTGTCGGCAGATCGGGGCAGTCTGGACGCGCCGCGTCGACAAAGAAGCCTTTCTTGATCGGCACAGGTATGCCTCGTGAAACCAGGTTTACCTGTGCCAATCAAGAAAGGCTTCTTTGTCGACGCGGCGCGTCCAGACTGCCCCGATCTGCCGACAAACAGCGGATCGGCAGAGCGGGGCAGCCATTTAAATTTAAATGAAGCCGCGGTTATTTTAATCGCGGCTTCATTTCCCTCTGCCGATCTGGCTAATCTACATGCCTCTGCTGACAGAGGCATGTAGTCTAGACACAGCCTTTGATTCCTCTGGCCAAACTTCTTTCCCATATAGTCCAGGAACCATGCCCATATTGGCCCTTGTGGCCTTACTAGTTGGTATTTTGAGGGACAAGCTCTCTCGCAGAATATGAAATCTATTCATGAGTCACCTGCCGCAAACTCTTATAATGCTGATTGCTCTCCTCATCAAGCTCAAGATGCGTAGCATGTCCTCAAAAGGATTTGAGTGTCTTTATCATCACATCATTGTCTGGCTTCATCATCACTGATTGTTGTTGCAGCCAGTGAGCGATTCAAGCAGACTGGGCAATCTGTCCCTAAGGGGATTGGATATTTTTGGAAATAAAATTTACTCTTCAGCATCTTTACAGATCAGGATAGCAGAGTGTCAGGCCAGGCCATCTACATACGATTAAGTGCTAGGGGCAGACTATCAGAGTTTAAGGACAAATTATGCTCAAAATAGAGATGAGTGTGTAGCTATTTGTGAAGAAAAGCAGATGATTGCTAAAACTTCTCTTCAAGCTATGTTAGATGCTGCTGATTTGAGTGCTCATTCAATGGCATCAGGTATCATGATGCAATGCTCATCTTGGTTCTCTGCATCAGGTTTACCAAAAGAAATGCAAGTGACAATAGGAAATTTGCTATTTGATTGGGATCTATTCAGTGTCAAGCCACATGAACCTCTGCATTTAAGACTCGTTTTGCACGCTGAGCTCATTTGTTTTTGAAAAGAGTTTATAAAGCCAATTAGTTTCATCCTCCGTTTTCATTCTCCAGATATGAGTGCTCAGTATTCTTCTTTTTTATATTCCCAACTCCAAAGACCCGTCTCAGCATTCTAGAAAGAAATCTGGATAGATATCAGAAGTACCAGTCAGCTCCACTACTCTCTTCTAGAATTCCTCCGTTGGGTCAGAGAGACAGACATCAAATTTGATATGTTACTCAAGGATCTTGGAGTAGTCCATGAGGATGCATGCTCTTTTACTCTGCCCTTTTGGTTCTCACTTGTTTCCTGGAAGCTTGGTGGCAATCATCTCAGATTGATGGGTCCTTCAAGTAATCGGTGATCGTTGTTCCATTAATTTCAATCCTGGTCTCTTTCCTACCACCATTCCTAGTCCCCTATTTTCACAAGTGTCATGCATCGGAAGACAGATGAACAGATCAAGTTTGGAGCCATGGGCAGTGGGTGAAGATAGGACTGGGAGAGGCAAGACCCTCCTTCCCTGCCCCTAACCATGTCCCTTCTGTCCAGGCTATGCCTGGCAGCACCATGCAGAGGTGGGATGGCATGTGGCCCCAGGCTCCCTGGCACCAGAGCACTGGGGAGGGAGGGTGCTCGGGGCCTCAACACTTGACCTCCAGTATGCCTACAGTAGGCTTTCTAGGGCAGAGTGTGGGCAGTGCCATGCCAAATGCTTTGGGAAGGGCGTGCCTTCCCCTCCTATGATTACTACCACCCCGTTTGGAGCAATAGAGTTAGTTCCTCATCAATATACGGGAAAAGGTTTCTATTCTGTTTCCTCGTAGTAGCAAAAAAAGGTGACTTTTGTCCAATTCAAAATCTCAAGAACTCAACAAACTAGTTTGATGTGCCAAGTTCCGCTTGGTAATGCTTGCTTCTGTTATCCTTGCACTTGAACCCATGGATTGATTCATTACCTTTGACTTGCAAGACACTTACTTTGTGCGCTACATGTATTGATGCATAAAAATATCTGTTTTATGGCTCCTTTCAGAGTACGACTTTTTGGAATTTCATCTGTACAGAAGATATTAACAAAATTCCTGCTAGTATGCATCCCGTCTATGCCGAGGACTATATTTATTGCATATTTACCGTTACCTAGAAGACCAGCTTGTGTAGTGAAAGTGATGAATATAGGTCATAGCGGCAGCAAAGAACGTAATTTATTTTCACTCTTGGGTTTGAGGATCAACCTTAATCTGACCCCATAACCATACACAGAGTTCATTGAAGTTCTAGACTCAATAGCAGTTAAAGCATTCCTCCTGCTGAACAAATTTCAAATAATAAAAAAATCTGATTGCTCACTTCTGTACTTACCCTCAAATAACAATAAGGATATGCCTCAGACTTCTGGGCCATATGCTTGGTGTACATGAAGCACATTTACCAGGTTACATCTGACTATTTCAGGCATGACTCAAGTCTATTCACAGGTCAACAGCTCACGCTGTCTGAGTGGAAGTACTGATCCTAGTTGTTTAAAACAGGAAGTGTGTGATATTTGGCTCTTGAGTGGAAAAGATTCTGGAATCTAGCACACGATTCATGGGTTTTTGGTTTTGATGTATGCTGTGTGATGTATGCTTTCCCTCCATTTCCACTAATTTCAGGCGTGTTCGATAATATGGCTAGAAAAGACTTGACTTATACAGGTAGTTCCTGCTTGAGCTGGACAGGTTTGATTCTCAGATCAAATGCTGCTGTCCTCCGCTTATCATTATATCATTCATCTATTATGAACGGTTGAACTGGAAGAACTGTTACCATAGACATGGTCTGATATGCCACCAAACGTAGCCTCCCTGTTTTTCACAGCCTGGATGATATCTGGATGTTCTCAATAGAGAACATTCTTTAGACGTACAGAACATTCTTCTTCAGAAAGGGCTAAATACTAGGGATCTAAGCGACTAGTCGAGTGACTACTTGACTACTGCCCCCTCCCCACCGTCTCTGTATCGGAGGCAGTAGAGGTGGGGGGAGCTGGTTTAAAAGCTGGTTTCCTCCCAGCACTGTTTCCACAGTGGCGAGGCAGGGCAGGGGAGGCAGAACTGCAATAATTCTGGAGCAGGCGCAAGCCGGGACTGCTTACGCCGGCTCTGGGAGCTAACTCCGCTGCGGCTCTGCACTTTAAATGCAGTAAGACAAGCGTGTCTCATTATACTTAAAATGCAGAGCCATAATGGCAATAGCAAGCACCCCCTTCTTAACAACTAATCAAGTAGTCGATGGTACAGGGCCAGCCCACAATATTTTGGCACCTGAGGTGGGGAGCTCAAATGACGCCCTATGCCCCCTTTCTTGGGCCAAAAATTTGAAAGGTCTCAATTCTGCCTTCTTCCTGTTTTACTCCTCTTATGGTACTGCTCTGCTACCTACATATGCACCAGCAGCAGACACAATTTTCTACACTCTGGGTCCTAGTGGCGTGTCCCCACAATCTGGCACCTGAGGCAGCCACCTCCGTTCGCCTCATGGTAAGGCCAGACCTGCGATAGAAATTCCTTTGACTACTCAGTTAGCCAGTTAACTGTTACTTAAATCCTTACTAAATACACTGCCAAATGCAAACATTTTTCTTTATGGGCAAGGTCTGAAGATTACACTCCATCTCAGTGTTCAATTCCAATGATGTTAGATTACCTGTGTGGCAGTGATAATTTGTATTTCATCCTCTCATAAATAAGTCAATATATTTAAGGGCTTGTTAATATTTCTGCCCTCTCCTGTGAGAGAGTGCTTCAACATGGGCCTTAAATTTAGTGCTTTTTTCATTTCTGGATGTCCCCACTGAACCTCTATCCAATTGTACAATTCATCTACTAACAGTGAAGTTAACATTCCTGATGCCAGTTAATATCAGCTGCTAGAATAAGTATATTTCAACCCTTGTGGATTAATCTTCTATATACATTTTTTCACATGGGTAGAGTAACTGAGATTGCTTCCATCTCTTATTTCCAAAGTACTGTCAGATTTTCATGTAAATCAGTTCATGCGTTTGCTAGCTTTTCCCCACAGAATCTTCATTCTTCACCTGCTGAATCGAAATTCTGTATTTTAGATGTGAGTTCCCTATTCCATTGCCTAGATAGCACTAGATCTTTTCATAAACATCTAAAGACTTTTAATTGCTTAAAATAAACATCTCATTTTATTTATTATATCACAAAGACTTTCAAAATGGGTATCAGTCTGTATTAGCACTATTTATGATATTAACAAGATGAGACACCTGTCAAGCATTTTTGCTGCTCCAACAAAGAGAGCACACTTAAGTCACACTTAGGTTTTAATATAGGAAATATATAGAACAGCTACCAGGTCTTCAGATCACACATTTGCAAAACATTATTAATTGAAGTTACTTGCTTCAAGATTTGACACCTATTTTGGAAGAGCTATTTTGTAGTTTCTTTTTAGGGGAGTCCTAACTCTCACTTCTTGAAGATAACAGCTTTTTTAAAGAGGGATTTTGTAAAAATTTCCTTTTTCATCTCAGCATGACATGCATTCTGTGCTAAAAATATGAAGGTGCCACCAGGTGTTTGTGGACTCGGTATTTAAGACTTTGGGCAAGATCTTTGAAGATAGCATTGTATGCTGTCTTAAGCCTCAGGTCAACTCTGTCTCATTTTGGGAGAACAAAGCCCAACAGTAAGAAACCTTTAGTGTTAGTATCTTCAAATAACTTGGAAATAATATGGAAGTTGTTAGAAATAGTTTAAGCGTAATCTATAAAATGGACTTCACATAGGGTTGCCAGATGGTTTCAACAAAACCGGACACCTGGCAACCTTAACTTCATATTGTAGTCTGGATAGATTCTGCATCCTTCAGTCCCTGTGATGTAACTTTAAGTATGTCTCGACAGGTGATCTGGAATGTTCTGACAAACTGCCTTCAGGCAGGTTTGCTCGGCTGGCGTGCATCCTGGGAATATGATCCCTATTTGGTGGTTATTTCTGGAGGACTTGTGGTACCTGGAGTTCCATAATTCTTTCCTTGAGGCTTATCAGGCAGGCCAAGTCCTTCCCAAACTCACTTCATCCACCATTACTGTGCTACAGCCTGCCATCTCCAACCAGGGATATAAGTGCGACTAGCCTTTCACATAGATTAGTTAAAAAAGAAAAAAAAATCCTAACTTGAATTTCTCTTCAGTGTGGTAACACTGCACTATTGATACTAAGTGTTCCTCAGCAAGTGGCTAAAGCTCCAGACATGCTTTGGAATACTGCCAAAGCTTTGAATAGAAGTAGCAGGCTATTATCAAGAGAGTATCATGGTAACAGGAGGTGGCTCTTGGAAAACTGATAAATCTGAAGAGTTGCATGTAAACTAGTAATTTTTTGGAATTTTACCTGTATCGGGAGAGACAATGTACAAATACAGTGCCTCATACAATTTTAATACACTCTACGGGCCATTAAGAATCACAAAGCTCATATTTTAGCAGCAGTTAAATTTTCTTTAATCTGCCAAGCGAAATAGCAAGGCAGGGTGGATGAGGTAATAGCTTTTATTGGACTCACTTCTATTGGTGGAAGAGACAAGTTTTTAAGCTCTGTGTAAGCATGAAAGCAAGTTTCTTTCACCACAGGCAGTTGGGCCAATAAATGCTATTACCTCATACACCTTTTCTCTCTCTTTTGTCTGGGACTAACACAATTACAGTACTGCAAAAAGGCTAAATAGATTAAGTTAAATCTGCTGATAACTTTTCTCTGAAACACACTTTTTCAGTTCCTTTTTTAAAAATGGCAACTTTTGTTTGCCATGTAGTTACTTGTATAGTAAGGATCACAAATATGCTGAACACTCATCATTAAAATGCAGTGTGACTTTTATTTTACAATTGTACTGTTACATTTTAAGAAAAAGGTATATATGAGAGAGATGTTTTTAGCCTCCAGATTAAGTAGTTATCAATGGTAAATTAGTGGCTGTGAGTTTTCAGCTCTGTTTTCCATAGGAAAAAAGCATATTGAACACAGGATTAGGCCTCAGCAACTGATTATTAAAACATAAATGTATAATAGGCAAGAATGTTCCATGAATAATTGCTCTCACATATTTACTGGATTTCTTTCTAGTATTGAGAAAGTCTTATTGCTAAATGGTGAAATAGTTTTGTATAAAGTTACTGTAAAATGTGCCAAGCTGCAATAATGTCCAGGTCTTATTGCGTGAAGTTTTTTTTTTTTTTTTTTTTTTTTTTTTTTGGAAAGCATAGCTAATTAGGGAGTGAATTAGTCAAAAATATGCACTTAAAATATAAATGTGAACTTTCTGAATATTTTCCTCAATTTGAGAAACTGGTGGGTTAGCAGTACAGTCTGCAGAAGGAAAAAAATGGATGCAAGTTACAGCTACATTTGCACAAGAAATTTAACTTCAGTTGTGCGTTTCTCCAACTAATATATTTTCAAAATCCAAAAGTTGAGTGTTTCTAACATATGGCTGTTTTTTAGTCTTGCAGGTTATGTTGAAGCTCTAGCTTCTAGAATGGGCCTGTCAATTCCTGATCTGACTCCCAAGCAAGCTGATATGTGGCAAACACGTCTCAGTGCACACGTGGTAAATATGCTTATGAATAGTTCGGGTGTAATTTTCATAGGTCATCGGCAGGAATGGGATGAATCCAAATTTTTTCTCTTTTGCCAAATATAATATTTCCTTTTGGTATTTGTTAAATAATAATGATTGTGTCAAGTGGTGAGGGGGCAGAGCTAGAGTTGCATCTGAGAGATTAGAGGCAGGCTGCAGTGGGAATTGATGGGTTTCTTTAAGGGGTGGAAAATAGCCACACCACTTGCATTTGTGGTGGTGAGATTAGGCGGGTGTCTCCAAAGTGTGATGGGTGGCAGTACTTGCCCTTCAGAACATTTGGGTGCTGCATTCATTGTTCTTATCAGATTTGTTAAATGATTTCTGGCAATACATCTGTATTGATGTACAAATCTAATTCCAATCCTTAATATATATAAAAATCTGGATATGAAAACAGTTTTCCTCTAAGTAAAATGTGCATGTTAAAGGAATATCTACTACCCAGACTTACGATAGAAATCATTTTACAGAATTACTGGATATTCATCATTTTACAAATAAAAATAAAAAAACGTTTTCTATTAAACACTGAAATGTTTGATATTGACTCCTTTCAAATGGGGGGGAAATAAATTTGTCAGGTTTTTTTCTAAGGGCAACTTATTGAGATGAAATAGATGCTACAGTTGCAAGGTGAAGAGAGTATCCAAGCAAGAGACGAAAATATAACGTAGGAATATTTTACAGGGGTGGAAATTAATGTAAAAAAATACAGCATGATCTAGGAAAAGTCACTACATATTGAGGTGTGTTTTGTATGTCCTGATGTGATACCACCAGCAGCAAAAGGAGCAATGAATCTTCTAATCCAGTGATTCTCAAACTGTGGGTCGGGACCACAAAGTGGGTGGCAACCCCATTTTAATGGGATCAACAGGCCTTAGACTTGCTGGGCCCCAGATTTAACCCAAGGCCTGAGCCTTGCTGCCCAGGGCTAACACCAAAGCTTTAGCCCCATTGCCTGAGGCCAAAGCTGAAGTCGAAAGGCTTCAGCCCTGGACACAGAGAGGCTCAAATTACAGGCCTTTGGGCTTCTGCTTTGGCTCTCCCACCTGGAGCAGCAGGGCTTAGATGGGCTCATTCATCACCCCTCCTGGGGTCATGTAGTGATTTTTGTTGTCAGAAGGGGGTTGCGGTGCAGTGAACTTTGAGAACCCCTGTGAGTCTAGCCTTATGTACAGGTACTAAACGTTTTGAATGGAACATTCTTCAGCTTGTAGCATTCCTGGTTTTCCTGTGGTGATTGTGAGAGTCCAACTCCTGTACATCTTTTCATAGTTCTCATTCCTTCACATAGTTTCAGCATCCACTCTTCTGTTCAAATCTGTCTTTCTGCCACCTCCCTCTATCCAGTCTTGCTTTACAGCATCATCTCTCTTTGGATGTCTTACCACGAACTTAAATCTTATATGGCCAAAATTAAGCTCACTGTCTTTCCTCCCAAAACCTTCCCACTTACTCCTGACTTGTCACTTCACAATATGTTCTTTTTCCTTTTCCTTTCATGTGGGCCCAAATCTTGCTGGCTCTTCCTCCATAACATTTGTGAAGTCTGACCTGTTTCTTTGTACACATGCAGCAAAATCTTACGAGCCTTTCATCTCCCATTTTGACTGCAATAACCACCTCTTCTCTGGCCTACCTGACACCTGCTTCACTCCTTTGCATGCCATCCAAAGTGCAGCTGCTAAGGCATCTTCCTTGTCTGTCATTCTGTCATGCCTTCTTTGGAATCCCTCCAGAGTTGCCGCCATCTCCATCATATGAAATTCAAGTTCTCGTTCAAGACCCTTCATAGTTTGGACCTGACTGCTTATTCACACTCTTCTGTTATTATGGTGTATATTCCACTCCTTATGCCACTGTTGTCAGTCATGCGTTCCTCTCCACCACTTTCTATATGCTGCCAGATTTGGGGCAAACCCCCCGCCTCCCCATTGAATGAATTTTACATGTTACCCTGATTGCTTTCCTTGCACATTTATATCTCTCTCTCCACCTCCTCTTCTTGATTGTTTGCACTTCAGGGCAGGGTTAGTTTCTAATTATGTGCTATTACAGGAGCTAGTGCAGGGGTGGGAAAAAGGGCCTCTGCGGGCTAGATCCAGCCTGCAAAGCGAGTTGATCCAGATTGCGAGGTCCTACCGCCCCCCAGGCCAATCTGGGTCTGGGAGCGGGAGGGAAGGACATGAAGTCTCCTCATAAGAACATAACGGCCGTACTGGGTCAGACCAAAGGTCCATCTAGCCCAGTATCCTGTCTACCGATGGTGGCCAACAGCAGGTGCCCCAGAGAGGGTGGACCGAAGGCAGTGATCAAGCGATTTGTCTCCTGCCATCCATCTCCAGCCTCTGACAAACAGAGACCAGGGACACCATTTCTATCTCCTGGCTAATAGCCTTTTATGGACCTACCTCCATGAAATTATCTAGCTTCTCTAAACTCTGTTACAGTCCTAGCCTTCACAGCCTCCTCTGGCAAGCCTCCTCCCACCCTGCAAGGGGCTCAGTGCTTAGCAGCAGTTGGCGGTTGACTCTAAGCATGGTGCTCCCTTGCCGGGCGGGGACAAGAAGTGAGACTTCACGTGCTCACCCTCCCTAGGCCCTGATATACTTGGGGGAAGCAGGGCGGAGCACACAAAGTCTCCTCCCACCACTAGGGGAGTGGGTACCTAAAGAGAACTGCCATCTGTTCAGAACAGTTGGCAGCTCTCTCTATGGAGGGGCAAAGACTTTGAGTGCTCCCCTTCCTTCAAACCAAGCAGGGTCTGTGGGTGGGAAAACCTGGAAGTGCCCTGGCCCCACCCCTTCCACCTGAGGCCCTGGACCTTCCAGGCAGCCCGGGGCCACTTCAAAAATTTCTAAAGTTGCCCCTGGTCAAAAATTATTGCCCACTGAGCTAGTGCATTGGGATCTATTTCCTGCTTGGGGGTGTTACTGCTGTGTAAATGAGTAGCAGCTGGACTAAGAAAAGCCTAATTTCTTTTTTTTTTTTTTTTTTCTTTCTTAGGGTAAAGCTATTGGAGTGACCATTGGCTGCCTTTTAGGAATGTTTCCTTTGTTCTTCTTTGGAGATGAAGAAAAAAAAGTGGAAGAGAAAAATTAACCTTTTTACAAATACAAAAAAGTGTAAACTAATGTACCTCAATTATTCAGTTATGCTGTCAGAATATTTAGGAATTAACAGACAGTAACAATGTATAGACTTGGGAACAAAACATTCAGCATGTTGTTTTATGGATACACTAATTTATTGTGGCTCTGTCTAATTTAGTACATCTTTTTATAAGATACCATTTAGATTTTTATTTAATGTAAATTGTTTAAATGTTTTCATTTATAATAGCAGCTAATGTTTACCAATTCCCTCTCACCTTCGTCCTGTAACAGGATTAGTAATACATTGCCTGCTCTGGATGTACTGTGTAGATTTTGGGGTTCCACAGTTGCTGCCTAACTTGTAAATGCATGCCAAAAAGGGTCCTCCAATCCAGACTATCAGTGAAGCCAGTTGGCAGATGATTGGAATGACATCACTAAGTATTTTTGCAGGTATTTTTTTTGTCCTCTGAGCCACCATTTCACATTGCCTCAGTTTAGGCCTGTTTCGGCTACCCACTACTACTTGGTTTGCTCTCCTTCACAGTTCTAGCTAATGTTACTTGCAAGCAGTGCTCGACAAACTATAGAATCTACTCGCCCGTGGTGAGTATATTTCAGCCGCGCGCCCCGTTCACCGGCGGCGTGTGCATGCACAATGTGGGTCTTGCGCAGTATGGGACTGGAAAGCGGTTTTCACTGTCGTTTGTCAAGTCCTGCTTACAGGCTTACATTTCTTGACAAGGTGAGCGTTGTTAGTGGTGCCTCATCCTTTAGAGTTATTATATAGTCAGCCAGGTTTGGTTTTTTTTTTTTTTTCCTGAAGCAGTATTTTAAGAATCAAATTTCTTCTTGTTTGTGTGTCATGGGGAACGAGAGCTAATTGGAGCTGCTACACATAGGGATGTTAAATTTTGATTAATAGGCTAATTCAGTAGTCGATAAGAGCGCCTCCACCTTTGCAGTGTAGCAACAGCCCCAGGGCTGTTGCTACACTTCAAAGGCAAAAGCAATGTGGGGAGCACGGGGCCCGTGGGAGACTCAAGCAGTCCCCCACTGGCCCCGGGCTCCACACGGTGCTGCCTCTTTGAAACACGCCCTCTTCCCTCCCCCGCCTTGCTGCCTCTTTCTGATATAGGCAACAGGGCGGTGGGGAAGCGACTAGTCGTTCACATCCCTAGCTACACAAACTAATGGCCTGTAGAGTGCACAAGAGCTCTGCTCCACTGCCCATTGGCTGGGTAAGGCTTGAGGGCTACAGGAGAGCTACTGCTCCCACATCTGCCTATGTGCCTTTGCTCTCCCTTTCTGAGACTTTTTATCATCAATTGTGGCTGTGAGCTTCTGGCCCCTGACATCAAACTACCCACTCTGGCTCCAACCCCTCTCTTATTTTAGGAGTCTTCTGGGATGGGCCCTGGTGGCCAGCCCCTCCCCTCCATAGGTCTTCAGTACCTGGCTGACTCCCCATCTCTAGTCTTTAGGGAGCTGCGAACAAAGAACCCACTGTCTCCCAAATCCCACAGATCCCCCAGGTCTTTAGAGGCAGGGACATGGCTGCCTCCTATGCACTGAGCTCTGCTGGCTCTAATTCTACTAGCCAGGAGCGGTGTTTCCATACCCATGTGATGGGAAACACCCTGTTGTAGCAAAATCCTCCGATGGAGGTTGAGCTGTCTTCAGATGCCGGGACAGGAGCCAGCTGAGTTTAGTGCCGGGTCATGTCTGGTGTGGAATAGGGAATGGCCCCCATTTGAGTCCCCCAAACAGTAGGGCTCATGGGGTGGAAGGCTTTTGGGGAGAGTTCGTGGGGAGACAGGAAAGGAATAAGGAACCATAGGCCTGGAATGTTTAATGGGAGGGATGGAACTTCCATGCGTAGAACATCCATCCTTGTCCTGGGCTGTCTATAAACAGTGAAACCTGTGGTAGGCGCTCTCTCCTCTTGTGCAACATGAGAGCTGGCTTGGATGGAAATACTAGATTAGTTTTCTGGGTCATGGAATGACAGCATAGATTGAATTGGAGATGGGGTGCCAGCGTGTATATTGTGAGTAACGTGTTCGGCACAGCTGGGCAGAACTTACTTGGTTGTATGGAGTGGACATCTATGCATGTACACACGTGAAGATGCATGCATAGAGTGAGTATGTAGAGTGAGTGACTGTGTGTGTGTGTGCAGAATGAGTGGAATGAATGTGGGACATGGGTGGTAGAGTAAGTTGTCTGGGTAGCGTGTGTGTTAGGCGTATGCGTAGAAAGATGAGATGGAGTGAAAGTGGGTGTGAGAGGAATGCAGCTGGGGGGTATGAAGTGGGCATGGATAGAACAAATGTCTCTGTGAATGCATGCATATTTAGGTAAGTTCGTGCAAATATAGTTTGTTTAAACTCTATTGGATTTTTTTTTTTTAAATTTGCAAATGTTTGCAGGCACAATTTAGAAATTCAGTATGGTAAATTTGTCTTTCTCTTGAAAGCTATCTTAAGATGAATGAGTGCTCATGCCAAAAATGCTTAAAAGGTGGTCTCAAGTCTTCTCTGATAGTCAAATAGAAGTAAAAAAAAAAATTAGTCTGGATTAGATGATCTGATTTGCAGAATATAATTCACAGTTAAAACTAGACCTTTGTTTATTGCTTTTTGCTGTGAAGGCATTTGGAAAAGCATATTTCCCCCCTTTTTTGCCTTATTACTTTTACTCGACGCCCTGTATATAATTTTGTTTGTGAGTGGTGATTTATAGTTGCAATTACCATATTAAATATTTGTAAGACTTTAGTATATGACCCATTAATTCTATAATTATGAATTTGTAATAGTTAGAGAGGACCCTCTCTATGTACAATATGGAAGAAGACACCTAGAGCAGAGCTTAGGGCACTTTATTTTGGCAGCCCTGTATCCTTAGAAAGCTGAGTTTTTCCAATCTAGAGAAAGATATTAATAGTTGCATTAAATTCCATGAAATAACATGTTTTGTTTGCTTTAGGAAATTCCTTATTGGTGTAACATGTTTGATTAGCAGTTCGTCTCCTCGGTTGTAAATGTCATCTCCCTCTTGACCACTTCCAAAGTCCCTGCCACAGTAGTATTGACCCTTTAATACTAATAGATGAAGAAGGAACATGACTTTTCATAAACTTTTCGTTAGAATCCCCATAGTATATGATACAGTTTGAATGTCCCTTGTAGTAAGATAGTATAGCTATCCTTCCTATATAAGTTTGTCTTTTTACGTGGTGCTTGGATGCTTTAAAATTTATCAGAACAATTTGATTTTTTTCCCCTTTGCATATGTATTCAGTTCACAAAAAAACTTTTCTTCTTTTGACTACTGTTCTTCCCTGTTGTTTTCTTGACACAGCTATAATTAGTCTTTTGTATTTTTTTTAAAATGGAGATCTCATAAAACACATTTTGGATAGCAGTCTGACTGTTTTTACAGTTTTACTGTAAATACATTGTTATTTGACTATAGACATGACATAACATCAATTTATGGGGATCCTCTAATATTTATCAAAGTGTAATACGTTGCTGAAAATACCCCATACTCTAATGTATGGTACTTTGCACAAAGTCGTTTCAGCAGTGTTTTCCATTACAATATTGGCATTTAAATCTTTGGGCAATACTCAAGGTTCAGTACTTCACTAATATTAAAATCGGAACACTAACTTTGTTCTCATTATTTTTGAGTGCTTAAGAACAAATCAGTAGCTAAATGTCAGCTGTTGTAATAGTGGTCATTTAAAAATGACAATATTAAGTCCATGTGTTATTGTTTATTTGTGCATGTAAGTTGAGTGCATTTTGTTGATACTGTATGGTAAACTATGTACTACAACCAATGTTTTTAACAAAAAAAGATGAACTTAAAGATCTTCAAACATGTTAATGTGTTTTTGTTTTAAAACTATTGAGATGGCCCTGAAAAAGTATAATGGTCAGGCAACACATGGTTGGAAACAGTGTTAGATGTGTCAGATCAGCTGTGGACAGGAAAATCATGGAGGTGATATCCTAGATCTCCAGAATTTTGAGAAAGGAATAGTTAGTACTATGGGTGAAATCCTACCAACTTTGTCACCAATGGAAAAGATCTCACTATTTTCAGTGGGGCTAAACATCATCCTTTATGTGGCATAGCTCAACAAGGCTACAGGATTAACCCTTGTGTACCTCCATAGTGAGGAAATAGGGTATCTGCCCAGATCCAGAATGAGGGATTTGTGGCAAATTGGTATTGTACTTTTAGCAATTCAACAAGGGCAATCTCGAGTTCTCTGGCTCTGGTCTTAAAAACAGAGATTTGAAAAGATGAAGCATATAACAGGAGAACTACCATGTTGTCCCTACAACATTTTTAGGAGACTTTGTTCTTACTCCATTCATTTATTTCCATCAGTTTTGTACTATATGTAAAATGGGCCTATATCATCAAAAAATTGGAAGAGATGAAATTGTTTATATTCTGAAATGTGTCTTTTTGATTGTAACTTTAAATTTCATTATAATTCAAGTGCTTGTTGTGGTTTGTTCTTTTTGTTTCCTTTGCCCATGGTAGATTCAGGAATTTTTTTTTAGAAATAAACAGTGAAGAGCATGCATTTGATAGCATAGTATGTGCCAAACAGGGAAATATCTCTTAATTTTTATGAATATTGTGCATAACTCTGCATGTTGGATACATTACTTACTATGGGGCAAGATCAAAATGGTTGTTGGAGGAACCAAGCAGGAAAAGGAAAACCAATGACCTAGATAAGGAATGTCCATGCAAACACTCAAATATAGTAGATAGGTTATTAGTTGTAAAGAAGCGACTTACATGATGCCAACAAGGTTACGCAGCCGTTTTGCTACGGCCGAAGAGAAAGACAGATCAAAAGACATAATCAATTATAGGAACTGCCTTGCTGAAAGAGTGTAAGAGGATTGTTAGCAGATTGAGGCTGACATGCTGATAGACGGAGGCAAAGAGTGTGTGAAGATATGAACTAACTCTGAGGCTGGATCTACCTCCGCTATGGATAGACTGGCCACAAATCAGTAAGTTAGGATACATATAGGCACTTTTTAGTTTTAATCCCTTTTCCTAAGGGCTGAGTTCCCTTTGGCAAATAAATATTATTTTGTTTTGAAGAAGCTGTTTGAGCATCACCCATAAACTTACTCCGTCACAGGCTCCTGGAGGAGGAGGGCTCACATGCCAAACACAGTTGGGCCCCTCAGATTAATATAGCCGTTAGACTGATCGCTGGGTTGCAACCCTATTTGAGTGGGAAGACAGCATGGTTCCTAAGATGCTGGAAGCCAGTCCTGTCACCTGAGGGGAGAACTGAAGAGGATCTAAAAAGGGAGTCACAGCACGGCTCACCTTGTAACTGAGACACATGATCACCAAACCTCATGTCAGTATTTTTCTCATTCATGAACTTTTTCTATGACTATTTATGTTCAAACACCACAAATTGTATTGTCTTCAGTTAGATTAGACCGGTAAGGCCTGTTGTCTCTGCAGACACACAGAGCAACAGAAAATGTGGAAATGGCAAATTACTTTTTTTGTTTCAGTTTTCATCAAAATTTAGTAGCGATTGGACATCTAAAATAGTGAATGCCAGTGAAAATGAGGTAAGTTCTGAAGCAAAAGTAAGGACAAGAACAAGTTATAAATTTAGACAAGTTAGATGTCTTTAAGACATCAGGGGACTGATGAACTACTGGCATACTCAAGGAGCCTGACTGAGGAGAGATCTGAGCCATTAGCAATTATCTTCAAAAAGTCACAGAAGACAGGACAGATTCCAGAGGACTGGAGAAGAGCAAATATACCGTATTTTCCGGCGTATAAGGCTACTGGTCGTATAAGACGACCCCCTAATTTTTTAGTTAAAAGATAGGGTTTCGTCTTATACCCCAGCTAGAGCAAAGCCTCAGAAGCGCGGCACCCCGCCGCCGCTTCGGCTTTGCTCCCGGTGCCTCTGGTCTGCTGGGGACCGTCTCCAGCAGACCAGGGACACCGGGAGCAAAGCCTCTGAGGATGCCCCGGCAGCGGGACAGCCCCGGCGCGCCTGGGATGCCCTGCCGCCGGCTTCCCCTGAGGCTTTGAAAAGCTGCGGAGGGGCCCCACCGCCGGCTTCCCCCGAGGCTTTGCAAAGCCGCAAAGCTGTATACCCGGCGTATAAGATGACCCCCGATTTTTGGGGGATGTTTTTTAACATCAAAAGTCGTCTTATACGCCAGAAAATATGGTAGTGTCAATCCATAAAAAGGGAAATAAGGACAACCTGGGGAATTACAGTTCAGTTAGCTTAACTTTGGTACTTGCAAAGATAATGGAGCAAATAATTAAGCAGTTGATATGCAAACATTAAAAGATAATAAAGTGATAAGTAATAGCATGGATTTGTCAAGAATAAATCATGTCAAACCAACCTAACAGCTTTCTTTGATAGGATAATGAGTCTTGTGGATGGGAAAAGTAGTAGATCTGGTACATTTTGATTTAGTAAAGAGTTTGTTATTGTTTCACATGATCTTCTCATAAACTGGGGAAGTACAATCTAGATGAAAGTACCATAAATTGGATGCATAACTCATTGGAAAACCATTACCAGTGAGTAGTTGTCAGTGGTTCACAGTCATGCTAGAAGGGCATGTTGAGTGAGATCCTTTAGGTATCATTTTTGGGTCTGATTCTGCTTAACATCTTTCATCAATGAGTTAGATAACGACACAGAGAGAACACTTGTTTTGTGGTTGATACCAAGCTGGGAGGGGTTGCAAGTGCTTTGGAGAATAGAATTGAAATTCAAAATGATCTGGACAAAAGTGGAGAAATGGTCTGCAATAAATTGCATGAAATGCAGTAAAGGCAGATGCAAAGCATTCTACTTAGGAAGGAACAATCGGACGCACATGCACAAAATGGAAAGTGGCTGCCTAGGAAGGAGTACAGTGAAAGGAATCGGAGGGTCACAGTGGACCACAAGATAAATATTTGTCAGTGGTTTAACACTTGCCCTCCCCCCTCAAAAAAAGCAAACCTAATTCTGCTCTGCATTGGCAGGTGATGTAAGCAAGATACAAGAAGCAATTCTTTTGCTTTACTCCACCCTGATTAGGCCTCAACTGGGCTAGTGTCACCTGTTCTTGGTACCACGTTTCAGGGAAGTTGTGGACAAATTGGAAAAATCTCAGAAGAGCAACAAAAATTATTAAAGGTCTAGGAAACAATCTTCTCCTAGGAGAGAAGATTGAAAAAAATTATTTTTTTTAGTTTGCAGAAGACTGAGGGGAGATGCAACAGATTTTAAGTACATAAGTTGCATTATTTCAAGTACATAAGGATGCATTAACGTGTGAGCAAGACACGAGAAGTCATTCTTCCACTCTACTCTACACTGGTTAGGCCTCAGTTGGAGTATTGTGTCCAGTTCTGGGCACCGCATTTCAAGAAAGATGTGGAGAAATTGGAGAGGGTCCAGAGAAGAGCAACAAGAATGATTAAAGGTCTAGAGAACATGACCTATGAAGGAAGGCTGAAGGAATTGGGTTTGTTTAGTTTAGAAAAGAGAAGATTGAGGGGGGACATGATAGCAGTTTTTAGGTATCTAAAAGGGTGTTATAAGGAGGAAGGAGAAAACTTGTTCATCTTAGCCTCTGAGGATAGAACAAGAAGCAATGGGCTTAAACTGCAGCAAGGGAGATTTAGGTTGGACATTAGGAAAAAGTTCCTAACTGTCAGGGTAGTCAAACACTGGAATAAATTGCCCAGGGAGGTTGTGGAATCCCCATCTCTGGAGATATTTAAGAGCAGGTTAGATAAATGTCTATCAGGGATGGTCTAGACAGTATTTGGTTCTGCCATGAGGGCAGGGGACTGGACTCGATAACCTCTCGAGTTCCCTTCCAGTCCTAGGATTCTATGATTCTAAGTTGTTATGGTAAGTGGGAGTACAATTGTTCTTCTCTGAAGACAGGACAAGAAGTAATGGGCTTCTATTGCATCAATAACAGTTTGTTGGGCATTAGGAAAAACTGCCTGTCAGCATAATTAAGCAATGGAATAATTGCCTAGGGAGGTTGTGGAATCGGCATTATTGAAACATTTTAAGAGCAGGTTAGATAAACACCTGTCAGGAATGCTCTAGATAATAGTTATTCCTTCCACGAGTGCAGGGGACTGAATTAGATCACCTCTCAGGTTCCCTTCCAGTCCTATGACTCTATGATTAAACGACTGAATTTTGTGTAACATTTTAGCTATAGACTGACGGCACATCAGGGCCGACATGAACCTGGACCCCTGGTCTGTGAGGACCTGCTGGAGGAACCCCACCCTGCTGAAAATGGCCAACAGTGCATCTGCCACCGTGCCTTCCTCGATAGAGGGCAGAGCCACAGCTTTGCGGCAGTTGGTAGCCAAATCCACTGCTACCAGGATGTATTTTTTTCCCCCTCCGGGTCGCCTTGCCAATAGGCCCCACTATATCTATTGCTGCCTTCCGGAAAGGCTCCTCTACAATGGGCCGGCGCCTCAAGGCAGTTTTCCCCCAGTCTCGGGCTTTCCGTGTCTTCTGGCAGAAGTCTTCTGCAGTTGCATGGCTGCAAATATCCTGGGCCAGCAAAAGGCCTGAAGCAGCCTCAGCCAGGTGCGCCGGATACCTTGGTTCCCCGCAAATGGGATGTCATGAGCCCGATACAGTAGCCTGTGGCAATATTTCTGGGGAACTACCAGCTGCTGCTGGACAGCCCCACGTCTCCATCTTCCCTGTGGGGAGCCATTCCTGGTACAGCAATCTCCTCTCCCACAGGAATCTCTCCTGGCAGCCTCTCCCCAGGGGCTGAGCTGCGCTGAGGCTAGTCCAGTCCCTCAGCTTCTGTAAGGAGGGATCTGCCTGCCCCTCAGCCTGGAATGCAACAGCTGGGACAGGGACCTGCCTGGGTCCGGAGTCCTGGCTCTGCTGGGCCCTGTGTCTGCTGGGATGGGGCCCTGCACCCCCTGCAGGGAGCCCTCCCCTGGGTAAGGATTTCCAGCCCCTTGCTGGCTCTGGCTATAGGTGGGGACCAGGGCCCTGTGGGGTCTGTCTGGCCATGCTTCTAGGTCACCACCCATCAGCACCTCCGTAGGCAAGTGCTGGTGTGCCCCCACTTCCTTGGGGCCCTCAGCCCCCATTTCAGATGCACCTGGGTTCCGAGGACCTTGAATGGGGTCCTGTCTATGCCCCTGGGGTCAGCTGAGTGTTGGGCACCATACAGGCTAGGGCCACTATATTGAGCCAGGCCAGTGTCACCTCCACACCCGTGTCCCAGTAGCCCATCACCTTCCTGCCATCTACTTCTAGGGGCATGAGGCACTCGCTCCACAGGGGCCCCCCTGCCGCCACCCAGTAAACAGAGAAATCGACCTCCAGAGTTGGCCTGAACGGCTTTCCCGCTCCTTTGATCTGAGGTTTGCTTGCCTCTGCCTCTGGGGCTGCCTGCTCCTCTTCCAGCCCCACCCAGTTAACCCCAGGAGGTTTTGAGTTGTGGGGCCTGTCCTGGTGCCTCAGGCACTGAGACTTCGTGGCCTCTTTGCCTGCAGCGATGGCAGGTCAGGTCCTGCAGGTCCCTTCAGGCTGTCTCTGTCCAGGCCCTGGCTGTCTCTCTGGGGGGTGGATGGCTGGTCCCTGTCTCTTGGGCTCTCCCCGTAGGTAATTTCCTCAGTTGCTCAGCTAAGAAGCTGTCTCTGTGCAACTCCCTTTCTCTCCAGGACTCCCGTTTCACACCCGGACCAGCTGTCTGTAAACTCATCTGCCAGCCTCTTGGCATCCTGCGAGTCCTCTGGTCCTTGAGCCACAGCCTCAGGATGGACGGGCAGGACACAGTTCATAGAACTCTTCCAGGATCATCAGCTTAACCAGGCCCTCTGCGGTCTGGGCCCCCACCCAGAGCACCCACTTGCGGCAATATTGTGCCAGGCGGGAGGCCATATCCACACAGGTCTCCCTCGGCTCAGTCTGCATCCCCTGGCACTTCTTCCTGTACATCTCAGGGGTCAGCCGAACTTGTGCAGCAGGGCCTCTTTGACCCGTTTGTAGTCTCCTGTCTGCAGATTCTCTAGCTGGTTGAGCAGCCCTGTGGCCTTCTGATCCAGCAAGGGAGTGAGCTGGTGTTGTTCACAGGTTCGCTCAAAGGCTCTAAGAAACCCGTCCATATCTCCCACATCTTTACATTGGGCCAACACAAGCTTCTTAAAGTGTCTGGCCATCCTGGGCTCCCGGGGCCCTCCCCACTTACTGTAGCCAGGCCCCCTTGGCTTCTCCGCTCCGCCATGGCCCGCTCATGCTGCCGCTGTCTCTGTCCTGTACCTCCAATTCCTTTAGCCGCATCTCGATCTCCAGCTGTTGCAGCTCTGCCAGGAGGGACCCTACCCTAGATGAACCACTGCTAGCAGAGCGGGGACTGGTGGGCACCGTATCTGTTTGGTGGACTCCAGCCCTCTCTCCAGTCTGAGATGCTTCCAAGGAGTGCCTGGCTGCTCCACGCTGGGACAGGATCCAGGCCCCTGGACTGGTCATTCTCTTCCAGCCGGGTAATCAGCTGGGTCTTGGTTGCTTTCCCCACGGGCAGGCCCCTCTCTCTGCACAGCCCCACAATGTCTGCACGAGGCATAAGGGAGCGGTTGACAAAGGCTTCCCTTGTCGGCTGATCCGCGTCTTGACTCGCGCGCTGTGCCTACGATCAGCTGAGCCGGCACAGCGTGGTGGCCATTTTTATTTTAATGAAGCCGGGGATATTTAAATCCCCGCTTCATTGACTATGTCAGGTAGCCTATTTTACATGCCTCTGTCGGCAGAGGCATGTAGTCTAGACATACCCTTAGGTTATAACATATGACTTTGGCTCCTTTTATACAAGGCTCTGTAGGTGAGTATGTTCAGTATACTCAGGGCATTCTCTCCTCTTTGGGGAGGCATCAAAATGGGTAATGAATTGAAATTTTTTAAGAAGTAAAGTCAGCCACGCTTTGACAAATACATAGGTAAAATGTCCAGCTGCAATTAAGTGAGCCTTTGCTGTATTTCTGCTGTAATTGAAAGCACAGTAATAAATGATATTTCCACAGGTGCCATTCATTTTAATATGATTACAATTAACATTTTATTTACATGGTGTCATTTAAAATGAATTTGCATCTCCAGTATATGAAAAATGACACATCTCACTGGCACAAGTTTATGCAAGAATGAATGAATGAATAAATGGCTTTCACAAATTAGTGCAGAGAAGTTGTTACATGAATGTCATCTGCCATGATTAGGGCCCTATCACCTTCATGGCTGTGAAAAATGTGTCCTGGACCATGCAATCTGGTCTCTTGGGCGATGTCTACACTACGAGTTTTTTTGGCAGAAAATATGCTAATGAGACTCATTAGCATAAGTTGTGACATTAGCATATTTCTGCTGTTTCTTTTTGTGTAAGGGGTTTTTGCGCAAAAAGAAGCAATGTGGACTCCTTTTTTTTTTTTTTTTCGCGCACAAAACCCCCGTTTTGCACAAGATACTTATGCCTGTCCTGGAGAGGCATAAGGATCTTGCACAAAATGGGAGTTTTGCGCAAAAAGGAAATGTCCACACTGCTTCTTTTTGTGCAAAAACCCCTTGCACAAAAAGAAAGGGCAGCAAATGTGCTAATGATGTTGCAACTTATGCTAATGAGTTCCTTATTAACATATTTTCTGCTGAAAAAACTCATAGTGTAGACATAGCCTTGGTGTTCCTTTTCCTTAGCCTTTTCCGATTTCATGGGGGGGAGACCAGCATTTCTCAAACTGCGGTCCTGACCCAAAAGCTAGCTCTGGGGCAGTTGGGAGGTTATTTTATGGGAGTTATGAAAATTGACCAATACGGACCATGAATTTGGTAGGAGACCTTACTATGGATCTTACAGTAGCAGGCACTGATATCAAAGGGCATATTTCCTATATTTCTTTCTATACTAGATAGACAACGAAATTGTGGTTTTCAGTATTTGGTGCATAGCTGAATATTCTTTTTAAAAAAATCTTTCTCATTGTTACTGTTTCTGTATCATTCTTGACAGGTTTAATAGAGGGGATGAATGATTTTATACAGACGTTGCTTCTACCAGATGGTTTGTAATACCAGTTGGGTGTTAGCACAGTTGTTCTCTTCTAGTAGCCAACTCTGTTGAACTACTTTAGACTTGCAAAGAGAGTAAAGGGAGCATTATAGGAGCTAAGCACCCCCCCCAAAAAAAAGCGTTCTTACCATTCTGAGATTCAAAAAACAAACAAACCCAGAAACAGCATCCCCCCTCCCGCCCAGCTGTTTGTTTCTACCAGAACGGAAATTTACAGGATGAATTTACAAGCTTTCATTGTGCCCTTGGCTCCATATGCAACTAGGCATAACTTCTGAGGAATACAATGCACCCGTGCTTAGACAGGGAACCAGGTACCTTTTACCTGCTGCCTGAAAGGAATGTCCCTTAGGTATGTGGCCACCTGATAACCTTAACTCAAAGAACTCAAGTACATTTTTAGTGTAGATATCTAACTCCTTTAAATATTATTTGTACACACATTTTGCAATGATTATGATGACCAGTGGGCTACTGGTTCTTGGCAGAGGCTTCACATATACCATCTTAGGTGAACTATTATGCAGATGTCTGACACGGTTGGCAGCAAAAGCTCACTAGTCACACCCTGAAGATTTTTCTATTACAGGAACATTCCTGTTTTATTCACACTTAGTCCAGTAAAGATTCTAATATAGCTCAGGACTTGGCTCTAAGAGTCCATTTTCTCTTCTCTGCACCACAACATTTCTGCTGCATTATGGGCCCTCCCTCAGTCAGCCTGGAGTTTGCATTTGTAGCTGGTGAGGGCACAGCATTTCAGATATGGGCTTGGCTACCAAAGGCAACTTCAAAAAGACAGGAGCAGCTTGATGGCATCATCCATATTCATCTCTTTAGCATTTCCCTCAATAATAGCTGCATCCCAGAAATAGCAACACTTCTCTGGGATGATAATCCAAAAGCTGAGCCCGTAGTAGCCCTGAATGAAGGGTGGAAGACGGATTTTGTGCTTATAAGACAATAATGGTACTTGTAACATTTTTTTTTTGGTACCTTAAATACTATGGCTATGTCTACACTGGTGGCTTGTGCAATAAAATGTCCACACTGCCATGTGCGAGCTGTGCTTTTGCGCAAGAGCGCCCATGGCAGTGTGGATGCTCTCTTGCACAAGAAAGCTATGATGGCCATTTTAGCTATAGGGCTTTCTTGCGCAAGAAATCCCTGCCAAGCGTCCATACTGCCCTCTTGCGCAAGAGCTCCTGCGCAAGAGGGCTTACACCTGTTAAAAAAGAGTGTAGCTCTTGTGCAAGAAGCCCTCTCTTACCGCGCCGGTACTGTACATTTCCTTGAGCAAGAGCTGGCGGGCAATGTGGATGCTCTGCGGATTCTTGCGCAAGAATGGCCATACTTGCGCAATGAGCCGAGAGTGTAGACATAGTCTATGGGTAGGTATTTAAAAATTGGTACACTGAGAACAAGTAATCAGCTGACTATCTCCCAACCTCAGGGAGCTCTTGTGACAGACTGACAATATCCTGTGTTATTTTGAACAAACCTTATGGAATTAAGATAAACCTTATTGACCTAGTGTTCATATCTCTGGGGTAGATTGCATTATAAATACCATTGTGTACTTGGGATTGTATGTTCCTTCTCTAGTGGAGATGCTAATGTACTTTCTCATTATCAATACGTGGAAGGCAACCTCACTGGCATGGCATGCATTCAAAGTGGATTCTCCAGGGACTGCATTCAAAGTGGATTTTCCAGGGACGGACACAGAAAGGTTTTTGGATAAATAGTTTAAAACTGGTTTAAAATTGGCTCATGTTCTTCCCATGCATCTAGCAGCTGGTCAGAACATCTGGTCCATGGAGGGCCCAGTTCTGAGGGTAGAGTTGGAAGGACCGGGCTTGCCAGAGTCCAAGTTGGGGATAATTCTGGCGGTATTAGCATGCCTATTTTTAATATTTTCTCTGAAGTACTTTTTACCTTTAAAAATAAAGTAACTTGCTGAGAGAGAGCTGTGTGGTTGCAATCGTTCTGTGATCAGTCTCTGAGAACAGAGCAAGCAGGCATAGGCAGGCGTAGGCATGGACTCCATGGGTGCTCTGGGGCTGGAGCATCCATGAGGAAAAATTAGTGGGTCCTGAGCAACCACTTCCAGCCAAGCTTCCCCCTCCTCTCAGTGCCTCCTGCCTGCTGGTGGCCCCACTGACCAACTCCTTCCCTGCCCTCCCAGAGCTTCTGGAGTGCTGTAGACAGCTGATTTGTGGCATTCAGGAAGCTTGGGGGAGGTGAGGTGGGGAATGGAGGAAGTGGGAAGAAATGGGGTCAAATCTGGAGGGTGGGAAGGGGTGGGGCAGAGCAGGAGTGGGAAGAGGGAAGGGCAGAGTGGGACCTGAGGCGGGAGGAAGTTCAGCAACCTCTGGCTAAAGGGGAAGTCAGTGCCTATGCAAGAAGGTGTCCTTGGACAACCTGTGTGTGCTTGGAGAGACACAGGTGGGAAAGCAGGGAACTTACCCAGACTGGAGACTTACTAGCCAGAAGGAACAGAGACATGGGTTTCCACCCAGAGAGGGAATGGCTAGAGAAGGGGAAGTTGAGAGGCGGTGCCCTTAGTGAGCCAATGCGGGGAAATTCAGGTACAATTTCCATAAACTCTAACAGCTCTAATTAACCATTTTGCTAATTCCACACACAGCTTATGGTCTGCCAGCTTCCTGTTTACATTACCAAAAAATAGACAGGATGGAAACCGATTTACAGCATCTGACTCACAACGGCATTTGTAACTCCAGAATTATACTGTTATATCTGATTTTGAAAGAGTTAGTCCAGGTTTTACCGGTGAAATGGAGTAGCGAATGAGACTTATTGCATAATTATCAGTCCAAATACTGCTTTGCCAGCAAATAGAAATAGGGCAGCTTATGTAATCGCTTTAAAGAAACCATTTTATGTCATATTCAAACCAATGGAAGCTATCAGTCCACATTTAGGCTGTGTCCAGACTCAGGGGTTTTTTCGAAAAAAGTAGCCTTTTTTCGAAAAAACTTCCCCTGCGTCCAGACTCAAGCCGCGTTCTTTCGAAATTAATTCGAAAGAACGCGGCTTTTCTTTCGATGGCGGTAAACCTCAATTTACGAGGAAGAACGCCTTCTTTCGAAAGTTCCTCTTTCGAAAGAAGGCGTTCTTCAATGTAAATAGGGCTTCTTCGAAAGAGAGCATCCAGACTCACTGGATGCTTTCTTTCGAAAAAGCAAGCCGCTTTTTCGAAATTTCTCCGTGCAGTCTAGACGCTCTCTTTCGAAAGAGGCTCTTTCGAAAGAAGCCTGCAGTCTAGACATAGCCTTAGAGTAATTGCCTGTAAATGTTTCCTTGAAAAGATCAGTATTTAAAACTTCCACTAGCAAAGTATACAAATTAGGTGATCATGAAAACTTAACTATCAAAGGTTGGAGACCCAGAGAGGGTGTTTTGTTGTATTTTTTTTCTTTCATTTCTCATTTTTAAATTCCAAGTCCTTTTAAGAGCTTGAAAACAAATGATGAAAATGTTCCCTTTAGCATGGAAACACTTTTCTACTGTCATGCCATCTGATTTAAAAGAAAACTAGCCATATGAGCCTATAAATCGACATATGCACAATAGGTGCATTAGTCCAGATTGCAGAGCAGTTCCCTAAGTTGCCTTGTTGCAGCAGTCAGCCAGTGCAGTGAGGAGTGGGGCTTTCACTAGATAATCATGATCTATGAAAAAAGGCTCTTGGCTTGGCTGGCTGCAGATTAGAGCCGTTGATACTATGAAGAAAAGCAAAGGAAGGCTTATTCTTGCTCTGCCCTCCATTGAAAATCCTGCCTTTTGTTTTCTATCCTTGGAGGTTGCCTTGCAGGAGATTAATGGGTTTGCAGGCTGTTTATGCTTGCAAGTTGCATTTTTTGCATTACACAGGAATCTGTGGTTTCAGGTGCTGTTTTTCACAGGTCACCTGGAGAGTCACAATTATGTAGATAATGTACCTGAGTACTCGCAGACTTTGTCACTGGCATAGGGATTCTTGGATCTGGAAGAATTTCATGGATATTCCGCTGGCACTTTGAGGGATCTCTGAGAGATGTTGACCTGGGCATCTGTAAACTTTGACTTTTGGCCTGCGTGCTTTGAGAGCTTATGTGATTGGTTTGTGATGTACCTCTGAGACTGTGGGTTTTCTACATCAAGAGGAAATCATGTGACAGAGAGATCATCCCCTTTTCACTCCTGCCAGTGCAGGTTGGCTCAGGAAGTATCTCTTTGTGACATTAATACATTCGTGGCCATGTGAACATAAATTTCAGAGGTCTATGTCTGACTTCATCACTTTCTGCTGGTTTCCAAAAATGATCAACTACTCAGAATATTCAGTAGCTTTACCCTCAAATCCAAGGGTATATACACTTTCTGACTGACCTTGTCTTTATCTCTTTAATTAGTCTCGCTGGGTGAAGCTGTGAATTATGCAAATGTTAAGCAAGTATAGCTCTGCATTGGATCAAAAATGTTTTCCTCTGTGGAAATAGCATTAAATTTTAATTGTAAGTGGAGTAGCTTAAGGGCAAAGGGGCTGACACACAAACCAATGCCTTCTTTTGAAACTTTCCAGTAGGGAACAGTTCCTTATTTCTATATGATTGTTTTCAGTGACATTATATGTGGGCAGCAAATTGCAACTTTTGTTTTCATCTCAACTGCTGTGACAAACAGTACAAGTATCAAATGTTGCAAAATAGCTCCTAGTCATTAACGTTTTTCTGTGAAGAACTGTTAACTGAAATATCTTTATGATGTTCTTTCCCACTCTGTAGAATGCATTATCATTTAATAAAATAAGTATTTATTAACATGCTTATAATTAGCATAGTTAAGCACTGTCAGTTTGTCATTGTTGGAAGATGCTACGATATGGTGTGGGATAAAAAGGGGAGTGTTAAGCTTTTGAGCACTGAGTAATTCTATCACAAAAATTACTAAACAGCTGTAGCTTGGAGAAGTGGTTCCAAAACTTTATTGGTTGATATACCATCTTAAATTTATTCTGAAGTGAATGGATGGAACTCCTGCACCAGAGTTTGGGAAGCCCTGGTCTAGAAACAAGGAATGGTTGGCCAAATTGTAAGTAACTCTCAGTAGCCAGAAATCGGATTCTGCACATCAGGACCAAAAGGGCACTTGATCAAAAGACAGACAAAACAGAACACAAACAGTAAATGCTAGTTATTTCAGATACAATCTCCTCTGTCTGTCTGTCTGCCTGTCTCTCAAGAGTTTTCAACAAAGATTGCACCTTTAGAAAGGGTATGCTCTGGTAGGGATACTAGGTAAGATAAGGTCAAATTATATTATTCCCCAAATCAATAGAGGGTCCTGTCTCAGTGCAGCATAGTTAACTCAGCAGTTTATAGATGCAAAAGCATCAGCAGTTTATAGGGCAAAAGAATTCTGTTTGAATGATTACAGATAGTATAAACAATTTATAAATGGACAGAAATAAGAGAGAGGTCACAACTAAAACCTATGAAACCTAAGTAAGTATTTTAACTCAGTTACTTAAAAGAAGCCATTCAAGGAGCAGTCTTGAGAGAGGCAAATTAATGAATATAAAGAATCGAAAAATGGAATTAAATCCTACAATTTCTCTGTGTATCTAGGTTAGTTGATGGCTTCTCTCCAGGAACATAATTTGAACATGTGAATCTGTTATTACTCTAAATTACAATAGCATTTCATTTTCTCATTGCAATTTATTACAAGAAAACTTTAAATCTAAAGCCTTGGCATTGGTTTTGGCAACTCCCTCGCACCAATGATAGTGAAGTCTTGGTGATGTCATCAAGTTCCAGAGGCGCAATGCTGGACTGGAAGGTTTCTGCTTTATGCACTGTTTTGGCTTCTTTCTTCTAAGCTGTCTTGATGCTGCTGTTTGCTTGCTTGGAGAGATGAATTTTTTTATAAAGCAGAGAGGATAAAGAAGGCCCACTTTCCTAACCTAGTTTATAGTTCTGATAAAACATTCTAAGCATCACTCCTCTTTTGAAGTAGTCTGATAAAGAATCTCTTTTTTTCTTAGACAACCAGGTTTCTTTCCAAACCATATATAAATATCTCACAAGGTTTCTTTCCTGAACTGAAGATCACATTTTAACCAAACAGGTGTCTTGTACATGGTGAATGTGTCCTGTTTTTAAGATCGTCTTCTTGCTGGTGATTTGTCTTTAGATCAAATGGTTCCTTGCTTTGCCACCTGGCATACGTAATACATTTACAACTTGCAGTTAAGAACTCCTATCCAGTGTTGGATATGAATCACAACAACTCATACTTGCATACATTTTTCCAAATGCACTATAAAAGAAAATAGGATGTTAAAAGTGAAATAGAAGTTGTAATATTTCATTTCTGAGTCTATGTAAGCACAATTGGAGCTCATAAATACGAACTTTTTATGGGTAATATATCATTCTTTTTGATAAGTGTTGTCACTGATTGGAAAAAGAGAATTTCTAGGAATTTTCTTAATAAACAAGCAAAACCATAAACATGTAAGAGATCCATATTTTCCCCTAGCATAATATGAAAATAATTCTTTCTTAAAATTCAGCAAAGATGTAGTCAAAATTGTAATAACTGTAAGATTGTAAAATTACGCAGGGCTCGACAAATCCACTTATCTACTCGCCCGTGGCGAGTAGATTTCAGCCGGTCACCCCGTTCACAGGCGGTTCGCACATGCACAGTGTGGGTCTCGCGCATGCACAGTGCGGGGCTGGTGAGTGGTTTTTGCCGCGGTTTTTCAAGCCCTAAAAATTAGTATAAGAAATTATTGCATCAATATTTAGATCTGTTCCTCAAAATGAGCTGCACAGTATAAACCTCTAACAGGGTGAGGAAAAATCCCTCTCTTATCTGGAAGTAATTCTAAGAAAATGAGTAATTTTAGTGGGTTATAGTTAATATAATGTATTAATATTGTAATACATTACTAATTACTAAGGGTGAGTCTACACGTCAGGGCTTAACTTGAAATAAACTATGCAAATTGAGCTACGTCAATTGCGTAGCTTATTTTGAAATGACTTATTCTGAGTTTTTGTGCTGTCTACACAGCACTTATTTGAATATAGCACTCTTCCTCCGACTTCCCTTGCTCCTCATAAAATGAGGGTAACAGGAGTTGCAGTAAGAAGTCCTCCAATTTGACAGTATTATGACATTATGTTAAAATAACTGCTGGCTCTTTAGACATGGACTATGTTATTTTGAAATAATGCTAGTTATTTTGAATTAATGTTGCTATGTAGACATAGCCAATACATTACTCTTATAGAGTAGGCTGTGTACATTCTTACTGAGGTACAGGTGGAAACAAAAACCAAAGCTGCTGCTGCTTCAGAAAAATAAATATAATTTGGAAAATGAGAAAATTCTATAGGGAAATTACCTTTCTCTTCAGGAAGGTCAGAGAGTTATAGACACTCTAGCTGAGTATTTTATCAGATTCCCTGAAGACAATTATGAAAACAGCTTTTGGCTTCATACTAACCTCTTACTTTATTTCTTTCTGGTTATCCCTTTTAAAAGCAATAAGGTAAAGAACGATGATTCTGATCTCCCCTAAGACAGTTTGGAATGTAGATTTCTCCACTGTCTTCAAGGGAGTTAAATGGATGTAACCAAGAGCAGGATTAGCAAATTTTGCAAACGTTTCTATTCTAATAATCTTCTTCTATATTTTAGCATAATTTCTGATTCAATCCATTTGTGCCCTGTGGTCTGTAAATGATCAGCAGTTACTGTTTCTATTTTGTGCTTGTCACTGTGAAGATTTACTGGAGAGACTACAGTAAGTTTTGTTTCTATGACACCGTGATATTGTAATACTGACCATAGATTTTTTTTTTTCATTTTATCGTCCCTAGGACAATCCTGTTAAGAAGTCACGGTCAGGTGCAACCTCATGATTTTTTTTAAAAAGCCCTGCATTTTTTATACCTTTTATTTACTGAAATAGATGATTTTAAACTGTATTTTCTTTTCATCGTTCATATCTGTTGCATGTCATTTAGATTAGGTGTTGGGAATTGACTAATCCAGTTGTTCTCAAACTTTGTCATAATATGAGTGCCTTGTTAAGAGAAGGTTATGATTCCCTTAAGGTAGCCAGTTGCTCACTCTATGTGTGCATGTGTATATCAAACAATGCAGTGAAATCAATTTTTCAATGTATGTCTGACTTCATGAATCTCCTAGGAAAAGAGGCAATAGAGAGGAGATGTGGTAGAGGTTTATAAAATCAGGAACGATGTGGAGAAAGTGAATAGGGAAATAGTATTCACCCCTTCCAATAACACATGAATCAGGGGCCACCCAATAAAATGAATAGGCAGCAGATTTAATACAAACATATGGAAGTACTTCTTCTCACAGTGCCCAGTCAACCCATGGAACTCACTGGTTGGTGATGTTTCAAAGGCCAAAGCTGTAACTAGGTTCTAAAAAGAATGAGATGAATTCATGGAGGATAGGTTCATAAATGGCATTAGCCAAAATGTCAGGGATACAACCCTATGCTCCATGTGTCGCTAAACATCTGACTGCTAGGAGTAGATAACTCGATAAAGTGTTCTGTTTTTGTTAACTCCCTCTGAAGCCTCTAGCACCAGCCACTGCTGGAAGACTGGATACTGGACTAGCCAGGCCGTTGTTCTGACCCAGTATGGCCAGTCTTGCGGTCTTATTTCACTGTAGCTATGGTTTTGTATTGGTGAAAGGAGTGTTGGAAGTTCCTAAGCTGCTGTAGAATATGTCTAGTTGTGATTGTGTGCAAAACTAATCTAGATCATCTGTGGCTTCAGGCTTTGTAAATTAAGCACAAAGCATCCCATTACAAGCGACACCAATATAAAGTCTCTAATAAAATTAGGTTGTAAACTTATCTACCAAACTCTGTGGCTGTATCTAGACTGCATCCCTTTTTCGTAAAAGGGATGCAAATTAGACCTATCGCAATTGCAAATGAAGCAGGGATTTAAATCTCCCCCGCTTCATTAGCATAAAAATGGCTGCCGCTTGTTTCCGGCTCGGAGCTTTGCTAGAAAAAAGCGCCACTCTAGACGCGGATCTTTTGGAAAATAAAGCCTTTTCCGAAAGATCCCTTATCCCTCTTAAAATAAGGGATCTTTCGGAAAAGGCTTTATTTTCTGAAAGATCCGCATCTAGACTGCCGCTTTTTTCCGGCTCGGAGCTTTGCCGGGAAAAAGTGGCAGCCATTTTTATGCTAATGAAGCAGGGGAGATTTAAATCCCTGCTTCATTTGCAATTGCGATAGGTCTAATTTGCATCCCTTTTACGAAAAAGGGATGCAGTCTAGACACAGCCTGTATGTATTGATAGCCTACAATTTCAACCCTTTTCAAATGCACCACACAGTCTTCCCAGAATGGCCACATGATTGCAATACAGAGAGTGTACTATTATTTCCCTATCTTCCTCCTCCTAATATTTCTGTGTGTGTATCATCCAAGGCAAACGTATCTAATTTGTGTCACCCACAGATCTTTTAGCCTTACTTGTTTTTATCACTGAATATTAGTTGCAGATTTGCCACAGATGTCAGCTTGTGTTTTTCCAAGGTTCCGTACATATTAACATCTACCACTGCTTCATATCTCTCTCCCTATTGTAAAAATTCTCAATTTTTGCTAATATTAGAAGTAGTTGTAAGGTTAACACATTTGTTTAATTATTTCCTGGTGTATTACAATGAACACATTGGTTGCTCCTCTCTAAACTTTAGTGTTTATGCCAGTCTTGGCATGCACATAGAGGATTTGCTGGCTATCACCGCTTTTTTATTTCTATCTCCTTTTTTTTTTTTTCTTTTCTAGCACTTTTCAAGGATTTTGAGAAGCTGGAAAACCTGTGTTTATTTTTGACCATGCAGATGAGCCATCAATGTATAGAAGCTGTCTGTTTCATTCCATGGTAACATTGCTGGAGATTCTACAGCACAGCAGCCTGGTGCTTAGCAAAAAGAGTCCCAGAACAGTAGATCTCAGCACAAGAAGGGTTACTGAAGTGAACAGTAGGCAGTGAAATGATGTGCTCTTTTTTTACATGACTGTATCAAAGTGAACAACACACTATAATAAACCTTTCACACAAAGGACTATTAAATAAAAGCAAGGGCATTATTTTTGGCTATGGGGTAAACCTTATTATTTACTGTCACCTTATTAAGCTCTCAGCATAGAATTTGTGCACACACACATTTCTATTGGCAAGCAATGAAAAAGATGCCATTTCTTTGAAGGAGGATAAAGATTGCTGCATTCTTTGCTAAGAATTATAGTGTATCGTCCCCATAACAACTTGGCCTCAGTGTCTTAAATCAACTGGCTTTTGAAAAAAGCTGTGCGGCTTTCTTCATCAGGCTTCAGGTTGTGAGCCGGGACAGGGCTAGGCATTGATAATGGCTTATAAAGTCTTTCTCCTCGGGCACCAGTTTGAATCAGCGTTAGCATGAGTGCATCCTTATCTCATTACTAAGTGGAAACAGCACGGAGACCTATTAGTGGCAGCCCAGTGGTGGTAGCAATTGCCCTGGGGCCCCGTGATTCAAAAGGGCCCATTTAAATCACCACCTGGAGCACTGTGCTACATGCTCAGGGTGGCACTGAAGGCAGAGGGAGATTGGCTGCCCCAGCTATGTCCTTTCTGTCCAAGGCCCCGCCCCTTTTGGGAGCCAGCCTACCCCTCTTGGTCAGGGGTCTGTTAAGGCTGTCAGTACCGCTGGTTGGTACTAGCTGGGGTAAACATGGGACAATTTGGGGCACAGAGTATGGTTCAGTTGCTTTATGTATACAAAGAAATTGGTAGAATGTCAACCTGAAGAAATCCTGTTTTTAGGGGACTGTGTGACTCCAAATCAACGGCTACAAATTTGGATCAGTGTCCTTAGCCTGCAGCCCTAGGGTACACACCAAATGTAAAGGTATTATGAGTAAGCATGTATATTTTAGAGTACTTTTTAAAAAAAAAAAACACCTTTAAACTGAAACAAGTTTTCAACCTAAACTTATGCAGAGCTTTAATACAGTACAAAGTATTCATATACATTACTTTTCTGGTTGACAGGTATATGAATGTGTGTATTAGTGCAGTGTAGTGAACATTGTCAACGGAAGAGATTCCTTATCAATAGTAATTTGTTAGTGGTCAGTGTATCTATGATTTCTCAGGACTTCAGCCTCATTCCTTTTACTCATGAAAGCAAGTATTGAATAAAAGCATACTGTAAAATAGTGAGAATACACTAAATTATGCCACTGATACGTATTTTCTATTTCCAGTGTAAATTCTTTTGTAGAAGTTACTGTCTTGGCTAATACTTGGAGGTTTTATTTTAAAGGACACCTTGTTAACCTTGTTGCCAAAAGGGTTTCATGACCTTTTATCATTAGCACTTGTTAGGATCTCTGTTTTCCATTCCATGGGTGTAAGGCTGCAGCCTGGCCATGAGTGAGTAGCGCTGGTGGCAGGCTGACTGAGGCGTTTACGAAAGGAGGAGAGGAAGAGGAGGCACGTGACACCTCTTCCTGGCAGGCGACTCTGAGTGGACTCCTTTTGGGGCTTGGGTGAGTGCCCAGAGGAGGAGGAGTCTTCTCTGGACCCAATCCCAGGGCATCCTGCCTGCTGAACCCCAAAGTTTGAATGCCTCACCCTCATCCCAGAGATCTCATTCCCTAGTCCCAACCCTCTGCCACGGCACTGAGCCCCTCCCACACCCCAAATCCTTCATCCCCACCCCAGAGCCCACCCTGACTTTCTGCCCTAGCTCTGAGCCTCTGTCACACCTCAAACCCCTCATCTCCAGCCCCAAGCCTGCACCCCACACCCCAACCTTTTGCCCCTCCAACTCCCAACTCCCTCATTCCCACCCCAGAGCCAAAGCCCTCTCCTCTGGCCCTTACAGGATGTGGGTTGGGGACTTGGACCTGTTCTGTGCATCACCAAACATTATACAAACCTGCTCCCACTGGGCTACACTGGGGGTTAGGTCTGCTTAACAACATTCCTCCAAGTTGTGGATTTGTCACAAGCGACACAGTTATGGTGATGTAAGTGTTCTAGGGTAGCCCAGGCCTAAGAGTACTTTTGTGACCTGCTGTGCTTCATTTTCTGCAGCAGAGAAGACCAAAACTACCTTCACCATAATGCAGTTGCTCTGCTGCAAACGCTAAAATGTAGATGTCTTTATTTAAGAAGCCTGAGTAGTAACAAGATATATGTCTGATTTGCTGCTTGGATCTGTCTTTTTCCTGGACAGTGTTTACCATTCAGTTACAATCCACTTTGGCTTGGAGTGTAACAGCTACAGGGTTCTGCTTGTTAGCTATCTGATCTCTGAGGAATGAACTCCTGTGAGCTACCATGAAAAAGAAATTACTTACGTGGCTGGTTCCCCCATTTCCTTCATGCCAAATTTCTCATTGATTTATCTGAATATTAAGGGAGAGAGCCTTCTGACATTCCCCTGTCCTCTGATTCACTCTCATTTTGAAGCAGTGAATTTAAATCACTCGCAGAGAATATCACTCACTTTAATAGAAAACCTGTTAGTCTTCGTGTTTTTCTATGACACAGTCTTTGAATTAGGAGTGAGAGCCATTGGAGTTGGCTGTGGGCTTATCTACTTAGCTGGGGGAAGAGCAAAGGGGAATTTATTAAGTTTATGTTAATCAGGTGTGAACAAACATAATATTAAATTATAGCTGAAAATGTGCCTAGGGAGGGGATGGGATTTTCAGTTGCCATGGAGAGAGAATACAGAATAGATTATTTGTACTACAGGTCACAAAGATGTTAGCAACAGGAACTTATTATTTAGCATGTACCATTTTACATGTTGCAACACTGTACAAATATAATTGAATGGCTGTAGACAGTAAAATTGAAGTGAATTAATCTGTGAGTGTATTTTGAGAGGGGAGTTGGAGATCGGCATTTTCTTCTAAATATACCTAACATCATAGCTCAGAAAACTTAGAGAAGATTTATTGTTATAAAGCTTGTTGCATGTCATCAAATTAATATGCATATTAAATAAAACATGTCTTGTGCGTAATGAGATCTCAGAGTTGCTGGAAGCATTCAACTCTATCTGTAAATTCCAAGGGGGAAATAGAGAGACATCTGAATTCAGATTACCACTCATTTTCATTAAAACTCTTGTTCTTCATACCCAAACTTCTTTACGAAGCTTTCCAACAGCTCTGTGAAGTGGCTAAGTATTATTTGCATCTATAGCTGGAGTAACAAGGCCGTGTTAGGTGACCCATTTAAAACTCCAGGACAGCCAATCCCAAAGAGAGGATTCTATGATTCTATGATAAGGGGATGGTTGGATGAAATAACATGATCTTGGTAACTAATTGACCATTCATTATCAGTTGGAAATAGGTCAATGGAGGGATGATAGGAGTTGCTATAGGGAACTTTCTGGGTGTCTGGCTGGTGAGTCTTGCCCACATGCTCAGGGTTTAGCTGATCGCCATATTTGGGGTCGGGAAGGAATTTTCCTCCAGGGTAGATTGGCAGAGGCCCTGGAGGTTTTTCGCCTTCCTCTGTAGCATTGGGCACAGATCACAGCTGAAGGACTCTCTGCATGTTGGGTCCTTCAAAGTATTTGAATGCTTCAATATCTTTGATATAGGTGAGAGGATTATTCTAAGAGGGGTGGTTGAGATTCTGTGGCCTGCACTGTGCAGGGGGTCAGACTAGATGATCATAATGGTCCCTTCTGACCTTAAAGTCTATGAGTCTATGATTCAACCCAAAGAATTTTAAATTACCAGTCATTTGTTGTGAGCCACCATTTTATTTCAGACTATTAGATCCTCCTCTGAGCCCCCTTTTAGAAGCATTTTGAACTCTATTTTACAAGGAATAAATCTAACTGGAGTTCTGGAGTTGTTCACAAGCCTGAAGTTTGTGAGACTTAAAATGGTAGTTCAAGCTGATTAGGGGTATGAGTTTGGACACTTGAGTGTTCTAAAATAGGAGGATCCTCTTGGGGATGCCAGTACCCAACAGTTCAGAAGGGCACCAAAATCCTTATGCCCACTATATAGGCATTCCTCACCCCTCCTCTGTTCTTAAATCTGATTCGTCAATTTTATGTGTTCACTTTTTTTTATTGTATCACTTTGGTATAGATGGTCATGCCAATTTTCTTCCACAAATCGATCTGAGGAAGTGGGGCTGGCCCACGAAAGCTCATCACCTAATAAACCATCTTGTTATTCTTTAAAGTGCTGCATAGTCCTGTATTTTGTTTCAGCTGTACCAGGAGGTTACTTAACACCATTAAGCCAACATTTGCAATAGCTAACACTGCAGAAGAATTGACAATTTAATTTACAGATTCTCACCCTGGGAGTAAAATAGTCAATTGGCTTTTTGTATAACAAACATGAAGGTATTTTCACAGTATGTGTTCTCGGTTCTGTAGTGACTCCTATCTGTTTCCCACACAAGCATCCTTTGTGTGTCCTGAAAGGCTCGTAGGAACTGACAGTTATGGAAGAACCCTGCAGCCAGCAAGGATTGAACTAAAATTCTGTGTCACAACACATTTCTTGCCTCAGCTGGAGGTGCTGGGAACTGTACTGCAACTCTTGAAAATTGAGACTTTTTGCACTAGTTACCAAGAGTATCATTCACTGAAGACTTTTTAGATTTAGCATGGGCTGAGTTAGTCCTGCTAGTGGAAAATCAGCCAGGGTGGCTGTCTGTGACACTGAAGAGAATTGGAATGTGCAATAGGTGTACCTTTGCTTAATATTTTTTTTAAAACCCCCAGCACAGGTAAAGAGCCTGGAACAAACTGTTCATTATGATTCGGTGAATTTACTGTATGCTGGCACTTATGCTTGGGAGGAGTTTGCCATAAGAATCCATAAACTAATTCATTATCCTCCTTCAAAACCCTTCTTGAAACTCTCTTTTGCTGTGATGCTTATGACAAATGTAACAGTCTAGGCTGCTGGTGCACTGAGACCATTGACTATAATGCTGATGCTTTATATGTCCCTGTCTGTCTATCTCCACCTGCTGTCTCTTATCTTACCCTGGCACATCAGACCAAACCCAGTCCCTATAACACAGCTGCCTTAGTCTCTACTTTCTTTACTTTGAGATTAGGAAGGCAATATTAACATTGTCTCCATGGACACCCACGGGCCCTTTTGCTTTTAATATGGTCCTCCACTGTGCTTTGCCAACAAGCTTTCTACCTAGGTATCCAAAGTACTTTAATTTCTCCACATGGCCCTGATTTTCTCTTTAGGAGAGACATTAGAGTAGTACCAGAGGACAGGTCCCTGCCTCCTCACTCTGTGGGTTCACAGCAACTACAATTAATAGCAGGGGTCCCTTTAGGGTTGCTAGAAATGTTTGAATAGTAAATGATTAGGCAAAGTTTCAGAATAATAAATGAATTGTTTAACTGTACATCCACTTTGGAAGAGAAAGCAGTCTCCTGGGCCTAACAAAACAATTCCCTGTGGACGACTGTGCTAGTTGCTTCATGGCTGCTTAGCAGCCAAGCTCTTGGGACAGGCACTTAGTTCTTACAACTAATATGTGGGAAGTCACTTCATTGTATGCTGGATGATGACTGATTGATTTCAGTGGTAGGATTGAGCAGCATCACACTTTTCCAGAGCACCACAAAACATCCACTGCTTACTGGTAGCTGTAGATGGCACTTTGGTTTTTTCTTTTAATATATTCCTGACAGCATTTTGTAGATACCCACAGTTTTTTACTTTCTTGGTGAAAGGGAGTTTTAAGTAACTATTGAAACTCATGAAAGAAAGAAGTCATGTAGGATTCTAGAAACCTCCCAGCCATTAGCTATCAATAAGTTTATTGATATCTAGAAACCTCCCAGATATTCAGATTATTCAAATAATCTTATCAACTGAATAAGATGACTGCCCTTTATCAGTTTATTCATTTTATACCTGTTTTGTTTTTTACAAATCCATGCTGTCACCATTTTATACCTCACAACTATTCAGATTTTTCAGATTAATTTGAAATCACGTTAGCTTTCTTTGATAGGATAACAAGCCTTGTGGATAAAGGAGAAATGGTAGATGTAGTTTACCTAGACTTTAGTAAAGTGTTTGATACAGTCTTGCATGACTTTTTTATCAATAAACTAGGGAAACACAATGTGGATGGAGCTACCATAAGGTGGGTTCATTACTGGTTGATAACCTTTCTCAAAAAATAGTTATCAATGGTTCACAATCATGCTGGAAGGGCATACCAAGTGGGATTCTGTAGGGGGTCCGTTATGGGACCGGTTCTGTTCAATATATTCATCAACGATTTGGATAATGGCTTAGAAAGTACACTTATAAAGTTCGTGGATGATTCCAAGCTGGGAGGGGTTGCAAGTGCTTTGGAGGATATGGTCATAATTCAAAATGATCCAGAGAAACTGGAGAAATGATCTGAGGTAAATAGGATGAAGTTCAATAAGGACAAATGCAAAGTACTCCACTCAGGAAGGAACAATCAGTTTCACATATACAAAATGGGAAGTGACTGTTTCGTTAGGAGTACAGCACAACACATTACTGTGGCTCTCTGTTAAAATCCTCATTCAAAGTCTCGCTGAGCCAGATTGCTCCTTGCTGAGGTCTACTGAAAGCCCTTATGTCCAGCTGTTCAAACTCAGCAGACAGCTGTTCCACATCAACGTGCACTCCAGCAGCAATTTTTCTCTCTTTGCTTCACAAATGATATAGCTGCGAGTTGTGTCCTGCATAATCACTGGGATATTTTTCTCACTGAGATCCAATCTCATGAGTAAACAACACCAATATTCCTTCATGCTACTAAAAGCACATTCAGTTGTCATTTCCCCCCCACTCCCACTGTGCTGATAGTTGAATTTTCCTTTGATGCTATGATGGGGGCCAGTGAACGCTTTCATGTTTAAGGCAATTGAATGCTTCGAAGTGTGAAGATGCTGGAGTCCCTCAATGAAGTGGTAGTAAGAATTTTTTAACATTAAATAATGTATCTTCCCATAATCTTAGTGTCAGAAATGGTGGAGCCATTTTAGTAGAACTTAAAAAAATCAATCTGATGCTGACACCTGTTATGGAAAATGTTAACCCAAATGGTTCAAGTTTAGCAAAGTTACAAGTAATGTACAAGAGCTAATAACTGAAATTGTCAGACAACTTGAACTGCAGGCAGCACTGGTAGTGCTGATTATAGTACCTAAAAAGTACATGATAAATGTTATATATTTTATTGACCTGAGTTCAGGAAGGGCACGTTACTCGCATGAGGTGAAGCCCACAAGTGAATTATGCAGTTAGTCCTAAACAACCTTCCTACTGCATCATCATGCATTCTGTATATACCACATCTTTTAGAAAATCTACTTTACAAATGGGAGTCTCAAAATAGTTTATTTAAACTATATTTCATATCCCTCAACTTGTGTCCCTCAGGCCTCCTTACCTACCAGGGTCCAATTCTACAGCCTTGAGAGGGGAAGAAATAATATAAATCATAGATTAAAAAAACTAGTAAAAATGTACATAGGTTTTTTTTACCTAAACAAAAATGTTCTCACTTGGCAGTCTAATATCTCAGAATATCTCAAGGCTCAAAGCTAGAATTGTATAACAACACTCTGGGAATAGCTCCTTTCTAACCATATGCATCTTGTGTTTCTAGAGGCATCTGCCACCAGACAAAGTGAATATTGTCCTTCCTGCATACCAGATTAGTGCAATCTCAGGGGAAGTTTCAGATGGGGGATGAGAAGGGGAAAGTACATAGTACTTTTCTGGCAGATCACTTTAACCTTCTTTACATTGTGGGCCAAATCCTCACTTGGTGGAAATCGTATAGCTCAATTGAAGTCTAAAAGGATTTACACTAGATGAGGATATAGCGCTGTATGTCATAATTTTATAAGACAATTCCTCAAACTAAATTGGAGAGGGGGTTTTCTGTTCCACTTTGGTTTAATGGATTTTTTCAGCAAGGAAGATACTAAATGGCTGACTATATACAATGTGCTGACAAATGTTCAAAATCAACTGAAATCAATTAGAAGTGTGTTTTTCTACCACTTTCCAGCAGTAATTATTTAGCGTTGTTTCTAACAATGATAGGTACGCAATTTTGGGGGCAGAAATGTGATTCTTTATCTAGTAGTCACTATTCATTTCCCCTTGTTTTGTATCTACTCCTTTTCCATCCCCTGCAATGTTGTGATGTCTAGTCCCTGCAGCTGTTTACTCGTGTGGCGAGTCCTTATTGGAGTTACTCCCACTGAAATCTGTGGATACAATCCTGACCCCTCTGCAGTCAGTAGTGAAGCTTCCAACTGGATTCAGTGGAGCCAGCATGTCACCAAAGGATTCGTAGCTCATAAAGGCAGAAGAGATCTCTGTGATCATCTAGTCTGTCCTGCATTGAACCTTTAGGTACTGAACCTGCAATGGGCTCCCATAAACAAAACTCCTGCATTTGCACAAAACCCCCATTGACCTCAGAGGGGCTCCCCATATAAGCAGGCAAGGAGTTGAAGTTCATAAAATGCTTTTTCTTGTATTTCTAAAGAACTGTAATTCTTCTCCCCTCCCCCATGACATAATCTAGGTAATCAAAATACTTGGTTTTTGCATTCATTTTAAATGACTCAGCCAACAGCACAACATTAAGGGCCATACCACAGCTCTTATGAGACAGCCATTTAAATCAGAACTGCTGTGCTGCTGCTGTCTTTTCAATCCCCACAGCTCAGCTGCAGCCAAGCTATTGCAGAAAGGTCACTTTTCCAAGTAATCAATTTTTAAACATTTTTTCTTGGTGAAAGGTAATGAAAAGGTATAATGCCTAAAGTAAAATCAATGCAAGTTGCATGGAAACTTTTCAAAGACACCATAATAGAGGCTCCAAATTAAAGAACACAGTAAGATAATTTTTAAAGTGCCACCGTGGCTTAACAGCCAAGCAAAAGAAGCAGCAAGATACATAAATGCATTGTTTAAAAAGTAAAAGTTAAATCTTAGTGCGGGAAAGAGAATGGAGCATAAACTCTGTCGAAGTATAAAAATATAATTATGAAGACCAAAAAGGAATTTGAAGAACAGCTAACCAAAAAGTAATAGCAAAACTTTTTAAAAGTATGTCAGAAGCAGGAAGCCATTTGGTGATAGCGATGCTAAAGGAGCACTCAAGGGCAATAAGGTCATTGTGGAGAAACTAAATGAATTTTTTTGCATCAGACTTCAAGGCTGAGGATGCTAGGGAGATTCCCAAACCTGAGCCATTATTTTTATCTGATCTAGAGAAAGGGGTAAATCATGAGGTGAAAAAATGTTCAGATGATACTAACCTGCTCAAGATAGTTCAGACCAAAGCAGTCAGGCAAACTTTTTGTTGGAAAAGCGGAAGCAGACTGCACACACAGTCACACAGGAAAATTGAAGACTCAGTCTCAGACCTGGACTCAGTCTTTTGCACTTCGGCTACATCTAGACTACAGGCTTTTTGCACAAGAATCTTTTTTCGGAAGAGATCTTTCGAAAAAACTTCTTATGCAAGAGCGCATTGTGACATAGTGGGGTGCACTGCACTCTCTTGTGGCCATGAGTCCACTCTGGTTGGGCATTCACTGGCTGCTGTGTTGGGCTGTGGTTGACCCCTACTGGCCTGTTTCTTAAAGCACCACCCAGCGGGGCATGGTTCCTGAGGGCAGTGCATGTAGACCATGGTTTAGCAACTTCTCACCTGGCCGGGGAAGGGGTTTGAACAAAAGAAGGGGTGTGGCTACCTGGGGGGATGAGTGTTCTGTGGTTTGAGAAGGGGCAGTCTGAGCGTGAGGAAGCAGACTAAAACCAGTATAGGGGGTGCAGGGGCCTGTGAACCCCTTTCCCCCAAGAGAACTAGGGCTGCCGGTCTATCCTCCTATGCCTACATCGAGCGTATGCTGTGCTGTCTCTCTGAGAAGCAATAAACCCTCTCTAATCTACTGGCTGGCGGAGTCACATCTTGCTGCGGACGGGGGTGCAAGGTTGGGGGTCCCTGACATGCCGTCACAGCGTCCACACACAAAAGCGCATTGAAAAAGTGATGCACTTTTGTGAAAGAGAGCATCCAGACTCATTGGATGCTCTCTTGCATAAAAGCCCACCTGGAACCATTGTAGGCAGGGCTTTAGGTCACCAGTTGCTTCCGAGTGCTGATGCTGGAGCCTTGCAGAGACACGCGTTTAAAGAGACCCCCCCTCCCCCCGGACAGCCGTTTCTCTGCTTCTGCTGTGTGCTTACTACCTCTTCAAAGGACAGCAAAGCTCTCGCAGTGCCTGCTGTGGCTGCCCTCTTCTTTTTTGGATGCCACAGCTTTTTCCTTTGTGCCATGGAGCCAGAGCTGCCTCTGGGCATGCAATGACACCACATGGCCATTTGCAGCACTTTGTGTCTGCTGCCTTCCTGGTCCTGCAGGACCTGGACCCTGACCTCATTCTGGGGACCCTCTCCATGGCTGCAGCTGCTCCACTCTGGCAACCGTACCCCACAGTGGAGAGGTGTTTCTGGAGGCTTGACACCAGTTTGGACTGGTGGGACTGGCTGGTCATGGAGTAGTAGTGAGACGACCAGCAGTAGCTCCATAACTTCTGCATACGAAAGGCCGCCTTTTTGGAGCTGTGTGCCTGACTCCCCACTGCCCTCTGAAGATGTGACACCCACCTGTGTCCTGCCATCCCCCTGGAGAAGCAGGTCACAATCGCCCTCTGCAAGCTCACCACCCTGGACAGCTACCGGTCGGTGGGCAACCAGTTTGGTGTGGGGAAGTCCACCATCGGGGCCCTCCACATGGAGGCACTCTGGGGCTGCAGTTCCTGCGGGGGAGGGAGGGAGAGTGTTGCATAAGGCAGACTTTCAGGAAAGGGAGGTTGTGGGTTTTTGGGGGGGGTGTAGAGTGGGGGTGGGGGAAAGCCCCGTTCCCGGGGGCTTGTGCTGTCCCACCTTCACACAGCCTTGCTGCTGGGGGGGCACCTCATAGGGGGTGGCTCCTGGAGGTTTTGGGGGGAAGCAGAGGAGGGGAGCAGGGCAGCCAGCTCCCAAGGGCTCAGGCACCCCCTCTCTCATGCTCTGTTTTGTGTTTCTTTGTCTCCTTCTGCAGGGGTAAGGGCCATCAACTCCCTCTGCTGCGGAGGAGCTATAGATAGGATACACATTCCCATCCGAGCACCGGACCATTGAGCGACCCATTATGTCAATCAGAAGGGCTATTTTCCGTTGTCCTGCAGGCCCTGGTTGACCACTGGCGACAATTTACTGAAATTTTTGTCTGGTGGTCGGGCAGGGCACACGATGCCTGAGTCTTTTGGAACTCAAGCCTGTGCAGGAAGCTGGAGATGGGCACATTCTTCCCCCGCCGGGACTTTGCAGTCAGGGATGTGCACATGCCTCTGTGTATAGCGGGGGACGTGGCACACCCCTGGCTCATGAAGCCATACACCAGCCACCTGGATCCCAGCAGGGACCTGTTTAATGCTCACCTCAACTGAGCCAGGATCCAGGTGGAGTGTACCTTTGGCCACCTCAGGACACATTCCGGTGCCTCCTTACTCGCCTGGATGTAGGGGAGCACAACATCCCCGAGGTGGCGGCAGCATGTTGTGTCCTCCACAATGTTGTGGAGTGGAAGGGGGAGGTCTTCTTCCTGGGGTGAGGGATAGACACTGGCTGCGAGGGCTGTGCTGCATTTTAGCAGCCATGGACCGCTGCCATCCACTAGGCCCATCAGGCTGGGGTGCGCATCTGGAAGGCCCTGAGGGAGAGGTTCTCTCAAGCACTCCAGTAACTCTCCCCAGGGCCTCCACAGCAGGGGCCTCTGGCTTGCTGCTCTCTCTCTTCCCCACCACAGTCCCTCCCTTCCCCCGTTCCCTGACCTCTCAATAAAAACACCTGTTTGGTTTTACAAAACATTAGGAAAAGGTGGGGAGGGGAAGGGGGCCTCTGAACTGGGAGAGGGATCAGAACTGGGAGGGAACTGGGGGTGGCTCGGGTGTGGGGACCTCATTGGGGTTTTGAGGGTCCAGGGACCACCGGGGCGTGAACAGGAGGTGGGGCTGGAGTGGGTCAGGGTTGGCAGGGGAGCAGGGGGAGGGGGCATAGGTATCAGTAAGGGAGGGGCAGTGGGAATTGCTAGGGGAGGAGGCATGGGCATCACCTGAGGAGGGAGCAGAGGCATAGTGGGGGGGGGGGGGGGGAGGAAGTGCAGGCAGAGGAGGAATGGGCATAGCAGGGGAAGCGGGAGGGTGGAAGCCAGGAGCAACAGCTTCAGGCGGGTGCGCTGCCATGATTGACATGACACCACACATGGTGCCACAGCGCTCCATGAGTTGGTCCCATGCATGCTCCCGCCACTCCAGGTCGGCACAGACCTTGTGCCCCAGGGTCTGGTGGATGTCCCTGAGGACATTGATGTGCTGGCACATCAGCTCCTCCTGCACCCTGGCGTGCCTTTGGGTCCCCCGGGCTCTGGCGGGCAGCTGCAGTGGTGTGGCTCAGCCCTCAGTCCCAGCTGGTCCGTCTGTGGAGAACACACAAGAGGGAGAGGCAGTCAGTCATCCCTGCGGACACTGTCCCTGAGTCCGTGCTCTCCACTGTGAGCAGCAACCAACAGTCCGTGGCCCAGAAGTGGGGCTGTCCTGCGTGCAAGGCTATGTGGGGCCTGCACAGCAGGCCCTGTCTCACAGGGCCCCAACATGCTCAGAGGACCATGTTTCCCTCCTCCCCACAGCCCACAGACAAGCAGCTAAGGGAAGTATCCGGACATAGAGGATTGCCCTCACGAGTGGCAGAGGAGCTGGGAGCAGCCTGGGCCTCCCTGAGGTTTACACACACAGGTGCGGCTTGCTGGGCTGTGTGTGAGAGTGGCTGCTGCCTCACACGTGCAGGCATGCCCCTGTGCTGTGTGCTGCACTCCTCGGTCTGCGTGGGGTTGTGCCTGCACCTTTGTAGGTAGCCTGCTTCTAGCTGGGATGCCCCGCCCCCCGCCTCCAGCAGGACGTGTGTGGCCTCCCCTCAGCCTGGGAGCAGGATCCCGGGCATGCTCGGGGCTGCCTGCTGCATCCACGTGCCACACAGTAATGCAGCAGATGGTTGCACGTGCACGGACCGCAGCACGACATCCAGCCTGAGCATCCCATGCGACACTCACCCGCCCCACCCCCTGTGTGCCCACCTCCCCCACCCTGTGTGTGTGAGAAAGTGAGAGACTCACCTGAAGATCCCTCCCAGGCTTCCGAGGAGGCCTGGGAGATGTCCTGGCTCCCTTTCACCGGTTCAAGGGAGAGGGTCACGGTGCTCATCTCCTCCTGCTACTCCTCCGAGGCAACCTCTGGCTGGGCAATGATGGAGGTCTCAACCCCATAGTCCACCAGGATGGATGGGGAAGATGTTTCCCCACCACCCAGGATCACATGCAGCTCCCTATAGTAGGGGCAGGTGTGGGAGCTGCGCTCTCTGGCCCAGACATATCCCTGGCGGAGTTCTTTCACTTTACTCTGGACCTCTTCCATGGTCCAGGGCGGGTGTCTGCGCTCCACCAGGGAGGCGGCCATCCAGCCATACATTTCAGCATTGTGCCACTTAGCCCAGGGATCCTTGAACGAGCGTCTCCTCCTCACCCCACAGCTCCAGGAGGGACTTTATCTCCGGGCCTGTCCAGGATGGGGCGCGCCTCTTGCTCCCCCTGGGTGGGTCCTCAGGCCCCTGGGGCTGCTCCCTTCGAGGGCCAGGGAGCTCGTGGGGGGCTTTAGGGATGGACATCAGGGTGGCAGGAAGAGCCGCACAGTGAAGTGCTGCTCTCTGGACAGCTTCCTGTCATAAGGCTTGTTCAGGGTGCCTGAAGCATTAAAATGGGCCAGTAGACACGAACCATAGAGTTCTGATTATTTTGGACGGAGTGGCCACCAGGGCACCTGTGCTTTTTCCTGGAGGCCTGATCTTGCGCAAAACTCCCTTCCTCCCCGTCCACACATGCCTTTTTGCGAAAGAACTCTTTTGCAAAAAGGCTTCTTCCTTTTTGCAAATTCCAATTGTGCAAAAACTCCTCTGTTCTTTTGATTTACTATCGAAAGAACGTGCTTGCATTGTGGATGTTCTACGAGTTTTGTCGGAAAAACAGCCATTTTTCCAACAAAACTCTGTAGTTTAGATATACCCTCAGGTTTCTAATTCAGCAGACTAGGCACAGCACAAGAACAGGGTACAGGTGCAGGATGTGCAAGCCTGCCGTGTCCCATTCTCAGATGATACAGACTGTTACATACATGAGTTATTGCTGTTGACAGCTGTGCATTGCAGTGTTAACATTAAAAATAACTGGCACATTTGAGAGCAGGAATGAACCTAGACACTGTCCCTTTCCAGCCTAGGAAGTTGACTACAAGCCTCCCTTATGAGCAAAAAATCCATGCTGGAAAATCTATGTTTTCCAGCTCAGTTACTTCAGATCTACATTGGTGTAACTGAGAGCACAGCCTTGCCAGTAGAATTCAAATTACTCCTGGGGGGAATTCTGCATTAAAAAATTAACAATTCTGTGCACAGTATTTTCCAATTCTGCATATTTTATGTGTGAATATAATAGAATATAATCACGCCAGCTACAATTATTTTGGTAATTTATTTCAAAATACCTGTCAGCAAGTATGTCTGTGACAACACAGACAACAAAAAAAGATTCAAGAACTGTTTTCTGACTAATAGATTCCTTTCTAGGCATATTAATACAGAACTTAGAGCAATACATTTAAACTGCAATGCAGAAATGTATTTCCTGCTCCTCTGAGAAGCAGTGCAACCGTTTGCGGGAGTCAGGAGTAATGGAGGAGCCGGGAAAGGAAGGTTGCTGGGTGTGACTGGGAGAAACAAGGAATATTTTTTTGGTGGGGAAGAATTATTCGGGAGCGCCACCATACAGACCCCAGCCACTCAGTCAAGCACATCTGCCCTTATTTTCGTGAGTCCCTGCATTTCCCTCCCCCTGTCCTCATGAGTCCCTGCACCATCACTCAGCCACCCCAATTCCCATGTATCCCTGCAGCCTTGCCTCGCATTCCCATGTGGCTACGTGGCCCCTCTCAGCCACCCCCCATGTGTCTCTGAATTCCCCTCAGCCACTCTTTCTCCCACATCCCTCTTGTTCCCATGTAGCCCTGCAGTCCCACTCAGCCACCCCTTCCCCTTTGCTCCATGCGGCCCTGCACCCCCGCAGCCCAACACCCATTTAGCTCCTACCCAGTCTGTTCAGCACCACTAGCAGAATTCCCCCGGAAGCATCAAATGCTCCAATTGTACTTTGAAGCTCATACCTTATTGAATGGAAGGGAGAGGTGCAGCTGGAAGCGGTCCCATTTTTGTCCTTTGCAAAGGTGGGCTAATAGAGCAACAGTATTGCAAGGTTTGCAGTGCTATAGTGAAATCTGTATAAATTAAGACTCTTGTTTATATTTTACTGGCTTGGTTCCAGGGGTGGGATTTGATGAAAGACACAACAGCTCAGCACTAAAAAGGAGCTCTTGCTGAGTAAATGCACATCATTGCAGTCACCTGCACTCTGATGACATTAAATGAAAATATACTATTCATAATCAAGAGTATGTATGAAGACCTAGGCAAATATTTTCTGCAACATTTCATTTCTATAAGGTGGTCCCCCAAGCCTTATTGAAAATTTAAAATGAGCCATTGTATAGTTTCACAGTAAATATGAACACTCTGCACAGCACTGGAAAGTTACCAAGAATTTAAAATCAAACCAATTTTCCTTGTGCAGCTGGTGCCATTTATTGCAAGTTGTTCATTTTTTTTTCAAAGGCCAAGGAAACTGACCTCCAATGAATAAGCTGATCCTAACTGTGGACAGTTATATTAAAGAGGGATGATCGCTCAGCTCAGCTTTCTCTGTTGCTTCATATAGGCTTGAGATACAGTTCAAAATAAATGAGGAAGCCTTTCTAGATGTTTATCTCCTTAGAAAGCCTTTTCTATTATTTAAACAGAGATCTTGATACATATGCTGCTGAGCCTCATTTCCTATTCCTATTCCTTAATTTCCTATTCCTTTCTGAATTGCCTATGAATTGCCTATGATATCTTGCCTGTGAATATATCTGCAAGGTTGTACCTCTTTGCTAGCCCTGACCAGTTTTATTTATTTTCTTCTCAGCTGAACATCAATGCTTGTGAAAAACTTAAAAAACAACAAATAGTCTTGCAGCACCTTAGAGATTAACAAAAAAATGTAGATGGTATCATGAGCTTTCGTGGGCACAACTCACTTCTTCAGATGAATGGAATTTAAGGAGCTCCCGTTTTCAAATAAATAGCAGAGAGAGTGGATGTGGGTGGGAAGGAAGAGGAGAAAAAAGAAGAGAAAAGGGGGAAAAATTGTCAATTAGCGTGTGCATGCTAAATGGAACTGATAATAATACTTAGTACATCAGCTACTTCAAGCCCAGAAAAGGAAACAGAACACCACTTGTCATCACCTAGGGTGTGTCTAAACAACACCCCTCTGCAGACAGAGGGATGTAGATTAGGCACATCGCTATTGCAAATGAAGCAGGGATTTAAATATCCTACGCTTCATTTGAATAGAAATGGCCGCTGCTTTTTGCTGACGCAGTACTTTACTGGCAAAAAGCGGCAGTCTAGATGGAGATCGGTCGACAAGGAAAGCCTTTTCCGACTGATCCCTTATGCCGTTTACAAAATCTGTTGGAAAAGGCTTTCCTTGCTGACCGATCCCCATCTAGACTGCCGCTTTTTGGTGGCAAAAAGCGGCGGACATTTCTATTCAAATGAAGCAAGGGATATTTGCAATAGCAATGTGCCTAATCTACATCCCTCTGTCAGCAGAGGGGTGTAGTTTAGACACACCCCTACTGTCCACAACTGAAACCCCTCTAATACATTATCAACAATCTACAACTTATCCTGGAAAATGACCCCGCATTCTCACAGGCATTGGGGCACAGGCTAATCTTCACCTACAGACAACCCCCTAACCTCCAACAAATTCTTTCCAGTAACCACTCAGCAACCTCCATCACACTCATCCCAGAACCTACCCCTGTAATCAGCCCCTGTGCCAACTGTCCACACATCTATCATCACAGGCCCTAACCACATCAGCCATTCATACAACTGCACATCCACTAATGTGATCTATGCCATCACATGCCAGCAGAGCCCCTCTACCATGTATACTGGCCAAACTGGACAATCTCTATGGGAAAGAATTAACGGACAAAAATCAGTTATCCAAAAAGGCAACACATAGAAACCTGTTGGAGCACACTTTAACCTGCCTGGGCACTCATTAATGGATCTCAGAGACACCATACTGTTTCAGGTAAACGCCACAGGGAAGCCTTAGAACTTAACTTCATTTACAAGTTTGATTCCTATAACAGGGGTTTGAATAAAGACATTGTCTGGATGGCCAGCTACAGTCCACATCCTAATGACATTAAAAAACTAAACAATGGGTACTTAAGAACAATTAGCACCTTCTCTATAAGCTTCATGTAGCATGGACACTCTAATTGACTATTTCTTTCCCCCTATTTATTTAGAAACTGGACCTTCAATAAATCCATTCATCTGAAGAAATGGCTTGTGCCCATGAATGCTCATGATACCATCTACATACTTTGTTAGTCTTTAAGGTGCTGCTAGACTATTTGTTGTTTTTAAGTTTTTCCAGTTACAGACTAACTCGGCTACCCCTCTGAAGCTTCCAGGCTAGCAGTTAGTGCTAAGAGGATGGGGGAGTGAGAGATCAGTGAAGTACAGAAAACAAGAGGGGGAACTTTTGGGATAGTGTGTAGTGAAAAGATTGTGCTGGTAATTTATTTAGGGATTTGTACCCTGGCAGAGCTATGAAGAGATGTTAGACAGCAGCTCCCATTGAGCTAGTGGGGTTGATTCAGCTAATGCATCTTCTTCTTACTGCTTGTTTTCACCCACTGTGCTGCCAACTCCCCAGACATCATTAATACAGATAATTAAACAAAGCTCCTGATTCTGATGCCACTGTCAATAGGCTATGAGGAGCGAGGGGGGGGGGGGGATCCATTCAAGCGGCATAAATACAGGACCAGGAGTCAGGACTCTGGGGCATGTCTACACTGGGGAGTTATTTTGAAATACTCCCCTTATTTTGAAATAACAAGGCAAGCATCCCCACTACCAAGCCTATTTCAAAATAATAACTCCTGCTTGTGAAGAGGAATAAGCTTATTTCAAAACAGTTATTTTGGGAGTTATTATTTTGAAATAACCTGGTAGTGTAGATATAGCCTGGGTTACATGTCTGCCATTCCATTGACTGACTGTATCACCTTTAGCAAAGTTACTGCACCTTGCTGTGTCTCAGTTTATTCAGCAGTAAACCAAGGATATTAATATGGAATGGACATTTTTCACTGAGCTGGGGAGCATTCATTTATATTTGCAAAGTGTTTTCACATCATGTGATAAAAAGAATGATCAAAATTCAAGCTTGTAATGTAATTAGGCATCTCTTTGCCAGAAGCACCAGCATAGGCGGGTGTATGCCATTTCCCTCCATTGTTCCTCCAGTGATCATCATATGAAGTTGACAAAACGGATCCCTATATTCAGTATCCTATGGCTTCTAAGATAGATCATGTAGAGTAAGGAGATAAAATGTATTAAAAGTATTTTTCAGCATGGTAGGGTGACCAGAGAACAAGTATGAAAAATTGGGATAGACTAAGGCATAATAGATGCCTAAATAAGATAAAAACCCAAAAATTGGACCATTCCTATTAAATCAGAACATTTGGTCACTCTATAGCATGGCAACCATCCCCTTCTAGGAACAAAGATGAAGGACACAAATCTAAGTAAAACTGTCATCTTAATTTGATGTCTTGGAACCTCCCTCTCTCGGTTTTTGACAGAGCTGCAGTTTAAGTTCTGCTCTGTTCATTCATTTTCCTTACCCTTTCACAGACATCTTACTGCCTTGCTGGGTCTGTAGCTATGTTGCCATGCAGAAAAAAATAGCATAATTTCAAATCTAGATTTTTGTTTCCAGTACAAGGGAAATAATCTGGAAGGTTGGATTGCTTGAGCTGTTCCCTTGTGAAAATCTGTGTTAATTGGTTGTAATTGGAGGTCTCTCTCTCATTCCCAGAAGCATTCTGATAGCAGTGAAGCTGAGAAGAGTCTTTCACATTAATACCTTCCAAACTTTATTGTTGGGACATTGTTCAGTGGCTCTTGAAGCCCTACTATAACTGGATGTACCAAAGGAAATCTTTCTGCTGAGGCACTCCTCATCTATGGGTCTTGTTGGTAAGAGGGCAAGAGGAGATGACCTAAAAGAAAAGTGTTCAGAATGGAGCCATCACTTAATGTGCTGTCACAAAGTCCATACTTGGACTAGGATTGCCACAAGTGACAAAATTCCTGTGGCAAAGAGGGGAGGAAAATGAAGAATATAGCTGTGTGAGCTGAGGTGCCGGATGAGGCTCTGGTAACCCTGGTGGGTGTAGAAAAGCAGAGGCAGGCGAAAGGAGACATACAGGAGGACTGTGCAGAGTGTTGTTGTGAATCAGTTTCATGCAATAAAGGAGTTAAAATGGAGATCCTGAGAAAATCCTGTGAGGGAGTTGATGGGAGTCTGGGGGCAGGAACTGACACATTAGACAATCATTAAGTAAGCAAGTGGTAAAAGTCTAGTAGATGAGGGTGAAGCTGAGTGGATCAGAGAGAGGAGAAGCGGAAGAGGTAGCAAAAGAAAGGAGGGATGAAAGGATGCCTGGGAGGAAGAGAAAAAGAAGAACAGGAAAATGATCTCGCTTCTGGAAGATTTTTTTAAGCCTGCTCAAAAGAGTGAAAAATTGATTTCTATCTTTGGAAACTTAATAAGTTACTCTCAGTGTGATCATTTCAACCTTACTCACCACTGGCTAGCACCAGTAGGAAAAGGCTATTGGAAACAAAGTTGTGCTCTGTACTGCTGAATCATGACAATAAACAGTGATTAATGAAACTGCATTCCACTCTACGGCCCGCTCTACCTTTTACTTGGCTCTGGCTTTTATCTCTGTCTCTATCTAGCATTTTGTATTACAAGTAAGTTTTTGACGCACATGTTGCCCTGCAGTAGAAATGCAGGGGTGAAATGCTCATGATGAATGCTGCATACTGGGAAAGGGACTTTGATTACAAGTCTGTGTTATGTCTGGCTCAAACCAATGCAATCTATGCTTTCTGTCAGAACATTTCTCAATATACAATATTTATTTCTCAATGTATTTTAATTACAACTGACTAGTTAGTGGGAGTGTGAATTTTCCTGACATTGGTTACATTTTTGAGTGATATGTTGGTTTATTATCCCAGCTTATTTTGAAAATTGCAGCTCCTAATATATTTTAGTTAGAGGCTTTGGCTCATATATTGAACATCAGTTTTAACAGATACTGGTTTGCCCTGATCTCTTGGCATTAGGCCCACAGAGGTCTGATAGGTAGTTTCTCTGATTTGCTGTGATTAATACCATTTTAAAGTGAATCAAACAAGAATGATATGATCTAAGAGCAAACTTTGTTCAGTTACTGGGGAAAAATATTTGTGCATGCATAGGATCTAATTATGATATTGCTAATATTGGCTTACATCAAAAGTAACTCCATTAACGTGCTAGAGACTCCATTAAGTCCACTAGTAGGTTTGCTATTGCTTTGAATTTTTATACAAGGTGCTCAGATACCTTGGTGATGGGTGGCGATACGAAACCCAGAGAAATGGAAGTCAATAGGCTTACCCTGGGGTAAGTGACCTCATCTTTTTGTTACAGTAGAATAATTCCATTGGTTTCAGTGGAATTACTCTTGACTTACTCTGTTGTTAGTAAGGTCAGAGCTGTTACATATAGGAATTTTCTTTCTTCTTTGGTAATTGAAGCAGTGTTCTTGTTTGATCTGAAATAATTTTCATTGAATTAGATTGTGCTTGTGCTCAAAGGAGCTATAGTAAGTTCTAAATATGACAGATTCTCCCTGCCACCTACCTACTCATTAAAAAAGCAAAACAGTTAACCTGGGCTCAGGACAGAGACTGAGTTTTTAAAGTTGTAGGAGATATGCCACAGAGTCTTAGAGATTACAGTGCTGATAATATCTTCCCATCCGTATTTATCATCAGGCCGAGTGCAGCTGATCCTGAAAGTCAGGATTACAAAAACCAGTAAAAGTCTTTAGTGCATATCCTGGCTGTTACAGTCAAACGCTTTTTATCAGGATTGGAAACTTGAAGAGAAAAAGCCTGGTCCAGTGGCCAGAGTACTGAAGTCAATAGTAGGCTTTAATGGAAGTTCCCTACACAGTCTTCCATTAGAGGATCATAACATGTTTTACAAACTACAAAAGAACCACCATGAACTTGAAATATAGTTCATTTTAAACCAATGAGTTAAAATTAGATTTGGGTAAGAACTATTATTTGGCTAGCTCCAGAAGGCTAAGTTCCCTGTTCTCCTAGGTTCAGGAGAGATTTGGAGTAAAGGAAGGTGCTCCGGGGCTACTTCAAGGAGAGAGGACTCCCCACTAGCTCTCTCTCCTCACAGCAGCACCCGGGTGGGGGAAAATGGCCCCACTCTCTACCTTGGCAGGGGGCTGGGGCCAGATTGATTCTAAATGAGGTGTTACCATGCAAGAAAGGGTTCTTGGAATCACTATGGATAGTCATGTGAAAACTTCAACTCAATGCATAGCAGTGGTCAAAAGGGCTAACAGTCAAAAAGGCTAACAAAATGTTAGGAATTACTAGGAAAAGGATAGTTAATAATACCATAATACAATTATATAAATCCATGGTGTGCCTACACCTTGAATGCTATGTCACCCCATCTCCAAAAGCATATAGTGGAACTGGAAAAGTTTCAAAGAAGGGCAACAAAGGTGATCCAGGGTATGGAATGACTTTCATATCAGGAGAGATGAAAAAGATTAGGACTGCTCCACTTAGAAAAGAGATGACTAAGGGGAGATATGATAGAGGTCTGTAAGATCATGAATGGTGTGGAAAAACTTAATAGAGAAATGTTATTCACCCTTTCCCACAATACAAAAACCAGGGGAAAAGCTTGATTAAACTAATAGTCAGTGGTTGTGTCTAGATTGGCCAGTTTTTCCGGAAAATCAGCCAATTTTCTGGAAAAACTTGCCAGCTGTCTACACTGGCCACTTGAATTTCCGCAAAAGCACTGACGACCTCATGTAAGATCGTCAGTGTTCTTGCGGAAATACTGTGCTGCTCCCGTTTGGGCAAAAGCCCTCTTGCGCAAATCATTTGCGCAAGAGGGCAGGTGTAGACAGCACAGTACTGTTTTGCGCAAAAAAGCCCCGATGGCTAAAATGGCAATCGGGGCTTTTTTGCGCAAAAGCACGTCTAGATTGGCACGGATGCTTTTCTGCAAAAAGTGCTTTTGCGGAAAAGTGTCCGTGCCAATCTAGACGCTCTTTCCCGAAAATGCTTTTAACAGAAAACTTTTCCGTTAAAAGTATTTTCGGAAAATCATGCCAGTGTAGACGTAGCCAGCATGTTTAGTACAATCAAGAAGAAGTACTTCTTCCACACAATGCACAATTAACGTGCGGAACTCACTGCCATGGGACACTATGATGACCAAGTGTATATCTGGGTTCACATAAGAACTAGATAAGTTCTTGGAGGGTAAGTCCATTAATGAGCCAATGTTTTTAGGGTTTGGCTCTGTGGCAACCCAAGAGGCAGGTGAGCTGGCTAGAAAGCAGGCCCTGCTTCTGTCACAGGCTTTGACCAAATGGACATGCATCTGCAACACATTTTGATTTTGATGAATCACATGGAAAAATGTTCAGTCAGAAAAGATCTATCCTGCTTATTAAAAATGACATAAATAATGGAGAATGGTGTGTGTATGAGAGTGGGAAATTCCATTAATTTTTATGTTGATCTCTGGACTTTTCTTTCTAACCATAAAGGATAATTATTGTAGAGCTGTTCATGGTATCAGTAACCCGAAGAGACAGCATAGTACTACTCTTTCTTTTCCAATGTGCTGAGCAGGGATTTAACTTGCTTCAGTGATTTCAAAAAGGTCACCTAATCTTATCCGTCAGTCACAGCTACAAAAATTATACAGTAATTAAAACAATTTTTATTAAGCACCATTATATTAAATAGGCATGTGGGTGTGAGAGAAGGATGTGGGCTTTTCTGCTTTAGGATTATATTGGTGGGCCCCAGTAATGTCTAATGGTTAGAATAGCTCCTCATTTTTATCAGTACTCACATAACCTATTAAACAAATTAAGCAGGATTGCATTTCCCTTCAGTGCCCTCTCTTACCACACTACCTCTCCCAACCATTGTTTTCTTGTTTCCTATTTTAGTTTTCTCTGGTGTCTCATATGCCCATTCCATTGCCAAAAGCTGTTGATCTGGACAAAGGCTCAGTCTCACACCTAATGACAGAAAGACAATCGCAGAAGAGATGTGCCTGACCTGCTGTTATGAGACTGACTCAACATGCTTCTGTAATAGCAATCGAAGTTGGAAGGACATGCTGTTGCAGCTTCTTTTACCATTAAGAAGGGGACAAATAATAAGACAGAAAATATTATAATGCAACTATAAAAATGTATGCTATGCCCACAGCTTGAATACTGTGTGCTGTTCTGATCACCCCATCTAAAAAAAGATACATTGGAATTGAAAAAAATACAGAGAAGGGAAATACAAATAGTTAAGACTATGGAACAGCTTTCTTATAAGGAAATATTCAAAAGATTGAGGCATTTCAATTTAGAAAATAGATGTCTAAAGGGGGATATAATAGAAATCTATAAATCATGAATGATATGAAGAAAATGAATAGGATAGTGTTATTTACCCCTTTCATAACACAAGAGCCAAGAGTCACTGAATGAAATTAATAGGCAGTATATTTAAAACAAATATACGTACTTCTTCATACAATGCAGTCAACCTGGGGAACAAAAGACAGAGAATCCACAACTTCCTTTGATAGTTTGTGCAATGATTAATCACCTTCTCTGTTAAAAGTTAGTACCTAATTTCTCATTTGAATTTGTCTGGCTTCAGCCATTGGTTCTTGTCATGCCTTTCTCCGCTAGATTTAAGAGTCTTTCGGTAACTGATATTTCTTCCCCATTATTTCTATGCTCCTTAGACACTGTGATCAAATCACCTCTCAGTTTCCTTTTTGATAAGCTAAATAGATTGATCTCAAGTTTCCTCACCTTCCTGTGCCCTCTTTTTTGTGCCCTCTTCAATTTCTCAATATCCTTTTTCAGATGTAGACATCAGACCTGTTAGTAGTCTCACCAATGCCAGTATCAGTCTGACCAATGCCATGTACAGATATAAAATCTCCTCCTTGCTCCTATTTCCCTGGTTATTCATCCAAGGATCGCCATAGCCCTTTGGAAACAACATCACACCGGGCGCTCAAGTTGCTTTCCCCTATACCCTCTAAATCATTTTCAGAGTTACTGATGTCCAGGATACAAACTCATTCTGAAGGTGGCCCTAGCATTCCCTGTTCCTAGATGTATAACCTTGCCTTTGGGTACATTAAAACAGATCAGTAACAAAGCCAAAAATAGAACTCCATCCCCTCACTCCATTCTAGTGACCAATCCCCAGGGCCATACTCTTTATTCCTTTGATTATTACATATTTTTATTTCACATAAAGGCAAATTTCAAAAGTGCTGAAAGTTAAATTTTCTCCGCATGCCCAGCATTTTATGCCAAGAAGTCTGTTCTTTGCTAATCTTTTCTGTGCATAGCACGTTGTACCAATGTGTGTGTACATAAGAACATAAGAATAGCCATAGTGGGTCAGACAAAAGGTCCATCTAGCCCAGTATCCTGTCATCTGACAGTGGCCAATGCCAGATGTCCCAGAAGAAGTGAACAGAACTGGTGATCATCAAGTGATCTCTCCCCTGTCATCCATTTCCAGCCTCTGACAAACAGAGGCTAGGGACACCATTCCTACATGTCCTGGCTAATAAGTATTGATGGACCTAACCTCCATGAATTTAACTAGTTCTTTTTTGAACCCTGTTAAAGTCTGGAAGAGTAGGATCAAAAGTCACACAACACATATACTAATGAGTGATACATCTCTGTTAGTTGGAACAAATGGCATTTACGATGAATTGTGTGGTTGGCTTGACAGTAGCATTTCCTTTATAATTTAGGATCAAAATCATTTTAAAATCAAGAAACAAACAGTGAATCCACATAGTGAATGAGCTGACTATTATTTCCCGTAAACGCTTCACTCATATTTTCATATATAGCACATTTCCAAATCCATTTTGAGAGAGAGACTCTGCAGAGAAACTGATTTTCAAAAGCAATATGTAAAGAAGAACAGTTTTCCAGCATTCTGACATTCGTTCATTCATTTATTCATTCATTCACTCACTCACTCGCTCATTCATTCATTCATCATACATGGAGAGCAGTACTTTAGCTCTTCCCTGACAAATCAATCTGGACTCAAGTCTGCTGAGACTTCATACTACAGACATTTTGGCATTAACATGAGAACTAGACTTTGGATTCATTTGTCTGCTTTAGGTGGTAAAATCTGACAGGAAGACGCAGGGGACAAAATCAAGAACTCTTCCACCTAGCCTGTAAGTCAGTTTTTGTTGTTCCTCTGAAGTAGAATTTCAGAAAACACTTAAAGAAGTTTGGGGCTCAACCTGATGGCCATGCAAAAGCAAGTCCTCTGTTTTTACAAGAGGTAAAGAAAGTTTCTTTACCTTCTCCTGCTGTTGTGTTCCAAACCTAGCCCGAAGAGACCACTTCTAGGGGGTCACATGAATTTGTTGCTCATCTCCACTTCTGAGATTTCCAATAACTAGTGTAATAACTAGGGACAGCTGTGATGACAAAAACCAGTGTGTGGTGACAAGGACACCTTTCCATTGACAGCTAATCTGAGACTTCCAAACCCATCCAAGTAAGCCACTTGATGGTGGTGACTTACAGCTCTTCCAACCTGGGCCAATTCTGCCCAGTTACTTCCAATTCTGTCACCAATCCCTTGAATCATCTAGTCCCATCTCACCTAAACACTTTTGATTTTGAAGCATCCCCTGCCCCACATACACACGCTTCAAACATCTATTTTTTAGATACTGTGATGGGATGTACCAACATTGCACTAGGCAACAAGGAGTTGAGGGATCATTCTGGGCTCAGCCAGCCGTAGGGTTGCCAGGTGTTTGGTTTTGAGCTTTCTGTTCAGGAAACAAATTGAGAAACTATAAATGAGAAAATATAAATGTCCAGTATTTCCTAAATAAGATGTAATGTAGATTGTGATGTAATGTCCAGTATTTCTGGTATTTCTGTTGAAATTATCAGGCAACCCTAGCCAGCCCTGCCCTGCCACAAATACTCCACCTGCTGGAGCAATTAAAAGGTGGGGAATTAAGCTAATTTGAGCGGCACAGGAGAGGAGAGGAGAGGAGAGCAGAGCAGAACCAAGCCTAGCCAAGCCGAGCCAAGCAGAGCAGAGCAGACCAGAACCGAACTGAACCGAATCGAGCCTAATCTAACACTCCGATATAGCTACCAAAAGGGGCCCACCCCGGAAACACCAGAGAAGGAAGTACCCTGTAGGCCCTGGACATTTGGTAAACCCCTCTTATTGAGGTTTAGGTTTCCCCACCAACAGGAAAACCTTGTACTAAGCTGATCCAAAGAGGGAAGGATGGAAGGAAGAGGTCCAGAGCAGACAGCTTTCAGCAGCCTTCAGCTCCCAGGATACCAGTAGTCCAATGGGCCCTGGGTTGGAGCATGATGGAGTGGGAGGGCCTGGGATCCTCTTCCCAAAAGCCCCTTGGCAGCTGAGTTACAGCTGTGACCATTTGGCCACCTTTGCATTAACATCTAAGGCCCATGAGCATAAGTAAGTGGAAGGGAACTAATTAAAGCTAATGGGCTGTGGCTCCAAAGGAACTCCAGGGCCGCAGAGTCCAGCTCACCAGGGTATGTCTTAGGCAGTGTCACCTTGTGTCTTACTCATCAGGAGATGCAAGTCGCCTACCCTATTGACCCTGTCCCAGCTCTGCACTGAGATGGCACCTTGACACTCCACTGCTGCCCCCACTCCTCACCCAGCATCAGCAGGGTTAGCAGCTGTGCTGCTGCTGGCTTTATGCCTGGCTCTGGGGTTGCTGTGAGAGTCACAGAGAATATAGCAGGCGTTAATGTGGCCTGAGTTTTGTCAGAGCTCACGACATTGTAAGAAGAGTTTTGGCAGCATCACACGCTGTTTTGGACTCATGATCATCCGAACCAAAGTTTACTTTAAAAATAACTTGCTGGCTCTTCACAGGGTTCTCTGTCTGCTGCACTTGATGAAACTGCCCACTTATTTAACTTCGCAAAGCAGCCAGGGTGCCCATTAGCAGCTCCTTTAACTTACATTGGGACACTCCTGCTTCCATGGGCACTCTGTCATAATTCAAAGCAATTCTAGTGCCATCATATTGCATCTGCCTTAATGTTCATGTATTTAAATGATTGGTAAACAAGTAGCTAAGTAACAGATGGGTAAATATGCCTTGGATAAAGACTGCTTCAGTAATATCCGGCATTAATAGAACATTTCTCATGTCAAAAGATCCCAAAGTGCTGTATTCATAATTATTTATTTACAACACTGCAATGTCTAAAGGCTCTAACCAAGATCAGGGAACTAAACTACTCAGCACAGTATATACACACAGTAAGAGACAGTCCGTGCCCCAGACAGCTCATAGGCAAAGGAGACAAGACAGAAAGGGTGGGAGAAAGTAGACATGCTAAGTGGCTGCTATGTTCATTCCCATCTTTGGGGAAATAGAAATTAGGGCCAACGTGCTCCGAATCCAGCTGTCGGTGTATGTGTGTGTCAGTGTCAGGAATCAGCCTCCATCTCTTTTCACAACCTTGTTCAGACATCGGGGGAGGGGAAAGACTCCCTTTCCTGTGACTACACTAAGTGGCAGAGTAGTGATATCTAATGTTCCATGTCATAGTTAGAGAACTCAGCAGATGCCTCGGCAACATAGACTTGCTGCTAAGCAAACTCGAGGGGTTTCCGAGCTACAATTTTCAGCTTGATGGGATGCGATCAGCTACAGTTGCTTAGCTGATGATGCTTAAACAGATCATGCCCATTTCAACACACTTGCCCTCTGATACCTTCTGCAGAGTTATTAATGAGATCTCCATGACCCTGAGCCTTGGCCAATGGTGGGAGGGGATGACACTGCTCTCCTCCAAAAGGAGACACGGTTAGTGGCTTGGAACCCTTCCAAAGGACTTGGATGAAGGCCTACTCACCCTGGGCCACCTAAAGTCCCTGATGAGGGGACTACTGAATTCCAGAAGAGGTGGAGAGATCATTAATAATTCTACAGAAGACATCTCTGGTAAAGTGGGGGGAGGCCTGGAAAAAGGGAGAGGAGGATATATTTGTAGCATTAATGTTGAAATAGTCTAATCTAGTGATATCCAAACCTCAGTGGTTTAGGAGCTGAATTAGTGATCAACATTACTCAAAAGAGCCATAGTAGTGTGAATTGATTGTTTCCTTTACTATAGCACAATTCATTCATATGGCAGGGGAAATACAGTATGTAGTTTATATCTGATTATCAGAGCAAATCACTTAGTTTAAAAGTATAACTTACTTGGTAATAATACAGTAAAAGTATCCTGATTGGTCAATAACTTAGCTTGGTTAAAATTATATTACAGAGCTTTAATGTTATTTGGTGCAAAGAGCGTAGGAGACACATTAAGAGCCACTTGTAGCTCATGAGCTGCAGTTTGAGTATCACTGACTCTAACCTGTTTAAGCAAAATGTATGTCTCTGCTAGGACTGCACTAGGCTAATGTAAATATGCCTGTTGCTCTTTATCTCGATGGACTTTCCCCTCATATATAATATAGTCTATCACATCCATATTTCTTTAGATTTCAAGTTGGTATTTCTACAAAACAACATCACTGCAAACAGTGAGTGCCAAGTGCGTCACCTAGCCTCCTAAGTAATCGAATAAGTTTTCACCCGTACAGTAAGTGAATTGCCCAGCAAAAGCAGAGCTTGGTGCAGTGTTAAGTTTCAGAAGGTAGCTATGTTAGTCCGTTTCAGCAAAAACAATAAAGAGTCCTGTGGCACTTTAAATACAAACACATTTATTTGGGCTTTGGCTTTCGTGGACTGATGAAGTGGGCTCCAGTCCATGAAAGCTTATACTCAAATAAATGTGTTAGTCTTTAAAGTGTCATAGCTAGGCCCATTGACAAGGAGGAGCAAAGGAGGCAGTTGCCCTGCGGCCCAGCATTTCAAAGGGACCTGGAGCTCCCAGCTGCCACCACAGCTACTGTGGCAGGGGTGTCAGCCTGAGCCCCAGGTCCCTTTGAATTGCCACAGAAGTGCTGCTCCACCACTATGTGCAGCTCTGAGGGCTGGTGGGGAGGGCCCAGAACTGCTGGGGGGGGGGCACTAAGAATTGACTGCCCTTGGCCCCACCCCTTCTGCCTAAGGCACAACCTCTTCTTGGGGCCTGGAGCCAGGCCCTCACACACTGCCTCTGGGCCTGTAGTGGTTATCACCCCACTGGCCACGACACGCCTTGTTTTTAGGGTACAGTTAGTTGGTGCTCAGCACAGATACATTTCCAACGTGTTCTGTGATGACCTTCACGGAAGGAAATAGGACCAGATTTGCACATTTTCTGGAGACAGAAAAGCCTTGTAACTCAACTCGAACCCAATGGGACCTGACTTCAAATGTCAGATTAGGGATGGATGGAAACTGAATAGCAACTCTGAAGATTAGTAACCCATCCTTCTTGGGATTGGGATGCCTCTGATCACTGCCTCCTGGTCATGGTGGCCACTGCATGCCCTGCTGCTGCTGGCCATTGCCACCTTGCTGGTTTCTGACTATGCTACAGAGTGGGTGTGCCAATGATTCGTAGCCTCTGTCACTCTGCAGCACACCCAGTCTAGTGAGGCAGCAGCATCTGGCATGAGTGGGCTTGGTTAAAAAACTAAGCATGAACAAATGTTCTGATGCGAGTTCAGAGACCTCCTGGTGACCAGTTTCCTTACAGAGAGCCAGTGCCAGCACTTGAGAGTCAAATCCAGAGTGCCAGTTGAGTCAAACATCCATTTGACTTCTTTGATTAGTTGGACTGAAGGCTTTAAAGTCAATGGGAGTATGGTCATTTGACTTGACTGTAAGTGGGATGAGACCCAGAGAAAATGTTACAAGAACTAGGAATCTGAATTAGAAAGGGTGTGTCTAGACAGTGGCACTTCCAGTATCCCGAAATAGTGTTTTCCGCATCTTGACAAAGCGCCTGTTATTTTGAAATAGCTTTAGAAATAATGGGTATGCTATTACATCCCCTGTAAACCTCGTTCCATGAGGATTAAGAGACATTTTGGAATAGCTCTCTGTTTCAAAATTAACTTGAAATAACCTACACAACTTGAATAGCCCAAATTGTGTACCTTATTTCAAGCTAAGGGTGCAGTGTTGCAATCCGGATGCTCCCAAAGTGTTGTGCACAGAGAACAGCATTGTGCAGGGACGAATGCTTTGAGAAACATTCCAAATGAATAATTGCATTGCAGATTCTTAGATAATAAGATGAGAAGTGACCTTTAGATAATTTAGTCTGACCTGCATAACACAGTATACAAAATGTCATCCAGTTCTCTCCTGTCTTAAGAACAATAACCGTGCAGCCCAGGATATACACAAACTATAATTTTTAAGCTTAAATCTGACTGATCTCTGTGCTGGTGAATGCATTTGAGAATAAGAGCATCATACCTTGTGGGATTTTTGCCAGAAAAGGTTCAGCGCAATTCTTAGATTGATTGATAGATGACAAGACCATTTGCTTCTGGTGAAATTAACGGATGGTGCCAGTGCTGATAGATGATTAGTGCTTTGTTCTTGCGGTTATAACACATAAAAATTAAATATGAATGACACATACTTTGGGTTTGGGAATTAATGATGAGAAGAAAGAATCAATCATGTGTGTGGCAGGTTTCTATTAAATAATTGTGTGTGGCCTGTGCAATTCATAGATTCCAAGGCCAGAATGGATCATTGTGGTCATGGGAAGTAGGTATACTAGGTGGGGGAAGGCATAGTGCTCCGGGGCCGGAGAGGCTGGGGCCGTGCGCTGCCCTCCCTCCCCATGCTCCAGGGCCAGGGCGGCTGGGACTGCCCACCGCCCACCCTCCCCATGATGCTGGGAGATGGGGCCTGGGCAGAAGGGGTGGGGCTGCGGGTGGGGTTGGGGGCTTGCCTCCCCCATCCCTACCTTCATCCACCGCCCATGATTGTGGTCATTCAGTCTAACCTCCTGCATAACACAAGCCATAGAACTTCCCCAAAATAACTCCTAGAACATATCCTGTAGAAAAACATCAATCTTGATTTATAAATGATCAATAATAGCGGTTGGACATGATAGCGGTTTTCAAATATCTAAAAGGGTGTCACAAGGAGGAAGGAGAAAATTTGTTCCTCTTGGTTACTGAGGACAGGACAAGGAGTAATGGGCTTAAAGTGCAGCAGGGGAGGTTTAGATTGGACATTAGGAAAAAATTCCTAACTGTCAGGGTGGTCAAATATTGGAATAAATTGCCAAGGGAGGTGGTGGAATCTCCCTCTCTGGAGATATTTAAGAACAGGTTAGATAGACATCTGTCAGGGATGGTGTAGGTGGAGCTTGGTCCTGCCTTGAGGGCGGGGAGCTGGACTCGATGACCTCTTGAGGTCCCTTCCAGTCCTATTATTCTATGATTCTATGATTCTATGAATAATGGAGACTCCATCATGATCCTTGGTAAATTGTTCCAATGCTTAATTATTCTCATTTTTAATAATACATGCCTTATTTCCAGTCTGAATGTGTCTAATTTCAAGACAGCTGTTGGGTCATCTTACATGTTTCTCTGCTACAATGAAGAGCACATTATTAACTATTTGTTCTTATGCAGATATTTATATACGGTAATCAAATTGCTCTCTAATCTTCTCTTTGTTAAGCTAAATAGATTGAACTCCTTAGGTCTGTGATGGGGCGCAGTCACAGAAGACCCATTTGGGGCTGCTTCCCAGTGTGCTGATAAAGCCATTCATGCTCGCCTCCTTACTCTCTTGGGCTTCTCACCATCCTGTTCTGCTGGGCCAGACCTTCTACTGTTCCCCAGCTAAGGCACAGAGCTGAGATCACTGCTCCTTCCCCCTCAAAGAACAATACAAACATGGAATCTCTTCAGGTCTGAGGAGAATGCAGTTTCGGGCACAACTTCCAGGAAACCAAACCCCAGCTGGGATCAGAACCCCAAGTACATCATTCAGGCAAGTCCCCTTTAACAATGAGGAGGGTGTGCACACTGATTGCTCTCTCAGGTAACAATGATTTACACTGGGCTTGACAATAAATAAAAGTGATTTTATTAAGTACAAACAGTAGGATTTAAGTGGTTGCAAGTGAAAACAGACAGAACAAAGTGAATTACAAATTTAAAATAACAGAAAATGCACTAGTTCTAACACATTAAAGCTTATAGCAGACTTACCCTAAAACTGTTCTTATTTCAGCTACAGCTCCAAGACAGAGAAGATTTTTTCCCTGGGGTCTCTGGTTAATTCTCTTGCTAGCGTCATGTCAACCAAAGCCAATAAACTTGAAAACTTGCATGTTAAATAGACTTCTTTTTGGGTGGGAATTCTTTGTTTCTATATTCTCTCCTTCCATGGAAAATTACCTGGTCAGATCCTATCTGTTGGGGTGGTCATATGATTTTCTAAGACCAACCACTCCTTAGACATAAAGGACAAAGGAGGCTGTTTATAGGTGCTCACCCAGACATTAAGAGAAACACCCCTGATGACTTTCAATTGCACATTTCAAACCATAAAGTATCCCTTATCTCTAACTTTACATACAAGAGTGGTACATACCCCAAAATAAGATATACAGATCCAGCAGATTGTGACATTAAAATTGCTAGGTTACTTGAGGTATTTTGTCCAATGCATCTTTGAATTATGCAAATTTGTATCCGTAAGACAATTTCATAAAACATCGGGGGTCTGTCACAGGGTCTATCACCATGAGACATGTATTTAATACTTTAATAATTCCTATGGGTGTTCTCTGAACCCTCTCCAATTTAGTAACATCGCCCTTGAATTGTGGACATCAGAACTGGACAAGGCACAGCAGCAGCTGTTGCACCACCAAATACAAATGTAAAATCACTTTTCTTCTTCTCCTCAAAATCCCCTGTTTACGTATTCAAGCAGCATATTAGCTCTTTGGGCCACAGTGAGAAACACAAGGTGGCTGCAGTTAAAACTTATATCCTAATGACTAATTTTTCATTAAAGGTCATTGGACCCATCAACAGTGCAAGTTATTTTCTCTACAGCAGTGACAGAAATAAAATGAAAGCAGAACAGAAGCAGTACTGGTTGTGAGTTATAATATGTGCACATGAGCCAGATCTACAGCTATTGTGACTAGGGGTAGCTTGAATGAAGTCAATGAACCTATTCTGAAGTCAATGAACCTGGGCATCTGGCCTATTGTTACAAGTATAATAGTCATAAACATTTTTTATACAGGTCATCCTTTTGGCCCTTACTGCACAGGAAATTTTAGAGTGAGACAGAAGCCATCAGGAAATATTTTTGATATTTCATTGATCTAAGAAAGCTACTAGTGCTGTCGGTTAAACAAAAAGACTAGCAAACTGCTCCAGAAGTGCAGCATTCAAGTTCTACATTAGAAGATCTAGAGTCTACTATTGCCAGCTTTCCTGAAGTGCTCCCTCAATGCTAGCGGTAACAGTGCTGACATTGATTAGCACATTTGTAAGGCGCTACAACAAAATCCTTTGTGCAGAGGTAATGGGAGGCAGCAGAGACACAAAAACTCAAACTCAAGGCAGAACAAGCTCTCCGCCAAGTGCACATGTCCTAACAAAGCCGACAAGCTGAAGGGAACCCTGGGATCTTATTTTCCCATCAGAGGATGCACCGGGAGTAACACATTCCATGGTAAGAAGCCAATAGGAGTTACTGGGAGTGTCCTGTCATTATAGGGCAAAGCTTGTGAGGCAGCAGCCACCGCTAGAAAGGAGCAGCCAAGTACCATGCCAGAGATGATGTAACTCTTAATGCTGGCGGGAAGGCACAATTTAAAGGTTGGATGGGGTGGGGTATGCGACTGCCCCATGAATCATCTCTGGGCTGAGGAGCAATAGGAACACCAGGGCAGCGTCTTGTGGTAGTCAGGCTCCTTGGGGCAGCGCCAGCTGGCACCAGGTTCCATTAGGGAGAGGAAAGATCATGTGCAGGGTGCAGCTCAGAGCTGGGTCACACACTTGGCTGGGGAACAATCAGCTGTGAAGAAGCACCTCGGTGCAGAACAGGGATGGCTGCCAGGCAGCTAGACAGCACTCAGGCTCCCAGAGCGTGGAGAGCCAGGGGACAGAAAGCACTGGGCAGCTCCCACCAGTTTCCAATCCACTGACTCCTGGCAGGAGGAAACAATAAAAAAACCTCTGTGATAAATGAAAGGCAGAAATCAGGGGAGGGGAAAAGTAACCCCCATCTGACCTCCCCATCCCCACATCACCTCTTTTCATTTACTTGAGTGGGAACTGGATCGGGCCCTCGGGACATGCTTTGTATGTGACTTCCCTCAACTGTCATACAGGTAAAGAGACAATACTGTGCAAACAAGATGGCTTCACATCCAACACATTTTAGGTTCTCTCTAATTTCATAAAGTGATTATGGTCTCTCTCTCTTCATCCTATTTATAGAGAAGGGTGAGGAAAGGCGCAAGAGGAAACTTGTTCTATTTGTTTCAGTCACTTTGTGTCTCACGCTATAAATCCCACTAACCATTCCCAATGCACAGTGATGCATGCACAAGCCATGCTGGGCACAGACACAGAAACTGAGCTACTTGCAACTCCCAGCAGGTTTTGTCTCCTGCCTCTATTGTCTAGGGATGCTCCTCTCAAGCACTTCCTCTTTGAGGCTGTGTCCCTTTTGCTTATCTACAGCTGAGAGAGAGTTGTGCCTGCTATGGAAAATAACTGGAACAATGAGCATTCATGCAGAGAGGGGCCAAAAGGAAAAATGTATGTTCTTTCTGTAGGCTTATAACAACACAATCCCCTTTCTGTAGTATTTTGGAGAGCCCCATCCTAATAATAATCAGGACCTAATACTTCATTACAAAACTGTTTTTAAAGGTTTTGGCATTGGGTAGCCTGTTAGTGGTATGCAGATAGGCTTCATTTGGGAAAAGACACACCAAAGAACCCTTCTAGCTCAGAAAAATCTCCCTCTGCAGATAACATTAATCTGCAGACTACAGCCATAATTAAAAATATCAACTACAGATTAACTTGAAATCCAACCAGAACTTTAGAGTGGTACATTATTTAAATGTTACTTGTGGGGAAAGGTGACTCCAATTTCTAAAACTATTATTATTACTTATTTTTCATAATGAATGATTACTTTTTTCTGGACAATTTTTCTCATTTCACATTGTTATGAATTTGTTGGGGGCAAGAAGTAGCAGCACTATAACATTGTGCATGATACTATTCTTGTAGATTTTCAACCCCACTGATACTAGGAATCTCAGCTCCACACATAAACTGAGTGTCCCACTAGTAACCAAGCAGAAGTCTACAGTCACAATCACAAGGGACAGAAACTTTTTTTTCCTCTTTAACAGAAGAATAGATTGGACATTATTCGGTCGCTTACATCCTTTCACTACCAGGAAAGCAATCCACTCACTGCTGGTAAGAGAATTTCCAAGTGCTTGTGACAACATCTCGGCTGTGTCTAGACTGGCCTGATTTTCCGGAAATGCTTTTAACGGAAAAGTTTTCTGTTAAAAGCATTTTCGGAAAAGAGCGTCTAGATTGGCACGGACGCTTTTCCACAAAAGCACTTTTTGTGGAAAAGCGTCCGTGCCACTCTAGACGCACTTTTCTGCAAAAAAGCCCTAATCGCCATTTTCGCGATTGGGGCTTTTTTGTGGAAAACAAATCTGAACTGTCTACACTGGCCCTTTTGTACAAAAGTTTTGTGCAAAAGGACCTTTGCCCGAATGGGAGCAGCATAGTATTTCTGCAAGAACACTGACAATGTTACATGAGATCGTCAGTGCTTTTGCGGAAATTCAAGCGGCCATTGTAGACAGCTGGCAAGTTTCTCCGGAAAAGCAGCTGATTTTTCGGAAAAACTGGCCAGTCTAGACACAGCCCTATTGTCTCTCTCTCTTTTTCCACCTCCAAATCTTCATGAAACCAACCATCTTTTATGCTGCAAAAATTGGAGCTTTATTCACATCTAGGTGATCTCCTAATTTTTGTCCTGCATTCTTGCTAATACATTTTTCCTGGCTCCCAGCTGATTCAAGAAGGACTTGCTCCTGTCTAGTGTTAAAGGTTGCATGTATATGTGTAACAGAAAAAGTGAAGCGCAAGACTGCCCCCATGCTTAAAATTCTGTAAGTACCACTTTGCGGTGCGGTGTGTTGTAGCCTATCTAGCAAAAGCTAGACCTCATTGATGGGGCCATAAGGTAGCCAGTTTATGCAACTTCAGATTGCCAGCAAAGCTAGCTCTACAGGGCTGGACTGTGTTGTGTGTGTTGTGCTAGGGGCTAAAACTAGCAATGCAGATGTTCCTGCCCTGACTGGAGCCCAGGTTCTGAGTCCCTACCCTACACCCTCACTGGGTCTCAAACCTGCGTGGGGGGAGAAGGGGAAGGGTAATGGACTGCAGCCTGAATGGAAACATCACCACTGCTATTTTTAGCTCTGAACCCATGGGTTGACCTGGCTATGAGATTCCTTCCACAGGATTTTTCTTGCAGTGTAGATGAATCTGAATATTCATAAAGTTTACAGTGAGGGGGGCACCACCAGATCATTTATAGTCTGACCTCTTATACATCACAGGACATCAGCACCCCCAGAATTCCCACAGTAAACCCAACAAATGCTATAACTGTTTCTCTATTGCTGCAGTTTCCTGACTGAGCATTCCTGCTATAGAATAAATAATTGACAGTAGTAAAAATGCATGAATGCCTGGAGTGAAGGAAAATTTGGGTCACCAATGAAAGATATCCCTTATAATGGATGACTGAGTGAATCATATAATCTATTGTCTTTCCAGATACTTATGTTAATCTTTTGGGGTGCAGCCACAGACAGGAGATACGTTCAGTAGTCCATGGGCTAATTATAAACTGTATTTCTAACCACTACCCCAATCAGGAAAATGTTTTTCTGAGTGATTTGGTGAGAGCTGACATATCAAACTACTCTTTTGTTTATTGACAAAGTCTTTAGATTGAGTATGAGCAGTGAAGTGAAAATAGCTCAGGCTAGAGATATGAACTAGCTGAGAACTAAAGGAAGAACAAATGAGCTAACCAGTGAAAGAAGGGAAGAAATGCAGGGAAGTAAATTATTGGTTGTTAAAGAATAAACATGGCAGATAGCTAATGGGCTTCTGGGACAGTGTGGGGGCACTCTCAGGACTTGGAAAGAAGGATTTTGATTAATAAAAATATTGACATTTTTGGGAAGGAGGCACCTGCTTTGCAATCACAAATCATCTGCTGTGGCAGCACCTGGCTAGGAACGCCGTGTGTGTGTGTGTGTGTGTGTGTGTGTGTGTGTGTGTGTGTGTGTGTGTGATGGGGATCAGAGGTCTCATTGGACTGGGAGGGGAAGGAGAAAAAAACCCGTCAGAGTTTGGGATGCTCCTTAATATAACAGAACTGTCAGCTCTTTGAGGCTACGTCTAGATTGGCATGATTTTCCGGAAATGCTTTTAACGGAAAAGTTTTCCGTTAAAAGCATTTTCGGAAAAGAGCGTTTAGATTGGCACGGATGCTTTTCCGCAAAAGCACTTTTTGCAGAAAAGTGTCCGTGGCCAATCTAGACGCACTTTTGCACAAAAAAGCCCTGATCGCCATTTTTGCGATCGGGGCTTTTTTGCGCAAAACAAATCTCAGCTGTCTACACTGGCCCTTTTGCGCAAAAGTTTTGTGCAAAAGGGACTTTTGCCCGAATGGGAGCAGCACAGTATTTCCACAAAAAGCACTGATTTCTTACAGTAGGAAGTCAGTGCTTTTGCGGATATTCAAGTGGCCAGTGTAGACAGCTGGCAAGTTTTTCCGGAAAAGCGGCTGATTTTCCGGAAAAACTGGCCAGTCTAGACACAGCCTAAGGGTCACTCCTCTGCTGAGATTTCCTACAGGGGTATATCTTTATAATAGAACTAAGCTGCTCTTTGGAATTGTGATTGTATTCCATGTTACAGCTCATCGGGGAAACGGTTTTGATAATATTAACATGGAGGTGAAGGGCCATTGTCAGATGTTTCATTGTGGCTCCAGATGTCTGTCTTTGCTGAGAGCATATGCTACCATACTGGTGATGTTTCATTAGCTATGTTATAGTCTCCAGCAATGTTCCTTCTAATTTTTTCCATCCATGTGTGGAACAAATTTTGTTATGCGTGCTATGGCATGTATGGATGTGTGCCATCAGTAGAAACTCATGCTGCTAGCTGTGGACAGCTGTGGAATCTGCTAATCAGCTGGGCAGCACCTGAATCTCTCATGGCACACAGCTTACAGCAATCGTCCCCATCCTTTTGGGGCTGCTGTGCGCCATGCGCAGTGTGGCCAGAGCTCGGGGTGCAAGAATGGCTCTGGCCGGCCCTGGTCACTAGGCAGGCACACATAATTGCCCCGGTGGACACCATGGCGCCCACGGGCACCACGTTGGGGACCACTGGCTTACAGGGAACTCTGATCTCCAGTAAGGCTAGAAAATGATCAATATTTTGTCTATCCTGAATTTTATTTTTAATATGGGGCTTGCGGGCTCCTTTTTACCACAATTTCTACTGACTTTAATGGGGGAATTAAAGCCTTCAGTATGACAACATTAGTACCCATCCTGGCTAATAACCATTAATGGACCTATTCTCCATGAATTCATCTGGGTCTTTATTTGAACCCCATTAAAGTCCTGGTCTTCACAACATCCTCTGGCAATGAGTTCCACAGGTTGCCTTTGCATTATGTGATGAAATACTTCCCTTTGTTTGTTTTAAACCTGTTACCTATTAAATTCATATGATGACCCCTAGTTCTTGTGTCATGGGAAGGAGTAAATAACTTTTCTTAATTTACTTTCTCCACAACAGTCATGATTTAATAGACCTCTATCATATCCCCTCTTAGTCTCCTCTTTTCTAAGATGAAAAGTCCCCATTTTATTAATCTCTCCTCATATGGCAGCAGTTGCAAACCCCTAATCATTTTGTTGTCGTATTCTGAACTTTTTCCAGTGCCAACATATCTTTCTTGAGATGAGGTGACCACGTCTGCATGCAGTATTCGAGATGTGGGTGTACCATGGATGTATGTAGAGGCAATGAAATATTATCTGTCTTATTTCTCTATCCATTTTTAAATGTTTCCTAACATTCTGTTTGCTTTTCTGATGGCTGCTCCATATTGAATGCTTAGCCCCTTGCAGGAGTAGGCCCATACCTTAGATTTCATTGTAAAAATCCTAGAAAGATCAATGTGGAATCTTAAAATGCACCAAATATTTATGATGGCTTGAAAGTAAGGACGACTTGTGTTTAGATGCCCTGTTATCAGTGAGAAAAGAAAGCGAATTGGACAGTGATTTACAAAGGGGGCTGTGTGTTAGTACAGGCTGCTGTTGTGGTTGCAGCAGAGTGGAAGTAATTACAATTCTCAAGGTCATGTGCTAGTTCTTTGAATAGGTCACAATGCCCTATTAAATCATGACCAGTAGCAGAAACTGTCAAGATGGTCTCTCAGTGACTATTTACAGTCATTATAGAGACCCTGAGATACTACTAAGACTGTACATATGCTTGGCCAGTTTTTGTGATATATCCCAGATCCTTTGTGCTTGCTGTGGGATCACAGGGAGTCCCTAGCACAGGGCTACTCAACTTTGGAAGCCCCAGGGGCCACAATGATATTCACAGCACATGCCAAGGGCCACAACTTAAGTGTGGTTGCATATACATGCAAATATGCAAATATATGCAAATAGCTTTTTTTACACAATACCCCGGCACTCCCGGCACCTCCTCCCAGGAGCCTAGAAATGCTGACACCCTGTACCCATCTGTTCCAGGCAGCCCATCCGCTTGTGTCTTTCAATGCTCTCTCTGCCTGGGAGATGCCTTGCCGTTGTGGAGCGTGTTCCCAGTGGAGGCCATTTTCAAAGACCGCATGTTGAGCCCTGCATAAACCCAAACCACACCGCAGGTCACAAACAAATGAGCCCTGAGCCGTATTTGGCCCGCAGGCCGCATGTTGAGTAGCCCTGCCCTAGCATATATGCTGCTCCTTAGGGCTTTTTGAGCTGGTGGAGTTTAAACCAGTGCAAGAAACTACTCTAAAATCTGCTGATGCTGGGATCACCAAAACAAGGTCCCTGGCAATCGTCCATCCTGCTGCATCAAGCTCAGTGAGAATCATAGCCCAGGTCTTCACTAACCAGAGGATCGATACTGCCATGATCAATCTTCTGGAGTTTGATTTAGTGAGTCTAGTTAAGACTGGCTAAATTGATCTCAGAGGGTGCCCCCACTGGTGCCAGTACTCCTGCTTCTGTGAGGAGTAAGGGAACCCAATGGAAACATTTGCTCCCATCAGACTCTCACTGTGGGGACATCAGGGAACCTCAAACAAGGTAAATTTTCTACAGCTACCTAATTAACAAAGCTGGAGTTGCGTATCTTGATTCAATGTCCCTTTTAGTGTAAACCTAGCCTTAGATACTATGGCCCAGCATAAGCACATGGCAGCCTGCTCTTAAGGGAGGCCTAGCACCTGGAACCTTAATGGACTTTAATGGGAATTGTGTATGCTCAAGCTTCCATTGGGATTATGTGCTACAGATAGTGGCAATCAAACACAAGTTTATACAAATTAAGACTGATAGATGTGATTTGTATTTATATTTAGTAAATAATGTCAATGGTGTGATGAACAGAGAAGTATGAAGAGAGATGGGTTGGAAATGGGGGGGACTACGGCCTATAATGGCAAGGAGAAAGGAGGGTCAGGGCACAACAGGGAGGCAAGATCAAATCAGTATCTTAGATGCCTATATACAAATGCGAGAAGTATGGGTAATAAGCAGGAAGAACTGGAATTGCTAACCAATAAATACAACTATGATATCATTGGTATTACAGAAACCTGGTGGGATGGGACGCATGATTGGAATATTGGTATGGAAGGGTACGGCTTGCTCAGGAAGGACAGACAGGGAAAAAAGGGAGGAGGGGTTGCCTTGTATATTAAAAATGTACACACTTGGACTGAAGTGGAGATGAACGTAGGAGATAGCTGTGTAGAGAGTCTCTGGGTTAAGCTAAAAGGGGTAAAAAACGAGGGTGATATCATGCTAGGAGTCTACTACAGGCCACCTAGCCAGGTGGAAGAGGTGGATGAGGCCTTTTTTAAACAATTAACAAAACTATCCAAAGCCCAAGATTTGGTGGTGATGGGGGACTTCAACTATCCAGACATATGTTGGGAAACTAACACAGCGAGGCACAGGCTATCCAATAAGTTTCTGGACTGCATTGGAGACAACTTTCTGTTTCAGAAGGTTGAAAAAGCTACCAGAGGAGAAGCTGTTCTGGATTTGGTTTTAACAAATAGGGAGGAACTAGTTGAGAACTTGAAAGTGGAAGACAGTATAGGGGACAGTGATCATGAAATAATAGAGTTCATGATCTTAAGGAAAGGCAGAAGGGAGACCAGCACAATTGAGGTTATGGATTTCAGGAAGGCAGATTTTGATAAGCTCAGAGAACTTGTAGGTAAGGTCCCATGGGAAGCAAGACTGAAGGGAAAAACAACTGAGGAGAGTTGGAAGTATTTCAAAGGGACGTTGTTAAGGGCCCAAAAGCAAACAATTCCGCTGTGTAGGAAAGATAGAAAATATGGCAAAAGACCAGCTTGGCTTAACAAGGAGATCTTGCATGATCTCAAAATAAAAAAGGAGTCTCATAAAAAATGGAAACTAGGACAACTAACAAAGGATGAATATAGGCAAGCAACACGGGAATGCAGGGGCAAGATTAGAAAGGCAAAGGCACAAAATGAGATCAAACTAGCTACAGGCATAAAGGGAAACAAGAAGACCTTTTATAAATACATTAAAAGCAAGAGGAAGACCAAGGACAGGGTAGGCCCACTGCTTAGTGAGGAGGGAGAAGCAGTAACAGGGAACTTGGAAATGGCGGAGATGCTCAATGACTTCTTTGTTTCGGTCTTCACCGAGAAGTCTGGAGGTGTGCCTAACGCAGTGAATACAAGCAGAGAGAGGGTAAGTTTAGAAGATAGGATACACAAAGAACAAGTTAAAAATCACTTAGGAAAGTTAGATGTCAGCAAGTCACCAGGTCCTGATGAAATGCATCCCAGGATACTCAAGGAGCTGATAGAGGAGGTATCTGAGCCTTTAGCTATGATCTTTGAAAAATCATGGCAGACAGGGGAGATTCCAGAAGACTGGAAAAGGGCAAATATTGTGCCCATCTATAAAAAGGGGAATAAGAACAACCCAGGAAATTATAGACCGGTCAGTTTAACGTCTGTCCCAGGGAAGATAATGGAGCAGGTAATTAAGGAAATCGTATGCAAACACTTGGAAAGTAATAAAGTGATAGGGAATAGCCAGCATGGGTTTGTGAAGAACAAGTCATGCCAAACTAATCTGATAGCTTTCTTTGATAAGATAACGAGCCTTGTGGATAAGGGAGAAGCGGTGGATGTCATATACCTAGACTTTAGTAAGGCATTTGATACGGTCTCGCATGATATTCTTATTGATAAACTAGGCAAATATAACTTAGATAGGGCCACGATAAGGTGGGTGCATAATTGGCTGGATAACCGTAGTCAGAGAGTTGTTGTTAATGGTTCTAAATCCTGCTGGAAAGGGATAGCAAGTGGAGTTCCTCAAGGGTCTGTTTTGGGACCCGTACTATTCAATATCTTCATCAATGATGTAGATATTGGGATAGAGAGTACTCTTATTAAGTTTGCAGATGATACCAAACTGGGTGGGGTTGCGACTTCTTTGGAGGATAGGGACATAATTCAAAATGACCTTAGCAAGTTAGAGAAATGGTCAGAGGTAAACAGGATGAGGTTTAATAAAGAGAAATGCAAAGTGCTCCACTTAGGAAGGAACAATCAGTTCCATACATACAAGATGGGAAGCGACTGTCTAGGAAGGAGCATGGCGGAAAGGGATCTAGGGGTCATAGTGGACCACAAGTTGAATATGAGTCAACAGTGTGATGCTGTTGCAAAAAAAGCAAATATGATTCTAGGTTGTATCAACAGGTGTGTTGTAAGCAAAACTCGTGAAGTCATTCTGCCGCTCTATTCTGCACTAGTTAAGCCTCAGCTGGAGTACTGTGTCCAGTTCTGGGCGCCACATTTCAAGAAAGATGTGGAGAAATTGGAAAGGGTGCAGAGAAGAGCGACAAGAATGATTAAAGGTCTAGAGAACATGACCTATGAAGCCAGGCTTCATGAACTGGGCTTGTTTAGTTTGGAAAAAAGAAGATTAAGGGGGGACATGATAGCGGTTTTCAAATATCTAAAAGGGTGTCACAAGGAGGAAGGCGAAAATTTGTTCCTCTTGGTTTCTGAGGACAGGACAAGGAGTAACGGGCTTAAAGTGCAGCAGGGGAGGTTTAGATTGGACATTAGGAAAAAATTCCTAACTGTCAGGGTGGTCAAATATTGGAATAAATTGCCAAGGGAGGTGGTGGAATCTCCCTCTCTGGAGATATTTAAGAACAGGTTAGATAGACATCTGTCAGGGATGGTGTAGACGGAGCTTGATCCTGCCTTGAGGGCGGGGGGCTGGACTCGATGACCTCTCGAGGTCCCTTCCAGTCCTATTATTCTATGATTCTATGATTCTATGATTCTATGAAAAGCCCATTACTACTGGCAAAATTAGTGTGGGGAGGATAATGGGCATAATACACCACTGTAAGGCCAATTTTTAACACAACTATAATCAACACCAACAAATCACTGTTGTAATGTGAATCAACCCCTATGTTTTCACCAAACTTGCCTTAAAACTCTCTTAATGCTTTTAGAGAGTTTTTTAAAAATTTCATAAGAATTCATAGAAGTTTCATAAGAATTTGAGAATAATCATACTGTAATGAACTGGCTCATATACACGCGTGTCTCTTCTAGATAGAATCAGAACTGTCCAAATTGTGCCTGACCCTTTTTTTTTTATAACAAAGATGCTCTTTTAGCTAAAATGGTTGGGAGTCTATGCTTTGGGCACAGGAGGATATGAAATCTAGCCTCTATGTTACTGTGAAATCCTGAAATGTCATGACACGCAACAGCCATGAAGTCCTATAAAGTTCATATCACAAAAATTCTGTACTAGTTGGTAGGGATGTGAATGACTAGTCAACTATCCAATAAGCAAATGTTTATCAGATAGTCAACAGGATAGTCGACAAGTCACTTCCCTTCCCTTGCTGTCTCTATCAGAAAGAGGCAGCAAGGAGGGGAAAAAAGGGGGGCTGGGAGTCCCCAGCTGGCCCAGGTTTCATGCAGCATTTCAAAGTGTCAGTGCCGCGTGGGGCTTGGGGTCCCCTGCTGACTCTGAGTTCCATGCAGCACTGCTGCTTTGAAACGCCGCATGGAGCCTGATGCCAGGCAACCTGCGTTGTTTCAAAGTGGCAGTGCTACATAGTGCCCAGGTTCAGCTGGGGATTCAGAGTCCCAGGAGACAATCTTGGTTACAACAATCTTGCAGCCCGCTGAGTTGATGGAGAACCACTGATGTGGCCCACTCACTAGCCTAGGTTGCCCATCACTGACCTACACTGTTCTCATTCTGTTAGGCTGTGTCCAGACTCAGGGGTTTTTTCGAAAAAAGTAGCCTTTTTTCGAAAAAACTTCACCTGCGTCCAGACTCAAGCCGCGTTCTTTCGAAATTAAATCGAAAGAACGCGGCTTTTCTTTCGATGGCGGTAAACCTCATTTCACGAGGAAGAACGCCTTCTTTCGAAAGTTCCTCTTTCGAAAGAAGGCGTTCTTCAATGTAAATAGGGCTTCTTCGAAAGAGAGCATCCAGACTCACTGGATGCTTTCTTTCGAAAAAGCAAGCCGCTTTTTCGAAAGTTCAACGTGCAGTCTAGACGCGCTCTTTCGAAAGAGGCTCTTTTGAAAGATACTTTCGAAAGCGCCTCTTTCGAAAGAGGCTTGCAGTCTAGACATAGCCTTAGTGTCTTATATTGTGTAATTCTTGTCCTATGGAATATTGTCCAAGTAAAAAGGGGAAAGGTGAGCACTTTGCGTACAGTTTTGACCAAGGAACGAGGATACACACTGTTGAATTTACCTCATCTTTAGCAACACGAAGTCAAGACTTTCAGATTGCTATGAGGCGCTGAGCAAAACCCTCTTTTTCCACAAGATCGGTATACCTCTTTTTTTGGGGCATAAGGATATTGAGGAAAAAGGGGTTTTTGCGCAAAAAGAAAACATCCACACTTCTTATATTTGCGCAAAAACCCTAGTGCAAAAATGGATGGGCAGAAAATATGCAAATGAGATCACGACTCATGCAAATGAGTCCTTCATTAGCATATTTTTTGCCAAGAAAACTTGTAGTGTAGACATAGTCTCAGTCTTGAGACAAAACTTCTAGCTGACTCCAGGAGTACTCCAGTTGTTGTCCTTCAGTCTCAGTAGATCTTCTCCACATTGTCCGAGGTCTTCCTCTTTTGCATTTTCCTTGTGGGTTCCATGTCAGAGGTTGACAGACTATGCTGGAAGATGGTTTTCTGAGAGTGTGGCCTAGCCATCCCCACTTTCTTCTCTTGACTTGAACATCAAGTAGTTCTTGTCCTGCTCTGTTCCAAAGCTCGTCATTTGTGACAAAGTCTTGCCATATGATGTGAAGGATGCCAAGTTCTACTGTAATACAAAGTATAAAGGTGAGTTTAGACCACAAAGCGTGTATCTGGATTTCAGACTTCCCAACATTTGCAAATGTTTAGATGGAGGATTTTGGTCCAGCCTCTTACAAAGAGATGGATCTCTTGCAAAGTAGAAATGTTGTCATTTCAACACCCCAAATTTGAATACAGTTGTATGATGCAGTTGCTTGTGGCCTTGAGGTTCACTTTTATTTTTTGTCTTATGTTTTTAAAAGATCATGCTTCAGGTAAAACGAGGTATACGGGATCTATAGGAAAAGGCTTTCTTTAGTGAAAGATCAGCCTCTAGACTGCCGCTTTTCTCCAACAAAGCTCTGTGCCGAAAAAAAGCAGTGGCCATTTTTATGCTAATGAAGCACGGGATATGTAAATCCCCACTTCATTAGCAATTTCAACCTGTCTAATCTGCATTCGTCTGCCGGCAGAGGGGTGCAGTCTAGACATACCCATGGTGAAGACCAGGACTTCAAACAGGGTTCAATAAAGAGCTAGATTAAGTCATGGAGGTTAGTTCTATTAATGGCTATTAGCCAGGATCGGTAGGAATGGTGTCCCTAGCCTCTGTTTGTCAGAATCTGGGAATGAGCAACAGGGGTGAGATCACTTGATGATTACCTGTTCTTTTCATTCCCTCTGGGGGCACCTAGCATTGGCCACTGTTGGAAGACAGGATACTGGACTATACGGACCTTTTGTCTGACCCAGTATGGTCATTCTTATGTTCTTAGAAATCCAAGGGTACAAGTGGCTCCCTTAACACTATTTTTGGGGTGGAGGTGGGATGATGTTCCTGAGTGACATAAACTCTCTATTGTTACTATTGGCACAATGCCTGTGTGGATACTAAAGTACCTGTACTAGTACAAGCAGTTCTCCAGCAATAAACACACAAAGGCTATGTCTACACTACAAGGCTGTGTCTAGACTGCATCCCTTTTCTGTAAAAGGGATGCAAATTAGACACATCGCAATTGCAAATGAAGTGGGGATTTAAATCCCCCCCGCTTTATTTGCATAAACATGGCTGCTGCTTTTTTCCGGCTCTGAGCTTTGCCGGAAAAAAGCGCCAGTATAGACACGGATCTTTCGGAAAATAAAGCCTTTTCCGAAAGATCCCTTATTCCTCTTAAAATAAGGAATAAGGGATCTTTCGGAAAAGGCTTTATTTTCCAAAAGGTCCGCGTCTAGACTGGCACTTTTTTCCGGCAAAGCTCCAAGCCGGAAAAAAGCGGCAGCCATGTTTATGCAAATTAAGCGGGGGGATTTAAATCCCCGCTTCATTTGCAATTGTGATGTGTCTAATTTGCATCCCTTTTATGGAAAAGGGATGCGGTCTAGACACAGCCCGAGGTTTTTGCACAAAAATGTCTGTTTTTGCACACACACAAAAAAAAAACCCCACTAAATCGACAGGACAGAAGGCTTTTGCCAGTAAAGTTGTTCCCCTCCCCACAAGGAATATCTCCTTTTAGCACTACAGCTCTTATGCAAAAAGGCATGTGTGGACACTCTGCAGGGGTTTCTTGCACAAAAAGAGCCTATCAGAAAAAACACAGGTGCTCTGATGGCCATTCTGTTAATGGCAATCAGAGCTTTCTTGCACAAGAGCATCCATGCAGTGTGGACGCTTTTATGTAAAAGTACATCACTTTTGCAATGTGCTTTTGAGGTGTGGACGTACTTTTGAGCAAGAAGTTTTTGTGGAAGATCTCTTCCACAAAAAGTTTCTTGTGCAAAAACCCTGCAGTGTAGACAAAGCCAAAGTGAATGACATGGTTTCCTATAGTGCTGCACATCTCTTGCTAGTACAGCCTGGTGCTCTGAGGGCACACTAGACTAGCAAAGGCAGTGTTCGTGCATTCTTCCAGCCAAGCTATAAGGTTACGTCTACACTACGCGTTTTCTCAGCAAAAAAATATGCTAATGAGGGAATATTTGCACGAGTTGCAATCTCATTTGCATATTTTCTGCCAATCCATTTTTGCACTGGAGTTTTTGTGCAAAAACAAGCAGTGTGGATGTTTTCTTTTTTGCACAAAACCCTCTTTTTCTACAAGATCGGTAAACCTTCTTTTTTGGGGCATAAGGATCTTGCGGAAAAAGGGGGTTTTGTGCAAAAAGAAAATGTCCACACTGCTTGTTTTTGTGCAAAAACCTCAGCGCAAAAACAGATCAGCAGAAAATATGCAAATGAGATCGCAACTCATGCAAATTATCCCTCATTAGCATATTTTTTGCCGAGAAAACTCGTAGAGTCGACGTAGCCTAAGAGTACCGGTATGCTGACAGAACTTTTGTCAGTAAAACTTTCTCGGGTAGACAAGCCCTAAGTTTTTAATCACATTTGCTCCTGCAAAGGTCAAATGGAACAAAGACCTCTGGACTTGATCCAATAAGCTCATTTTTATCAGGTGAACATCAATGAATGCTGCACAGTTGGGCCCTAAAAAAAAAATCTCACTTCATTTCTTCTGTGATGCACTCCAGAGAGTTAGATTAGCAGATTATTATTACCCAGTGTTCAGCCTGTCAGCACTGGTAAGGGCACATGTACAGCAATTTCCTGATGTGAATTTTATCTGGGCCAGTTATAGATTAGTGCTCAGAGTTACAAGAAATCCTCTTCAAATAAAATCTTTTTGCTCTCACCACCCCCAGTATTATCTACAATGTAAACTACTGTATTTAAGTTACTTAATTTATTGATATAAAGGCAGAGATGTGATCTATATTTTTATTTTGAGTCTGACCCCATCGAACATTGTTCTTGAGAGCCAAAGGAAAATTGGCTCATTGATTGTCTGACTGTAGGCAGCATGTTGCCAGGTGGGGACGGGAACAACAAGGCCTAGATTCAATATCTAAAGGTTCCTTAGGATGAAACTTTGAATGGAAAAAGGGGGAAAGTAACACAGCATTCACTTGGGAAAACACCACAAGCAGGATTCGGAACATAAAACCATGAGCAAAATACCCATCCCACAGTATGTTGGGGAGTGTCTTTTTTCCTCAGGTTCTTAAGACCAGCAATCTCCCTTCACCCCTTGTTGTCCTTGGTGAGTGACGATCCAGAGTTCAAAGTACAGCTGCAGAGTTCCCCTCCGCTCTTTGTGGGGGGTGGAGGAGAGGGCAACTAGTTCTGCTCACCAGCCAGTTGGCACCTTCTGGGATGTCTTGGAGTCCCACCACTGAACACAGCTCTGTGATGTCAGCTGTTAGTGGGGGAGCCTGACTGCTGCTGCATACTGGGCAATATCTTGCATCAGAGACTCAGTCCCAAAGCAGGTCCAATGTTTAGACCTGATTATCAGTGACTTCAGCTCTGCTATTCTGCACCAAGCCCTCAAATGAGCTATTATACAGTAGAGACACAGGATTAAATGGTGCTTGTGACCCTTCAGCAGAGCTCACCCTTCCCCCCGCCCCCAAGCTACAAGTACCAAACCCCACCCTCTCTTAACTTTTCTGGACCTTGATGCTCATGTTTAATCCTTAGCGAGCACTCTAGCTGTGTGGTGAGTCCCCCAGTCAGAGTGCGCCAAGCACAGTTTTGCTACCTTGCTTTACAACAAAGGTAGACAACCCTTTATTACCCCTGCCCTAATGGCAAAGTGACTTATGATCCCCATACCTACCTGAAAGTCATCATTTAAGCAAAGCATTTTCATCATACTGTGCTCACAGGCAGAGTAGGCTTGACTATGTAGCCAAGGTCCGTTCATGAAACCTTCTTTCCCAGCTCATCACTAGATGTCAGGGGAGAGCTCATGCAAACCCTGTTTACAACTACACAGTTTTTTGTTGCTGTCTTTCTAGAGTCATTTTTGTGAAATGATACTTCCGATAAATAGACAACAAATGTTACATCCTGACTGGTGAACAGACAATACATCATCTCTTGTTTCTATTAAAACACAGGCTGTGATATAGCAAGTGCCCATTTAGTGTTGGCCCAGCTTGCTGTTATACAATTTAAAAATTAAAAAAAAATATGTTTCCCTTTAAATGAAAATAGTGAGGTGATAGGTGAGCGCCCAGGAATATGTAGTCAAATAAAACTGGTCAATGAGATCAATACTAATGTTTCACATGTACGTATCCCCTTTCATCTCAGAAGCTGAAAGTGCTCTCTCAGATGCTAATTTAACCTATGTTTTGTACATGTAATGCACAATGTAACGTGCATTGAAAAGAGAGTCTTGAGCATGCCAGCAGATTTCTGTTGTCAGTGAAAGATGGAACATGACCAACCAATCAGAACATGTGTGTAAATATTAGTGTCAAAGGGGAAACAAAACGGTTATTTATACAACAATGGATGGCTGCCAAATAATTCTGGTGAAGAAAAACAGTCAGTCTGTACATAATGCTACATACATCTGTTTTCTGGTCTGAATAGAAATGTTGTCAATCCCAAGTGTTAAATCATCAAGCAGATCTTAAAAACCATGAGATTGGGGCTTTTTCACACAGTGTGTTAGTTCGCACCAGTACGATGTAAATTCTTGTTTGCACTAATGTATTATGTACTAACTAGCAAATATGGTCCATGTTCATAGAATCCTAGAGCTGGAAGAGACCTCAGGAGGTCATCAAGTCCAGCCCCCTGCCCAAGGCAGTATCAATCCCAACTAAATCAACCCAGCCAGGGCTTTGTCAAGGTGAGACTTAAACACCTCTAGGGATGGAGATTCCACAACCTCCCTAGGTAACCCATTCCAGTGCTTCACCACTCTCCTAGTGAAATAGTTTTTCCTAAAATCCAAACTAGACCTCTCCCACTGTAACTTGAGATCATTGTTTCTTGTTCTGCCATCTGTCACTACCATGAACAGTCTTTCTCTATCCTCTTTGGAACCTTCCTTCAGGAAATTGAAGGCTGCTATCAAATCCCCTCACTCTTCTCTTCTGCAGACTAAACAAACCCAGATCCCTCAGCCTCTCCTCATAGGTTATGCGTGCCAGCCCCCTAATCATTTTGGCTGCCCTCTGCTGGACTCTCTCCAATGCATCCACATTCTTTCTATAGTGGTGGGCCCAGAACTGGACACAATACCCCAGATGTGACCTCACCAGAGCCGAATTAAGGGAATAATCACTTCTCTGGATCTTCTGGCAATGCTCCTCCTAATGCACCCTAATATGCCATTAGCCCTCTTGGCTACAAGGGCACAATGTTGACTCATATCCAGCTTCTCATCCACTGTAATCCCCAGGTACTTTTCTGCAGAATTGCTACATAGCCATTCAGTCCCCAGCCTGTAACAATGCTTGGGATTCTTCCGTCCCAAGTGCAGGACTCTACACTTCTCCTTGTTGAAACTCATCAGATTTCTTTTGGCCCAATCCTCTAATCTGTCCAGGTCACTCTGGACCCTATCCCTGCCCTCCAGTGTTTCTACCTCTTCCCCTGGCTTAGTTTCATCTGAAAACTTGCTGAGGGTGCAATCCAACCCGTAATTGGGGTCATTAATAAAGATGTTTAACAAAACCAGTCCTAGAACAGATTCTTGCGGCACTCCTCTAGAAACCGCTCACCAACCTGACATCGAGCCGTTGATCACTACCCGTTCGGCCCAACAGTCTAGCCAGCTTTCTATCCATCTTACAATCCATTTGTCCAATCCATACTTCCTTAACTTGCTGGCAAAAATATTGTGAAAATTTATGCTAAAGTCAAGGCATATCACATCCACTGACTTTCCTATACCCACAAAGCCAGTTACCTTATCCTAGAAGCTAATCATATTGGTCAGGCATGATTTGATTTGCCCTTTGTGAATCCATGTTGACTATTCCTGATCACTTTCCCCTCTTCCAAGTGCTTCAAAATTGATTCCTTCAGGATCCCTTCCATGATTTTTCCGGAAACTGAGGTAAGGCTGATCGGTCTGTAGTTCCCTGGATTGTCCTTCTTCCCTTTTTTAAAGATGGGCACTACATTTGCCTTTTTCCAATCATCCGGGATCTCTCCCGATCTCCATGAGTTTTCAAAGGTAATTGTCAAAAGCTCTGCAATGACATTTGCCAACTCCTTCAGTCCCTCGGATATATTAAATCCAAGCCCATGCATTTGTGTATGTTTAGCTTTTCTAAATAGTTCCTAACTTGTTCTTTCCTCACCAAGGACTGACCACCTCCTTCCCATACTGCGTTGTTTAGTGAGTTTGTCTGGTAGCTGACCTTGTCTGTGAAGACAGAGGCAAAGAAAGCATTGAATACTTCAGCTTTTCCCACATCATCTGTCACTAGATTACCTCCCTCATCCAGTAAGGGTCCAATTCCCTCTCTGATCACCCTCTTATTGCTAATGTAGTTAATGTAGTTCAGTTTCAAACAGTGCTATGTTAACATGTGTCAGAGAACTTCCATTGCGGGTATGTCTACACTACAGAGTTTCGTCGGAAAAACAGCCATTTTTCTGATATCCACACTGAAAGTAAATTGAAAGAAGAAGAAGTTACTCACCTTGTCCCCGTGGGTGCTCCACAGTGGGTGTCGGGCTTGTCATAGCGCTGCCGTTTGGAGAGGTTTCAGCTGTTGTTCACCAGACCGCGCATGCGCGGCGGCCATCTTGAGGCTTTTCGCACCTTTTCTGCTCGCGCGGTCCAGCCCTGCCAGTTCCTTCTGACCGTCTTCGGGCACAGACAGAGAAACTGCTCCCTCTCGTGACAATCCTGTCAGAACTGAGAGAGAGGAGAGTTTATATATAGTTACACAGTTCTTAGTTAGTTTAGTCTTTATACTTGATTAGCCCTTAATTAGTTAGTTAATAGTTTAAAAAACCCCATATTTTCCTCATTCTTCAACCATGCCTGGCTCACCGGGCTTCAAAAAGTACCTGACCTGCAGGGATTCAATGCCCGCATCAGACGGGCACTCTTCATGTATAAAATGCCTTGGGGAAACCCATATTCCCCCAAAATGTCAGCATTGTTCAAAGCTGACAGCAAGAGCTTGGCGCGACTGGGAAATGAGCCTTAAAATGTTGTTATTTGATAAGGTGCTCTGGCCGCAGACAGAAGTGGCAGAACAACTGCGGACCGTGTCTCGTCGGCCCTCCCCCGTGGTGACAACATCCCGCAGGAGCCGTTCCTCATTTCGCTCCTTGCCAGCTGTGACTGCGAGCTCCAGAGTCAAACCGGGCACCTCTCACAAAATGGCAGCTCGAAAGCCACACAAAGATAAGCCTGTGTGAAATATATCGGCACTGAGCTAGATGGTGCACACGGCACCGAGACCTAAGTCGGCACCGAAGCTGCTGTCAGCACCAAAGTCGTCACGGGAGCTCCCGACACCTCCGGCACCTGACGTCTCTGCGGCGCCACCGGCACTGAAAGAAACAACCACGGTGCGCCTGGTGCCCAGCTCCTCCGCACTGACACCGGCACCGAGAGAATCAGCGGAGCCCGCTGACATTTTCATCCAGGCACCGATGGCACCGGCAGAAACCACGTTGTCGGCACCGACGCCTCGACCAGCAGTACCGTCGCATGTGGCACCAGAACCCATGGCACCACTGAGACGCTCTCCTACACCATCATACTCCCAAAAGATCTCAATGCCGAGTGCAACTCCACCGACACTTTTGATGCAGCCATCCCTGTCTTCTGCAAGTGGTCACCCGCCAATAAACCCAGGGCCAACAGCTTTCTTTCCGGAGCCACCGACTCCACCTCGATATCACCGGCGATCGAGATACAGCGCCTCCCCATCAAGACACTGTTACCATAGACGATACCAATTGCAATCTCCCTGCTGCTCTCATCGCAGATCCAGGTCCCCAAGGTCCCCATCCTATTCGCGCAGTTTTGGTCTGTTTCAGCAAAACCAATGAGGAGCCCTATGGCACCTTAAAGACTAACAAATTTATTTGGGCATAAGCTTGTGTCAGCTGGACCCCACTTCATCGGATGCACCTAATGAAGTGGACTGGAGCCCGTGAAAGTTTATGCCCAAATAAATGTGCTAATCTTTAAGGTGCCACAGGACTCCTGGATATTTTTCGCAAAAGACAGTACTGTGTGTAAGGATAGCCCTGATATTCCTATGTAGCCCTTTTAGGGGATTCAGCTTATTGAGGTCATAGAAATCACAGACTCCTAGATCTGGAAGGGAACTCAGGAGGTCACCTAATCCAGTCCCCTGCAGACCAGGACACAAGATCAAGACACAAGACTTTCTTGTGCCTAAACTTACAAGACTATGTCTTTATTTTTTATAGAAACCTCCAGTTCACTTCTGGAAAATGCTCCTAATCAGAGGCCTACTTACATTGCAGAGCAAGTGCGTGTTTAGCATGGGTTGGTCATGGTGTAACCAGTTAAGTTTGCAGATGTGTTCGTACAGTATGTGATATGTTTAAGTAATGTAGTGTATTACTGTTATATTTGTAAGCAGCCCTGGATAAGGGACTCTACTGAGTTCTTTTACCCATGTATTTAGTAGGGCCCTATTCATAATAGCATACACATATATCTTGCTTGCTTGGAAACCCCAATGTGGCTATAATATAGCTGTGAGGTCAAAGTGGGGCAATTCCCAAATAAGGCAATCAGGGCAGGTGCAAATCACAGGCTCCAAACGAGTGGTGTGTGGCATTCCATGGCTGCTGATCAGGAATGAATAAGTTATTTAAAGCTAGACGGCCCCTTTACACGTTCAATGGCAAAACAGCCGGTCACAGCTGATATTTTGTTCTTGTGTCATCCCCCAGTGTGACCCCCCTCCTCCCGGCAAGGGTATCCCCCAGCACTTGCAGCAAGGTAACCCCAGTTGTGGACAAGCATGGTCAGTGCCTCTGCTGCCTCCATGAGGGCCATGTCCAACAGAGGGGTTCTCTTTGCCAGCAGCACCAACTGAGATCCCAGAAGGACAGAGAGAAAATCCTCTTTACCGAGGCAGCTCCCTGACCGCAGCCTTCTGGGGGGTGGGGAGAGGCAGTCTTCTCCTCAATTTTCATCTTCAAAGGATAATGGGTCAAACAAGTAGTCTGGAGACTCTTCTCATAAGTCAAAAGGAGAGTGTGAAGTCCTCTCAGAGACCCCAGGGGTAGCTGTTTCTCAGCACCCCAGGCACTGAGATCCTCCAGTACTCACACCTCACAGACCCTTTGGGCATGGACACCAAATCCCCAGTGCCTCCCACCGCTGCTGATCGGCAGTAGGTGGAGGGTACTGGGGGGAGGGAGAGTAGAGGGGGCATGGAGAGGCTGTGTGAGGGCAGGGCATGCTGGGGGGGATGGAGGGTGTGGGAGAGGGAAGAGGTGGGGTTGGGAGTAAGGTTTTGGGAAGAGGGTGAGGTAGGGCAAGGGTGGGGCCTTGGGGAAAGGGATAGCATGTAGGCAGTGCCTTGGTACAGAATAGGGGTGGAGCACCTCAGGGAAATCTGAAAGATGGCACCTGTGTCAGCCCCAAGAGTATTTTCCAAAGCTCCCTCAGGGATGGCTGCTCATGTCTGATCACAAGGGATAATGGTCTATGCTTAACATGACAGTTTGTCTCCTCACATCTCAGTTGCTTCAGGAGACTCATCATATGCTTGTTCACAGATCTGGGCCTTCAGATCAAGCCCCAGAAGTTGGCCCTCGTACCAGTACAACACCTGGACTTCATAGGGGCCGACCTAGATGCTTTCCTACCGCAAGATAGCTCCTATCCCTGACCTCACTCACAGATCCAGCTCAGTGCAGCATTTTATCTGAAGGACTATAATTGCATTTCTGTAACTAAGAACATTTGTGCTATGGTCATGAAATTCTCTGCTGTGCTTTGGAAAGCTCCCAGCCTTGAGGAGCATGGGCATGGTGGCTTTAAGCCGCTGCCCTGAGCTACTCCAAGGGATGCAAGTGAGAGGAAGTTGAGAGAGAAACAAGAGGTGCAGTGTGTACATAAATACTAATGTGATATAGTCTAAAATACTTTACAAAAAAAGGTGCCCAAATTGGGGAAAATGAGGTGCCAGAGGGAAACTCCAGAAGGAACCAGTTCTCTACTGATGACCAGTTGGCAAGGGAAGAAGAAAGGGAGAAGAAGAGGAGAAGATTGACAAAGTTGGATGGAGAAAAGAGATTAAAGAGTAAGGAGAGAGCTAGGCAATGAGAGAAGAATTGGAAGATCGAGGAGAAGAAAAGAACAATCGAGAGGGAGGAGTAAAAGGGAGAAAGAGGGGGAAGGACAATAGAGAGGTCTAGATAATACACAATAAGCTGGACAATAGCTAGATGTAACTAAGGGAAACAATATGGAGCACAGGAATGGTTTGTGAAGCCTTCTCCTTATCTCAGGTCCATTCCTGTCTGTGACACTTTCCAGGCAGAATTCTGACTGACCACTGGGGGAGCTTCTGACCTTTACAGGTCTCATCAGAGAAGCAGCCCAATGTATTGAGTAGAGCAAATTAATATAAAAAAGGGGGGGAAATAACCAAATGTACAAGTGGATTGAAAACAGCCACTTGTCTTTTTGGGGCATGTTTCTTTCATTTAGTTTAGTCACTTTTTAATTATGCCACTTGTAACACACACTGGCTCTAAAATAGGAGAGCACTGGGACCACCTTGTGAAGGTTTTCCATAAAGGCACTTTGAATTTGGAGTTCATTTTCCCTTTGACAGCCAGATGTGTTAATCTATCACATACACTTCATGGTTCACTTGTGTTCTGCAGAATTTGGGGAGGAACAGAGAGGGAGGGAGTTGGGTAATGTTTTTGAGACTAAATAGGAGGCTGAACTTCTGCTTGGCAAGTTATTTATGTTGGAGATTAATGGCCTGGTTGTTAGACTCATTGCGATTGTAAATCTAAGGATTACTAAAGTGTCCATAACAGCTAGATGGTGCTTCAGTTATATATTGCGATAAATAAACCAATGTGTGTGAGAAGGGACGAGGACTTTGGGTGATGAATAAAAGCATACATATTATGCAAGCTGGAACAATTTTACCATCACTAAGCTACCATTATTAAAATGCATGGCTGGGTCTGATCAGAGCAGCTAACCTCTTCATAATTTAACTCCAGAGATAAACCTTGTAACATTAATCAGATTAATTATCTGCAAATAGGATTATGCTGTTACTGATGCTGATAGAATCTAATCTACTAATAAATAATTTTGGCAAGGTGATTTTTTCACATGTTGAACAAAATATTGATCACTTGAAATAGAACAGGAACCCGGCTTCATGCTTACTAAGTAGAAGACAGCAATGGTTTATGTCTTTGTTTAACTCTCATTTTTATTTTCCATTAATTTTTTGAAAAAAACATGAGGCAACATCTTAAAAGGGTATCTTTCTTCTTTAAGTCTCACACCAATCAAAACATTAAACTGAATTGTGCTCTGGAATGGAGACGCTTTCTTAAAAGAATTCCATTAGTAATTAACTTACAATGGGATAAACAGTATTGCCAACCTCAAAAGTTCAGAAATCATGAGTCACCTTCTTGCACACAAATTATGAGTCACCACCCACTCCCCATGCAAAAATCAGGAGATTTTTTTTAAAGTTATACTGAGTTTTTTGAGCTGTTTTGATTTTTGAAACCTTTCCCACCACTGCTGGTATGTCTAAGTGACAATCCATGTTACCAATTCCTTCAATGTATCAAGTAAGTTGCTTTTGGCTGCTCTTTTTGGCTGCCTGTAACAAGGTAGAGAGTCCTCCAGATTCTTATGGATTCCCTGCCACAATCTCCATCTCCTCTAGGAAATTTTAGGTTACGTCTACACTGCAGGCTTCTTGCACAAGAATGGCCGTTCTTGCGCAAAAGCTTGCAGAGTGTCTACACTGCACGCGCATTCTTGCGCAAATAAATTTACAGTAAGGCGTTGGAACAGAGGCCTTCTTGTGCAAGAGTTATTCCTCTCCCCATGAGGAATAAGCCCTCTTGCACAAGAGCTCTTGTGCAAGAAGGCAGTGTGGGACAGGCAAAAGGGATTTATTGCGCAAAAGCACATCACTTGCGCAAAAGCACATGGCAGCGTGGACACACGCTTGCACAAGACCTTTTGCGCAAGAACTCTTGTGCAAAACAGTTCTTGCACAAAAAGCCTGCAGTGTAGACATAGCCTTATTGTTTAGCTTAACCAACCTATCAGTTTCTCAGTTCATCCTGGGCTACCGTCCTCAGGGACTTTTGCCCTTTACCTTTCGGGCTCATTGCCTCTTCTCCTGGGACCTCGGACAACCCTAGCTCTGCAGGTCTCCCAATTCCCAGAGGTCAAGTAGTGAGCGCCCCATATCTGCTCTCTGCCCTTTTCCTGACTGGCTCTTAGCCTGGTTCCATCCATGCTTTCCATCCTCAGCATAGGCACTGACTTATTCAGATCCTGAGGGGTGCTTGACCCCTTCTCTGTCCTAGCCCCTGCCTCCCATTTCACCCCTTTCTCCAAGCTTCTACCCCATCTCTTCCTGCCCCCACACCACCCTGAATCACACCCTCACTTCACCCCTTCCTTCAAGCCTCCATCCTTGCTCCACCTTTCCTGCCCCCACTCAGTCCCAGGCCATGCCCCTATTACAGCCCTTCCTCCACATCCCAACTCCACCTCTGCCCTGTCCCTCTTCTTTCCACCCCTTCCCCTGCCACTTCCTGCCCTCACTCTGCCCCTCCCCTCTGCTGATTGTGACGGGCAAGAGGCACTGACAGGGAGGGAGAGGAGCTGAGAATTGGGGTCACTGGTGGGTGGCAGGCACTCAGGGAGAAGGGGGAGAGGATGAAGTGCTGTTGTGCCAGTATTTTTTTCCATGACCACCCACAGAGTTATGCTCCCACATCTCTCTCTTCATCAGACTGGTGTGATCTCACTTAAAGCAGAATTTGGGTCAGCTGGTGCAGCACAGGGGCACCAGCCCAACTCCCTCTTGAAGGCCCAGTGTTACCCTGCAAGACTGCCTGACAGTTTATATGACGTGGAGTTTCCAGTTTCCTCTCAAATCCCTAAATTCTAATTAATTAACTCTGCACACCTCTCAGCCCACATCTGGCTGTCCCTGAAGTCCAACAATTAATCATGGTCTCCCAACTTCAGTTCTCCCCCATATCAATTTTCCCCTCCCCATATCTGTTCTCAGGCCCACTGCTGGCTATGATACTTTGGCAAGTGGCTTCACAGTCCCACTTCCACCAAGAGCCACCCGCTCAGCATGGATGACACTGCAATGAGCCTAGAATAGCCACATGTGGGCTTCAACCCTGGACATGCCCAGGGGCAGCGTTACTTTAGGCAGACAGCCTCAGGTACATTTCTCTGTGGACCAAGTCTATCTCTGTCAGGGTAAAAGTGCAAGGCAGGTTCAGCAAAAGGCCATGTTTCCCTGACCATCTGACCCCTGCGTGAGTTTCCAGGTGGTTAGCTCTGTAGGGAATGGGGAAGAAGATGGGTGGAAGGGGAAGACGGAGTACAGGAAGTCCCCGGGTTACGTACAAGATAGGGACTGTAGGTTTGTTCTTAAGTTGAATTTGTATGTAAATTGGAACTGGTACATATTGTAGGGGGAACTCTAGCCAAACATTTCTCCAGAGCTCAGTTTTATTCTCCCACACCTCACTTCCCTCAGTCCTTTATTCTCAAGCTGAGGTGTCTGCTGAGAAAAGCCGCTCTGCGTCTCCCTGGTCTGCTGGTGGGGGGGGGCGCTAGCTTCGCGTCTCTCTGGTCTGCTGGGGGGAAGCAGCTAGTGCGGGGTTGCCTCACACCGTTTGTAAGTAGGGATCCGATGTAAGTCGGATCCATGTAACCCGGGGACTGCCTGTACTTAGATCCACCAGTGGCTTCCAAAACTTTCTTTGTATCAAGCCCAGTAGGCCCAGGACTCCTACCAGTCCTGTGCACCCACAGGATCAAAAAAACATCATGACATATATAGATGAATTCTGCACCTTTCTTCTTTCCCCCTCGGTGTCAGATCTTCATTCTCCCACACCTCCAAATTCTCCTGGCTGCTAAGGGGCAGGGAAGAACACCGTATGGCTAAGTCTAGACTGCAGGCTTCTTTCGGAAAAAGCTTTTCCAGAAGACATTTTTCCAAAAAAACTTCTTCCGAAAGAGAGCGTCCACACTGCAAAAGCACATCGAAAAAGTGATCTGCTTTTTTGAAAGATAGCACCCACACTGAATGGATGCTCCCTCACATGTAAGCTGTGATTACTATGGACAGAGTGGCCACCAGGACACCAGTGCTTTTTTCCTCTTCCCTCTTCTTTCGAAAGAACTCCCTCTTCCCCGTCCCCATGCCTTTTTCTGAAAGAGCTCTTTCAGAAAAAGGCTTCTTCCTCATAGGAAGAGGATTACTAATGCTGGAAAAACCTCTCTGTACTTTCAATTTACTTTCGAAAGAACGTGATTGCAGTGTGGATGTTACTCAGGTTTTGTCGGAAAAACAGCCATTTTTCTGACTGAACTCTGTAGTGTAGACATACCCTATATCTCCTGCAGTAGCCCTAATAGGCTGCTTTTCCTGAGGGCTGTGTCTAGACTGGCCAGTTTTTCCAGAAAATCAGCCGCTTTTCCGGAAAAACTTGCCAGCTGTCTACACTGGCCGCTTGAATTTCCGCAAAAGCACTGACTTCCTACTGTAAGAAATCAGTGCTTTTTGCGGAAATACTATGCTGATCCCGTTTGGGCAAAAGTCCCTTTTGCGTAAAACTTTTGCGCAAAACTTTTGCGCAAAAGGGCCAGTGTAGACAGCTGAGATTTGTTTTGCGCAAAAAAGCCCCGATCGCAAAAATGGCAATCGGGGCTTTTTTGCGCAAAAGCGCGTCTAGATTGGCCACGGACACTTTTCCGCAAAAAGTGCTTTTGCGGAAAAGTGTCCGTGCCAATCTAGACGCTCTTTATCTGAAAATGCTTTTAACGGAAAACTTTTCTGTTAAAATCATTTCCAGAAAATAATGCCAGTCTAGACGTAGCCCTGGAGTCAGGGAAATGGGGAAGGCAGAATATCAAAAGCTTTTTTTCACTTCTGGGGCTGAGCTAAAATTCATGGGAAGGGTGGTGCTTCTTTGCCAGTCTTGTCACAGGGAGAGCCAAAATCATGTTAATCCCATGAAGTCATGAGGATTAGCCACAATCTGGCCCTTTATGAGCAGAAGCACCAAAGCAGAGGAATTTAAGGAGGCAGCTATTCACACTTCAAGGGTGCTCTGCATAGGTGCAGGAGTCCAGTTGAGTGGATCCAAATCCAACACTGGGTCTTCTGACTGCTCTTGGATATTTTATGCAAATAGCATTATTGAAAATAGGAACAGTGAAATGGTCAGGAGAATTTACAGGTTTAAATGGCAGAACAAGTCAGTGAAGAAATCTCTCAAATTCTTTCTCTTCTCTCCCACTCTACTCCAAATTAGATTTGCTCCCAAATAAAGCCAATAACTTTATTGGATCCACAGACATAAATACTTCAAGCTTTCAAGTCTGCCTCTCCCCCCCAATCCATAAATATAGAAAGAAAACAGCAGTGAAATCAAAGTTTCTAAGTGATAGAGTGAGACTAACAGGGCTTGAGTAGCCCCTTGCAAAGGGCTCTGATGTTCCAGCAGCATTAGCACTAGCAAGAGTTAGATTTAAAGCTGCTTCCTTGTCTTATTATTTCATGAGTGAGCAGCCTGGCTGGATTTCTTTAGTGCTGTAATCTGAACGTCACCATTTTTATGCTTTGATGACTCATCGTTTGATCATTTCATTTAATCATTCTTTTGTTTAAATTCTTGTGGCATGTGTTTTGGTCACAGCTGACTAACATGAGTCTGAGTTTGTTCCATGACAGGATTTTGTCACCGAAACGTACTATTTTTAGCACACGCTGAACTACATCTATTCTTAGCATCTTGGCTGGAGTGCCTTATTAAAAAAAAAGAACACAACCTGACTTTTTTTTAGTTCCTTCTTCCCCCTCCCTCTCCCTGTCCCTCTCTCCCTTCCAGCCCTTTTCACGGAACACATTTGAATTCAAACATTGTTTCTAGGAAATGCAAGTGGTTTGGTTTCACTCGCACAGTTTTATTTTATTCCTCTCATCTTTTTTCTTTAAATGATTGTGTGTGTGTTTGGGGGATTTAAAAACAAGATTGAATAACTCCAAATGAGTAAATTCAAAGACTTCTCCAAACACCTTCTTTTCTTAGATCCAGAGTTTCTAAAAATAAACACATGTGGGACTATTGTTAAAAACCTAATATCAGTGAATCAAGTTTAGTTTTGTTTGTTTTTTAACTGATAAAAAACTGATGCAAAATGTTGTTATACAAATGCTGTCTTTGGACTCCACTGTGTTAGGCACTGCACAGCCACAATGTAAGAGGCAGACTTATTGCTCAAAGAGCTTACAGACTAAATAGACAGGACAGACAAGGTTATAGGAGGGAGACAGAGGTACAGAGAGGAGAAAAGATTTGCCCAAGGCCACACAACAAGTTAGTATCAGAAACTGTAAAACAACACAGTTCTCCTGTGCTTTCCCTACTGAAACATGATGGTTCTTGCTCTATCACAAAGATTATTTTCATTGCAACTCTTGATGGCTATCAATAGGACGAAAGACTCTCTCCTACAGCTTCTGAAATGGTTGCTGGTTTGAGACTGTGGAGGAGAAAAAGGAATTGTAGAATTTCTGCTATGCTCTTTTTAAAGTTATTGTGACCTAAGAACTGGTGGGCTGTGTCTAGACTGGCCAGTTTTTCCGGAAAATCAGCCGCTTTTCCGGAAAAACTTGCCAGCTGTCTACACTGGCTGCTTGAATTTCCGCAAAAGCACTGACTTCCTACTGTAAGAAATGCTGCTCCCATTTGGGCAAAAGTCCCTTTTGTGCAAAAGGGCCAGTGTAGACAGCTCAGATTTGTTTTGCGCAAAAAAGCCCCGATTGCGAAAATGTCGATCGGGGCTTTTTTGCACAAAAGCACGTCTAGGTTGGCCACGGACGCTTTTCCGCAAAAAGTGCTTTTGCGGAAAAGCATCCGTGCCAATCTAGACGCTCTTTTCCGAAAATGCTTTTAACGGAAAATTTTTCCGTTAAAAGCATTTCCGGAAAATCATGCCAGTCTAGACGTAGCCGTGGGGTTTTCACTAGAGCCAATTACAGATCCTTGATTCTCTGCATCTGCCACTCCATCCCAGTCTTCAGTGTAAGTTAAAGCAGACCATGCTGCTGATGAAACTCCTACCACCTGGTTACAGTCTCCAAGGGAGAGTCATACCAACTCAGAACTGCCAGAGCATCTAGCTGTTCTCTAGTTATGCCCTATCCAACTCACCCCTATTGCAGGGCAGGAGTGTGATGGTGCAGGAGTCAGTTATGGCAGCTTTATATCATCTCCTTTTTCTCTAGGCCACTGTGGAAATATCCAGATGTCAATCTATGTCCATTGTCCATCTCCTTGGTGCAATATTCACTTCCTGAGTCTTGTACAGCTAGGGCTACAGTCATAAAGAAATCTGCCTTGATAGCAGTGGCACCAATAAACTCTTCTAAGACATTCCTTGAACATTTCTCTGCCAAAACAAGTGGTATACACAGAATACATGATTGAATTGGTTGGTACAAAGGGTTTTTTGCATTAATTTGTCATGGGCATATTATTCACAAGTATCAAGCTTTTCAAGATGAAGGACTAAGTTTGGGAAAGAAATAATTGAAAGTAACAGGGTAAGAAAAATGCTATGGAAAAACACTTGATGTCATTTTCAAGTTGGTAACATGACCAAATTCAAAATGTGTTTCTAATATTATCCCTGCTCGTTTCCTAATTGTTTAAGATAATGAGTTTTAGTCAGTGTGGCCTAGTAGAAATTTATATAATTCTACCAATCAGTTGGAATGGATATGCTTTTGCTATTGCTCTTTATCAGTGCAGAACAGTAAAACTGCTTATTTCTTTTGCAGTTGCCTTGTCACTAAAACAATTTCAGTGGAGGAACAACACTCCAGTACATTACAGTAGACCACGGTCTTGCAACAAGGAGTTACCTGGCAAAGGAAAGTGATTAGTTAGAAATGACAATGTGCTCTTGTTCCATCAATGGACATTGACGGTGATAACATTGGAATGCTTCATCTCAAATCATGTAGGGCCATCTCCTTAGCTGGTATTGCATCTGTCCACAATGAGAGAGAGGAAAACTCACATGGGGACCAGAGCTTTATCCTCCAAAGGCTGGAATACATACAAGTTAATCACTTTCCGGGCCTGGTAATTCATTTAAAATTGAATAAGAGCTGGACTGCTTGATGAAAGATGCCTGTTCCCTTTCCTGTGACAGGGTGATATTATCACAGGATTGCTGTAGAATGATTCTAACTAGCTCACTTTTCATTTACTGAGTGGCAGCATGTGCTTTGGATCCTTTTTATTATTCACATTTTTATTTTTAGAACGTTATTAAAATCCTCAATTTTGAACTTGCATCTGAATAATCCAGCCCTTAAAATGATAAAAGGATGGGGAGCGGGTGAAATTCCATCAGTATGTTGTTGAATCTGCTCGCTCACAGCTGGTTCCTTGAGTTGTGATTTTTGTGAGCTCTCTGTCTGAAACTGAATGGGATACTTTTCCTCAGCCTTCTGGAAAGTCAGGTGGCTGCAGTATGTTGTGTTGGTGAAAAGTAGGAGGCATTCTTCATGCTGGGTCAGGGTTGAATGGATGCTCAGCATAATGTTAAGGGAAACTGCTGCTGCAGAATATGGGCCAGATCCTTATGGCTACATCTACCCTGCAAGCTGTTCTTGCACAAAAAGCCTGCACTGTAGACATAGCCTAGTATAGCTTTGTTGAAAGTTGAATTATGCTAGTTTATGATATCTGCTTCAATTTGATATACTTCCTGGCCTAATCCTGTTGTGTTGTGTGCATGTACACCAGTGTAATGGGGTGTCTCCCTCACACAAGGCCTGGGGTGTGAATTAAGTCACCTGAAGGCAAGACAAGAAGTGCTGAAGTTTAATTTGCTGACAAAGTCCATCTAGAGGATGAGATGGGTGGGGCTTATAGAGCCAGGATGCTGGCAAGAGGGTAGGGGCTGCAGGGAAGTAGGCTGTAGTCACTTCTTGGGAAGAGGAAGATCTGTTTGAGACTCCAGGGCTGTGTCTAGACTGGTCAGTTTTTCCGGAAAATCAGCCGCTTTTCTGGAAAATCTTGCCAGCTGTCTACACTGGCCGCTTGAATTTCCGCAAAAGCACTGACTTCCTACAGTAAGAAATCAGTGCTTCTTGTGGAAATACTATGCTGCTCCCGTTCAGGCAAAAGTCCCTTTTGCGCAAAGCTTTTGCACAAAAGGGCCAGTGTAGACAGCTCAGATTTGTTTTCTGCAAAAATGGCGATCGGGGCTTTTTTGCGGAAAAGTGCATCTAGATTGCCATGGACGCTTTTCCGCAAAAAGTGCTTTTGCGGAAAATCGTCCGTGCCAATATAGACGCTCTTTTCCGAAAATGCTTTTAGCAGAAAACTTTTCCGTTGAAAGCATTTCCGGAAAATCATGCCAATCTAGACGCAGCCCAGTAGTCCACAGTTACTGAGGAGGAGCTTTGAGGTGGGACACAAAGAAGGTGTAGGGAGTTCAGGAAAGGAGCAACAGGGCCTGGAGTGAATCTATAGTTGCTGAATACAGAGTCCCTGGCCTGGAACCCAGAGTAATGGTCAGGCCCAGTGCCCCTACCAGCCACTAGAGAAGCAGCACCATCAGGGCAATGCTAGAGAGGACTGCCTCAGACCACTCATGAAGAAAGGCCTTGGTACCCCAGAAGGGGGATACATGCCGACTGACTGGCTGGAGGACTGAGGCATGAGTAGAGGCAGCGGCTGCTGGAGCAAGAGAGGGGCCACAGATGGTGACAGAAACAGCATAGCAGAGTGCAACTGCAGGAAAGGGTGTCGGCCATGCAGAGCTAATCTCCAAAATGGTCAGTATCCAGCAATGAGTAGAGCACCCTATCACAACTTCCTCTAATCCATCCACTGATGCAACCATCTGGGGGTAACAATTATGGAAACACTGGTGTAAAAGTGCTCTGCTGACATGGTGCTAAAAGTGCTTGATCCCTACTTGTATGTCTACACTACAATGTCTCTGCATTGATGGTGACTCACAAGTCCCATGTGAGTAACTAACAAGGGCTACACGTTAGCATTTGCCTTAGAAAGTAGCAGCACTCATGTGGGTAAAGTTTGCACAGTATTTTATGATTCTTTTAGATGAAAAGTTCCTGTATGTGTAAAATTATTGTCCTTTGTTCGTGTCTAGCCATTTGAAAGACCAACACTTTGTATATTAGTGATGTCCTAAGGTTTCAAAAAACACTTCTGGAAATCTCCTGCCCTTGTTGTGTATTTCAGAAATGATGATTTTAAGGCAGTTAAAGCAGAGATTTGCTTTGTTAGCTTTTTTGTGAAGAAAATGGATAGCTGCAGAGAACGCGTTCTTGGGTGTCATTCTATCAGGAATGCTTTCACAGGAGATGTACTCTGGCTGGGAAGCCTGTTCAGTAAAGAGAAGAGAGGCATAAGTCGTTGGTACTATAACACTTATGAGGCACTCAGGTGTCATTTCTAAATAAAAGACTTTCCATTTTCATCCAAAACCCACAACCTTTTTGGTTTAGGGGTGACTGGGTGTCTTCTCCCAACAAACCAATGAAATGTTCCCCAGAAAGCTGGCGCTATTCATAATTTTGGCTTATTCAGAAACCCAATTTCCTTTTAAAAAACAGATTCCCAACCTTCCCTTGTTCTCCTTACCCATATTTGCCAAAGCATGACTGCCGCAGCCTCCCACCCCCAAATTCCTCCTTAAGGTGCTTTGGTCTAAGCACAAACATTGATCAATATGGTATATGTCATGGGGCCACAACCTTGTCTCCCTCTGCTTTTGTACTGCACCTAGAACTATGGGACGATGGGCTGGATGAGGCCTTTTGGGGACCAATACGATGTAACTGGTTACTAATGACGTTCACACGTGGCTTGAATTTCATTTTGATAAAAAATCCAATGCAGAGGACAATCATGTCCATGTAACCTATTACTGAAGCACAGAGTCTACGTGAATATAAAAGTCAAGGTAATATTAATAAAATATTAATAATCTTGTAGCTCCCAGAAACATTTCCATATGCCTGCTGAGGTGCTTAAGCCATTCAGAAGTCCGTCAGCCTTCGTTAAAAACTAACGTATAGCTCAAGTACTGATCATGAGTTAGAAATGATTTACAAAAGTAACTGATGCTTCTTGGCGCCTTTGTCCTTGTGTATCTCACTCATAGCGTAAACCTTCTGTCAGGTGCTGAACAAACCTGAGTTTATACTGGTGCTTGTTACTATCAGAGTTCCTGAAGGATGTAGTCATAGCTAAATGATAAGCATTCCACATCTTTTTTCTTAATCAGAAGACATCTTGCTGATGTATCTTGTAGCTGTCTTCATCCTCTGATACACCCAAGCAAAAGTCCAGTGGTTCCTGACCTCCAGGCAGAGGCCATGGACCTCTTGCTGCTGGGACGCGGCAGCTCTAGGGACCAGGGCTGGGGTACATTGGTCTCTATGGCTGTTGGGAGAGATGTTTCCTACCCTACCTCTCAGCCAACCAGTACCAGGCAGGGGCAGGGTCTCTTCCTAGCTGTGGAGGAGCGCTTCCCTGTGCGGCAGGAGGGTTGTGTGGAGGAGCTCTGTGTGGCCCACCATGCTGTGAACTGCTCTTCAATGGCCAGGAGGAGACCCCGCCTCTGCCCAGCGCTGGTTGGCTGAGAAGCAGGGCAGAGCATGCCTCTCCCAACAGCTGTGGCAGGAGGGGAGGTGCTGGGTGGTGTACCCCAGCCCCAGCCCCCATAGCCGCCGCCACGTGGGCAGCAGCCTAGGGCTAGGTGAGGGGGGCAGGGAAGGCACTGGGGCCTCTAGAGGCTGAGCTAGTAGTGGTGGAGGGGATTATGGGGGTAGGGTTGGCACTGGGGAGGCTCTGGTGATAATACTGGAGGCTGGCACTGGAGGAATATCTGGGGGGTTGGCTGTAGTGGAGCTCTGGAAACAGGAGGCTGATGGGGGGCTCTAAGGGACAGGGGGTTTGGCACTGAGGCATTTGGGATGGGAGGCTGGCACTGGGAGGTTCTGAGGATGGGAGGCTGTTACTGAGGAAGTTAGGTGCAGAGGCTCTGGGGTCAGTGGCTGGCACTAGTGGGTAGTGGAGGGGTGGAGGCAGTGTTCCCTCTAAGCTATGTGTCAGCACAGCTTCACAGGTAATTAATCAGCCCTGCCCAGTCAGTCAGCTCTGTGCATGGAGCCCTTAGCCTCTGACTGGATGAGGCTGATTAATCACTTGTGAAGCTGTGCTGTCCCGCATCTTAGAGGGAACACTGGGTGGGGGTCTAAGGGTTAGGGCTGGCTCTGGGGGCTGGGCCTTTGGTGGACTAGTAATGTTTTATATGCATATTCATCGTTTGCATCATGAATATGCAAATATGCAACTAAAATGTTACCGGTCCACCAAAAATTTGTGAACAGGTTTGCCCGTCCATGGTATTAAAAAGTATGGGAACCACTGACAAATCTGTAGGTAATCTGGGTTCTCATCCAAACAGCAGGAGATATGGTGTAACTCTGGCAGCATCATTCTTTGTGGCATTGTAAGCATGCACAAAAAATGCAAGGCAGTAACTTCAAGCTGTCTTCTGCTCTGAATGTAAAGTCCCCAGCATATTAAGGCGTGAGATTAAACCACTCTGACTCAGCATTATCGTGTGGGTAATAAAGGGTTATCCTGGACCTTTTTGTTCCTGCCATCCTCAGCACCTCTTTCAGAAGGTGACTTTCAAAGTCCCATCACTGGTCAGAGTGTATCTGAGCTGAGAATTCACATGCTGAAAACTATTTCTCCCACAACACTCCAGAGACAGTGGAGGCCTTCTGGTCATGCATATGATATGCATACGCATACCATGTAAAATAGTCAGTCACTAGTAAAATGTGCCTAACATTCCTTCTGTCCACTTCTAAAGACACAAAATGAACGCATATGAGAGCTAAAGGTTTGCTGCTGGCAATATTCTCCAGATACACAACTCTAGTGAGCCGAGGACCCATTGGCAACTGCTGGGGAGGAACACAAGGGGGCCACTGGACATGTGATTGCCCCCCCTGTGACTCCTCCCTATGCCAGGGTGTGAAACCTGGGACAATTTACCTTCCCACTAGGCTCTGCCTCCACCCTGCAATCACTCCATCCCTTTCCCCAAGCCTCCACCTCTGCTCTGCCCCACTCTACCCCTTCCCACAGGACCTCTGACCTGAGTGACACAGCCCTAAGGATTAGCAGCAGGGGTCAGGTCTGCCAGCTACTGGTCCCTTGTGTTCGGAGGGCACATGACTCTTCACCCCTATGAACCCCTAACTTTCATCGTCTGGGACTATGAATAAGTTCCAGGATTCTCTGTTCCCAAATAGCCAAAATCATCATGCAATGCCTTCATGGTCTGGACTCTGTGTTTTTTGATAGCACTAATTGCGTTTGATTTTTGTAAAGGAGCTGCTGTGATTTGGTGCATTTTTAGTTTGCTCCATTCTCCCAACAGCAGTTTATCCTCTGGGAGGCGGGGGAAGGGTAAATATAATAACTGCAGCTGGATGTTATTCCTCTTTGTTAGCAAGCAGTGCATCATGAATATTTTATCTTGTGGCTAGCTCCTTGCCAGTCAGCAGCATTGAGCCTAAGCAATGGAGGTCAGTCCAACAGAGATAAGTTTCACTAAGGCTACTGGCACACTTGCAGGACTAGACTTCCTGAATCACAGCTGTGAAGATTTTCCTGTGCCTCTGACTCTTGACTCACACTGCAAATAGACCGGTCTCTAGGAACCACAGACATTTCCAATGCCTGGGGATGCTGGCACTATGTGCCACATCTACATTGCTTCTCCCCATAAAGGACAGTGTATTAGTTAGTAGCTGTCCATGGTGCCCACCCATCCTGCCCTGTAACATCCAGTTTGGCACAGCTAATTGAAACTGAGCACTATACAAGCAGCTTGAAACTTCTCAATGACGGCCCATTTCAAGACCAAGAACTCTAGCTTGTGAATGGGGACACAAGTCCCACTATCAGACGATCCTCAGCTGGCAAAGGCAACGGGTTTTATGTCTGCCTTTAGCTTGCTGGCATAGGACTGCTCCCAAGCCTGCCAAACTGGCATCCATATATAGAATATGGATGGTGTCAGCAAAGACTGGACTCAGAGTGGAGCATGAGTTGGGCAATTCATGATTTATCAAAAAGCCTTTTCACATCTCCATAAGCCTAAAGAAGGGGATGATGGCAGTGTAAACTATTATAATCCTCTCTTCCAAGGCTTTTGTATGGATAAGGGGGCTGACACAGACTGCATTTCAGATTCCCATTTAAAATGTACAATAACTTCACCTGAATAATAAACTCTTTGCTCATATAATGTATATTATAACTTATTACTGTAGGATTCCACACATAGTATGTGGAATTGTATAGCTAAAGTCCCAAGGTGTTTGCACTGTAAGGGACAGATTTTTTTTGTTCCAGGTGTGCATAGAGCCCTGGAAATCCACAGATATCTGCTGTGGATTTGCATCCACTGATGTGGGTATCTGCATCCACAGATGTGCATGTGAGTATCTGTGATTCATTTTTGCAGATGCAGATGCCAAATTTGTATCTGTGCAAGACTCTAGTTATGGGCCTTTTGCACCACAAAGAGGCTAGACTCTGGTTGCCACAGGTGGTTTGATGATTCCCTCAATGGGGTAAAGGAAAGGGGGAGAATAGTCGTGAATGGCATTACCATGAAAGAACCAGGTGCTAGATTGCTTGTCTTCCACAGAACAGAATCGAGGGCAGGTTGTGGGAGGAAGTAGTGGAGCAGAACAGCTCCACTCCAGCCATTAACAGCTAATATATGGGTCTATATTAACAAGAAAGCATTCAGACTTTCAGCCCAAACTCAACCAAGCCGCCAGGGCAAACAGTTGCAGTAACAGATGGGTCACCTAAGTACCTGGTTGTCTATTTGAGACTGTTTAGAACTATAATAAAGATGTATCTCTCAGTGTGCAGGTAGATAGGGAGTTCATATAATTGGCGGTATTTACAGGCCCCTAAGAATATGGTACATTGTTTCTGTTAGGTTTAATAAAGCTGTTATGCATTTATTGAGTCTGAACATAGATGTATATAGGCACAGCTCTTAACATAATTTTAGTGGGTCAATCTGCACCATACTTATTTGCACCCACAAATGGAAATCAGAGTCTGAAGATTGGTAATGATGTTCATTTATAATCCCTTGGCAAGCTGGCAGCATCCAAAATATTCATTGTGATGTATGCACTCTCTTTTGCTGCTTCAATGAATGACTCTGAGAAATAACATCTTTGTATTTCAGAAATGATTGCTATGATGATTATCCTACTGTGTCGTACTAAAAGATGTATGTATGCCACTGTTCAAAATGATCCTTAGTAACATCTTCTAAAGAAACTACAGTGCACTCTTGGTAATAGATTTTTTCTCAAGACACACACATGAGGCAATTTGAATGTATGAATAGTTAGCTTGGCAGTTCCTCTAGAATATTACTCTCAGAGGGATAGCTGTGTTAGTCACTGTTAGATGCATCTGATTAAGTGGGTTTTACCCATGAAAGCTGATGCCCAAACAAATCCATTAGTTTTTAAAGTGCCACAGGACTCCTTGTTGCTTTCCTAGAATATTAGTAATTAAAACCTGGAAATGTATGTAACCCCCTTTTTCCTCCCCGGGTTACTGGGGAGCAGGTCACACTCACAGGTGTGCCTGGGCGCCTGATGGTTTTAACCCAAAAGGAGATCCTGAGCACCCCAGTGTTGATGGTGTTTAGTTGGGGAAAGCCCTATCCACCCCCTTGCTGCAGTCCCTTGCTGTAATGAATGTAAAATGACGGTGCCTCCACCTGGCTGGCCTTGTACAAACTGGTGTGCCTTCAGAGCCTCCAGGAATATACTCATTCCAGCATAAATCTGGATCTAATTCCAGAACAACAACTACAAATCATATACATCTAATAGACTACATTAAAATAAACAATCTTTACTTAACTTAAATAAACAGGGTTTAACAGATTAACACTGAATAGCATTAACAAAGTGCACACAATAACTAGGACTTATATTTCTAACATTTGTACTGCCAATATTGATCCCACCCCAGAGTGAGCATACCCCTGGACTCACAGTCCCAGACTCTTGCTTGTGTGGGCGCACTTGAAGAACTGCAGCTGTAGTGGAGATTCAGTCCAAGCTAGACAGCAGCTCTGTCCCAGGCAGCACTTTCTCAACCAAGCCTAATTACTTACAGCCTCATGCTGTGCCTATCAGAAGCAGCCTGCTAGATCCCAGTTCCATAGGCACTCCAACAGCCCCTGGACTGGATCAAACTCCTCCACAGCAGCCTGGCTCCCCTTCTGTTCCAAACTCCCAGACTGCTAGGTCTCTCTTCTCATGCACACGGAGAGGGAGAGATCTTCCACACCAGAATCCTTCCTTCCTTTTCCCAAGGGCTCATGGGAATTGTAGTCTGGATTGCAGTACACAGAGTCTTCTCCAGACCAAAAAAAAAAAAAAAAAAAACCCAACAAAAAACCAGAGGCCCCTTTAGCAAGGAGAATTGGAAAAGGATTTTTTTCCTAAATATCTCTTGAAGTCAATGGCAAAACTCCCAGTGACATCAGATATATACAATTCAGTCCTTTATGGGAATATATCAACTTGAGAGGGACAATTTATGGATTTTAGTAAAACATTTCTTACTGTATTCAGTCCCTCTACAATCCCTCATAGTACAAAGTATTTCGATCAGGTTGAACATTAGTTTCATGATGCATATCTGGTCCTCTTTTCAAACATCACCTGTATGTAGCATTTCAGTTTTAGTACCTTCACTGGTAAAAGGTATCTTATGTGATGTGTAGAGCTTGTTTTCTATCAATCATATCCTATCATATCAATCATATCACAATAATAAATGTGGCTGCTATAATCTTAGAAGTCTCTTGTTGTTTGAATTAAGATGATTTCAAGAAGACTGAGAATCTGATACATTTATCTTATTCTTTTGTCTTGTTTTATTAGCCCAATTAATCTATTGTCAAATGGCATAGAGTCCTTCTGGTGCTCCTGTCTCTTTCTCACTACACAGCTATTGTATCTTTTTCGTTAGTATTCTCTTGAGGGGAAAAAAATCCAATCTCAGAGTATCAAGATCAAGCCACAAGTCATGAGGCATAAAGGATCTGATGACAAAGAGTTCTGGGGTCGGCAGATCCCCATCTAGACTGCTGCGCTGTGCCGACAAACAGCTGATCGGCACAGCGCAGTGGCCATTTTGATTTAAATGAAGTGGTGATTATTTAAATTGTAGCTTAATTTCCCTTTGTCGTCCTGCCTCATCTACATGGCTCCGTCGATGGAGCCATGTAATCTAGACATACCCTTAGAGATTAACTATATATATATATATATATATATATATATATATATACACACACACACACACAAACACACACACAAACAAATTATCATGGGCTTTTTTGGGCAAAATCTACTTTTTCAGATGCTCATCTCATCTGACAAAGTCAGTGTCTCTCTCTCTCTGCCCCCTCCATTTCTCCTCCCTCCCCCAGGACCACTCATTTTTAAAGTTACAGACTAACATGGCTACCTCTCTGAGTATTCACATGCACTGATTTTAGGAGTTCTACCCCTTTACTGATTGTTGTGGAGTGAGAGGAGGTAACTGACAGGTATTTATTTCCCTTCAGCTGATGCTGGCTTAGCTGAAATGAAATAGAAGGGATCACATTTTCAGCACCTGTAACCAGGTGCAATACTTTGATTTCAGTGGTGATACATTAACTAACATCAGCTCAGGATATGGCCCAAATGATTTTGGACAAAAAGCTAATTTGTTTAACTTTTTCCTACCTGAATTATCTTTTTAAACTATATTTGAGTGCAGGTTAATTTAAAATAATAGTCTGTCCAGTAGAAACAGTCTGCTAACGTTTTTTTTTCGGGTGTGGGTTGGGTTTCTTTTATATTTTCTTTTTGACAAATGACTAACGCATTCTAGGCATGACTATGGCCAATATAGTTCAGACCATGAGTTAAGGAGCTGAATGTCTGAAGGTGGGGGCTGTAAGTAGTATGTGGAGGTAAGCACTGACTCAGCATGTTCTGCAATGAATTGTTCCCAAGCATGGTGATTTAAAGAGGCATATGGTAAGGTGGCAGGTAAGTTGGGACTCAATGATTCCTGCTTCTTACACAGGTAGAAATGGACCAACCTCCTGTGGAGAAAGTATAGGGCTGGGAAAAGGAGAGTGGTAGTGGCAGTTTCTGACACCCCTTTTTGGCAAAGAATCACCTTGGCAGGTGATTGTCAATTAACTTTAACGACACCGTCAGAGAAGTATCACCTTGTCCTTTGTCTTTGAGAGTCTCAGAGAGGTAGCCGTGTTAATCTGTAACTTTAAAAACAATGTATAGTCCTTGGCACCTTAGCGTGTGTCTACACAGCACCCTAAACTCAAAATAAGATACGCAATTTGCACTATGCAAATTGTGTATCTTTCATAGATTCATAGACTTTAAGGTCAGAAGGGACCATTATGATCATCTAGTCTGACCCCCTGCACAGTGCAGGCCACAGAATCTCAACCATCCCTCTTAGAATAATCCTCTCAACTATATCAAAGATATTGAAGCATTCAAATACTTTGAAGGACCCAACATGAAGAGAGTCCTTCAGCTGTGATCTGTGCCCAATGCTACAGAGGAAGGCGAAAAACCTCCAGGGCCTCTGCCAATCTACCCTGGAGGAAAATTCCTTCCCGACCCCAAATATGGCGATCAGCTAAACCCTGAGCATGTGGGCAAGACTCACCAGCCAGACACCCAGGAAGTTCCCTATAGCAACTCCTATCATCCCTCCATTGACCTATTTCTAACTGATAATGAATGGTCAATTAGTTACCAAGATCATGTTATTTCATCCAACCATCCCCTTATCATAGAATCATAGAACTGGAAGAGACCCCAGAAGGTCGTCAAGTCCAGCCCCCCGCTCTAGGCAGGACCAATCCCATCTAAATCAACCCGGCCAGGGCTTTGTCAAGCCGAGACTTAAATACCTCTAGGGATGGAGACTCCACTACTTCCCTAGGTAACCCATTCCAATGCTTCACTACCCTTCTAGTAAAATAGTTTTTCCTAATATCCAATCTGGACCTCTCCCACCACAACTTGAGACCATTGCTCCTTGTTCTGCCATCTGTCACTACTGAGAACAGCCTCTCTCCATCCTCTTTGGAACCTCCCTTCAGGAAGTTGAAGGCTGCTATCAAATCCCCCCTCACTCTTCGCTTCTGCAGACTAAACAGACCCAAGTCCCTCAGCCTCTCCTCGTAGGTCATATGCTCCAGCCCCCTAATCATTTTGGTTGCCCTCCGTTGGACCCTCTCCAATGCTTCCGCATCCTTTTTGTAGTGGGGGGCCCAGAACTGGACACAATACTCCAGATGTGGCCTCACCAAAGCCGAATAAAGGGGAATAATGACATATCTGGATCTGCTGGCAATGCTCCTCTTAATGCATCCTAATATGCCATTAGCCTTCTTGTCTACAAGGGCACACTGTTGACTCATATCTAGCTTCTCATCCACTGTAACCCCCAGGTCCTTTTCTGCAGAACTACAACTTAACTGGTTGGTCCCCAGCCTGTAACTATGCTTGGGGTTTTTCCGTCCCAAGTGCAGGACTCTACACTTGTCTTTGTTGAATCTCATGAGATTTCTAGTGGCCCAATCCTCCAATTTGTCTAAGTCACTCTGGATCCTATCTCTGCCCTTAAGCGTATCTACCTCTCCCCCCAGCTTAGTGTCATCTGCAAACTTGCTGAGGGTGCAATCTATCCCCTCATTCAGGTCATTAATAAAGATATTGAACAAAACCGGTCCTAGAACCGAACCTTGGGGCACTCCACTAGAAACCGACCGCCATCCTGACATCGAACCGTTGATCACTACCCGCTGGGTAGTGATCTTATTTCAAATCTGTTTCGAAATAGGCTATTTTGAAATTTGGCACGTCTACACAATGCCAAGTTTTGAAATTATGTGCTATTTCGAGCCATTTCTTATACCTCATGCAATGAGGTTTACTGGGATGGCAAAATAGCGCACCTGTTATTTCTAAAAATATTTTGAAATAAGAGGTGGCTTGTGTAGATGCCGGGTAGCTATTTCGGGATACCTCTGGTATCCCAAAATAGCTGTGCGGTATAGATGTACCCTTAGGGTGTGTCTAAACTACATGGCTCCATCGATGGAGCCATGTAGATTAGGCTGATCGGCAGAGGGAAATGATCGTGGCTTCATTTAAATTTAAATGGCTGCCGCGCTGAGCCGACAAACAGCTGATCAGCTGTTTGTCTGCTCAGCGCACTAGTCTGGACGCTCCCATGTCAACCTGAAAGCTCTTTATCGACCTCCCCGTTATGCCTCGTAGGATGAGGTTTACCGGGGAGGTCGATAAAGGGCTTTCATGTCGACTGCCACGATCTGCCGACAAACAGCTGATCGGCAGAGCGGGGCAGCCATTTAAATTTAAATGAAGCTGCGATTATTTAAATCGCGGCTTCATTTCCCTTTGCCGAACAAACAAATCTACGTGGCCCCGTCGACAGAGCCATGTAGTCTAGACATATCCTTAGAGACTAACAAAAATATATACTGTAGCATCATGAGCTTTCATGGGCAAACAGGGCTGGCTCGAGCCATTCCTGTGCCCCAGGCAGCAGACATGCGCGGCTCCGCCCCGGGCGCACGGCATATGTGTGGCCCCGCCCTTGGTGTGCTGCGCACCTTACAGCTGCAATCGGGTGCATGGTGCGCACCTTACAGCTGCCATCAGGCGGCCCTCATAGGTTGGCGCCCCAGGCATCTGCTCAGCTAGCCCCCACTTTAATTGGGCCTGTGGGCAAAACCCACTTCTTCAGATGAACTTGAGTGGAGAAAAAAGGGGGACTTTCAGAATTAAGAGAAACAGATTTTACCTGCTCCCCAGACTTGTCTGGTAGCCACATTTCAATCATATTTGTATGTTCATAACTTTGAATAGAGTTTTGCTACACACATTTTACAATGACGATAATAAGCAGTGAGTTATTGGTTCTCAAATCTCGTAAGGCACACTTTGTACAAAGTTTATTACAATGGTGTGGATACAGTGCGCATTCAATCACAGTCTCTTAGAACATTCATGGGAAGTTAGAAGGAAGCTGACTGTATGCCTATGGCCTGGAATTGTAAAACATTTGCTTTGCTTCCATAAAATGTATTTATAAAAATATAAGTTTTTTAGCTTCATAAATAAACCCCGCACAGTAACAGCGCCTCCCATCCCACCTTCCCAATTTAGTCTTCAGTGCTTTGGACCAAAGTGATAAGCATCGTATAACTACTTTAAATCCCCTGGTCGCAAAGCACTCCAGAGGTGTTGATGAGTAAGCCATCTGTGTACAACTTATGAATTTATATTGATTTTATGATCTCTATGTATATCTAAGCAATCAGGCTTGAAACCAGATGGACCTCTTTTTGGGACACGGTGTTTGTCTGGCATAGGCAGGGGGATGGCATTTTGAAAAGCAGACATCTCTATTCCCATCAGTGTGACCGTGCACCTATGGTGTGTGTGTGAAGTCACCCCAGCAAAGGTGGAGTAGTGAACTCTGTAAAAATGGCAACCTGCATGCATCATGTCCTCATGTATATCAGGTAACGCCAGCAGGAACATTCTGGTACTTCAGGGAATAATGTGACTCCATCATCCTAGGTATGAGTCTGATCCTCAGTGCGTATTAAATCGCCTATTTGCTCACAGGGACCGTGTCACGTATTACATCCCTTACCCGCAGGCAACTAAAAGGCAATCCAAAAGATTGTTAACATAGAATGACTTTGCCCTGGTAGGACAATGAATATGCTTTAGGAGGCTGGTAAAGGTAAAGGAAATCGTTTTTTTTCCCCACCAGGCTGTCTGCAGGGAAGCAGGACAGCATGGAAAGTTCCCCAGTAGGAAAGGAGAATAAAGGAAAAGGTGTTAGAAGCTGCTGTTTAAAACCCCCCACATATGCTCTGTGAGGTAGGGGAATCTCTTCACTGCTGACATAACAAGCTAGAGAGATCTTGTTGAAAGGGCAGGGAGACTGTGAAGGCTCAATAGGAGAAAAAGAGAATCTAGGGCCTCTAGAAGGAATGAGCATTCGGTGACCATATTCCCCAAATGGAAAACCGGACACTGGGGTTAGCCAAAGCCCCCTGCTTCCCTCCCAGCTGGCTCAAGCTGCTCGCTAAGGCCCATTCCCTCTTCAGACCTGTGTGAGGCTGGCTCAAGCCACTCAACGAGCTCTGCCCCTACTCCCTGCACAGGACTGGCATCATTGCTGAGCCCTGCTTGTCCCCTATGCGAGGCTAGGGCTGGCATTGCCACTTGTCCAACCACTGCCTGCTCCCCCTGCCACCTAAGCCCTGCCTCCCTTCCCCCTGCACTGGGCTGGCATTGCTGCTATTCCCACAAAAGTTCCTCTGCACCCACTCCATTTGTCCCATTTGCTCTTGCCAACTGATCATGAGAAGGGGCACCTGACACAGAGGCTGTACACTGGGAGAGAGCCTGAGAGGCAAAACCCAGTTCCCAGATGCTGCTCAGCCACAGAGGGCTCAGAATTGCACAGCATCCTATTGTGGGATCCAAACACAGCAGCCTGTTGAGTGTCCAGCAGGGGGAGCTGACCAGAACTGTGATGACACTATTATAAGAAAAACGGCTATTACTGATTTATAAGATGTAATGTCCATTGCCTAGGGCCCTGGGCTGGCAGTTAATAGTCCTGAATTAAAAATCAATTGACGTTCAATGCAACTTAGGTTTCTATGTGCATACGTCACTTTTGAAAATGGAGTGCAAACGTGTAAAAAAATCTATCTGCACTTGGTGCGCATGGTCACTTTCTGGGTCCCAAGGTCCTGTGAGATACATAAATAACTTAAAAAACATTAAACATTTAAGACTTGGCCAATCCAACAACTGAAATCTGCTCAAGACAGATGGATAATACAATCAATTCTATTGAGCCTGGTCTTATCCGAGCAATTCAGTCTAGTCTACCTAACTGTTGCATGTAATCCTTCAAAAGACAATATTTTTTTCCCATGAGGTAAGCAGGTAGCAACTGCTTACCAGCTCATCTCTAAGGCTACCTCTTGACCAGTGGTCCCCAAACTTTTGGGGCTGCCGGGCTCCCGGGGGAGGCACCACGCATGTGCTGCGCGCCTGGGGCCGCACGTGTGCTGCTCGCCTGGGGCGGTACCACGCATGCGCTGGGTGCCCGGGGCGGGGGCCGTGTATGCACCAGGTGCCCGGGGCCCAAGGTGCACATAAATACCCTGGAGGGAGCCATGGCACCCGCGGGCACCACGTTGGGGACCACTGGTCTAGACTACAGGCTTTTTGCACAAGAAGCTTTTTCTGGAAGAGATCTTCCAAAAAAACTTCTAGTGAAAGAGAGCATCCACACTGCAAAAGCACATAGAAAAAGCCATGCACTTTTGCAAAAGAGAGCATCCAGACTGCCTGGATGCTATCTCACATGTAAGCAGAGATTGCTATGGACAGAATGGCCACCAGGGCACCTGTGCTTTTTTCTCTTCCCTCTTCTTCCAAAAAAACTCCTCTTCCCCATCCATACATGCCTTTTCGTGAAAGAGCTCTTTTGCAAAAAGGCTTCTTCCTTGTAGAATGAGGAATACCAATTGCACAAAAACCCTTCTGTTCTTTCGATTTACTGTCAAAAGAACACACTTGCAGTGTGGATGTAACTCAGATTTTGTCGGAAAAACAGGAGTAGTCTAGACATACTCTAAATGTTGACAACATAATCAGAGAAACTTTTCACAATTTTTTTTCAGTGTTACAAACCTATGAATAAGATCTGATGCAAAGTTAACCATCTTGCTTCTAAGAATCACTATTCGCCTGATTCTTCTTTGCCCATCAGAATGTCTTCGGCTCATGAAAATATTGTTGTGTCAGTTGTGGGACTGTATTTAGCTACATGAATACACATACGTCTGTCAACAGATGGACAGGGCATTCAGTATGGGGATGGGGAGTGTCTCAATGGTTGGTATCACATGAGAGTTAGGGCCACATGCTTTATTACATTTGTTTGCATAGATATTGCAAATCAATGTTTGTGACTAAATAAATAGAGCATGAAAGTTATTTACCACACGGCTGGGTAGTCAAGGCTTCTGAAGAGAGTTAGATTTTTGTGCATCATATCACTGTAGCAACTGTATCAGAAATGTAGCCTGGCAGGTAGACAGGAATAAAAGAATTATATAAGTCAAGAGTGTAGTACAGTTTCTTGACCAGACACAAAGAAGTTGTGTGAATTGACAGATTAAAAGCCCATCAAAAAATCCCCAAAATGCAAAGCAAACCTTCAATCTTGTGTTTGGAAATAGCACATGTGGCTAATCTATGCACTTGCAAATAACATTTGCAAGTTATTCATATCTACTCATGTTGTAGCATTCCCTCAGCTGCCTTTCCCTCACCCCTGTTTATATCTTGTCCAAACCTAATCTTGTAAACACCCATGTGACATTTGTAGACTGGTCACATATATAAAATTAAACATGTAAGAGTTTTGTAGGACCAGGACTTAAGCACATGGGTTAGGGGGTTAGGAGCCATATTTTATTATATGTTTGTACAATGCCAAGCACAGTGGGGTCCAATTTCCTACAAAAGCAATAATAACAGTGTAGTATGCCACTGTTCTGACCCTGTACTTGGGATGTCCATGTTAGTCACAGATGCCCAAAAGTTAAATGAGCAGGTCAACCCAAGAGTTCAATAAGGCCACATACCACAGATGGATCAAATTGTGCCCACAATTCCACTAATGTAAAACCATAACTCTGCTGAGACACACCAGTGGATGAGCAGAATTTGGCCCTGTGTATTTAGGCCAAGATATTAGAAAATAGATACATAAAGTTAAGCTCCTTCATCTATATTTACGCACCTAGCAGCTTGATTTCAAAAGGACTGAGTGAGCACCCTGTTTTTCCAAAAGCCTCTGGCAGTAAAAGTCTCACCAAGAATCACTGGAACACACGCCCTGAGGTTCCAGTGCAGCAAGGTACATCAGCTCTTACGTCACATGAAGTCAGTAGGACTATTCACACACTTAAGGTTAGGCACGTGTGTAAGTACCTTCTTGCAGAGTCAGAGCCCTATTCTTGTGGGTGCTTTAGAAAATTCCTCTGCTTTGATGCTTTTAGGAGCTTGACTTCAATGGGTCTGTTTAAACAGAAAAAACTTTTTAAAAAAGTGAATCATACTATTTTTTGTATTCCATTACCTGTAGAAAGCTGGCTGGCTGAGTACCTTGGCCACAATTGCACAAGGTTTGGAGGAAGAGAAAAATTTTAAGTAGGGCCATGTCTATATGTACATCACTGCAGTGTCACATAATTAAGCCAACTCTGTGCACAGCAAGTGCTACTTTGGGGGGAGAATCTCACTCGTCAGCATAGTGCTGTACACACGTGCTTATTCAGGCCCTAACTTATGTTGCTCGGTGGGGTGGTTTATTCATATGCCTGAGGGACATTAGTTATCCTGGCATAAGAAGTAGTATAGACATAACTTACTACATTATAGAAACCTCTCAAAATTACTTTTCTCCCCATAGAGTCATCAAGTTTAAGACAGGGGTGAGAAATAAGTGCCACACTATTTACCTGCACATCTGCTCACAGCTCCCGTTGGCCAAGGTTCACTGTTCCCGGCCAAGGGTGGCTTCGGGAAACAGCATGGATCAAGACACTGCTTCCTGCAGTTCCCATTGACCAAGAACAGCAAACCTCAGCCAGTGGAAGTTGTGAATGTTCTGCCTGCAGATGTATTATCACCCCCATTTTAGAGAAGGTAAACTGAGGTGTTAAGTGACTTGCCCATGATCATGCAGGAAATCTGCATCAAGACCAGGTGGAGAACTCAGACCTCCTGGAATCTAGTCTGGTGCCTTACTTGCAAGAAGATCAATCCTTGAGTTGCTGTTAAAATACTCTGGGAACTAGAATGTTAGACGTAGTTCTGAGCAAAAGAGAGGCAGTTTATTACATGGCTACAATCATACATAGTTGGATAAGTTTAAATTTTTACTTGGAACATAAGTGCAGTGTTGCTACTTCTCATAATACTGGTGCTATATTTAAAACTCTAGCTGCTGAGTCAAATGATTTAGAATTTAGATTTAATATCCCTGCCTGCCCTGTGAGAATTTTGGCTTTCCTTAACAACATGTACATTTCTAGCACTTATCTAATTATGTCTGAAAGTTTAGACTTGGAAATACTCCAGGATAATAAACCTATAGACCCATTTTCTTAAAGGGGATTTCAACAGAAGTTACACACACTTTTGAGGATTTGGGAAATACTTCGGAGAGCTTTACAATTAAAGTCTAAAATCTACCCTTTTTGTGAGGTGTGATTAGGGCCTGTTTTGGTTTCCACCTTTTTTTGCACAGTTGTTATTAGTCCTCAATGCTTGTCCCTCTTCTTGTTCATCAATTGGGGCCCGTTTTCACATAGAGTGAGAAAACTGTGTCATGAGACTTAGGGATCGTGTGATCAGTAACAGGGGAGTATGAAATCCCTGCCTGCCCTGGGAAGATCTCTAGCTCAGGGGCAGTTCTGTGTCTGCAGTACCATCCAGAAGATCAACTTACTTGTTCTTGAGTTTGGTCCTGATCCCTTTCCTGGTTGTTCATGATCCTCATGGGCTAGTCCATGGAATTCTTGATCAACATCTTCTCCTGTTCCTGGTTCAGTTGGTGTCTCTTTTGCCCGGTGTCCCTGTGAATCTGATGATATACAGTTTTATCTGTTAGTCTTGTTAACCCGCTGATGGTTTTGGGTTCCTGGCTTCAAGCCGAAGTTGTGTTAATTACCAAGTTGTTTTAATAAAACCCTATTATTATTTACACCCCATTTATTTCTCTATTCTTTATGGGGGGGAGGTTGAAGTGGGGGGATCACTACCAGTGACTGAAATATGGTTCAAGGGGTACCTGTGTCAAGAGGGGAAATTAGTTCCTGCTTTACTCTCCAAACCTCTCAGTTGCATATTGCAGGTTTAACATGATCATATACAGCAAGTTTTCATTCCAAGGAGAATTCTCGATGCTACCTAGGAAATGCTGTCCAAAAAAAAAGGTCTTAAATCCATTGTTCTGCAGATCAGCTGTCAAGAGATACAATATCTCCTTCTCTGTGAGAAGTAATTCATTCTCCGTGTCACTGCTCTTTGGGTCTACCTTGAATAGACAGCCTGCTGAATTGGACTGAATTATTTAAGATATGATTTTAATGTGCAGTACTGCCTAACAAAGACTTCAGATCCTGTATTCCATCACATTCAAGATTAGAAAATATTATAATAATGAAAGTTCAGAGGAACAGACTATAATTTATATGAATTAATACTTATTAACCTTTTGGTATCAGTTTATTATCTGCTTCATCTGTTATTGGGGACTATATCTTGATCTTAGAGGGATATGAACAGGAGGTCAAACACAACAATTTTTACTAAAGCATAATTCCCATTGCAGTACTACCTGCATTTAAGGACAGGAGAATAAGTTGCCTGGTGATCTCATGGACCAACATCAGTCAACGGACTGGTCACCAAGAAACACTGAGCTAGCTCCTCAGCTGATGTAGGTAGTGTAGCTCCAAAGGACAATGAGGCACTCAGTCCTGTTATCTAAAGGACCTAGGTCAATTTATATCAGCTGCAGATTGGGTCCTGTATTCTGGATAGTAACATTGTGCATCATAACCTGTTTTTAACGGATAAATTTTGTGAGCAGGGATGTTTCCAAGTTTATAGCACTGGATTGAGATTCAATCAGGGTTAAATTCTTACCTCTGCCAAAAACTTTCTGCCTGGCCTTGGGCAAGTCACTTAGCTTCTCTGTTCTTCAATTTCCCCAAGTTTTGGCCTCTCTGAAGAGGACTGTAATAAAATCAAGGCATAACTTGTTCCTATCAAAGAGCCTACTGACTGCCCCTTGCTGGCCATCACCACCATCTCTGTGGGAAGAAATCCAAGCCTGCATTATGGAGACTGGGGGTATTGTGAACTGATCTGCCATATACCAGCACTTTCAGACAGAAATGTGAATTTCAGAATTGCCATCCCAAGCATTCAGAAGTCATGTACCAGAATCCCAACCATCACAAGTGGCTTTAATAATCCTGAGGTTTTAAAAAGCATTAAATCTGGACTTTTTATTTGCCTTTTAGCTTTTCACCTTCATAGATTTTTAGGCACAAGAGGGACTGGGAGATCAGCTAGTTCTGTATAATGCAGGTCAGAGAATTTCAGCCAAGTACATTCAGAAAGCCTTGGAAAAGGTCCCTCATCAAAGAGCCTTCAGCAAAGTAAACAGCCATGGGGTAAGACAGAAGGTTCTCTCATGGATCAGTAACTGGTTAAAAGATGGGGAATAAAGAAGAGGAATAAATAGCCAGTTGTCATAGTGGAGAGAGAAATATTGGCATTCTGCAGGAATCCATACTGGGAGCTGGAGATAGACACTCTCATGTCCCCAGGGGTACCATGTTGTCATTCATTGCCACTGAGCCAGCTTGCTCCTGTGTAAGCAGGATGGCCCTGTGAGCTACTGCTCCACACCCTGCATGCACAGAACCTAGAGAAGCAAGCGCAGGATTATATTTATGTAGTGGTAACGTTTTATGGCATGGAGCCTTATCATGGGCCAGGATCCCATTGTGCTCAGTGTTGTATAAACAGTATCACTGATCAACAATACTGCCCTTGTCCAAAAATAATTTATGGTGCCCCATCCGTGCTGTATTATTTAGCCAGTTCTCTAGACCCCAAATAAATTGCAAGGAACCATACTCGCTCGTTAACTTGGGAAGACCATACACCATGAACAAGAAATGCATTAATTATGCCACTGGCTGTTGCTACTGATTGGTTTTGGTTTGGCAATGCCACAAAAATGCTACCCATCCTATTTCATTTTTGTCAAATGTCATTTCTTATAATCTGTGGCATGGGAGACCTGATCTGAAGGAATTGAAAAAAAATCCTAATTCAAATCAAGTGAGTTATTCATCACTCAAGCCCTGAATTCTGCACCTCCCCATCACCTGCAAGGTCAAGAAGTACAACTTTCTTTGTTTTTAAACTCTAACTGTTCTTCCTTGGCTATGCCTCGCCTAAGGGCTCTTGGCGACTGCTCAGAATATATAGAATTTTCTTGTCTGCTTGGCTGTATTTCCTTCATTTTTAGCAGAGACTTGCAGTGCATGGATAAGTTGCAGTGCATGGAAAGGAAGTGGAAACGGATGTTTAGAAATCAGTCTTAATTTAGAGACCTGTTTTAATTTAATCAGTCTTAAGTTAGAAGAAGTCTTAATTACAGAAGAAGTCTGATTTCATGAATATCCAATATTTTCTTTTCAGTTACATGGGAAATGGTTATCACACAATGTAAAGGAATGTTGCAGAATTGAAATTTTCAAAAATACCTCAGGCCCAGATCTGTAAAGTTATTTAGGTACCAATCACTCACTGAAATCCATGTAGGTGCCTAAATACCATTGAGGCTCTGGTCCTAAGTGACTTAGGAATGAAAGAGAATCTACTCATCACTATGCAAGTCCTGATGACCAGGGATGGCATTGCTGCTCTCTTGCTGGGATAGTGCCCCTCTCTTGACCACCATTCCTATGTGGGGATGGTTTGGTATCTGATAACTCAGCTGTCTGACTAAGCCTCAGTCATCTAACCCTGCTGATGTCCCAATTGCTCAAACTAAACTTCTGCCTTCTGTGGGGTTCTTGTTCAGCCAGGCTATTCATTCAAGGTCTCTCCCAGACCCCTCTGTCAGGAAAGTTTTTCTGCCTTATTTTACCCAGGCTGAGGATCCATCCCAGAACTGCCCTCTCAGTATTTAACCCTGGCTCCTTTTATACAGGAATCACCTGACTTCTCTGAGATGAGGCGCATGCTGTAACCAGGGATGGCTTAAGCCCCAGCTCTCAAGCCACCCTGTTACAAGCACAAACAAGTCTCAAACTGAAAATGCATCAAAGTATATAGAGCTGGACACCCAACACAAGAATATCACCAGCACTGATCTCCATCTACACGAATCAGAGTTAAAACTGAAAATCGATTCACTCATCCCACTGGACCAACTCTGAGTGCTAAGGTGCCTGGAGGAGACAAGCCAGCTCATAAAAAAGTTCTAATATAGAACTTTTTATCCAAGCATCTCAGAGTGCTTTATAAAGGTGGGTAAGCCTCATTCTTCCCATTTTACAGATGATGAAAGTGAGGCCTGATTAAGGCTTGATTTTTAGGCTGTCATACATACAAGTGCACCTGCAACAACTAGGCACAACTGATGCCTAATTTAACTGGACAATTAATGCAGTCACATGCAAATTGTATATTTACATATGCAACTTGAGCCCCATTCTGTACCCTGGATATCATTGGCGAAGCTCTGTTGAGTTCTCTGGTGTAGGAATGGGGCCCATTGCCAGCTGTGTATCTTGCTATTTAGTTTCCCTGCTAATACCCCACCATATTTCTCAGACTCACAAAGTGGATCTGTGTTGTTTATTTTTCTCTTTTACTGTAGGGCTATGTATTATTTAGTATCTAGATTCTCCTTGCTGGCACAGCCCAGCTGTTTTATGATCTGTCCTCCTGCATGGTTTTCTGCTGATCCCCTGCAACTGGGTCTCATTGTCAAATGTGATCAGTATTTGTGCTGTTCCATGTGTCTGGAACACTTCCTCTCTCCGCAATAGTTACTCTCTGTCTCTCTCTAACTCAGAGTATGATCTTTCTTTTCCCTTTAGTTTATCTTTGATTCTCATCTTGAAGCACATCGCACATGACGGACAAAAAACAAAACAAAACCACAAAACACAACCCAAACCCAAATTGAGTTTGAGATCTTTACTGTTTCTCTTGTAGACTGGTAAATCGCATGCACTTTATAAGGATTCCCACTGACCACGTCATTTTAAATAGTCACTTACTTAAGGGATTGCAACACCCACTATTGCCCAATAAGGCAAATACTTGCAAGCACAAGAAGATTTTGGCATTTGATGTCTTTAAAAGAAATTGGATAAAATTCTGAAGCCATGGCAGGCAATGGCAAAGCTTCTGTTGCACTTCTTCAGTTACCTAGGGTACGACTACACAGCAGTGATATTTCAGAATAACTGACCATATTCTGAAATAACATAGTCTGCATCTACACTACAAGCAGTTATTTTGACATAATGTCGAAATAATGTTGAGCTGGAGGACTTCTTACTCCAACTCCGTAACCCTCATTTTACAAGGAGTAAAGGAAGCTGGAGAAAGAGTGCTCTTTCTCAGACTTCTTGCTGTGTAGACAGTGCTAAAAGCCGAAATAAGCTATTTAGACTTAAGCTACACAATTGACATAGCTCAAGTTGTGTAGGTTATTTTGGCTTTAGTCCTGCAGTATAGATGTACCCTTAGTGACTAAGGAAATGTCAGCAAATTGGCACCAGGATTTCTTTTTATTCAAATAATTGACTTCTAATTGGTGAGAGAAGACCAGTTTGGTCCCTGCTTTAATACTTACACCAATATTCACCGTGGATATAAATAAAGTACTACTCAGTGGGTGAAGGTCAACAAAAGACCTATGCATCCACTTAAACCATATTTGGAAGATTTAAGTGGAAATTAAATGTTGCATCAGCACTTGACTGGCCTTCTGCACAAAGGTGAATTTCACCCAGCATGATTTATGGATGAAAAGTTGCCGTGGATACTGGACTGTTTCAAAAGCACAGAATTTTAATGCATCCAGCAAATGCTGTTTTGTTAAATGCAAATGTAGGGATGATATTTAAGGGCACTGTTTATGATTTGTTAGTCTAGAAAGTGCTACCAGACCATTTGTTGTTTTTTAAGTTTCAACAATTTAGTGAGTCTGGAATCACAGATAGAGCATCCTCTCTAATAGGGAATCCAGGGCCAAATCCACCAGGGAGAACTTGCTTGTTTCATTTCTATGCATCACCCCAATGTGAAGAAGACATACTAGAAGGCAATGGCTCACTTTAGCTGTAGGGACCAGGAACACAAGGAGGAGAAAGAGTCCTGGAAATATCTGACCTTCTGCATGACCATATGGGCCTCTCCTGCTCTCCACTACCATGCTGCCACTCCAACTCCACACTGTCTTCCACAGAAATGGAAATTGTTGTTTATGACGGGCTGTTCCCTCACTTCTCCCCTGGCTATGTGCAGCTGGCCTGTGCAGAGCATCCTCTGTGGGATAAAGGGAGCTAAGCATTAGTGGAGGTGACTTATGCAGAGGAGGAAGCACCTTTGCTCTCTGAGTAGTTCTCCCTCTCCTCTCTCCATAGAATTGAACTCTTGTTTTACAAAAGCCTCCAGGTAAGTCACTGAGGAGTAGAAGGAAGAAAGTGATTGCAACACTGGAGAAGTCCTTAATTGTCCTCAAAGGTATGCCTAAGATGCTTCGTTTGGAGCTGCAGTGAGTCTCTGCACACCCATAGCCTGGCAGGAATTTCAAAGTGAGATCAGCTTCGGCCAGCAGTAGGCAAGATATGCATCCAGCCCTCCAAACCTTTTAATCTAGCCTACCCGCCCCTGTGACATGGAGCACTGCCACTCAAAGCAGCTAGCTGCTTCCTTTAGCTCTCTATGCTGCGAGGAGGGGGAGAGAGGAGGGAGAGAAAACTTTGTGCATTGTCCCTCACCCCCAGCAAAATCTCTCAGCTCCTATTGGCTAGCAATCATCAATGGGAGCGGAGAGATTTTACAGGGTGTGGGGGCAGCACATGAGCTATCCTCTTCCCCCAACAGCACAGAGAGCCACATGGAACAGACTGGTCTGGGCTGCTGGCAGGCAGGGAAGCCTGCTTGAGAGTGCTGCTGGCTGGGAGCTGTTTAGTTAAGTACCTCCTGGCCAGAGCTTGCCTCTGGCACCCCACTCCCTCCCACACCCAACTCCCTTCCAGACTCTGCACCCCTTCCTGGGGCCCTCCCCAGACCAGAATCCTCTCCTGTATCCACACTCCCTCCCAGATCCTGCACCCTAATTTCCTGCCCCAGGTCACAACCTCTCCGTTACCCAAACTCCCTCTCAGACCCCAGGCCCTCTCCAGCACCCCAGACTCCTATTCCGAGCTCCCTGCTGCACCTAACCTCCATCCCAGACTCTATACCTCCTCCATAGAACAGTGCGCTCTTTGACTTTTACCAAAATCTTAGAATGGCACCCACCCAAAAATTATTGCCCACTTCTGGTATAGATCAGCTATAAATAAAGACCCAGTCCTCCAATTGGCCTAGGCAGCTGGAGGGGTTGGCTCACATAGTGAGCCCCATGATCAGACCTAAACTATTATTTGCCTTCTAAGGCTACATCTAGACTGAAAGCTTCTTTCAGAAGGAGCTTTTCTGGAAGAGATCTTCTGGAAAAGTTTATTTCAAAAGACAGCATCTACACAGCAAAAGTGCAACAAAAAAAGCGATGTGCTTTTTCAAAAGATAGTGTCCACATTGATTGGATTCTATCTTTTATTTAAGTTGTGATTAGTCTGGATGGAGTGGCCACAAAGGTACCTGTGTTATTTCCTGGAGGCCTTTTCTTTTGAAAGAAAAACCCTCCTCCTCATCCACACATGCCTTTTTCTGAAAAAGCTTTTTTGGAAAAAGGCTTCTTCCTCATAGAATGAGGTTTACCACCGTCAGAAAAACCCCTCCGTTCTTTCGACTTTTTGTCGAAAGAACTCAATGGCAGTGTGGACGCAAGTATTGATTTTCCAGAAAAATGTCCATTTTCCCAGAAAAACCCTGCAGTGTAGACACACCCTAAGTGTCTCTCTGCTGGAAAGGACTTGGAATTGCCTCTATTAGTCAGTTTGCCAGGCCTCCATTTTTATAATACTTTTCTAATGTAGTGGAGTGTTGTACGATGCAGTCACAAATTTGAATAGTTTTTATAATAAGGGATTTGTTGTTTTAATGGATGCCCGCTAAAAAGGCTAAACTAGCTGGGTGACAAGTGGAATTTTCCTTGTCACAGGAATTGAACACTAGTGAAAGATTGTAAAGGATCTGCCTAGTTGTGAATATTATTTCATTCATTTTTCTATTCTTTATTATATGTTACAGAGGGGCTCATGCTGAAAAATGGTTTGGAAACATGAGAGTTGGGGGTGGGGAGGGTGTTCTGAACCACATTTTAGTTTTACTCTGTAGAAAAACAAAAAGGCCTGTTTGCAAAATTTGGATCTTGGATCATTATTTTTAATTTCTCTTGGTATTTATTACTTGTATGGAAGTGCCATCTAGGAGCCCCATTGTGTGAAGTGTTTTATAAACAGTGAACAAAAAGATAGACCCTGCCTCAAAGAGCTTAAGATGAGACAATAGATGGTCTGGATTCTGATTTCCTCTCCTCAGCATTCAGACCTATGGTTTTAATTCTGTTCCATCTTCAGTAAATATATGAGCTGGCTTTCCAAGATGCTGAGCCATTGCAGCACTAGTTGTCTTCAATAGGATCAGTGGAACTTCTGAAAAATCAGGTTTAGAATCCTTAGTTGTGAACTATTGTAGGTGGAATTGAAAAGAAACCACTTTATGCAATCAGATTTTTCAAATATGGTATCCAAAAGAGGTTGTTTCTCACAGTGTATAATTATTATTATCCTGCTACTGTTGTGCACTACACCTTTAAATCTCATCAGACTCTGCTTGCCTGCATCTATTTTGTGTTCAGGTCAGTACAGAAGGTTACAGAACAGATGCACACTCAGCTGACCACAAAATGGCTGCCAATCTCATGTAAAAGTTATATTTTGTCGGCTTGTTCACTTCACTCATCCGGAATCATCAGTTTACTCTTATTATTTATAAAATATGTAAAAAATATTTCAGAGAAAAAACAAAGGGGGGAGAGGGAGTGTAATTGACCAGTGTCATGGTCATATGTTTATTGTTAACCAAGAAAGCTGACTAAATGAATTTGTGAGCAAATTTTGTCATAACACTATCAAATAATTAGATTGTCAGTTCTTTGGGGGCAGTAATCATCTGTTTGTTGTGTATTTTAAAGTACTGCTGTGACACTTTGTTCCTCAAAACAGTACCTTTGAAACCCAAAATTCACCACTGTCATATAATTATGATATGCTTTGTCCAAAATATGCCTTGTGAGACATCATGTTAAAAGTCTTGATCTGCTGAACATTAATATCCTGTTGGATTGCGTGTTCTAGTATTGTACATAAAGTTATGAAATGCTGCTGTGTATGTTATTAGAATATGTTGTGAGGTTGGGAACATCCACAACCAGCCTTTCAGGTGCAGAAGCTATGAACACGCTTCAAGACATTCCCCCTATTTTCTTGGAGATTTCTTGGAAGAGGCACATACACTGTTGGGGTGGATTAATCCCTTCAGCAAAGATCTTTCCAACAAGCTGGAGGAAAGTATAAAAAGGGGAAGTGATATCATCACTTGGGCTCTCCCTTTGATTTACTGCCTGGAGGAATGTCTAGAGGACAAAGATTTTGAAGTGGGGAAGGGTGGTCCCAGCCGTGTCCCTGCTGCTCTGCCCCAACCTTGCGCCACTCGCACACACCGTGTACTCACACCTGCTGGAGAGCGCTGTGGGCCCTGATAAGACACTGCCTCGATTCCACACTCAGCCCTTGGGCCGCTAACTTATTCCCAATTTGGAACAGCATCTGGCTGCCAGGCAGGAAGGACTATTACAATAAATAAACCCTGTTACAGACACTGGAGCTGGGTTTTGGGCTCTGCCCCAGTGGGATCAGCCCAGGGGGGTGGGACTAGGCTGCTCTCCTGTCCCAGTCAGGGGACTGGGGAAACCTGAGCCAGCATTGTCACCAGCTGCAGGGGAAGGTGTGGCTCGGGGCTGCCCAGCACTTGGAAGGGGGACCTACCCTGGTTGACTGCGGGCAGTGCCGGGGGAGGGAGAGGTTCTGTCTTGGCTGTGGAGGAAGGGAGCTGGAAGGAGCTGTCCTGGGTGGGGAGAACTGCCTTGGCTGGGGTGGAGCAGAGAGAAGCTGCTCTCCTGGCTGGGGGAAATTGGATCTGGGGGCCCCCGACATTACCATCCCCATACAGGGCAGTGTGGGGAGGGGCAGCTGAAGAGCCAGCACTTGACAGCTTCCCCACCAAACCAGTCAGGATCATATGTCAGAGGCTCCAAGATCTACCAGTAGATCCTGATCTACTGGTTGGTGACCACTGTCCTAGATGCTAATACAATACAAACAAACAAGTACATAATAATGATTATTTTAGGCTGTATTCAACCACATATATCCTGGTAGAGTTTTCTTTATGGAACAGTTTATTTGATATATACTATCAAAATCAGTCACATAATTTAGTGGACAACTCAAGTTGCTAACTATTCAGCGAGCTCTAATTATAAGGGATTTGGAGTTGTACTTTCTATAGTGCTTAAATGTGCAAATCAGAGAAAAAAGGGCAAAGGAAAATACAAATCAACAAAAGGCAACTTGTTCTCTGCATATTAGATATTTCAGAAGGATTTGGGTAGATTATGTATTTTCATAGTTTTCTCAGGCCAATCAGTTTCAAGCAGCATGAGCAACCAAGGAACCAAAGAAATGACCAAAAATAATTCTAGACAGTTACAAAACTACATCTTACAAGGAAACACAATACAAAACCAAGAGCAGCAAGAGAGACTTTATAGAGCAGCTTGTGGCTGTAGTAATTCATCACAGGAAAGAATTCAGCCAGTTTAAAAATAGAAGCTGTCAAGTGAACCAGGGCATATTGGAGCTGCATGGGCGGCTGACAGCTCTATATACCTGAAATGCTAAAATGGAAAGAAACCCCTTATCTAGTGTCAAAGGAAGGCCGGCTGGTATAGATGAAGCACTTTAGAAACCTGTGACTGGGTCAATTTGAATCTTTCCTTTCAAGGGAAGTTGGAGGTGGTCAGTGGTCTATTCAGTCCCCACAGCAGCCCCGAATCAGAAGGATGCAAAGCTGGCTTAAAGCCACTATCACCTTCACTTGCCACAGACAATGTATTCTGGTGCAGCACGGAATCTCATCCTCTGTGCTGGAGGATGAGGTGTTGATTTCTGTGCACTTAGGATAGTGATAGAAATGTAGCCGTGTTAGTCTGGTGTAGCTGAAACAAAATACAGGACTATGTAGCACTTTAAAGACTAACAAGATGGTTTATTAGGTGATGAGCTTAGTCTATGCTACTCCACTCCCCACCCCGTCGATTGAACCTATCCAATTTTAGCTAGGTGAATAGCATAGCTGAAAAAGCGGCGAGGAGGGTCTGACGAAGTGGGTCTTTGCCCACGAAAGCTTATGCTCCTACACTTCAGTTAGTCTATAAGGTGCCACAGGACTCCTCGCCGCTTTTGCAGATTCAGACTAACACGGATACCCCTCTGATACTTGACTGCATAGCTGAAGTTGACGTACTTACCATGGTGTTTTCCACACAATAAGATCACGGGGGCTGCTCTCTCGTTCATTCTGACCACTCTTGTCCTGATGGAATCGATCACCAGTGAATCGATCACTGCAGCATTGATCCACCCTCAAGTGTAAACATGCCCTTTCAGCCTGATCTGAGTCTTTCCATTGGCTTAACGGGCTTTGGATCAGGTCCTTAACTGTGGAAAGTATAAATAAAAAAGGCTATTCAGAGAGCCATCATTCCATTAAGTAACAGCTGTCTCTGGCAGCTTCCAGAGATCTCAGTAATGAGGTTATCAAACACGGAGATGTGGTTCATGCCTTCAGAGTCTATTTTGATGCCCACCAGCTTAATATAGAAACAAAAAATATTTCTTCTTGCTGCTACAATGTCGTCTTAGTCTCAAGTTTCTGAGGGATTTTTCCCCTTTATCTTATTGCAAACATTGAATATTGATGAGTATATGTGTCTATTACATTATGTTCACAGCATATGCACTAAGATGTTAGATAAAACATAAATAATTATTATTCTAGAAAGTTGCAACATAACCCTAGAATTCAGAATGATAACACACCTGAATCAAAAAACATACACAGAGAGAAAACAGGCAGATCCCTAAGGCAGAGAGCTACAGGTTGAACCTCTCTAGTCCGGCATTCTTTGGTCCAGCAATATCTGTGGTTGGCATGATTTTAGTTAGCCATATGTTTACTTATAATGAGTGTAGCCAAGCCATAGTCCCATAAAGTTAGTTTACACTACAGCCACCAGTCCTGGCTCCCAATGTTCTATGCTGTTATTTAACTCTAATTTTCCTATAAGTGTCTTCTAGAGCCCAGTAAGCCGTGGAAGGGTTGATAATGTTGCTGGACAACATTGACTTCCCATGGTCCGGCAAATTCTCTGGTTTAGCACTGGTCTGGTCCTGAGGGTACCAGAGAGGTTCAACCTGTAGCTCTCTGCCTTAGGGATCTGCCTGCTTTCTGTCTGTGTATGTTTTTTGATTTGTGTATGTTATCAGGCCTGGCAATGGGGAGGGAGCAGGCAAAGAGAGCAACTGCCCTGGGACCTGGCGATTCAAAAGGACCTGGGATGCCCAGCTGCTGTTGCTACTGTGGGAGCGGCTGGAGCCCTCGGCTTTTTAAATCACCCCTGAAGCCATGTGCAACATATTCCAGGCAACTCAGAGGGCTAGTGAGAGAGGGCATGGCAGGGCCGGGGCAGAGCTGAGAGCTGGTTGTCCAAGCTCTGTCGCTTCTGCCAGAGGCCCCACCCCTTCTAGGAATGTGAAGCTGGGCTCTTCCCCCACCTTGCCCAGGGGCCTGGCAAGTCAGTCAGTCCCCTTGGCTACAACTCACCCTTCTTAGCTTTAAGATGACTCTGTCTAGACAGACTTTGATCACATGTGATTCTGAATTGTCTTAATTAGATAAAAAACTGGGGGGGGGGGGAGAGTGTGTCAGGTATCATAAATTCCACCTAACAAAAAATGACCCACACATAGTTTTCTAAATCAGAAAGCCTCCTGGGATGAGGTTTACCTGGGTGGTCGACAAATACCTTTGATGTCGCCACCCGCGCGTCCAGACTATCGCGCTGAGCCGATAAACAGCTGATCAGCTGTTTGTCGGCTCAGTGCGGCAGCCATGTAAATTTAAATGAAGCGGCGATTATTTAAATCGCTGCTTCATTTTACTATGTCTGGTAGCCTAATCTACATGCCTCTGGCGACAGAGGCATGTAGTCTAGACGTACCCATAGAGTCCAGTCCCCTGCCCAAAGCAGGACCAATCCCAACTAAATCTTTCCAGCTAGGGCTTTGTCAAGCCAGGGTTTAAAAACCACTAGGGATGGAGATTCCACCACCTCCCTAGGTAGCCCATTCCGCTGCTTCACCACCCTCCTAATGAAATAGTTTTTTCCTAATATCCAACCTAGACCTCCCCCGCTGTAACTTGGGACCATTGCTCCTTGTTCTGCCATCTGTCACTACTGTGAACAGCCTCTCTCCATCCCCTTTGGAACCTCCTTTCAGGAAATTGAAGGCTGCTATCAAATCCCCCCTCATGCATCTCTTCTGCAGACTAAACAAATCCAACTCCCTCAGCCTCTCCTCGTAGGTCATATGCTCCAGCCCCCTAACCATTTTGGTTGCCCTCCACTGGACTCTCGCCAATGCGTCCACATCCTTTCTGTAGTGGAGGACCCAGAACTGGTCACAATACTCCAAATGGGGCCTCACTAATGCTGAATAAAGGGGAATAATCACTTCTCTAGATCTGCCGGCAATGCTCCTCCTAATGCACCCCACTATGCCATTAGCTGTCTTGGCTACAAGGGCACATTGTAGATTCATATCCAGCTTCTCATCCACTCTAAACCCCAGATCCTTTGCTGCTGACATGAGGTTTGAAAAGCAGCACAGTGGGGCATGCAGGAGAAAAAATGCAAGTGGCTGCTAGTGAATTAGTGGGTGATCCATGTCATGGCAGAGTGGGGAAGGGAAGAATAGTATGTAAACTACAGGAAGAGAAAAAGCTGAGTAGATTGAAGACTGGGAGGAAGGGGGAACATAGAGAGGGGAATATAAGAATAACATATAATTCAAGGCCAATATAATACAGTAAAAGAACAAAAAGTGAACCATGTAGGGAGAAATACATTTGGGGATGTGTCTACACTGGGCCACTTATTCCGGAAAAGCAGCTGCTTTTCCGGAATAACTTGCCAGCTGTCTACACTGGCCGCTTGCTTTTCCGGAAAAGCAATGATGATCTACTGTAAAATTGTCAGTGTTTTTCCGGAAAAACTATGCTGCTCCCGTTCGGGCAAAAGTCCTTTTCCAGAAAAACTGTTCCGGAAAAGGGCCAGTGTAGACAGCACAGTAGTCTTTTCTGCAAAAAAGCCCTGATTGCGAAAATGACGATTGGGGCTTTTTTCTGGAAAATCGCGTCTACATTGGCCATGGACGCTTTTCCGGAAAAAGTGCTTTTCCGGAAAAGCATCCTGCCAATGTAGACGCGCTTTTCCCGGAAATACTTATAACGGAAAACTGTACCGTTTTAAGCATTTCCGGAAAAGGGTGCCAGTATAGACACAGCCTTGGCGTTCGCCATTTCTTTATGCTGTTTAAAGGCAGATTCAACTAATTCTTTTCAAAATTATTCCACTTGTGTTTTAGATTCGTAGATTCCAAGGCAAAAAGGGATCATTGTGATCATCTAGTACAGTGGGCTCCAACCTTTTTACACTTTCTGAACTTAAGGGCAACCCAAGATCTACCCTACCCTTCACTGAGGCCCTGCCCCTTCCCTGAAGCCCCGCCCCATTCACTCCTTCCCCTCCTCCCCGCATTGCTCACTATCCTCCATTTTTCACTCACTTTTACCAGGTTGGGGCAGAGAGTTGGGGTTCAGGAAGGGGTGTGGGCTCTGAGCTGGAGCCAAGGGTTTCGGGTGTAGGCAGGGAAGAGGGATGCAAATTGTGAAAGGGAGTTTGGGGGCCCTGGGCAGGAGCAGAGAGTTGGGGTGTAGGACGGGTTGGGGTAAAGGTTCTTGAAGGGGACTCAGGGGCTATAACTACACTATAGAGTTTTTGCAGAAAAACAGCCATTTTTCCTCAAAAAATCAAGTGCGTTTTTGCGCAAGTAACTAGAAAGATCAGAGGGGTTTTTGCTCAATTGGTAATCCTCATTCTACGAGGAAGAACACCTTTTTGTGTAAGAGTTCTTGTGCAAAAAGGCGTGTGTGGACGGGGAAGAGGATTTTTGCACAAGAAGAGGGAAGAGGAAAAAGCACAGGTGTCCTGGTGGCCATTCTGTCCATAGCAATCATTGCTCACTTGCAAGAGAGCATCCAGGCAGTCTGGACGTTCTCTTTTGCGAAAGCGCATTGTTTTTTCGATGCACTTTTGCAGTGTGGATGCTCTCTAGTGCAAGAAGTTTTGTGGAAGATCTTTTCCGAAAAAAGCTTCTTGCATGAAAAGCCTGCAGTCTACACATAGCCAGGGGGTTGAGGTGCAGGAGGGGATAATGGGGTGCTGGCTCCAGGAGTGGGGTTGGGGTGTGGGCTCTCATTGCACAGCAAATACTGCAGGCAGCTTCCAGTTGGTGGTGCAGTGAACCTGAGGCAGGATTCCTGCCTTCCCTGGCCCTATGCTGCGCCCGGGAGGGGCCAAAGTGCCCCATGCTGCCTGGGAGTGAGGCAGTGCCTGTAGGCAGGAGCAGCACACTGAGACCCCTGCACTCCTCTTCCATGGGCTGCTGCTTCTGGGAGTGGTATGGGGGCAGGGCAAACAGGGAGCTAGTCTGCACTAGCAGCAGCCCTACTGTCCTGCCAGAGATCATGATTGACTGGGAAAGCCCCCAGATGTAACCCCAAAGTTGTTTGAAGAAAGTGCTTAGTGGTTTCTCACAAGGCCAGGATCCACAGCCTATTAACATCAATTAAAATACTCTTGTTGATGACACCTGCCTATATTGCATTGCAAGATCAAGGCCTAAGTATGATCTGAAGAAGCGGGTCTGCCCCACGAAAGCTCATCACCTAATAAACTATTGTGTTAGTCCTTAAAGTGCTACATGGCTGCTTTTTTGTTTTACTGAGTAGGGAGGGACAGCTACAGCTGAAGGTTTCATGTGACATCACTGTGCAGGTCCTCCAGAGATCCTGTTTTCTGCAGGTTGGAAAGGAAAAGCAGGGTCCTGATATGTATTTCAGATGTAACAACAACAAATGAAGCAAAAACAAATATTTTTGATAAAGTCTGATGTTCTTTCATTCATCCTGGAGGCAGAGTTTACACTTTAGGAGCTGATGTAGCAACCAGAGAATCCCAGCCATGGAGCCTTAAGACTTCTATTGCATTCTGTTGTAATTTTTCCAACTTAATTTTTTTATTGTTGTTTTAATTCAAACCCAGCTAATTAATTTAATGGAAAAAACAGGAGTGAGAAAATAGAATTAAAGAACACCGAAAATTCTTTTTAGGCTTTCTATAGCTTGGACACGTCTGAATGGAATTTGTGAAATCTCTTTCCCAACCAAGTTTCTGGAATGACATATTCACCTTGATTAGCGAGAGTGGTTCCTGACAGACATTCTGACAGTACCTCTACTTTAGGAGTGCTCATTATCTGACACTGTACGAATAAGGTGTTTTGTTTGTTCTAGCTGGTGGGATGAGTTGGAATTGGCCACACCAGAATCAGAGCCACATTTAATATGTCACAATTAGATACTAAATTATATATAGACACTGATTATCCAGAGAGACAGAACCTTTTCAAACCTTGCCTACTGACAGCTAGTGGCAGAAAGATGGATGATATTGTGCTCTGAATTACCCAAAGTATCAATTATGACTATTTTCAGAAATGGGTCCCTGACCTGAACCCATGGTCAGATATACACTGATGTCAGTGGAAATTGGACTGTGCCTCTGATTTCCATACAAAATTATAAATTATTACAGCATCTAGATTAGGTATTTGCAAGCAGTGGTGTGCATTTACATAAATAACCTGTCATTTGCACATACACATACCCAATTGGTGTGCTCAGTCATAGACTGTTGCAGAGCAATCTCAACTAATGATATTACATTGAAGACCTTCTTTCCACACAGACAGCATCATGCAGCCACTGAGGAGAACAGAGAAAGAGACATCTGATATGTTGTACTTGCTTTTGAGAAGAAGTGTTCTACAGCTGTACAGCTAAGTGTTCTACATTTATATAATTCTATATTTTACCCTCAGATCACAGCAGTATCAATGGAAACACACACCGCTCAAGGTCAGTATCTCATTTTTAATACACTCAGGTTCTTATTCCAATGTAAGGTCTCCAGCATGTATAACTATGTGGTTGTGTAATCAATAAAGGGAAACTATTTTCCTCAGAGCTTAATTTGTTACAACACTGCTCTTTACTGTGAGCCTTTAAATATTGATCAGTCTCTCTTAATAGGGAGACATAATCCATTATGGGATTTCTTGCACCTTGCGCTAAAATATCTGATTATGATTAAGGTTAAGATATACAACATACAGGCTAGATGGATCATTCTTCTGATCCAGTATGAAAATTCCTAAATTGGAAATTTTTTGGAGTCATGACCAGTTTTTTTGCTGTGTGTATATACAGAACCTAGCATGACAGGGCCCTCATCTCTCATTGGAGTCTGTAGGCTGTACTACAATACAAATGAACAATGATAAAAACACATGGATGGGACATTTCTATTGAGCAGATTAAAAAACAAGATATAAGGATCAGCTGGTGATAATTTTGAAAAATGAAAAGACTATATAAAGCAACTTGGAGAGTAGAAATAGGTGTCAAATAAAAAGACAACCTTCTGTCCGATGATTTAAGAGCTGAAGGAGAATGAAACAAATAAACCCTGAAATGTAGGCATTTAAACATCATGGTTCCCAGATGCAGAACACAAATAAGGGAACACAGCTGTTTTCATTGTTCTCTAGTGTGTAGGAGTGATTGAACAGAACACAATTTATCCTAGAAGAGATCTTACACTTTATACTTAATGATTTTTATCTTTATTTTTAGGCTCCCTTGCTCAATATATTTGTTGTATGAGATTAAGACATGTCTTTTATAACCACATAATCTTTTCTTTGAGCTCTTCTGTTCACAAAACTTTCTGTTCACAAAACTAATTTCATGGGTTTGAGTACCATTTCTCTGTGTTGTGAATTCTTTCTGAGGGTACGTCTACACTACAGAGTTTTGTCAGAAAAACGGACATTTTCCCGACAAAACCTGCATTACATCCACACTACAATCATGTTCTTCTGAAAGTAAATCTAAAGAACAGAGGGGTTTTTCCGGTGTAGGTAATCCTCTTTCTACGAAGAAGAGCTCTTTCAGAAAAAGGCGTGTGGATGGGGAGGAGGTTTTTTTTTTTCTAAAGAAGAGGTCTCCAGGAAATAACACAGATGCCCCAGTGGACAGTCCATCCAAAGTAATCAGGACTCTATAGTTCCTGTCTCCTGGCCCCTCTTAAAGCTGCAGACACCTTGAACAAGCCTCGTGGCAGGAAGCCGGCCTGAGAACAGCACCTCACCACATGGCTCTCCCTGCCACAGACCTTGCCACCCGTGGCAGAGCCTCAAGCCTCCCACGACCCACCTGGCCCTTGCAGGGAGCAGCCCCAGTGGTCCCAAAACCCACCCAGGGGGACCAAGAGGTGCGCACCTGCCTGGTCTGGAGAAAAGTTCCTGTCCCTCCTGAAGCTGTGGGGCTAGAAGGACACTTTGCAGGATCTCCGCTCCAAGTGCTGAAACACAGAAATATTTGAGCGCATGGCCGAGTCCCTGGCGGAACGCGGACACCCACCCTGGACCTTGGAACAGGTCCAAAGTAAGGTGAAAGAGCTCTGTTAGGGATACGTCCGGGCCAGAAAGTGCAGCTTGCGCTCAGGGATAGGACCCCACACCTGCCCATTACCAGGAGCTGCACCAAATCTTGCGGGGGGTGGAGAAACGTCTTCCTGACCCATCGTCGTTGACTCCGGCTTTGAGACCCCTGTCGTCACCTGGCCGGAGGTCACAGCGGAGGAGGAGCAGGAAGACCAGGGCCAGCTGGAGAAGGAGGAGGAGGAGGAGGAGATGGTCACTCTGTCCCTGGAGCTGGTGCCGTTCAGCCAGGACATCTCCCAAGACTCGTCAGATGCTGGGGAGGGATCGTCAGGTGAGTGGTCTCAGTTTGTCACACACACAGGGCAGGGGAGGTGGGCGCACAGAGGGAGGGGTGCGAGTGGTGCTCAGGCTGGTCGGGTTGGACACAGTGCTGCGGTCCGTACATGTGGAACCATGTAGTGTTAGTGTGCTGCACGCGGACGCAGCAGGCAGCCCCTGAGCATGGGTGGGATCCTGCTGCCAGACTCAGGGGAGGCCACACATATCTGGCCTGAGGGGGGGGGCCTCCCAGCACCTGCCATGGCTGGAAGCAGGCTAGCCGCAAGGGTGCAGGCACGAGCCCAGACACCCTGAGGAGTGCCGCACACAGTATGCGGCCATGTCCGCACGTGCGAGGCATCATCCACTCCCGGGGACAGAGCTGCAACCTGAAGCTGTGTGTGTGGACCCCAAGGAGGGCCAGGCTGCTCCCAGCTCCTCTGCTGCCCATGGAAGGATCTCACTGGGACCAGACACTTCCCTTGCCTGCTTGTCCATGGGCTGGGAGGGGAGGGGAGAAGCAGGCAACATGGTTCCTAATGCACCTTGGGTCCCCTGGGAGGCAGGGCCTGCTATGCGGGCCACACGTAGCATTGCTCCTGGGACATCCCCCTTCTCTGACCTGAGGCCTGTTGGTCGCTGCTCGCAGAGGAGGGCATGGCCAGCATGGATGACTGACCGCCTCTCGCTCTTTGTGTTCTCCACAGCTGGACCAATTGGGACTGAGGGGCGAGCCATACCACCCGTGCCAACTGACACAGCCCGGGGTACCTGAAGGTGCGCCAGGGTCCAGGAAGACCTCATGGGCCAGCATGTCAGTGTCCTGCATGACATGCAGCAGACCCTGGCACAGAAGGTCCGCGAGGATGCTGAGTGGCGGAACCAAGCATGGGACTAACTCATGCAGCGGTGTGATACCATGTGTGCCATCATGTCATGCATGATGGCACAACTGCCTGCTGTCACTCCTCCTGCCTTCCCTGCTATGAACATTCCCCCTCTGCCTGCCCCCCATACAATGCCTCTGCCCCTTTCCCAGGGGATGCCCATGCCCCCTATCCCTACCCCACCTGCCATCCCTGACTCCGCTCCAGCTCCCCTCCCCCCACCCACTGTATCCCCAGACCCACACAACTCTGATAAGGTTCCCGCACCTGAGGTGGCACATCTAGCCGGCCCTGACGCCACTCCAAGCTCCCCTCTCCTTCCAGGCTATGAGCCCCCCACCCCTCCAGGTTATGAGGCCCACTCCCCCGCACAACTGTTTGTAATGAAAAATAAAAACAGAGTTTATTTTGTAGGAAACGAAACAGGTGATTTTATTGAGAGGTCAGAGAAGGGACAAAGGAAGGGGTCATGGTGGGGAAGGGATAGGGCAGAAATGCAGACCCCTGTGGGGGAGGCCCTGGGGAGAGTTACTGGGGTCCTTGAGAGAACCTCTCCTTCAGGGCCTCCCGGATGTGCACCCTTGCCTGATGGGCCTGGTTGATGGCAGCTGTTCTCGGCTGCTTGAACACTCACCTCTTGCAGCCGGCGTCTGTCCCCCACCTGGGGAGGAAGGCCTTCCCCTTCCTTTCCACAATGTTGTGGAGGACACAACATGCCACAACCACCTCAGGGATGTTGTGCTTCCCCATGTCGAGGAGGGTCAGCAGGCACCTGAAACACACCTTGAGGCGGCTGAAGGCGCACTCCACCTGAACCCAGGCCAGGTTCAGGCAGGCATTAAATTGGTCCCTGCAGGGGTCCAGGTGGCCACTATAGGGTTTCATAAGCCATGGCATGAGGGGATAGGCTGTGTCCCCCATGATGCACAGTGACATCTGCATGTCCCCAACTGCAAATTCATGGCGGGGGAAGAATGTGCCCACCTCCAGCTTCCTGGAATTACAAAACATGCGGGCATCGTGTGCCCTGCCCGACCACCTGACAAAAATGTCCATGAATTGTCCACGGTGGTCGACCATGGCCTGCAGCACCATAGAAAAGCAGCCATTCCTATTAATGTACTGGGCCACTTGATACTCTGGTGTACAAATTGGGAGATGGGTCTCATCAATGGCTCCGGCACAGTTTGGGAACCCCAGGGCAGCAAATCTGGCCACGACTGGGTCTAGGTCTTCCAGATGAATGACCCTCTGTAACAGGATCGAGTTGATGCCCTTCACAACCTGCAGGAGACAAACAAACATACAACATAGAAAATGAGAGAAAGAGTGCCTGAGCCCTTAGGAAGTGCCCGTCGCCCTCCCTTCCCTTCCCTCCCTCAAACATCCCAGGAGCAAACATCCCAGGCCTATGAGGCCACCCCCCAGCAGCAGGGCTATGTGAGGGTGGAACAGCACAACCCACCGGGGACGGGGCTTTCCCCCCACCCCCACAGCCCCCAACTCCTTTTTCCCTAGGGTCCCCCTTTGCCAAGTCTCCCCCCACCAAGGCATGGATTGCAGCCCCCAGAATGCCTTACCTCCATAAGGAGGGTCCCGATGGTGGATTTCCCCATGCCAAACTGGTTGCCTACCAACTGGTAGATGTCGGGGGTAGTGAGCTTCCAGGTGGCTATCGTGACCTGCTTCTCCAGCACCAAAAAGGAGGCCGTCCACATGTGGCAGTTTTGGAGCCACTGCTGGTCATCACACTGCTCCATGACCAGTCGGTCCCACCAGTCCGAACTGGTGTCAAGCCTCCAAAAATGCCCCTCCACTGTGAAGTGCAGTTACCAGAGTGTAGCTCCCACACCCAGGGAGAGGGTCCCCAGAATGAGCTCTGTCAGGACCAGGAAGGCAACTGGCACAAAGTGCTGCAAAAACTGCAGCATGACCGTGCGGGGCCATTGTATGCCCAAGCGCAGCTCCGGCTCCATGGCTCACAGGAAAAAGCTGAGGCATCTGCAAAAGCTGGGCAGCCCCTGTGAGAGCTTTGCTGTCCCTCAAAGAGGTACGCCAGCACGCAGCAGAAGCAGAGACATGGCTGTCCAAAGGGGGTCCCTTTAAGCAAGTATCTCTGCAAGGCTCCAGCACCAGCACTGGGAAGCAACTGGTGACTTAACGCCCTTCCTGAAGAGGTTCTGAGTGACCTTTTATGTGAGAGAGTGTCCAATCAGTCTGGACTCTCCCTTTCAAAAAGGCACATTGCTTTTTCAATGCGCTTTTGTGTGTGGATGCTGTCTTTCGGAAGAAGTTTGTTCGGAAGATCTCTTCCGAAAAAGGCTTCTTCCGAAAGAAGCCTGCAGTCTAGACATAGCCGGAAAGCCCAGTAACTTACTTGCCCCTCCACCTGAAATGTCTCTAGGAATTGATCACTGTAAGAGCAATCTGAGCTAATGATATTATACTGAAGACCTTCTTTCCACACAGACAGCGTCATGCAGCCAGTGAGAACAGGGAAAGAGACAGCTGATATGTTGTACTTGCTTTTGAGAAGAAGTGTTCTACAGCTGTACAGCTAAGTGTTCTACATTTGTATGATTCTACATTGTACCCTCAGATAATAGCAATGTCAATGGAAACATGTACATGGCTCAAGATCATCAGTGTATCATTTTTAATATATTCAGGTTCTTTCCTACAGGTGCCTCTGGAGATTTTCCCTTTTTTCTCCACTCATCTGAAGAAGTGGGTTATTTTCCAAAAGATCCGCGTCTAGACTGGCGCTTTTTTCCAGCAAAGCTCCGAGCTGGAAAAAAACAGCAGCCATTTTTATGCAAATGAAGCGGGGGGATTTAAATCCCCGCTTCATTTGCAATTGTGATATGTCTAATTTGCATCCCTTTTATGCAAAAGGGATGCAGTCTAGACACAGCCCTTCATCGTAGCCTGGAGGGCGATAAAGTTTTTGGGTATAAAAAGTACAACAATAATAAAATTCTGTAAAACTTAAAACAAAAATTCAGTTTTCTCCAAGTTTGATGTTCCTCCCCTTCCCCAGATTTCTCTCAAGTACCCTTAAGGCTACTCGTACCACTGGTTGAGAAACACTGGTTTATACCAGGCTTAGAGCATCATAGTACAGTCCTAGCTGGTTATTTTTCTGGGCCTCCATCAGTCCAAGAGCTGTGGCTGAAATGTGTAGTATGCTTAAAATATCAAACTTTAATGTCCTTTGGTGAGAAAAGAAAAATACCAGAGCTTTTTTGTGCCTTCAGAATAATCACCTTTAATACATGTCCATGAAGATCCTAGTCAGTGGAGCTTAACGCCAAAAAGGTTCGATTAGACTGCCAGCCTTTGAGGAATGAGTTTGTGAAAAACAGAAGGTTTTGCTTTCTGGGGAAGAAGCCAAAAATGTCAGTATTTCATTGCTACGACTTAAAGAATGGTGTTTTCTGCTTACAGCTTTATCAACCCTTCCCCCTAGGCAGTGTGGCTGCTTTCTTTCACCTAATTCTTTTAGGCCTAATTCTTTTCTGATAGAAAACTAAAAGAAGCTGTTTAGGGATACATTTTACTCTTGCACTATTCACACTCCAGTACATCACCTGCAGTTCCTTGAGTAGGCTATTGTCTTGGGCTAAGTGATCACAGCACACTCTCTTCTTGTTTGAATCTCATAGTCCTGGGCTACATCTAGACTGGCATGATTTTCCGGAAATGCTTTTAACGGAAAAGTTTTCCGTTAAAAGCATTTTCGGATAAAGAGCGTCTAGATTGGCACGGACGCTTTTCCGCAAAACCACTTTTTGCGGAAAAGTGTCCGTGCCAATCTAGATGCGCTTTTCCGCAAAAAAAGCCCCGATCGCCATTTTCACGATCGGGGCTTTTTTGCGGAAAACAAATCTGAGCTGTCTACACTGGCCCTTTTGCGCAAAAGTTTTGCGCAAAAGGAGCAACATAGTATTTCCGCAAGAACACTGACAATCTTACATGAGATCGTCAGTGCTTTTGCAGATATTCAAGCGGCCAGTGTAGACAGCTGGCAAGTTTTTCCGGAAAAGCGGCTGATTTTCCGGAAAAACTTGCCAGTCTAGACACAGCCCTGAAGTGTTAGTTCAGTGCAGGCTTTGTCACCGTGCAGTACTATATGCTATCATAGAATCATAGAATACTAGGACTGGAAGGGACCTCGAGATAGCATCAAGTCCAGTCCCCTGCCCTCATGGAACGACCAAATACTGTCTAGACCATCCCTGATAGACATTTATCTAACCTACTCTTAAATAGCTCCACAGATCGAGATTCCACAACCTCCCTGAGCAATTTATTCCAGTGTTTGACTACCCTGACAGTTAGGAACTTTTCATCACACCATTCTGATGCAGATATCACCAAGTTAGGTCATAAAACAAACACAAAATGTAAAAAACATAACGCTGCCCTCAGATCTTCCACGGAATACCCTTATATCTGCAGAGAGTCCAAATGAGGCTAACATGACCACATGCTGGCTACTCCATGGCTCTGTTTGCAGGATCAGGTCCTTATATGTTTATTGTAAGTGATTTCCCTATTTTGGAGAAGAATGCTGTTTCCATAAACTTATATTGACGTATTGTTTTTTGGTGTCTCTATGTTGTGTCTGCAACAATCTGGTGTTCCGGGAGCTTGTGTGATTAAAGTGGAAAACTGAAGGTGAGAGCCACAGTCTTTAAATCAGAATTTTAAAAATAATCAGAGCTGTAAGCATGCAGGGCCTCTCACTTTCTAAATCTTAGAAAGTGTTTTAGTCACTAGGAATCTGACCAGCACTTGAAAGGAAACTAATACAAATTCCTTTAAATTCCAAGGGATCTTAGGGCCAGATTAAATTATTTTTGAAGCCAGAAGGGTCTGTTATGTTCATCTAGTCAATTCTCTTGCATAAAATAGATACCGTATTTTCCAGCGTATAAGACGACTTTTTATGCTAAAATACATCCCCCGAAAATCGGGGGTCGTCTTATACGCCGGGTATACAGGCGGGGACTTATACGCCGGGTATACAGGCGTGTACTCCGGGGCGAGAAAAGCTGCTCCGCGTCTCCCTGGTCTGCCTGGGCTGCCCCGTTGCCCGAGCCCTTCCGCGGCTTTGCAAAGCCTCGGGGGAAGCCGGCAGCGGGGCAGCCCAGACGCGCCGCGGCTGTCCCGCTGCCCGAGCCCCTCCGCAGCTTTGCAAAGCCTCGGGGGAAGCCGGCAGCGGGGCAGCCCAGACGCGCCGCGGCTGTCCCGCTACCAGCGTCCTCAGAGGCTTTGCTCCCGGTGTTCCTGGTCTGCTGGAGACGGTCCCCAGCAGACCAGAGGCACCGGGAGCAAAGCCGAAGCGGCGGCGGGGTGCCGCGCTTCTGAGGGTTTGCTCTGGCAAAGCCTCAGAGGCGCGGGACCCCGCCGCTTTGCTCCCAGTGCCCCTGGTCTGCTGGGGACTGTCTCCAGCAGACCAGGGACACCGGGAGCAAAGCCGGGGAGGCGGAGGGGCGCTGGGGCACTGCCGGTTAGCCTCTTAAGGGGGGGTAGTCTTATACGGCGAGTATAAGACGAAAACCTATCTTTTAACTAGAAAATTAGGGGGTCGTCTTATACGCCGGAAAATACGGTAGATAATAAGCCTCACTAAGTGATCCTGGCACCATTAGGAAGACATCAGTTTTTATAAGGCTCCAAGGGCTAGGTGCAGAAAGGGGACTTAGACTCAGCATTGCAATGCCTAATAGTTAGGTGCCCTGCTGCCTAGTGGAAAGCACAGCCCTGTGTTAGGCACCTCAACTCCTTATAAGATGCATAGGGGAAATTAGGCACCTAAAATGGGATTGAAATATGATTTTGATCATATTATTAGCAGCCCGCATTATCCATAAAATGGAGAGGCTGAGACTACTGTACAGACAGTCAAGAAAATCCTACAGTAGAAAGATCTAATCATTGCTCCATTGCGCTAGAAATCCATGCTAAAAACAGCTATTGGCTATAGTCCAGCACAACTCCTGATGCAAAAAAATCTGAGAACTACTGGTACAACTCTGGAAAAGAATCTAGCTCTGAAGTGTCCAGGCCCAAAGGGAATAGCCAAATTGGATAGAAAGGCAAAAGAGGCTTCTGAATATTTTTACAACAGACTGTGCTCCATTAGAGAATTGCCAGGCCTAGAACCTGGCAACCATGTACATGTCACTGAATGGCAAAGCACCTGGCAGTAGGCCCTGCTCTGGGGCAGGGGTGACAGTGGCAGGGAAGAATTACAGGGCTCCTTACTCTGTCCCTGCCCTGAGCACTAGCTCTGCACTCCCTCTGGCCAGGAACCTGCTGCTTCTGAGGTGCAGCATGGTCTGAAGTGTCAGGAAGCTTGCCTGAGCACTCCTGCTGCACCACTGACCAGGAGCTGCTAAAGGTAAGCCTCTCCTGCCTCAGTCCTGACCACCCCCAAAGCTGTAGCTCCCTCCTGCATCCCAAAGCTCTCATCCTCAGCCCCACCCTGCAACCCACACTCTATTCAAATTATATTAGGGTGTGAGCATCAACAATTTTCTTCAACTGGGTCATGAGAAAAAAAGTTTGAAAACCATTGTGCTAGGGCCTTCAAGTCAATGGCAAAACTCCCATGGCATTTAACAGGAACAGCAGGGAACCTCAGAAGAGTGTTTATATCACCCTGAATAGCTGCCCTCCATAGGTCTGCAATTCGCCAATCCTCAGAGAGTCCAGAGAAGGTTAACAGAGAGAATAATATTTGAGCTGTAAACTTGGCTGAACTGCAACTGCCTTTCGATAAAAAGGAACTCCTGCTTTTCTCCCATACTCTGGAGGGACCATTTCCCCTGTGGTGGCAGGTGTTTGATCACTGAATTGCTCTCATAGAAAATGAATGCATTAATTAAACTCCCTATGTTACTAAGAGTTTCAATCTGAAGTAAAAGGTTATGCCATGACAGACTCACCAGGAATGCGCTTGAAAAGCAGTGAAGATTATTTGTGTGGCTTTTTACTGCCTCATTTAATGTCTCTAGAATCATGGCAATGTAACCATGACATGTTTTCAGAGTACATCTGCAGCAATCACGGTGCTGCCTCCAATAAGGCATTACAATAAAATGATGAAAGGCAGATACGTGAGCAGAATGGAGATACTCAGCAAGGCTACATCTACACTGCAGTACTATTTCAGGATGCTGAAGTATCCCGAAATAGCTATCCCGCATCTTCACAGCAAGCCCGTATATTTTGAAATATAACAGCTCGCTATTCCAATGTCCCTGTAAACCTCATTCCACAACATGTAAGGGATGTTTTGGAATAGTGCGTTATTTCAAAACTTGGCACTGTGTAGATAGTGTCAAAGTACAAAAAAAGCTATTTCAAAATAGCATCAAAATAAGATCCACAATTTGTGTAGCTGAAATTGCGTATCTTATTTTGAGCTACGGTGCAGTGTAGACGTAGCCCAACAGAGCTGAATACAATCCTGAATTAGAAATATCTGTTACTTGCATGTTATTTGGGTTAGAAGAGGGCTGAATATATAAGTTCTGTGCACTAATAACTTGGTGATGCTCGAAGATCACAACACTTTCATTTTAATAGAACATAAGAACATAAACATAAGAACGGCCACACTGAGTCAGACCAAAGGTCCATCTAGCCCAGTATCCAGTCTTCTGAAAGTGGACAATGCCAATTATTTCAGAAGTTATTTTCAAAGGCTGTCTTACCAATTTAAAAGGAAGAACTGGATGGCTGTAGAAGTTAGCAATAAGATACAAAGAATTTGGGCTCCAGGCCACTGGCTTAAATATGAATCCTGGCCACTTCTTGTTTCTCTGTTGGGAATGTCACGTTCCAAGCACACAAGCACATCCTTGTGCAGAGCCCCACTGAGTTAATCAGATTCTTCTTGGACATAAGGATCCCCCATACACATCTGTTAGCTGGATTGGCAATGACCAAGACTTTCTGTTAAAGGTACCAGTGTTTTCAGTTCAGTTCTTGTCAGACAAGTTATAGTGGGGGAGGTCTAGGTTGGATATTAGGAAACACTATTTCACTAGGAGGGTGGTGAAGCACAGTAATGGGTTACCTGGGAGCTGGTGGAACCTCCATCCCTAGAGGTTTTTAAGTCTCGGCTTGACAAAGCCCTGGCTGGGTTGATGTAGTTGGATTGGTCCCGCCTTGAGCAGGGGGCTGGACTTGATGGCCTCCTGAGGGCTCTTTCAGCCCTATGATTGTATGATCAGAATACTAGCATTGGCACTAGCATTTCTTCCTGAAGGGCGTCTGATGACTATTATTTAATATTTGATCCTGGTCCAGCCTTGAGGGAAAGGCTCTGCTCTTAACAAAAGATCCAGAAGATGGAGTTACAGGCAATGGCCTGATTTTTGGCTCACATTGGTTTTACAGTAGTGTAACTCCACTGCAGTGTGAGATCAGCATACTGCCGGAGATGTAGCTCAGAGGAAGTGCAGCTCTGGTAATTTAGGAAGAGGAGCACTTATGGCAATGCTTTCAGATAATGGTACCACTATTATAGATGTAATATTGCCAAATTACATTGCAAATCCAGGAACAGTACTTACTCCAAATGAGGCCAACATTCCTGTAACAGTGAAAGTAATGACAGTGATTAGACTGTTTCAGTATTACCCTATAGGTTGCTAGGGAGCAAGCCCATGAAAAGATACATTTAGCAAACAGTATTAGAACCATGCAAAACCTTTGTGTTGCTGAGTGAAAATAGGCAAACTCACTTGGTTTTGAATTTTGATGTCCAGATGGCCCAGGGATGGCTAGAATGGGTCAGACCCATGGTCCATCTCAGACAGTTTCCTGTCTCTAACAGTGGTCAGTTCCAGATGTTTCAAAACAAACTCTGGCTTCTCCTTCCATGGCCCTATGACCTCAAATAGACACCCCGTGGCATTTCTTCTTGCTTGCCATCTACCAAAATCCCTGGAAACTCCCTCATATTTCTTAGCATTTTCAGAAGGGATAAGGGGCTGGGGACCATGACTAACCTTGCCTCCTTGAAGTCTTCAAAGAGGAAGGGTGCGTCTAGACTGGCAAGATTTTGCGCAAAAGCAACTGCTTTTGCGCAAAAACTTGCCAGCTGTCTACACTGGCCGCTTGAATTGGCACAAGAGCACTGACGTTCTAATGTAAGAATTCAGTTCTTCTTGCACAAATACTTTGACACTCCCGCTCAGGGATAAGCCCTCTTGCGCAAGAATACTTGTGCAAGAGGGCCAGTGTAGACAGGCATCTTAATTTTTTGCGCAAGAAAGCCCGATGGCTAAAATGGCCATTGGAGCTTTCTTGTGCAAAAGCGTGTCTATACTGGGCACGGATGCTTTTGCACAAAAGCATCCATGCCAATCTAGACGCTCTTTTGCAGAAATACTTTTAACGTTAAAACTTTTCTGTTAAAAGTATTTCCGCAAAATCATGCCAGTCTAGACACAGCAGAAATGTGTGGCCTACACCCATACCTGGTGTGCATGGTGAGCAGCAAACTGGCCCATCTCTCTCTCTCTCTCTCTCTCTCTTTTTCTCTCTCTCTCTCTCCCTAGCCCTGCCCTCATCTACACAGTAGGCCTAAAGCTGAAATAAGCTACGCAGCTTGAGCTACGTCAATTGTGCAGCTTAAGTTGAAATAGCTTATTTTGGCTTTTGGCACTGTCTACACAGAAGGAAGTCCGAGGTAGAGCACTCTTCCTCCGACTTCCCTTGCTCCTTGTAAAATGAGGGTTACACGAGTCAGAGTAAGAAGTCCTCCAGCTCGCCATTATTTTGACATTATGTCAAAATAACTGCTTGTAGTGTAGACACAGAGTATGTTATTTCGGAATAATGTCAATTATTTCAAAATAACACTGCTGTGTAGATGTACCCCCCATCCCCAACCCCACCATAATCCATTGGACAATTTTGCATAGAATGATACATAAAAACGGTCATACTGGGTCAGATCAAAGGTCCATCTAGCCCAGTATCCTGTCTTCAAACACTGGCCCACACGTTTGTGTCCATACAGCCCCAAACTATACATTTTTTGTAAATTAATTAAAGTTGTGGATAGTTAATTGGACAGTGAAGCGACAAGAAGTCCTGTAGCATCTTATAGACTAACAGATGTATTGGAGCATAAACTTTCGTAGGTAAAGACTCACTTCGTCAGATGCATGTCATGTCACGGCTACCCCTCTGATACTTAATTGGATGGTATATGTGATACGTCAATAACATTTTTTACACACACACCGCTAACCTTCTACTACAATCGTCTGCTCTTCTAACTCTCCCTAGTACAGGGCTGCCTTATAAAAATATTTTTCCCAGTGCACCTTTTTGGGACTGGGCCTTTAAACCTGAATTGTAAGCAGCTAGACCCCCCTAGCATCCATTTGGCAATTGGCTATTTTGGTGCACTTTCCTCTCCTCCAGCCTGTAAATATTAGCTCCTGTTATATTTTCCTTATGTTATTCCCAAGGCACATCCTTGCACTACTACAAACAGAAACCTTGCTGGACTCTAGTGCACACGGCAAAAGAGACATCTTTTTCTTTAAATACCTGTACATAGTTCAAAAGCTTTATTCAATGTTGCAATCAGGAAAATGTTCTTCGCCATAGAAAGCTGGTGCAAACTGAGACCATATTCAATGGAGTGCAGCTGCAGCTAGGCAATATTACAACACTAAAAATCACAGCATGAAATCCTGAATGAGTTCTGTGGGGTTTTTTGTCCTTCATCTTCTGAAATCTACTCCCAGTGGTTCTTTCTTCCCCCTTTTCCTGCACTAGTCTTTGGATATCTGATTTGCTTCCTTCCGTTGTTCCAGTAGAGATAACATAAAATAATTGAGCAGGACAGTCAGTAATTCTCTTGCCAAGCCTTTCAACAATAATCCACCAAAGAGAGAAAGAAATTCTTTGTGAGATATTGTTACCCAATGCATTATGCGTCTGATCTATATTGTCCTTCCTGCATGGAATTTAAACTGACAGGGTCAGAATCTATGTTAGTACAACTGGGATGGGGTGTTCATCTCTACACCAGGCTGGAAGGTGTTAATGAGGATCAGAAGGGGGCACAGCTAATAGGGGCAATAGGAGATTCAAGCACTCCCCTGAATGATAATCGCTCCCAGCTGAGAAGAAATAGGCAGGATAAAGCCAGGAAGCTGGCAAGAGAAAGGAGATACAGTCACTTGCTGCGAGTAAGGAGGTGTGTTGAAGCTACAGTGTTCAGCAGGTCACAGTTACACCCTAGAAGGAAGGAGTTTGATTTGATACATCCAGAGAGTGGAGGGAGGAAGCATGAATCTGTAGCAAGAAATCCAGGGAAAGAGTAAAAGGGTTTGAACAAAAGCAGACCACGGGTACGTGGACTGGAACCCAAAAGAGTGGGCAGGCCCTGAAAAAGCGGTACCATTAGGGCAGTGCATGAGAAGACCATCAGTATGGAAAGTGGCGGGGGAAGAATTTAAGTCCCAGCTTTACAAAGCCCTGCCTTGCTTGATTTAGTTGGGATTGATCCTGATGGGGGTTGGAATCAATGACCTTCTGAGGTCTCTTTCAGTCCTAGGATTCACAAAGACTATGGCTACGTCTACACTGGCCCCTTTTCCGGAAGGGGCATGTTAATTTCAGAGATCGTAATAGGGAAATCCGCGGGGGATTTAAATATCCCCCGCGGCATTTAAATAAAAATGTCCGCCGCTTTTTTCCGGCTTTTAGAAAAGCCGGAAAAGAGCGTCTACACTGGCCCCGATCCTCCGGAAAAAGCGCCCTTTTCTGGGGGATCTTATTCTTACTTCAAAGTAGGAATAAGATCCTCCGGAAAAGGGCGCTTTTTCCGGAGGATCGGGGCCAGTGTAGACGCTCTTTTCCGGCTTTTCTAAAAGCCGGAAAAAAGCGGCGGACATTTTTATTTAAATGCCGCGGGGGATATTTAAATCCCCCGCGGATTTCCCTATTACGATCTCTGAAATTAACATGCCCCTTTCGGAAAAGGGGCCAATGTAGACGAGCCCTATGAGTCTCAGAGAGTGAGTGAGAGAAAGATGGTAGGGAAGCAGCACAAGGGGCCTCAGACATGAATGGAGCTAATCTCCCAGATACAGCCACAAGGAAGTGCCCTTGGTGATGCCAATAACACAGCGCACCTTAATACTACTCAATAAATCCAGCTGCATGTCTGACCTTTAGTTGTGTTTCAGAGAGCTTGTCACATTACCGAATTGGAGGGAAGCAGCCAGATCGCTGCTGCACCCCTAGGTGGGGGTGTTGGCCCCAGAAATTGGTATAAAAGGGAGCCATGTGGGGTATTGAATGGGAGCTTATCGTTTGTTGATCTTATGTACGCTATTTATGTGAGTGTATAATGTCTGTGTGTGTAGGTAGGAATCTGTAATCTGTGTGGAAGCTGAATATTTCTTTGAATGTGGTTAAGCATTGCTATGGACAGGCTGAGTAGCGAAGCCCTGTGGAACAATGGCTCTCAATGGGCTATGGACACACCCAAAGAATGGGGTTTGTCATCTGAGAGCAGCCAGCAGGGAACATAGAGATTGGCCTCTGACCAGGTGACTTGCTGCATACAAGAAGAGGCCAGGAAGGAGGTATAAAGAGGCCATGTGGTCGATGCCATTTGGTTCTCAGCTCAGCACTTCATCCCAGAGGCAGCACTGTAGGGATCGAAGAGCCTGGAAGACCTGTGAACCCATCCTGATGATAGGATGTGCAATAAGAACTCTTAAACCAGCAGCTGTAACATCTCTGCTAGAGCCTGCATCGAGGACTGGGAGATTCGGTGCATGTAACGTACTGTACTTTAATAACCTTACTCTCAGGCTTTTCTTTCTTGTGATAATAAACCTTTAGTTTTAGATTCTAAAGGATTGGCCCAGTGTGATTTGTGGGTAAGATCCAGAGGGTAAATTGACCAGGGATCTGTGGCTGGTTTCTTGGAACCGGACAGAACTTGTTCGGGGTAGGTGGGATTGGGTGCTAGGACCCCCCCACCTGTTTATGAGGCCCGGGGCCATCTGGGGCACGGATATTGCTGGGGTGTCGGAGGGGTTTTGCTCGGGAGACTTCAGGCAGGCAGCTGAAGCGCTCTGTGGGACTGGTTTGTGGCCTGTTTGGAGAGGTCACCAGTCTGGGGGCTGTAAGGAGCCCAGGATTTGAGCAATTCGCCCTGAGCGGACGCCCTCAGCTGTGCCCAGACACGGCCCGGTCCGTCACAGAGCTAAAGGCTGAAAGTCTGTGGGAGTCTCCCCATCCTTATGGAAAAGCGAACCTGACTCCATAGGGTGGCTAACATGTCCAAATAGCTGTTGACATAAGAGAAGCATTCAAAGAGCAATCCCAAAATAATAGACTAAAATAACAGATACACCAACCTCTGATACACTTGTTATCTTTCTTGGCTGATTGGACTGTCATGTGTCTGTCTTGGCACTCACATGGCCTCCTGTTGTTTTCTGTGTACATATGTAGTACTCCATGTTTTTCAACAGTGCAAAATAACACTAAATGGAATGAAAAGCAGGCTCTAAAATGAAACACCCCACCAAGGTATCTTCTCTAGCTCCTGAGCTGTGGGGTAGGGCCCAGATCCCCACTTCAGGTGTTGTGTCCTGGTGTATGGGGTGCTGCTCAGGGTTAGCAAATAAAGAGAATTTCACATGTCTTTTCTCATAAGCCAATTGTTAGCTGAAGAGGATGAACTCCCCCTCCCCACGCATACCCACACAAATTTAACTTTCATTTACCACATTCCTTGCGCAAGCTGGCTGAGGTAGATAACTCAGAAATGCAGTAAATGGATGAGCCCTATAATGGTCTCAGGGATCATTAAATAGCACACCAGTGAATGGGAAAGAAATGAAAGTTTAATAACACGAACCAGAGAGTGTCAATGGTAAACTGCTGCACAAAGTCATGCAGGGTTCTCAGCTGCTGCCTCTAGGGCGCATTTCCAAATTCCTACATTCACAACTCAGTCCTTTACCAGAGAGCATCTCCAGTTCACAATATTTCTTAAACATACCTCTATTAGCCCTGCCCAGTTAATCCATACATTTTTGGAGGAGCTGCTAGCACCTCTTATTATTAAGGTTGCTTGAAAATTCCCATTAGCTGACCCTTTTCTTTTTAGTAATTAACTAGCTGGAGTTACCCAGCATTGCTCGGGAAACCGGAGGAACAAAATGTAAAAAAACAGTAGTCCATTATCTTTTTTTGTAGATAAGTGGTAGAAAAGTTGCACTGATTTCTATAGGGATTAAAATATAGGTCCGCATTATCCTCGGGGGTAGGGGGAGCAATCCCAGGTGGAGGGGAGATTACATGCAGGAGGGGCACCCCGCTTGCGCCCGGGGCTGCAGGTGCTGCGGGGGCAGGGCGGGTGCCCGAGCCGTTGTGCACGTGGAGTTTGGGTGGGGGGGGAAAGAGGGTTGCTTATCTAACCTTGCAGGCGGGAGGGGGCGAGTCCCGGACGGTGCTGGGGGCTGCAGGTGGCGGGCATGGGACCTAGGGTGGGCGGGGCGGCCCTTGCAGAACAGTGAGGCAAGTTCCTTTTACAGCTTGAATTCAGGCCCGATCGGGTCCAAAAGTACCTTAAAACCTTCTCCTGGATGAAAGGTTATCCCATGCAAAGTTTGTTTGTGGTAGCTATTATAGTGTCCAAATTATTAGCGCACTAACTTAGAAACATTCTCCATTATATATTAGATAAATGCTGCTAAAGTACAATTTTTGCTATGAAATTTTCCTTACCAGGTGTCTGCTTCAGGTCGAACCATACAGGAAAAATTCAACTTAAATGGGTCAGCCTTTTCTGAGCACAAGACTAGGAGAAAAATATATTTTACAATGTTAAAAAATCTTTTATGACCTTTTCTTTGAATGTATCTAGAATTTCTGTACTTTGGGATAGGGATTTGTAATCTGGCAGGGTGTGGCCTTTGTGTCAGAGAAGTGTCTTTTGCGGGGACTGTGAAAATCTGCCCAAATTTGGCCAAGTTACATTCCCCCCCAAAAAAATTGATGTTTGCACATGCTCAGTAGAGACATTTTCAATTTTAGCTAAAATCTCTGAAGTTTCCAATCTCACCAAGCATATTTCCTGCCTCCCACAACGCCTGCACGTGCTGTGACTGCACAAAGCAACGGACATGTTTTCTCCAGCCTGGGTTTCGAGGGGCAAGGTTGAACTTCTCTGTAATGACTGCTCCAGGCTAGAGTCTAGCTAGGCACTGGAACTGAGACCATGCACCCATCCTGGGCCTGACATAGAACCCACAATTCGTAAATTTCACCATTTCTCTGGTGTCAGCACTATCTGTGACACCCACTGGAAAAGGATGCATCTCCCCACCCCACCCCACCCCCCTATTGCTAGCCCATACAGAGGATAACAGCCTGCTACTGCTATAATTTTCTCTGCTAGCTTAAGTGGCAGAGGTCTGTGTGTTGGATCTGCTGATGGTCCGTGTGAGTATCTATATGAGTGTAAGCGAGGGAATGGTCCCGCTATTGTGGGGAACTTTCCTGGCTTCTATACACCCCGGTGAAATGGACCAGCGAAAGGATCTGAGTCCCCGCTCCTACTTACTTTACCCCATGGCCTCCCTGATCCTGAGGGCTCCCCCTCCACTATCCTGAGTAGCAGAGCCCTTGAAACCCCAACAAGGCTGGGCCCAGGTTTCCTGGGGCTTAATCCCCGACCTTGTAGTCACTAGGGGCAGGAGTTAGGGTGTCCCCACTCCGAGGTGCTCTCTTTACACTGCAGGCCTTCTTGGCCCAGTGATCACTTCATAAGGTTCAAAGCAAATACAATTTATTAAACATCAACTGATTAAAGAGAATAGAATAAGAAAAAAATGAGAATGGTTAAATAAGAACACACAGCCCTGCTCTGTAGAACAGGGACATCAAAACAGCAGCCTGCAGAGTGTAAGGACAGTCCACAGTCTCTTTCTTAGAGGCCCCTTAGAGGCCTTGGATGTGCTGCAGGGGGGGGCGGGGGGGGAGGGCGCTGCAGGGTGGACACGCTTGCTCTGGCAGTGACCACACAGCCTCAAGCTCTAAGTGGCCAGACCCCTCTCCCAGTCCAGAGCCTCTCCCCACACTTTGCAGTTCCCAGCTGCTCACCACAACCAGCTGCAGGGTGCTGCTTGGCCAGTCTCTAGCTTCTTGTGTTGCTTCTCTGTTTCTTTTTGCTCTCTGAGCACTGCCAGTCTGCTGCTCAACACAGGGTCTGCGCTCCTTGAGCTGTGTGTGTCAAGCTCAGCTGCTGCAAAAACTGCCCCATAGCACACAGCTTGCACTCCTTGGGCTGTGTCTCAGCTCTCTGTTTGCTCAGAGAGAGCCAGAACAATCCCAGCTCATAGGGAGGACGGGGCCTGGTCTCTCCCCTTCCTCACTGGCCTGTCCAACCTGTCAATCAGGCTGAGCTGGAGTGTTGGCTGTTTTCCATTGTCTCTGGGGTCTGTCAGTCTCATGAACCCTTCCCCTTCTGAAACTGGGAGCTGGCAAACCAAAAAACTCCCACAGAGTTTTAGTAAGGGGTAACAGTCCCCTTACATGAGGACACCATAAAGAGACTGAATTAAGGTTTTACAGGCACCCTTACTTCTTGTATGTCTTAACTGTGTAGTGCTTGACTTTGCAACTTTAACAATGGGCTCTTAACCTTTTGATGTAATTTCCTAGATTTTTAATAAACTGAAAAAAAATCTACATGTTGCAAATCTGACGCAGTGTCTTCCCCATCCTTTGGCTTCTCATCCCCAGTTCCAGTCTCCTTTCCCAGCAAGTCCTAATCTCCCCACTCCTACTCCAAGTTATTTCCCCCATCCCTTCCCTTGTTCCTCATCACCTTGCTCAGACATTCCCAGTCCCTCCCTCCCACCAACACTGCTCCTTGTCCAGTTTCCTTGTCCAGTCAGTCCTAAGTTCCCTGCCTCCCAGCTCCTTGTTTAATGTTTCCTTCCCTGCTCCTCCCCTTACTCTTCTGCATTCAAATCAGGCCCCTTTCTCCAGCTCTCTGCCAAGACCCATCAGGAACAGGAAATGAGAATGTAGGGGAGACAGGCCTGATTCTGCGAAGTTAAAGGTCCATGTCCTAACTGTGGGGAAGACTCAAAAGTAGTCCGAAGTAGTGTGCCCCCATTTGGGAGCGTAACATTGACTCAGAGAGTGAGGCACCCTGGGTAGCTTTGCAGTCTGGGTTATGCTTCCGGTGCCCACTGGGTCCAAAACTCTGCAACGGGAGGTTAGAAGAGCTCATGTCAGCAGTGTCCCATAAGGCTCTTGTCTAGTCCTTCCCCAGTCATGTGAGCTAAAGGGGAAGCAGTGTGCTCGCACCTTTTGGTGCCCTTGTTGCCCAGGCGGATGCCATAGCACTGTAAGCATGGAGCCCAGTTGGCACGAAAGCATTGTCATGCTCATGTCTGCCTCATGGTCCTCTATTTTGATAGCATGTGCATGGTGCTCTGCCAGGAAGAGGATGAGTACGAATCTCAGCATGGCATGGAGGACATACTCAGGCAAGGCCTGGTGCTCATGCTAGCGCACCCGCCAGTCAATCCTCTGGACAAAGTGCAAAGCAGAGGCATAGCAAAGGGAGGGTGAGGGGCCAGTTGCTCCCGGGCACCACGCTAGGGGGGGCGCCGGGCTGTGGTGGGAGCAAAGTGCATGCCACTCTGGCCCATGTTACGCTTTTGAACTGAGACCCGGAAGCTGGTTACGTGCTCCTGGCTCTCTACACACTGCGAGCTGAGGAAGCAGGGCCGGGCGGCAGGAACAGCCACTATAAAGGTTAGATTGCCTTACGTGGCTGTCCAGTTTCTCCAGTGCCTGGCTTTGTGTAGAGGGGAGGAGGGGAGGATTTGATGGTGGGGGTGATCCTGGCACTGGGGGGGCCTGGTTCAGGGGGAAGTGGGGAGTGCATTGGGATGGGGTGCGTGGGGGGGGAGGGGCCTGGCTCAGGGGGAGGGGTGAGTACATTGGGATGGAGGATTGGGGGGTCTGGCTCAGAGGGAGGGATGAGTGCATTCAGATGGGGGGGTCTCAGCTTGGGGGAGGGGTGAGTGCATTGGGATGTGGGGTGTTGGGGTGCCTGGCTCTGGGGAAGGGGTGAGTGCATTGGGATGGTCGGGGGGCCTGGCTCTGGGGTAGGGGTGAGGCGAGTGCATTGGGATGGGAGGCTCTGGGAGGGTGTGGGGCTGGCTCTGGGAAAGGGGTGAGTGCATTGGGGTTACTTATAATTTTTTAAAAATAAAAGATACTTTATAACAAAAGGAAAATCTTAAAAAATAATAGTCTGGTAACATTTTAAAGACTAACAAACATACAATAGATCATGCATGTCAAACCTGAAGCTCACTGAGGGCCACACAAATGAAAACTAATAGCTTTCAGGGACACCAAAGAAAATGTACTTCTATCGGAAAGTTGTAATTATTTATTATTATAGATTATGTTTTACGTATATTTTATAATATCTTTTCAGGTCTTGTTTTATTACAATAATTTGATGTGTAAAATTGTTATTTACTCATAAAATAATTTTTAATTTAAATATAGATTTAAAGTGCTTTTAAATTTTTTATGATACATAACCTGTTTTGTTGAAATAAAAACAAGTATAGACCATGATCAATCAAATAGAACAGGTTTCTGTGAAAATTGCAGATACTTTGAGATTTTGTATAAACATAATTATTCGTGCAAGTGCAAAAAATTGACATATATTTGATATAAAATTAATATACATGTTGTGATTTTATTTGGAAATAAGTAAATAAAAACCAAAACATTAACAAAATATCCCCCTCCATTCCCCCAGAGCCAGGCACTCCCATACCCCCGTTCTAACCCAATTCCCCTCTGTTCCCCAAGAGCCTCCCCCCCCCTTTCTAACCCAATGCCTCCTCCCTTCCCCAGACCCATGCACTCCTAGCTCCTCCCCACCATACCTAATGCCTGGGTCCCTGAGCCAGTGTCACTACTGCCACACACTTCTTGCTCAGGTGTTGGGGAGGCGTGAGCACAGCAGCCAGCTGTGAGTAGGCACTTGATACCTGTGCAGAGCTGCCCAGCCAGCCATGATCTGCACTTAGCCACATGCTCTGAGTAGCCAGTGGGCCGCACTTTATTCTTATATAAAAATGTAGTGGCAGGCCCCAAAAAATTTCGATTGGGCCACATGCAGCCCACCAGAAGGCTGTTGGAGATGCCTGATGTAGATGGTATCATGAGCTTTTGTGGGCACAACCCGCTTCCACCCACAAAAGCTCATGATACCATCTACATAAAGGGTAGGCAATAATTTTTGCCTGGGGGCCACTTAAAAAATATTTGAAGTAGCCCTGGGTCACCCCGGAAGGGGCGGGGCCTAAACAGGAAGGGGTGGGGCTATTCTGACCATGATTGGTCTGGGATGAGAAAGCCCCTTTTCTCCCTCCTTCCCACTAGGCACCCATGCCTCTGGTAGGGCAGGAGGAGGCTTTGGATGCTCCCCCACCCCCAGGTCAATCAGGGCTTGAGGGCGGGGGAGCGTGGGAAGCCTCCTCCTGCCCTGCAAGGAGCACGTGGCATTTGGAAGCACCGCTTGCTGCTCGCAGGGTGGGGGCAGAGCAGAGAAGGCTTCACGTGCTCTCCTGCCCCCAAGCCCTAATTGGCCCGGGGACTGGGGAGCAGCAGAGCCTCCGCAGACCGGATCCAACCCACAGAGGCCCTTTTGCCTACCCCTCATCTACAGGTTTTGTTAGTCTTTAAAGTACTACTAGACTCTTTTGTTGTTTTTTAAGTTTTTCCTGTTACAGACTAACTCGGCTACCCCTCTGAAGGTTATAAAAAAAAAGATTCAATACTATACCATTCTTTTTGGTCATTTATTTTAACAGATAAATTAATCTCTTACATTCATAACTCCCATGTAGTTTTTCACTGTGTGATAATGTGAAAAACAATTTGGTTATCTAGATAAGTAAATGGCCAGTTAGGAAGCTTTACAGATTGTTTACAATAAATGTATTAGGTATCCTGTTAGTCTTTAAAGTGCTACATAACTATTTTTCTTTGTGTTTTACTAAGATCAGACTAACACAGCTACCTCTCTATTACAATGAATTAGATATGCTCGAAATCTTTTTTCCTTTTTATTCATTACAGCAAGGGGTTACTCATTTTCTATAACAGTGGTTTTAAATGCTTGAATGAAATATAGTGATGAAATTCATATTAAGGATGTATAACTTTAATTTCTCTCGTGTTTTATAAAACTTACGTATTTAAGAATTTGACATTTTGTATGTAAAAGACATGAACCTAATGAGAACGGGATATGAACAAATTAAAGAGAAAAAATATTTAACAGAATGTAAACCACAAAACTTTATAATTTATGTGTCTGTAGTTAGTAAAACAAGTAATTCATTAAACAATAAATATCCTAAGCGGTGGATTATTTACAGTGATGTAGTGAGGAGGGTGTGGGGAGGGGGGGGGGGAGAGGAAGTGGCCTCTGGGTGCCACACTAGTGAGGTGCCAGTATAGTGCCTCTACACTTCCCCTGTCATCCCTCTGCTCACCTGCTCCTCCTCTGCCCGCCGCCACTGGCTGGCACTACTTCCTCCCTGCCTTTCTGCCCCCAGCCCAATGCCCTCCACCTCTGCAAGAGGGTTAGTGCATGCAGGATCCAGCCCCAAATTGGAGGGGGTCGGGTAAGACGCCAGTACAAGCTCCCCCCACTCCTCCCAGGGTCGGGCTGAGCTGTGTGCCAGGTTCACGGCCCCACCATTTGGCAGTGGGGGGTGGGGCACCAATTTTGCCTTCACCCGCAGGTGCATAACACCCTTGCTATGCCTCTGGTGCAATGCCGGTTCTGGTGCCATGAGACAAGCTCAGACTGTGGGACACTCCAGGCTGGTGCTCTTCTGCACCCCTGGGAAGCAGAGGTTGTGGGAACAGAAGTATTCCCCATTGTTGCAGTGTCTGACAGATTGTTGGAGGAGCTCACATCCACGTGAGCTTCTCGCTCGCAATGGGCTCACAACGCTGGCCACGTGGGACAGATCAGTCTACTGTTCCCGGGACTTCTTGAGCTCAACAGAAGAGCAGTAGAGGTGGAAATGCTGGCTGGAGCGGTCAGAGTGGACAGCTGCAGGAGACCTCCCAGAGGCCAATAGTGTCGAATTTCCAGCAACACTGCATCTATACCAGCATCACTTCGACCATGCAAAGTCAGGAATAGCATTATTCCTGATGAAAAGCAGGAGTACAGAAACTGACTTCAGCACGCGCATCAGTGGATGCATCACGTAGAACATCAACCATGGGCAACTAAAGTCAATGTAAAGTCCTAGTGTAGACCAGGCCTCATATATCAGCTAAGCAAATTCAACAGAATGAGGATTCTCCCTCTTTTGGGTATAATTAGTAACCAACCGTAGCTGTTTTAGCTTGTTTCACTACTCACATTATTAATTGATCCCCTTGGTGTACAGTGTCAGGCTCATAGGCCCCCCCAAAGCACCTGACATTGGGCTTTGTTCTCTGAAAAGAGGTGAAAAAGGAGACACAAACATATCATTGTGGAATCTGGATGGAACCCATCTCATAATATTATTGCTCTGACTCTCCTCCTTCCTCCTTGCTGCATTTGCATTTAAAAGACGATGGAGATCTCTTGCAGAAGATAAAGCTCCATATCCAGGTGGTTAGTCCTTGGGATATTCTTTGATATAAGTTCAGTCATTGTTGACGTTACACCTGCTGCATATGATATTATAACAATTCCCGCTGATGTTAGCCCTCCACTATCTCCATCCTGGTGAGCGTGGGGTACCTCTTTAACCCTTGTTAAAAATATTCATTCCAAACCAGCTCTTAATAGCATCTGGAGCCAGCATGCTGCTGCCCAAGCTGACTTGCCACCAAAACAAGTCAATGTGCAGATTTCCAGAATTTCTGAGCACCCACAGCTCACTTTGATATTGATGGAAGCTGTGGGTTCTTAACACTCCTGGAAATCAGACTATATGTTACTGCTTAATTTTAGGCATCCAAGATTGAAAATTAAGACCTAGCTCTGTTCTGTGGAGAAGCAATACTGCCTTTTCTCCTATTCTGGCCATAAAGTACATAGTGACACTTGTGTTCAGGGAGCTTTTAAAAATGGTTTCCTAGGGAAGGTGGGATGTATAGTAGAGATTTTTAGAAGTTTATGTACAAAACAGAGGGGAAAGACTGAATAATATCCAAACAAAACATTAGTTCAATTGAAACTTTAATGCCCAGTTGAAATGATCTATCTTTCTATCTATCGAAAAATAAAGAAATAAAAACAAGGTATCGCTAAAACATCAGTCCGTCTTCCCATCATAGTTGAAATGAGACTGTAGAGTTTATTATATTCAATGGCTGTCGAGTGGTTCAGGATAAAGGGCTAGATGCTCAATTGAAAGGAGTGGGGTTAATGCCCAGGATTGCCAGGGACTGGTGTGGTCCCTGGAAAAAGCAGGAACAACCGCAGGATTGCTCTAAATTACATTGGGTTGTTACAATTCCCAGGGGGCCATTCCATTAGCCAAGAATCATCAGAACTCAGAGCACTCTGTGCCTGTCTTCAGTGGGTCAGAAAGGGTGGCATAGACCTGGCTATGATGGCTCTTTATCCCTACCAGGGATTCCCCTACACTTCCACAGAGCGGCACAAAGAGAACAGTGCGGGCCAGAAGCCAGCCCTAAAACTTAAAGCAATACACTGAACTATGCAAAGCACAGCGTCTCCTGTTTCCTAGCTGTGTGTGTCTTATGGGCATTAAATTGCAAATCGGGTCTCCCAGCAGAGGGTGTTTCTGCACCTGGGACCAATTCTGGCTGGTCATACACAATAATCCCTCTAATCCTTTCTATCCATGTGCAGATTACATTTTTATATGCACCAAGGCATGTGTGAATGTGCACCACCAGTAAAGCCAAAAAAAATAACTGGCTCTGGGCGCTCTGCTAATCAGCTGGGCAGCAGCAGAATCTCTCCTGAGCAGCTGCACAACACAGCTTACAGGGAACACTGGTCATATGTTGAAGGGATGGTCACCTAACATGGGCAATGAAATGTAGTGTTTTGTGCACTTTATGGTGGTTATTTAAGGCAGAGGAATGAAGACAGGAACTTTACTATCAGTTTCTCTGTATGTCATTAAGCCCAAGTGTACAATACTAGAATGTATCACTGTATTCTTGTCCAGTGTTCGTTTTTTGAAACGCAGCACCGAGCATTGATATGCAGCACTTTCTGGCACCTGTAGCAGTAAAATCTTTATTCCGAGTTCACTAAGGAAGGTATTGCTTTACCTGCGTCAGTAATGGACTATTTCTCTCTCTCACCAGACCAGCAGTGCACAGATGTACAATCATTCTTGCTTAATTAATTTGCACGTCACTTTGATTAACTTTTCCAGACCATTTGCTCTCACAGGTCCATGCTTGTTGACATCTAAGCATTTTCTGCTCTTTTAATGCCTTTCTAAAGGTCAAATTATGCCCTAATTTGCCATCAGTACAATCCTATTAACTGCACTGCAGTTTCACAGGATGAGAGTTTGAGCAAAACAGGATCCAAAGCTGACATTATGGATCCTCTTCCAGCTCAGGTCAATAGGATTTTTGCTATTTTCACTGGAGGCATGATGGAACCCATGGGGATGTAAAGACTGTAAAATATAGCACAAGAATGAATGAACTAACTTATCTTATATTCCAAACATGGAGCAAAATCCACATAACTTGGTCTGCTTGGATAGAGGCTGACATATAATCAGAAGACCCCAGCAGTTATCTTTTATAGAACCATGGGGACAGATGGAATGTGATCATGCACAGATGGAGGAGCAAGCAAGAAGCTTTTCCACTTTGCTCAGTTTTGCGAGGGCTGCACATAGCAGCCTCACTGTGCTTATTCCTACTCCCCTCTGGAGAGAACTCTGAAAAGGAGGGGGAGCGATGGCCCCCCAGCACATCCTCTGTACTAGAAGCACCATTTCTCCAGTGCTCTGCCAGTGGTGGTGTGACACAACAAAACTCCCTACCTGGGAATCAGGCTTAAAAGTGAGCATCTAGATACAAGAGACCTAGGTCTTCCAGGGAATTTCCTCGCTAGTCCAGGATGGCTCTGTGCTAGGTTTGTTCTTCAAGTAGTCTGTGAAAATATTTCATTATAAAGAGCGAGATAAAGGCCCACAGAGCAGAAATTGTACATATGGAAATTTCAGTGGAAAACTACTGCATAAGCCTAGAGACAAGTTTTTTTCAGTGTAATATTATGTTACGAAATCTTGTGATGGGGAGAGTTTAAAAACTCATTAAGATTGATAGGTGTGAACTCACCCTTCAATTAACAAGACTGTAAAGAATCTCCCCTCCCTCTAAAATAAAAGAAGGATGTGAATCTATCCCCAAGCTTTTTATTAAGTTTGCAGATGATACCAAGCTTAGAGGGGTTACAACTGCTTTGGAGGATAGAGTCATAATTCAAAATGATCTGGACAAATTGGAGAAATGTTCTGAGGTAAACAGGATGAAGTTTAATAAGGACAAATGCAAAGTGTTCCACTTAGGAAAGAACAATCAGTTTCACACACACAGAATGGGAAGCGACTGTCTAGGAAGGGGTACGGCAGAAAGGGATCTAGGGGTTATAGTGGACCACAAGCTAAATATGAGTCAACAGTGTGATGCTGTTGCAAAAAAAAGCAAACATGATTCTGGGATGCATTAACAGGTGTGTTGTGAGCAAGACACGAGAAGTCATTCTTCCGCTCTACTCTGTGCTGATTAGGCCTCAGTTGGAGTATTATGTCCAGTTCTGGGTGCCACATTTCAAGAAAGATGTGGAGAAATTGGAGAAGGTCCAGAGAAGAGCAACAAGAATGATTAAAGGTCTAGAGAACATGACCTATGAAGGAAGGCTGAAAGAATTGGGTTTGTTTAGTTTGGAAAAGAGAAGACTGAGAGGGGACATGATAGCAGTTTTCAGGTATCTAAAAGGGTGTCACAAGGAGGAGGGAGAAAATTTGTTCTTCTTGGCCTCTGAGGATAGAACAAGAAGCAATGGGCTTAAACTGCAGGAAGGGAGGTTTAGGTTGGACATTAGGAAAAAGTTCCTAACTTTCAGGGTGATTAAACACTGGAATACATTGCCTAGGAAGGTTGTGGAATCTCCATCTCTGGAGATATTTAAGAGTAGGTTAGATAAATGTCTATCAGGGATGGTCTAGACAGTCTTTGGTCCTGCCATGAGGGCAGGGGACTGGACTCAATGACCTCTCAAGGTCCCTTTCAGTCCTAGTATTCTATGATTTTATGATTCTGTGATTGTATTGGGTAAGGGTGTGTGTTGGGGAAAGCAGAACAATCAAAAAATGGAAAAACCAGAGGGAGAAAGAGCGAGAGCGAGCTTTGAGGCTATGTCTACACTATGGGGCTTTAGCGGAAAAAGGTACGCAAATTGCACTCCGCAAATTACGTACCTTTTTCCAATAGTTTTTTTGGAAGAAGCTTTTCCAAAATGGCCCATCTACACTGGGCCAAATTTTGAAAAAAAAAACCTCTTTCGGAAGAGCCCTTCTTCCTCTTTGGAGGAGGAAGACAGGGCTTCTGAAAGAGCACGTCTGCTCTTCCGCAAAAAAAAAGTGGAAGAGCAGACGTGTTCCCTAGACAGGGCAGAGTTTTTCTGGGATACTTCTGGTATCACAGAAAACTCCTGAAGTCTAGACATAGCCTGAAGGAGCAGCTAAAAGTGTCTGACCTTTGAAGAAACCTGGGGAGAAGCTTTTAGGCCTGGGGTGCAGTCTAACAAGACTATTCTTGGTGCTGTGAACAAAAGAAGTTGTTTCCTGCTATTTGATTCCTTCTTCGTTCATAGGGACAGGATCATGTACATGCTTCATAAATAAACAAAATTGCATCAAAGAAATATCTGACTATTTTCAATTCTTCTCCTAACTGGAGCCATCTACTAGACCCAGAAGTTTTGGCCAGCTTCTCAGGTCAGTAGGGGTAATAGTCAAAACAGACTAAGAACAGCTCTCTTACATCACTAACACAGGGGAAATATGCTGTTTATGGCTCATAAGGAATATACTCAAGACACAGATGAGAGGAACACATGTTGTGAAAATTCTGTGACTTTGTCACGATATGAAAGTCAAGATATATCCTCTGTGCAGATGGACATGTGCAGTGAGGCAGTGATATTTATTCTTTATCCTTCGGGTCTGTCCTTATGGTATTAGATTGAACAAATACACTTTCTCAGAAAAATCAGTGTAACCATTTCAAATAGGAAAGAAATTTAAAAATATTTGTCTTTTAGAAATTGCACAGAATCACTTTGACAATCTTTTTCAAATTAGTGGGCATATTTTTCTTTGAAATAAATAAAAAAAATACTTCACTTTGCAGCTTGGCAGATTCAGTATAGCTATTAGAAGAGGATGAGGGCGGAAAAAGCAAGTTCTGCCAGCTATTTCCTACTTTCACATTGCATGCTCCCCAAAAAGCCTTTCATTGCTACACATAAAAAAAGGAACAAGTGAAGTGAAAACATTTTGGTCACCGCTGCTGGCAAATTTATCATGCAGACTATGGCAGAACCTTGCACATGGTATGAAAATAGGAAATTAACTAGCCTCCTCTTGTTTCAGAACAGTGCTTGTATATTCCACTATGCTTGCTCTCTAGCTGCTCGTTTTCATGGTTCTGCACTCTATGGGTGTGTCTAGACTACATGCCTCCTTCGACGGAGGCATGTAGATTAGCCAGATCGGAAGAGGGAAATGAAGCCACGATTAAAATAATCGCGGCTTCATTTAAATTTAAATGGCTGCCCCGATCTGCCGATCAGCTGTTTGTCGGCAGATCGGGGCAGTCTGGACGCGATGCGCCGACAAAGAAGCCTTTCTTCATCGGCACAGGTAAACCTGGTTTCACGAGGCTTACCTGTGCCGATGAAGAAAGGCTTCTTTGTCAGCGCGTCGCGTCCAGACTGCCCCGATCTGCCGACAAACAGCTGATCGGCAGATCGGGGCAGCCATTTAAATTTAAATGAAGCCGCGATTATTTTAATCGCGGCTTCATTTCCCTCTTCCGATCTGGCTAATCTACATGCCTCCGTCGAAGGAGGCATGTAGTCTAGACACACCCTATTTCAGAATGCTGAAATGCATCCTGAACATGCTAATGAAAACTCTGAAAAAGAGAAAAAAAAACAGCAAGCACTTTATAGTCTGGTAGCACTTTATAGACTAACAAAACATGTAGATGGTATCATGAACTTTCATGGGCATAGCTCACTTCTTAAAGAGTTTAGTCATGAAGATTTCACAAGGAAAAATCTCTGTTTTTCTACAACATTCTGATAGAGTCCAGTGAATGAGGTTTTCATGTACTAAAAGAAACATTAGGCTTGCCCTTTGACAGGACAATCATCTAAAATCAAACATCTATCTTTGCAGCCTTGAAATTCCTATGAATCACATCATCAACTTTCTCTCAACTGTTAGCTCCTCTGCATGTATGTTGCAGACATATGCATGCTACTAAATCTCTTCCAGACCTTGCTACTTCATGTGATCTCACGACATCCAGAGATTATTAGCTCTTCATCTTTACATATTCTGTAGTCACGTCAGGTTATAATGGGGACCTGTCTGTAGAGCTGCTAGTAAGAGTAGAGATAGTTAAGCTATGAAAAATGGAACACACCAAAGTTAATGGGGTAGAGATGTGAAAATAAGGAAAAAGGAATTGAAGCTTTTATGCCTATGCATGAGCATTAATAAGCATAAATGTAACTCAGGATAAAAGGTGTTGCCCACCCTATATGCTGGGAGGAAGGAACGCACAAGGTGCCAGGATGACAACCATAGGTAAAAATGCTGACAATTCTGAGAGCAGAGACTGATTCTCCAAGGTCTCCCTGCAAGACAGGTGAATCATTCTAGTCATAGGCGAAAAACTTTGCACTATCTCTGTCTGCTATTGTATTTTAATAATTGTGGGACTATTTGTTTGCTTAGTGACCTTGTTAATAAAAGAACTTGTAATAAACTGGAATTGTTTCTTGGGTGCTCCTAAAGTGTCTTAATGCTAATAATATTCCTGATGCTGTAGTCGTCAGGATAGTGAATCTTTAACTTGTTTAGTTGAAGAGTTTAATTAGTGATCAATACACCTGTCCATCAATAAGGTGATGACTTGAAAACTGGGATGTCTGAAGCAAAAGACAAAAAGAATATTTTCTGAAAATGTACAAAGTGCCAGATTATAAATTCCTATTTGCTATATAAATATGTTTTAAGGTTAAGCTTTTTAAAATAAGTGTTTATTGAAGCTATACAATCTGAATAGCCTATTCTTAGTCAATTCAGGAAGCCTAAACATTGTTCTATAATCAGATGCTCTGATTACTAAGATCTAGCTCTTCCCAGGTTCCAGAGGCAACAAAAGAGTGACCTACAAGTTGCCCCACTGGCCAGACCTCACTTCTCTTGTCTGCGATCTTGAGACCTGCTGACACAGGAGTCTTGCTGTCCCAGGGCTTTCACAGCCCTGGTCTGCAGGGCTCTGTTCTGCATCTTTGTCCTGCTGCTGCTCCTGCAGCCTCCTGCCAACAACAAGCAGCTTCCCCGCTCCACTTTCATCCCCAACCCCCAAGCTGCTGTCTCTGGCTTGCTGCTCCTGCTTTCACATAGTCAGCATCTCTGCCTACTTTGGTCCCCTCTGACCTGAGACTGTTATGTACTTTCCTAATTCCTAGAGTTAGGAAACCTGGCTGTAACACAATGCTCTGCACTGCCTAGATCCTTTCCCTGCAGCTTGTTTGAGGTGGGAGGAAGATGCCCAGTAATGAGCAAGTAAGTTCATTACACTAGAAAAGGAAGCCATCACCTGAATATATAGATCCTCAAAACTGAGTATCATCTTAGCAGGAATATTACACTCCGTAATGCTTTATCACAAATATATTTTAAGTCAGTGCAACAGCTTCAGTCCTGCTTTTTACCCCAGACGAATTACAATCTATCACTTTTTCTATTGTTTAATTTTAAAAAAATTCTTTAAAATGTTCATTTTCCTTTTTGTGGTGCGGGACTTCAGGGGTGAGAGTTGTCTAAAAATATCATACCAGATTACACAGGTTTACAGCTTGATGCAGCCTGGCAACTCCTATGTTTTTAATAGCGGCTTTTGTTCAAAAAGACCTTGTCAAAGCTCTATAAATGCACACAATTAACTGCTTAACGTGCTGACCTGTAAATCAAGACAAGGCAACAGATGGTCATGTAGACCTGACCACTTTTTTTTTCTTTTTAGTGAGAACAATCAATTTACACGCTGCAAATTGGGCCTGGTTGGAATCACAAATAAATTTCCTTTGTGATGATGCAATAAAATTTCTAGCATGAGGCTTCTCAAATCCATTAACCACAGCTTTTTTGAAAAGAGGCGCAACAGGGGATTGTGGATACAGATGGACATATAAAAATGTAGCTAAATGATATTCATAAATGAAATAGTATTGTAATGATCTCAGGGTTCATTAAGCAACACACCAGTGAATGAGAAAGGAATGAAATGTTTAATAAAACAAATTACAGAGCTTCCGTGGTCAGGGCCATACGTGGGCGGGGGGGAGGGGGGGGGCAGAGTGCAGGACCTAGGGCAACCCCCCTGGTACCCCAACACCAACCCTAGTCTCCACTCCACCCCTTCCTCAAGTCTTGTCCCTGATGTGCCCCTGCTCTGCCTCCTTTCCCCCTATTCCAAGGAATGTGGCCTGAGGATTACAGATGACTGGGCACAATGGCAACAGAAGTCGTCCTCTCTCACCACACAGGTGGCGGGAGCTGGGCAGCCTAGTTGCCTGCTCTGCTCCATCCCGCCCCACCACACCACTCTCCTGGCCCACTGCACCCTGCTTCTCTGTGGTGGTGGGAAGCAGAGCATCCTGGGGATGGAGCACTCCGGCAGAGCACAGTGGGCTGGAAAATGCAGTGCAGCGGGGTGGAATGGAGTGGAACAGGCTGCTGGGCCACTCTGTTTCCTCAGAGTGTGTGTGTGGGGCAGAGGGGGGCGAGACCCCTGCTGCTACCCTGCCCCAGGACTTGCAATCCTTGGCTCTCTCCTGTCCATACGACAATTGGGGTGGCTGCCTGAGGCCCAGCAATGCTTAGGGCTTGGGGCGGCCGCCCCGACTCATCTTATGGACAGGACGGCTCTGTGGTGTACTGCCGTAGACAGTTACACTGTGTTTTCAACTGTTGCTTCCAGGGTACATTTCTATATTCCTTTATTCAAAATACTGTCCCTTATGAGGGATCGACTCTAAATTATAATCGTCCACAAACATATCTCTACAAGTATGATCCTTGTCTCCTTCTTCATTATGTCTTGTTATTTATCCACACCCAGTTTCTCATAGAATTATTGGTAAAGTGAAGGCAAGTCTATGGTTAGGATAAATCCTCATCATACTATGTCCCACATATTTTTCTGCTCTTGCAGTAGAATGGCTGATATCCACAAAGCAAGCAAGTGGATTTAACTTTTGCTTATCACTGTGGCAGGTAACTCAGCACTGGCCTGATATTCAGGTCTATTTAGTCTACCATGTACTAATGCAAAATACACAAACTCAAAATATTTGACTGTCTAGGTTCACCTGCTGGTTGGGGTGGGAATCCTTCAGTGATATAGAACCAGCACAGCACCTCTCTACGTCATCCCCTTTCCAGGTATGGAGAGAAAGGGGATGTGGCTGTGATATCTCCACACTGGTCACAATCTTGGTGACCAGAGCAGCCCCTTAGAGCCTAATGGTCCCAATCTCTGCTACAGTCTCTAGGCGTTACTGTCATATACATTGCAGTAGGAAGTCAGAATAGTTTAGACTTGCCCCGCAGTTGTTCTAAATTATGCTGGGGACCAGACCAGTACAGAAATGGCCTGAAGATTGAAGAGAGATGTAAACGTCCTCTCAGCCACCCATTTCTTCTAAACTGCATGTGGTGCTTTTTCTGGCAGAGCTGAGGAATCTGAGTAGCTGCAATCTATACTATCTACAGTAGACCTACATTCTTAGGTCTTTTTCTGTTCTCACCTTGCTGGGTAACATATTGATGCCTGTAATTCCCATTAGTAGTAATGGGATTTAGGCATCTAACTCCTCTGTTCATCAAGATAAGGATAAGCTGCATTAGTGGTACTTAACAGAGATGAGCTAAAGAGGGTTAGATATGCTTGGGTAGCTGCAAACTGTGGATTTTGAAAGCCAGTGTCTACAGTGGGACTATCCTAATCGGGAAACGTAAATGCCAGATGCACTTGTTACAACCCCGCTCTTCAGAAATTGTATCTTAATAACGTTGCCAAGGCAACAAGGTCTGCCCAGTGACGTGAGCCAACTGTAACATCACTGAATGCTCCCAGAGGTCTGCTCGTGGCTAAACCCTATCTCATTGCTGTTAGATCCCACTGAATTATTTCTTCTCCAGTCAAGGCAGCTGTTGGCGTTAACGGAATAATTTGCAACGAATCATTTGATGTTAGGCTTTTTTTAGCTACTTATACAGGTTCCTCAAATTCATTATTTGAAACTATTCAGCCCACTTTTGGGGTTAGATTTGCCAAGGCTTTTAAGCATTGGCCAAACTTTCCTCTCACTTATACCAATAGTTAAATTCCCATTGACTTCAATGGCAGCAGAGTTAGGCCAACACTGAGTGCTTTTGGAAATCCCACTCTTTTCTCTATGGCTTAATCAAAAATGCTCTCTGTAAGTGTTCAGTATTCAGGTGCCATTGGTTGTGATTGAGCAGATACATCCGATGGTCTCATTCCTAAATGGATCCACACACATGCACTTCCGGCTCAAATGCTTGTGCATGCAAATGTAAATTTTGGTTTCAACAAATTCTGTATGATTTCAGGTTTCATAGTGGAGGTTTTGTAGCCAGGACTCCTGGATTCCATTTCTAGCTCTGCTGAAGACTCGTGCCACCTTCAGCAAATCATTTAAATTCTCTCTGTTTACTTACTTGTAATAAGGATGCTGGGAAGATTAATTAATGTTTGTACAATCTTTGAATGAAAGGCACTGTGGAAGATGGATAAAAGACATCACCTAGCTATGCACATTTATGTATCAATCAGCAGATTACAATTCATAGTTGACATTTATTGCAAATTTTTAAGCAACATTATACATTTCACAAACAGCATTTACCAAGCTCTACTTAGGCTAAAATAAACATTTTCCTTCACAACCACCAGCACAAGACAGTTACTGGCCCTGCTCTGAAAGATCATCATCACAATTTATTTTATCCAGTTCCAATACAGGCTCACAGTGATTTTAGAAGTCTCAGAGGGATAGCCATGTTAGTCTACACCTGGAAAAACAACGAGGATTCCTGTTGGTCCTGCTGTGAGAGCAGGGGACTGGACTTGATGATCACTCGAGGTCCCTTCCAGTTCTATTCTATTCTATTCTATTCTATTCTATTCTATTCATCACAAATACTTAATAAAAACCACTAGTAAAAAAATACCCCGGTACTAGCCCATGAACAAGAAGAGACAAATGCTCCCGGGCTTGGCAAATGAAAGGACCCTGAGGCCACTGTTGTAGCCACGGTTGCACCCAGACCCCAGGGCCCTTTAAATCACCATTGGAACACTGAACAGCACAGTCCAGGAAGCTCTTCGGGCTGCATGGAGAGGTGGGGGACACTGCCTAGCATGCTCCAGACAGCACTGGGGGTGGGCAGCAATCCAGGTGGTCCGGAGACCCAGCTTCCCTAGGACCTAACCCATTCGGCCTGAGGCCCCACCTCTTCTAGGAGAGTGGAACTGGGGCCTTCCCCTACCTTGTCCTGGGGCCCGGCAAGACCGTGATCTCCCCTCCCCTGTACCTGAAAAAACTAATCACATTAATAACCAATGTATTAACTAAAGTGTCATATTACTATTAATTAATAATGTAGCAGTGCCCAAAGGTTAGGGGGTCTCATTGGGCACACACAAGCAATTACTGTATTTGCTCACACGAGTTTACTTTCTAAGATTCCCATTCTTCAATGAACTCCACACTCCATTGTGTCTGATGTGGCTCAGTGCTGCTGCAGGGATCTACCCAGCCTGAGTGGATTGAAGGAGCAGGGTTTAATTGAAGGAAAAATGAAAAAAAGAGAATAATAATGAATAAGAGAAAAAAACAACAAATAGTCTTGCAGAGACTAACAAAAAATGCAGATGGTATCATGAGCTTTCACGGGCACAACCCACTTCTTCAGATGAATGGAGCTTAACGGGTCCAATTTTCAAATAAATAGCACAGAGAGGGGATGGATAGATGGGGGAGAGAAGGAAAAAGAAGGGGGGGAAAAGGGGAAAGAAATGGTCAATTACAGAATCCAGGCTAAATGAAGCTGATAAGAGCACTTAGAACCACTCTACGTACCCTTTGGGATTTTTTGTTTTTATGTCATTAGGATGTGGAATGTAGTGGGCCATCCAACCAATGTCTTTGGTTAGACTTCTGATGTAGGTATCAAACTTGTAAATGAAATTAAGTTCTGTAGCTTCCCTGTCAAGCTGGTTTTTTAAATTGGCTTGAAATAATACGGAGATCCATTTGTGAGTGCTCAGGCAAGTTAAAATGTTCCCCAACAGGTTTGTGTGTGTTGCCTTTTCAGATACCTGATTTGTGTCCATGAATTCTTCATTGTAGAGACTGTCCAGTTTGGCCAATATACATGGCAAAGGGGCACTGCTGGCACTTGATGGCATAGATCACATTAGTGGATATGCAGTTAAATGAGCTGCTGATGTGGTTAGATCCTGTGATGATATCACTTGTATAGATGTGTGGACAGAGTTGTATAGATTGATTGCAGGGGTGGGTTCCTGGATGAGTATGATGGAGGTGTGCTGCATGGTAATTCGAAAGAATTTCTTGAGCTTAGGGGGCTGTCTGTAGGCTTGTGAGAGTGAGGGGTCATTTTCCAGGATAGGTTGTAGATTGTTGATAATGCGCTGGAGGGGTTTAGTTTCGGGGTTGTAGGTGATGACAAGTGGTGTCCACTGTTTTTCTATTGGGGCCAATCTTGAAGTAGCTGATGTCTGGGTGCTTGTCTGGCTCTGTTGATCTGTTTTTTCACTTCTCCGGGTGGGTATTTCAGTTTTAAGAATGCTCTATATAGATCCTGTAGGTGTTTGTCTCTGTGGGATTGGAGCAACTCTGTTTGTACCTTAGGGCCTGACTCTACAAAATTGATTGGGAAATGTGTCTTGGATGGAAGTTAGAGGCATGTGGGTAAGTGTAACGGTCGGTAGGTTTCTGGTATAAGGTGATGGAAACATGTCCATCATGTAATTGTACTGTAGTGTCAAGGAAGTGGATCTCTTGTGTGGACTACTTCAGACTGATGTTGATGGAGGGGTGGAAGTTGTAGAAATCCCTGTGAATTTCTTCAAGAGTCTCCTTCCCGTGGGTCCATATGATGAAAAAGTCATCAATGTAGTGTAAACAGAATAAAGGTGCTACGGGGCAAGAGCTAAGGAAACATTGTTCAAGTTCAGCCATAAAGATGTTGGCATATTGTGGGGCAATGTGGGTATCCATAGCTGTGCTGCTGACTCAAAGACACAAATTGTCTCCAAATTGGAAATAGTTGCGGGTGATGACAAAGTTGTAGAGCTCTGTAACCAGGTGTGCAGTCACTTCATCAGGATGAATAAGAGGGAAGGCAGCAGAAGGATGAGAAAGAGCAGTAAGTATATGTGGTTAAATTGGCTAGACTGATGATATGTGCAACTTGATAATTCTAAATCTGAATTTTTAATAACTATCAGCAGGGCCAAATCCCTGGGCCCAGATTGATAAAAGATTTGAAGTTATTGCATGTATTGTTAAAACACCTTAAAAAAGTGGCCTTAATAGCTGCAGCTGTTCCCTGTGAGTCTACAGGGTTCATCATTTGTGAATGACAAGAGGAAATGAAGCATGAACGGCACAGTGTGATACAAGAGATTGAAATGGAAATTTGGGATGCTTTCTACCTCTCTGGGAAGATTATGTTTCATTTGAGACATTAATCTAGTAATTAAACATAATGAAATTTCAATCTTAATTTCATTCAAGGAACCTCGTTTAGCAGCATTCCCTTTGATGCAGACAGAAAGCATTCCGCATGGCTCTTGTTTCAGTTGTCTGGATGTACAGAAGTACTTCAGCAGTTAAGTCAGGAAAGTGAAATGGCCAAATGAAGTAACTGCCTCCCTGGGGGGAAGGGAGGTCAGTAGCAGTTCTCTGAAAGTTGCAAAATGGGAAGATTTCATGCTGTGACAAACACATGATTCTGAAAGATAGCCCCCTCCCCCAAATTAGCCCAGTAATTAGATATCAAAGTCCACCAGGCTGACAGGCCAATGTTGGTCACTCTTTGATTAATAGGAAAGAGTGGAACAGTCAAAGCTTTCCAATGTAGAAGTTGCTAATGAACTGACAAGCTCTGGTGAGAGTTGGTAGATTTTGTAGAAAGGCATTGGTGAAGCTAAGGCATATCTCCCAGACCTACTAATTAAAATAGTCTTAAGCAGTGTTCCCTCTAAAGCTACATCTAAACTACACCCCTCTGTCGGCAGAGGGATGTAAATTAGACTTATCGAAAGTGCAAATGAAGCCGGGATTTAAATATCCCGCGCTTCATTTGCATAATGGCGGCCACCACCTTTTTTCTAAACGGGGCTTTTTGAAAAAACAACAACCCCACGGCAGTTTAGACGGGGCATTTTTGACAGAAATGCTCCATTTCAAAAGATCCTGTACTTATTTTTTGAGTGTAAACTGCCATTTTTTTCAAAAAGCCCCATCTAGAAAATAAGCGGCAGCCACCATTATGCAAATAAAGCATGGGATATTTAAATCCTAGCTTTATTTGCACTTTTGATATGTCTAATTTACATCCCTCTGCCGACAGAGGGGTGTAGTTTAGATGTAGCCTAAGATTTTCCAACCATGAGCAGAGTGAGTTTTGGCTTGTGCGCCAATATTGAGGTCATGTGCACTGGTTTGGCTGTGTGCCACCATGGCACTCGATTTATTAACACACAGATGTCCCTGGCTGCTGGAGCAGAACCCTCTCCCTCCTCCCAGCCATGCAGCAGGTCCTGTTCCCAGCCGCTGGAGCAGACCCCGCCTCCTCCCAGCCATGCAGCATTTCCATTCCCCGTCACCAGAGCAGACACACATACCTTCCATGTGGCAGATCCCGTTCCCGGCTCCAGCTGCCAGAACGGTCTCAGCCCCCCCGCCATGTGGCAGCCCCAGCCACCAGAGCGGACCTCCCACCCCCACCATGCAGCCGTGGTAGATTCTGGCCCCCCGCTCCAGCAGCTCCCTCACCATGCCATCTCATCCGGTCCTGCCTAACATGTGAGTGCTGCTATGTGGTTCTCCAGAGGAGGTGGGCAGACGAAGAATTTTTTGTGCATGCCTATGCAGGCACCCACCTTAGCAGGAACATTGGTCTTAAGTGGTCTGAGTTCCTGTTAGCTTGGGGCTATGACCTCAGAAAAAGGAAGACTGAAAAAAGTTTCTACAGGCCATAATCTCTCCATCAGGAACAACTGGAAAGTTTGCGTGGAGACTAATTTCAGGTAGGCCTCAGACGATAAAGGTGGGGGTGTCTGGATCCACGATTTTGGTTCAAGCACATCTCTGGCTATATCATGGTGCATAGAAAGAAAGGATCTAGCACTCATGTCCTGTCAAACAGTACACACTGGGGGTGGGCAATAACTTTTTATGGGGGTTCACTCCAAGATTTGGGTAAGTGGTCCAGGGGCCGCACTTCGGTGGAGGGGGCGCAGAGTCTGTGGGTTTGAGATGGTGGGTGGGAGCTTGGGATAGAGGACTTGGATGCAGGAGAGGTTGTGGAGTCTCAGAGGGAGTTTGAGTGAAGGAGGGGGTTATGATATGGGGCGGGAGCTTGGGGCCCAGGGTCCAGGATGAGGTATGGGTTCAGAAGAAGATTCTGGTCTGGGGGAGAGGTGTAGGAAGGGGTGCTGGGTTTGGGAGGGAGTTGTGACCTGGAGGAGGTGGGGAGAGGGGATACAGAGGGTCTGGTTGGTGGCCTGGGGTAGGCAGTTGCGGGGAGAAGGGGGTGGGGTGCTAGAGGCATGCTCTGTCTGGGAGTTGCTTATCTAGGTGGCTCCCAGCCAGCAACTCTGCAGGATCTTGAGACAGGCTTCATGCCTGTCTGCTGGGCAGGCTGCTCTATGTAGCTCTGCTCCAGCACAGGGAGGGAGGGAGAGAGGAAGGGAAGGGGCAGCGAGGAGGCTTCATTCGCTGCCACGGCTGTCAGCAAAATTTCTCAGCTCCTATTGGCCGGAAACTGGCCAATGGGAGTTGAGGGATTTTGTTAGGGGCCAGGGCAGCACATGGAATGTTCTCCTCCTGACCAGACTGCATAGCAATTAGCAGCCTGCTATTTAAAGTGGCTGCAGCTGCTCTGTAGTAACGGTGTCAGGGAGGCAACTGCAGGCCGGATTCAGTGACTTGGCAGGCCAGATCTGGCCTGCTAGTTGCCTCTTGCCCACCCCTGGTATACACAGTGGTGCAGAGATTCTTACAATCAATAACTACAAATACAATATATCACAATACTCAAATGAGATGGCAGAAGAAGGTGACTTTTGTACAGTGACTAATCTTCAGAGCTGATGTACAGTCTCCACGGGGGTAAGAAAGTGGGGTGTCTAGAATGTATAGCATGTTGCACCTCCATTCTACTAATGATTTTTTGGACTTTGCAATTCTGATTACACTGAGTTTCTTGCACATTCTTTTTGCCATGCCCCAGCCTCATTTGTGCCTGAAATGTGCCATGATACTTCTATGCCCGTAGGAAATTGATCCTGTCCAATTGAAGACAATAGAAGTTTTCCTATTGACTGCATTGGCACAGTATCAGACCATTGATGTTCTATGCAGAACAAGGTGTATGTCTTTTCCTCATATGCATGTCACAATGTGTCACTCATCAGGTCACGGAACCTTCAGAACTATTGTTATGCTGGCTGGAGTGGTTGATGACTGTCAATGACAACCTCGGTGCAGACTGTCAAAAAAGCAGAGCAGAACTCTCCAAACTGGTGGTATGTTCTAGAATTAGATTTCTAGAACAAATGTGAATTCCTTGAAGCACTGGAATTGTCTTAGCATGGAGTTCTCCAGTCTATACTGCCATCCAGGATAGCTGGACTTAGTGATAAATGGTCACTTACACTAAAGAGCAACAAAATATTCAGGTTTCTTCCAGTCCCAAGAGATCAGTCACTTACCACAGATCATCTTGAACCTCAAATCACACACCACAGAGAGCGCTGGTAGCCAGTCTTATAGCAAACTAAGAATTCAGTAACTGGGAAAAAAGAAATGAGAGAGCTATTTACAGGTCAAAGTAGGCAACATATAAAGAAAAATGAATTATAGTCTGTAGTTCTAGGCAGTGACAGAGTTGTAATATGCTGTCAGTGCTGAATGCTTTTTCGGGCTAACCCAGGTTGACTCTGGGATCACTGCTTTTGTCTCCTAGCTCCAGTCCCATGAGAATCCAAAGAGCAAAGAGATGAATAATTTTCATGTCTGAATGCCAGCTGATGGGATAAGCTTTCTTGAACATCTGCAGGTGTGAGAGGGCAATTAGCTTCACAATGGCCCTTTTTGGATAGCCCTTTTTGAAAAGCAAGGAAATCGCTTCTCCTGTCCAAGTTCACAAGTTCAGAACAGACATTTCTAAAGTTATAAAGCTCAATGTATACATTACCTTATAGCATGGGATACAGATATGATGGGTACAATCACAGAAATCCCCTTGGTGTTGTCCCCTGGTGTGCTGATCATGCCACTGATACCTACCTTCTTGTTCTCCAGGGTTCCCCATGACCCTGTCCTGCTGTGCCAGAAACTCTGGTCTCCCTCAGAAAAGGTACACAGTTGGGGTAACTATCTCCCCTGCACAGATGATGAACCAGTTCAGCTCTGGGAGGATTCAGCTGTAAGGGCTCAGTGCCCAGGAAACTAACCCCCAAAAGGTACCAAAACTCCCAAATAAATCCATCTTATATCATGCAAAAGTTTTACACAGAGAAAGCTCATAAGGTCCACCCACTTTATCAATGAAAGAGAGATACGCACAGTGGCTGCTTTCCCCAGGAAACAATTATTTACACTGGGTTAGATAATAAACAAAAGTGTATTTATTAATTACAAAGAGTAGAATTTAAGTGGTTGCAAATGAAAACAGTCAGATCAAAGTAAGTTACTAAATTAAAATTAACAAAAAATGCTAGCTACTTCTAAACCACTAAGGCTATGTCTAGACTGCAAGCCTCTTTCGAAAGAGGCTCTTTCGAAAGATACTTTCGAAAGAGCCTCTTTCGAAAGAGAGCGTCTAGACTGCATGCGGAATTTCGAAAAAGCAAGCTGCTTTTTCGAAAGAAAGCACCCAGTGAGTCTGGATGCTCTCTTTCTAAAAAGCCTGTTTGCTTTCAAGAATGCCTTCTTTCGAAAGAGCACTTTCGAAAGAAGGCGTTCTTCCTCGTGGAATTAGGTTTACCACCGTCGAAAGAAAAGCCGCATTCTTTCGATTTAATTTCGAAAGAATGCGGCTGCAGTCTAGACGCAGGTGAAGTTTTTTCGGAAAAAGGCTACTTTTCCCGAAAAAACCCCTGAGTCTGGACACAGCCTAAGAAACATGCTACATACAAACCTTTACCCTAAACAGTTGTTTTTAGAACAAAGATCAACTCTGACTCAAAGCTTTTTATCTCACTAAAAAGCTTTTAGTCCTAGTTGAGCTTTACTCTGGCCCAGGTATAAAGTTTCTTCAAAGTTCTTTGTATCCTCTTAAGGTGGGCTTGGCAGTTTCAAAGGTCAGCTGAAGACAGAGGACTGGTGGCTTTCTATTACTTAAATACACTTTCCCCTAAGGTGGGAACCCACTGCTTGGCACCCTCTCCTCCTCAAGGAAAAATACCAGGTTCAAAATGGATTCCAATATCAAGTAGCATGGCCATGTGCCTTTCTAGGATCAAGCACAGTTTGAGCTTAAAGGACAAACAAGACTATTAACAGGTCACTGGTTTGAGATCCAAATCATTACGATCTGGAGCATAAGTAAGGAGTCTTATTAGCACATTTAGAAATATGAACAGATCCACACCTCATATTTCTAACTTCACATACAGTAATGATACATGCACAAAAATAAGACATGCAGATTCAACAGACTGTAATTTTAAAATTGATAAGTTACATGAACATTTTTGCATAAAGTAGCTTTAAGTTATGCATATTCATATACATTAGCATAAAGCATGGGGGGAGCCATGACAACAGACATCACATGTCAGATGAATGCATGCAGCAACTTACAAGCATTCTACAGAGTTTGAAGATGAAACACATCTTGATAAATCTAACACTTGCCTTGAATAATACTAACATACTACTGAACTGGTCAAGCTTCAGTTAAAAGGAATTTTTCAGTGCTCTGCTGATGCCTCTTGACAAGAGCTGGTACCTATTCTATCAGCATCAATGCTACTAAGGTGGGTGAACATCAAAGGACTCCAGGGTTTTTTTAGGTTTGGATAGGGAATTAAAAGTTTGGATAGTTCTCTTGTCCTTCTCACTATCCATATATCTCTAGTTTTCATGGGAAATCTCCAGCCCCTTCAGCTCCTAATGAAAGCCATGAGGGGAGATTTAAAGAATCCAAAGGCAGATTTGTTTGGCACACTCAAAGGTATCAACTTCTGTGGATTTATCATGAGGCTTACATTGTTTGACAGGTTTTATGATGCCCCAGCCACAAAGGTTCAAAGATTAGAAGGCAAAGAAAAGAATCCAAACTTTATTATCATTATTTTTAATCTTTTGATTTTTCAAGCTAAACTCATGATCTGGGGAAGAGGGGGCTTTTGAACTGTTTGGGACCAGCAATATTGGAAGCTGCCAACATCACAAGGTGTCTTACACATGGCTTCTATGATTTGCATGTGAGATCAGTGATCATTTCTAATATAATAACTTGCAAACCACCAGGGATAGAAACAAGGGGCCAGAAACAATGAGAAAGCTGCGATTCTATAGGCTTTTGCCTATGACAGTTACTTAGGGATGGGGGAGAGCATGTCATATCTTTTGATTACTGATTTCAGTGACATTCTTGTGTGAGGTATTTGTATTTTGAAAGCAAAAATTAGAAATAACACATTTATTCTTCAGCTAGTACTGCAATGAAAAAAGTCGAGGGTTGTGTTTCTTTTATAGGTTCAAGACAAGGGAAGTAAATCTAGTCCCCATCAAAAAAGAATCATCATAGCTGTACATTTTATACTTGCCAGCAGTTATTGCATAGCATATGCGCCATACCAAAATATGTCACTGCACTTAGAATAGGAAATTGTGTGGATAGTGAGGGGGAAATCTCGTTCCCCTGGGGTACAGAGCCCCCAGAAGGGTCCGAGGCCGGAGGTCAAATCAGTGAGGCAGGAGAGAAATCTAGAAGAAAAACTTTATGATGCATGCATGCAGGCTGTCACACCAAGAGTGAAAGCAGCGCTGAGAGACAGATTTAGGTATCCTATATACAGAATGCTTAGACAGTTCAGTTGTTGATTGTTATTCTTTAACATATCAAAGTCTCAGCAGAAGTACTCTGAGACTTCTGTTCACCCCAGGAGTGCTAGAAGTAAGTTTAACAAAACAAAGGCACATGAAAATGTGGAGTGGAGAAGTCTACAAGGCAAACTGTGACAAAGATAAGGGTTTACATGACAAATTGTGACAGACTAGGAGTATCCATGAACTTGAGATAGGCATTGTAAGGGTCTTGATTAGAGCTAATTTGATTTCTCTCTGTTACAGGGAGAGAGGCCTGGAAAACTTTTTAACCCTTACAGCAGTTTTCTTTTAGAGAGTTTTGATTTCCTGCACAGTCCCCCCTTTAGACACAATTCGAGTTATTTGATTTTCCCCACAATAGCAGTGTAGTAAAAATGTTGACATTATTGGCAACTTTGGTGAGGATCAAATATTGTCTTTGGTTATACTGCAGTAAATCAAGACTAACATCAGAATCCGGCTTTCCCTCCTCTGCTTAAATGTTACATGCTCTTGCATTCCTTTAGCATTAGCTCTACAGAAAGGGTGTGCAGATGGACCAAAAGAAGTGAGGGACTTTTAAACTAATTGATGTTTCCTGTGAGGCCTCACAATTCACTCTCTGTTAGACTGAAATCAAAGACCCAATGCTGAATTTTACTCTGCTTGGCTGAAGCAGGCGGTTTCATTACTTTGCTCTCTCATGGCAGGAGTGCTGATTCTTCTTGACACACCAGGAGGTGGCATATAATTCCAAACTTCTTCAAAGGTTTTGTAAATCTTCACTCTCTGATATATCGGCTTTCCTCAACCTTCTATGCAACTTTTCATGAGTGACATACCTGAGTATTTGTATGCATCTGACGAAGTGGGTCTTTGCCCACGAAAGCTTATGCTCCTACACTTCAGTTAGTCTATAAGGTGCCACAGGACTCCTCGCTGCTTATGCTAATACTGTAACCATATTGCTAATGGCATTTCCCCTAAATTTGGGATAGTGCTGATTATGTGTCTTTGACTTTTAACTAAAATTTTGAATCTGAAGACAATCTAAGTACCATAACCAGATATACAGACACTCCTTGATCTGTGTATTATATATACATTTTTAACATTAGTTTTCATAATTTTTTAAAATTAATCTTTAGTGAATCTGCCCAGAGTTGAACTTCTTCTATGACGAACTTTCTTTCTGCTTCTGATTATAATTCAGTTTTTCCCTCTTTTAAAAAAAATACTTTTTCCTTTCCTTTCCTTTCCTCAGAGCTTTTGTAACTCTACTTTGCTGGCACAGCATACAAGTGACATTTTCTATTACTGGTCTGTCCATGCTGCAGTGATTTGTAAGTACTTTTACAATTTCCTTGAGAAAAGGAAGTGAAACTGGCATTGTGCATTGGGCTTGTGACACTTGTATGCTTCCAGACATTTCTGATTGGCTTGGTTATTTTCCATGCAAGTAGTTAATGCCCTTCGGTAGTAAATAATAGAATTTGTAGAGAGGATGGTTGGTAAATATGCTCTACATGACATTTATAATTGGCTGGCAGAGGGAAAATATCAGTTGAGTGAAACCAAAATCTTTTAAACCAATAGGCTGCATCTAGACTGGCAAGTTTTTCTGCAAACACATCTGCTTTTGTGGAAAAACCTGCCAGCTGTCTACACTGGCTGCTTGAATTTCCGCAAGAACACCGATGATCTCATGTAAGATCGTCAGTGTTCTTGCGGAAATGCTATGCTGCTACCATTTGGGCAAAAGCCCTCTTGCGTAAATGCTTTTGTGCAAGAGGACCAGTGTAGACAACGTGGTATTGTTTTGCGCAAAAAAGCCCCGATGGCAAAAACGGCGATCGGGGCTTTCTTGAGCAAAACCGCATCTAGATTGGCACGGATGCTTTTCCACAAAAAAGTGCTTTTGCGGAAAAGCGTCCATGCCAATCTAGACGCTCTTTTCCGCAAATGCTTTTAACGGAAAAACTTTTCCGTTAAAAGCGTTTGCGGAAAATCATGCCAGTCTAGACATAGCAATATTGTTTGCTGGAGACATGCAAGGGTCCTGCATGCCATACTGCCATTCCTGCCAAGAGCATAAAGTATGGCATGGCCCCAATGCCAGTGATTTCCTTCACCACCCTCAATCCTGAATAAAAAGATTCCATAGCAGTGGGGAAGAAGGGTGGGTTATGGACAGAACATCTCAAGGAACCATAGTTCCTGTAAGGTAAGTAACCATTGTTTCATCTTTGAGGCTCTGTCTACATCTTGCTCCCATACTTGGTGATTGGCCAGGAGTTAACTTCCTGAAGAGGTGGGAGCTAGGAGTTGTACTTAATAAGCATCAGCAGGACTTCCCTGCCAAACTGACAATAGAGAATAAGGACCAGCAAAAGTATGTTGTGAGCTCCAAATGGCTGCACTACAAATCTCTACTCTAAGGACTCTGGAAATTGCCTGAGCTCTAACAGAATGAGATTTAATTCGGGAGAAGGGAGCCACTTTGTTCAAATCCCATGAGAACCCATGGTAGGGCTCCTCACTCAAATCTGTGGCAGGACATGTCTACACTACAGAGGAGATCGACCTTCAGGGGTTGATCTTCTAGCATTCAATTTTGCAGGTCTAGTGCAGACCCCCCCAAAAAATTGAATGAGGGCAGCCCCCACCAGCATCTGGTACTCCTATATCAACAAGCAGTAAGGGAAGCCAATGGGAGTGTGCACTCCTGTTGGCCTCCCACAGTGTAAACACCGCGGTGGCTTGGCTTAAGGTAAGCCGAATGCAGCTATGCATGGATGGTGTACCTTAAGCCAACATGCCTGGTATAGTGTAGACCTAGACAAAGTGCCCCCTTGTGATGGTATATGTTCAGATCCAGCACCTCCTGCTGGCAGCCTACCTCTAGCCCCAGGTCTTCTGAGTCTCAGCCCTCCAGCCAAGACACCCTTTGGGGTATCAAACATATCCAACAAAAACTCCAAATGAAATTGAATAAAGTTCTTCTGACATCTTGAACCACTGTAGAGTTCTCTTCTCTAATGACAGACCCTATCAAAGGGCTTCCCATGCAGAAGCCTGTGCTGCCTCCATTGAGTCTGTCTGCATGCCCTAAACCTGGGCTTCTCTCAGCCAGGAGGACCCATATCTTCTGCCATCTCTCCCTTCACTCTACTGATTAAGATGTATCCCTGCCCCTTCTGGCCAGAAGCCAGTTAGCTACTCTCCTCCTGAGGTGCAAAGCATAACTAATTGGAGACATTCACTAGCCTGGCAAATGATGGGAATTAAGTCCCATCACGGACCTTCATGCAGCCTGAGATCTTTGAAAGTCTCTGTGTGGAAGTGGTTTGCTCTCTAAATTGGCATGTTGTCTGGATGGGCTCAGGATCGTGAGTGCCAGCCTCAGGGCAGGCTGTCAGGACAGCAGGGCAGACACGCCAAACTGTATATTCTATCATTAGATTGCTCCAGCTCAGTCTTACAGATAGTTACAGTCCTTACAGGCCAGCTGGACTACATGATAGATGGTCACTTTACATCAAAAATCATAAACCTATTCAGGTTACTCCCAGTCCAAAGGACCAGTAATTCACCCCACGTCATTTGTCCTCAGACCTCAAACCAAAGGGACACCTCTAGGCAATCCTGTAAGTAACTAAAGATTTATTAAGACATGAGAGTTATTTACACAGGCTGCGTATATACTACAAGCCTCTTGCAGAAGAGCAAATGCAAATGGAGCGCTCATTTGCATATGCAGCACTCTCATTCGCATTTCCTCTTCCTTTCCCTTTTGTGCAAGAGGTTTTCATGCAAAAAAGTGCTGTGCAGATGGCGCATTTTTGCGCAAAAAACCCCTTTTGTACAAGAGCTGTTCTTCCTCAAAAAATGTTAAAGCAGAAAACACAGAAATGAGTTAGTCTTAGATTTAAAAGGGTAATAGAAGCTTCCATCATAAGCAGCTCTATATGTCCTCTGAGGGTTGACATGTCAAGTGGCATGGGGATCTCTTGCTGATGTTTAGGACTCTTTGCTTGTCACAGTGCAGACAGCATAAAGATCCAGTTTCTTGTCAGTAATTTTTATCCCCCTTCAACCCAGAATTTGAGGAGATGGAATAAATCCATTCACAGGCTGCCCCACCGTGGAGGAAGTTAAGAATGTTGTGAATAAGGTCTCTGTCCTGATGCAACTCATTTGCCTTCAATGGGCTTTCCTGAGTACTGCATGTGCACTTTACCTTAACTAATGCTTCTCCTCCGGTTTGGTGAGTTATACAGCGACAGAGGTGTACAATGTAGCAGTCAATAGAATAACTTTCCACCATGGGATATAGATATTATACATAGGTTTGGTACATGCAGCATCCGACAAGCATTTCATAATATTTAAACACCGAACAGATTCTTAAAACAGTAATAGCTACTTTAACAATACTAACCCACAGGTAAGCCAAGCTAGTTTCCAGCATTGAACAAGGCCTTGGGCTTTGACAGGAACTGGCTGCTAGTCACACCCATCACAATCGGCGATCCACTTGGAATGTCTTGGTTAAGAAACAGTTTGCCCTTGAGATTTATCTACAAAAGGCTGCAAATAGCCTAGGGTGCTTTATGAAACAGTTTAATTCTTTGAAAGTAACCAGAAAAAATGGATGCCTGGTCACCCTACCCTCCACCCTGCTTCCAGCTGTACCTTCAACCTGGTCCTGACCCTACATCTGGTGCTGACCATCGCTCAACCCACTAGGCTGACTTCTGGGGACTAATGTCTGACACACTGTGGCTCAGACACATCTGAGTCATAATTATGTTTCTGCATCTTCCTTGTGCTGTGATCTGGCTAGTAACTTGCTGCTGGGCTATCCCAGCATCTCATTACAACACCTCTGTGCTAGCTAGGCTGCTCTGACAAGGGCTTGGTCCTATGCCCACTGGCTCCAATAGCCAACCTCCTGTGGATTTCAATGGTGCAGAAACAGGCTTTATCCAGACAGGTGTCTGTCCACCTCTTGCCCCTTCCTGCCCACCTCCACCAGGCAGGAAAAAGCAGACACTTAGCACCAGCTCTTTGCCATATACCCAGGGCCTGGTAACCAGTGCACGGGTGCCAGAAGAATTCATACTCTCGTGCTGGTTCATAATCGCATCATACTCTAGTCCTAGAATCAGTAGGGATGTGGGCACATAGCATCTAGCAAGAGCAGACCTATTGTCTGATTAAACAGAAGGTTCTGATTAAAGGATCAGCATATTGCCTCTAAGAGTGTCATAAGATGGTAGAAACTATTCTTCTGGGCTTTTTTTATTAAAATAATTTTATTTATGCATAACAAAATGAGCTCAGTTAAATAATCATAATCATTCCAAGATTCATAGATGCAGCAAGGTTCTTAGGCAAAGCAGGATTTACACAGAGTTAAGTACACAGTGAAATAATAACTAGCAGTGTGAGAGGCACACATTACAAATGCCATGCGAGCATGTACCACACTGTGTTAGGGCCTGTTCTGTGGGATGCAGAGTGTCCTCAGCTCCCACTATGGTCAGTGAGTGTGCTGTACCCGACAGCATCACTTCCTTATCCTGTTCATGAGTAACTAGTGCACACCCCACCCATTTCGTTGTCCTCGTGAACATACAAAGGTAAAATACACCAGGTGAAGAGCCCAGTCCATCAGAGCAGTTACACACCTGTTTAATTTTAACAGGACTGCTCATACACTCAAAGTCCATTTGTCAATGTTTATAACACACTTAGAATATGGAAGCCAGAAGAAACACTTGTTGTCACTGTGTTCGTGGCGTTCAAACCCTTTTAGAAGCAAAATGTTTGCTCTCTGGCAGATGGATGTTTTCTTTTTTAAAAATGACATCAGTGCTTGCCAGATGGGCTGTCCAGGAACCAGTGTCCTCTATAATGCCACAGAATAGGCTAAGTACTAGCAGTGACAGTACAAGCTTCACCACACTGTTGCTGATGTGCCTCGTACTCTCATACAGAAGGACCAATCAACCTTGAAGAAAGGAGAGCCCATTTTCGGCTCTTTGCCCATTCAATCTTAGTCACATGGCAAGAATGCATCTAGGTGATTCATTTGTATTGCTATGTTCAAGTGTCCAAAAACATGTGCCAGGTAATTTCCTGAACACAGAAGATTAGCTAGTCCTGCAACCAAAAGAGCTTACATTCTGCTTGTTAGTTGTACATTAGAATGGTGGAATTAATTTTCTGGAAGGGCAGATCTATTATATGTCTGTATGACTATCAGCCTATGGGGATTTTATGGCTGTTAACTATTCATATTCATAGATTGTAAGGCAACAAGGGAACATGTGCTCATTTTAGTTTGACACCTGTCTGACAATACGTAAAAGGTCTGTGTTTTGGACCAAGATGGGAGTTGTGTGCCATTGGCTTCAGCAGGGCCAAGATTTTACCCCTTCTTTTTAAAATCCCCCATGACTTGTTCCAGCCTCCAGCTTCTCTTTGTTTTCTTTTTGATTCTCTCTGTTCATCTAGCAGATAGAGCAAATTCTATTTTCTATACAATTTTCTGTTTACGCAAGAACTCTTTCTAGTGGACAAACTTTTCTGCATCTCTCTCCTTCATTAACTCTCCATCAGTTCTCCAACCAAATCTGAAAATGGATTTTTCCTCCTTTTCCAATACCTCTTCATTTCTCCCTCCCTCTTTGGTTATTTATGTAAGGGCAATAATTTGAGATTTTGAAGTATAATACATTTATTTTCGCAATTTTAAAAGGTATATATGTCAACAAATGAGAGAATTTCACCTTTGATTTTCATGAACAATCTATCTTTAAAAAATCATGTACATTAATATAAAATCATGAAAAAACTTTAAAATCATCAGTTGCAATATTATGCAAAGACCTCCCACGGCATCCTTCCTCGCTCTTATGTTTATGGAAAACATTTCCCTCTCAATATTTGATAATATAGATATTAATTAATATTATATTTACTTTTTATAAAAGTTTTTGTGCAGTATCAAAGACTGTATGCTCACATTTAAAAATGGACACAGAATCAAATTTTAAAACAGTTAATACAGTTATAGCAGTTCCTTAATGATGCACTTTGTGCTTGCTTCTGAATAAGCAGCTAAAGGAGTAGAGTGTTGAAATATTTTGAGTCAGTTTCATTTTTGTGAAATGAATGGTTATGTCTTATCTTTATAACTGGCAGAATGTGTTGTGAAGTCAGGATTCTATTTTTAACTGCAGTATTCGTGTCTGATTAGTTACAAGGAGAGATGTAATTGTCTATGATCCTACAACAATCTTACGACTGATTGCACCAGGCAAGGTGTAGATGAAAAGCACCAAGAAGATGATCAGAATAATGAGAATCAGGGCAATGATGATGTATTTTTTGTAATTTCTCCAGATGAGGTGATATAAACACTTGAATGGATTTACAAACCAGGAGAAGGAAGTGTCTGGACGGCTGAAGGGGAAAGAAAAGACAAAAAATTGGTAAGGGAAAATTCAGACATTTCCAAACAATATTACATTATAAAATTCATGCTGTAACAAAAATGTCACTGATAAAAGAACTATTTAATACCTTGAAATCCACTAAAAGTTCCTAATAATCAGAGCAATAACCAAAAGCTCAATCAGCTAAAGTATGTACTTCAGCTGCCCCATTTCCTCAAATGATCTTGAAAAAACTTGTTCTTTAGAGGAAATATTGTTATTTTGCACTTTATCTTAATTTAAAAGAACAAGTGCAAAAAAACCTGTAGCCCAAGTATAAGAACATATTGTAGCCGTCAGAGTTATCACTCCTTTGTACTTTCGCACCCTCTATGTAATATGAACTAAACAACTTCTTAACCAAACAACTGACTGTCATGTGTGCCATTTAAAATGTGTGATGAACTATTCATCTACTTTCTTTTAAGTACTTGGGTTTTCTAATTGATGTGATAGGACCTTTGTTGTCCCACAGCAACTTCAATTGCTGTTTTAAATTGGGAATTATTACAGGTTGAACCTCTCTGGTCTGGGACTCTGGTCCTGTAGCATTCATGGTCTGTTAGGACCACGGATGTTGCTGGACCAGAGAATCCCAGCGGCAGAGGTTGCCAGTAGCTGGGAGCAGAGCTGGTCAGTGAAGCCAGTGGGGCAGTGGAGCTTGTGGGCCAGCGGAACTCTTGGGCCAGCAGGGCAGCAAAGCCGGTGGGGCACTTGCCACTGGAGCCTGAGGGGCCACAAAGCCAGCAGGGCTGCCCAAGCCAGCAGGGCAGCACAGTCCTTGGGGCTGGTAGGGCAGCAGAGACCGTAGAGCTGGCTGGGTCACTGGAGCCTTCAGGGCTGCAGGGTCATGAGACCGTGGGGCCAAGTAGCTGGCAAGACTACTAGAGTCCTGGAGTCAGGGGCAGCAGAGCCCAGTAGCTGGGAGAGGAGCCCAGCAAGGAGGCTGGTGTTTCCCTCCATCCACCCTCGATCTCCTCTGGTCCAGCAAACTCCCTTGTCTGGCACTAGTCAGGGTCCAGGGGTGCCAGTCCAGGCAGGTTCAATCTGTACTACTATGTATCAGAAATAACAGTACAGTTGGGCTGAATGATGTGCTGGCTTTACATTTTCATCATGAACACTTAAGCAAAAATTTAGCATTAAAAGGAATCCTTCACAAGTTAAAATTACCACAAGTAAGATTTTTTTAAAGCTTCTGTGGTAGAGAATCTCATTTCAATTTCCTTGTCTTTCTGTCGCTGTAACAGATTAAAGCGTATAAACCTAAACTTATTATTGTACATGACTGTTTTTCTAATACAAAACCCCGAACCAGCAATTTTTTTGAGAGTGGTGGAGTTTGGTCAGATAAAAAGTTAATTCACACCTGTTGCTCTGTGAAAGGACTTTAAAAAAAACCTGAGACAGTTTTACATTGAAAAATATGTTGCCTTATTTAAATTCATCAAAGAATAAGTGAATATAAATGTGATAAAATTGTACAATTCCTATATGATCAGATTTCCAAAGTCAAGTGTGCACAGTCATTGACATGTGTCTAATTTTATGCATACAAATACCAGATATATACAAACAAAACAGACTTGTGGATAGATATCGGCCAGCTACACTCCTTCACATATGGGCAAAGAATTCATCATATCTAATATAGAGGAGAAAGCCCCTAGATGTATAGGTTAGCAATGACACACACAGCAGATATTGATTAACATAATAACTGTGAAGTACTTAGCAAATATTAATTATTTAAGCCTATATTCCTGTCAGATACTCTAGGTAAATATCATGACTTCAAATTTTTGTATCTGGGCAAACTGACTCAGAGAAACTAACAGCCTTTGCTGGAGTTATGTATCAGAGCCAGAAGCAGACACAAGGAGCCCTCCTACTAAGTTCCTCATCACACTAGCCTTCTTGTCTCACATAGTGAATATGCTCCTACTCACTTGGGTTTCTCCAAAGGTTCAGGTTCTTTCCGAGCTTTGCCCACAGGACTCTTCTCAGCTTCCTCTGCTGTGACTAAATGGAATTCAGCTTCCACTTTGCCCTACAGCAAGGAGTAAATGTGGATTAATAGCTGATCAAATATTTAATCAAGTGTTATTAATCAATAATTATCTAGTAGCCAATTAGCACTCATGAGATTGATAAAAATGCATCTGCATCATTTTAGATTAGTTGGCTGAATAATAAACAACTTTATTTATTAACAGTCTATTAATTAAGTTCAAGAATTGACAACCACAAACAATGAGGATAAATTCTTAATTTACTTTCCTTAGTTAATATGAAGAGCCTATAACAATGTAATTTAATAAGGCTCACCCACTAAATGTTAGTAGTGATAAAAATCACTTGCATTGGACTTTCCAATCAAGATATATTATTTGAATTATTAGGGTTCTATCATGTAAAGTTAGGTATTCCAACATGGAAGTTACAATATAAATATTATTGCTCAACTGATTTCTGTGAGATTAGTACTTTTCCGTCTCTTTGCAAAGTACCGATCAGAATATCTGTACATGAAAGAGGTTCTTCTAATAATCTTAGATTACTCAGCTTTAATCATTAGTGATCTGCTTACAGTGAGCTCCCCAGCTTTGACAAAAGGCCACCATCCTCTGACCCGCTTTTGCTGAAATATGGAGATCTTGTTTTCTTTACTTGTTGCCGTTACCATGCTTATGTCGCAACTCTTGGCAGACTTGGCTGCTCGAGGAAATTCATTCAGTTTCATTTCAAGGGAGCCTGGGGAGAAAACACCATCACTTGACATTTCAGATATAAAGGCAGTCAAAGAACAACCAACTTATAGCTAGCTATCATCTTCATGACCCTCCCATGTCTGTAGTATCTGTGTGTCTAATGGCTCATTTTGCTATTCAACACATGGCCCTTATTAAAATATACCTACTTAGTTGCTATTCAACTGTTACTTGGCAATACCCCAACACTTCTTGCAAGGATCTGAGTAGTAGTTCTCAAATATATTGGCAAGGCAACCATCCACCATGGTTTTTGAAAATTGTCATCAGAACTTGAACAGATTAATCTACTATAATGAGGACTGATAACTCTCCTATTAAAAAAGGCAAAGAAAGGGGATGTATCACATTTGTTATTGATTTGTCTAGATTTTAGTTTTGTTTCTGTGTATGTAATAAAATCAATATAAATGGTACAGAGAATAGGAAGATAGCAAATATGAGTTCCTAAGGGAGTTCACAGAGAAAGATAACACCACCCTGACAATGCCCCTGGTCAGGACTTCCCCAGTATCTGGGGAAAGCTGCACTGCCCCACATCCCTGCCCTTCAATGGCCAGGCTGCTGAGCTGGACTGCCTTCCCCAGTGGCCAAGGGGAGCTGGACTGCTGTGCCACAGTTCCAGCTTTCCCCAAGAGCTGGGAGAGCCGGACTGCCGCACTGCAGTTCTAGCCTTCCCCAAGGGCTGGGGGGAGTTGGGCTGCCACCTGGTGGTTCCAATCTTCTCTGGGGATCGTGAGGAATCGGGCTGCTGTGCCGTGGTTCCAGACTTCCCTGGCGGCAGCCACAGCCTTAGACAGTGGGTCATGTAGGCATTTTTGCCTACATTATTGACTGCCCATGACCAGATACTTATCAGGAATATATTTTCTAACAGTGAGCTCTGTTCATCTAGATCAGGGGTGGGGAACCTTTTTTGTATCGGGGGCCACTAGCCCACAGAAAAACCAGTGAGAAGCAAAAAAACCCAAACCAAACCAAACCTGCTGATGTGGCCCCTGAATGAGAAGAAGAAAGACATTCCCCACATCCCAGAGCCTAAGGGGGCCTAGGCTAATAGATTTTGTGTGCTTCAGCCCCATGGGGGGGGGGGGGGGTAAGGGGCAGAAGTGATGGAGCACCAGTATGGGCTGTCCAATGTTGGGAGAGAGCCCATAGTCTCAGGGCCCAGGTCCAGGTAAACCGGAGGCTGCATCCGGCCCCCGGGCCACAGGTTCTCCACCCCTGGTCTAGTATAATCTAGATGTAGCCGGCACAGCAATTTTATTCTTAAATGTACAAAGCAGTTGAGAATATACTCCTGGCAAATAAACTGAACATCCTGCATTGTCAGGAGATATGGATTGACTTAAATAGGTTCTTTTCATTGGTGATTTCTATACTTTGGTCCATATTAAGTATTACCTGACATTACAGAAAAAACGTGACTATGAGTTATGATGGGGAGTAAGCAGGGCAACTTTTATTCAGCCTCCAAAAAAATGCCACTCAGACCATGCATTTAGGTAGCCAAAACCATGTATTTGTTAGGAATTCTAGCCATTGAGTGTATTCATGGTAGCTCGTTGACAATTGGGCCTTAGCTACCTTCTTAAACACTTTTTACAAAATAAAGGTCTATGATGATTTGAATGGAAGTACAGTTGGCTTCACTGTTTGCTTACCTAGGAAATCATCAGAAGAAAGTCTTTCAAAGTCCCAAACCTGGAGCACTAGCACTGCTGGCATTTTGCGTTCTGTCTTTTCCAAGGAAAATATGTTTTCTTTCTTGTTGACCACCATTTGCTTCTCCGCTGGAAGGTAGTGGAAGGGAAACACAAAGCGCCAGTTGAAGTTCCCTTCTCCAGTCAAGGAGTTGTAATGCACATCTGTCTCCTGTTTGTCCTCTTCCAGTCCTTTTAGCCACCTACCTCATGCACACAGGTGAATACAGCAGGGTTAATAGGAAGGCTGTACCATGGGTATTAACATTTAATTATAAGAAATATTGTTTATCAACCCTTTCTTTCATAAGTACTGTTAGAGCAACTGGATGGCTGAGGTGGTGGTTAATCCCTAAAACACCATTCAAACATGGCTCAGGCTCTCAATGACTGAAAATCACTAACAAAAGTTTAGAAGGATAATATGAGCTCTACTTAGGTCAGACTTGCAAAATTCTAATTACCCACATACCAATGGCTAATCATTAAAAACAAATTTGATGGACAAGCAAACTATCATGAGTGTTTTCATTATCAATCACCATAACAAAAGATGCATGAGCAGATTTTGTGCCTTTGCAGGTAGATAACATGATATTCTCAGATGTTAATTTAGTACTTAATGTCATCAAAATTATTTGTATCTGCAAGTGCTCTAGTATGAAGGATGTCAGGTGTAAGCACAGCTGACTGCTTCCTCTAAATGTTCTTGTGATTTGCTGTTTTCTGATACATCACCAACAATCACCAACAATGCATCATGTGCCAAAAATCCATATTGTGCTTCTCTAAAATATTATTCTTTAAAATATTATTACTCTTGAAAATATTATTATTCAATCATTTACAAATGTATCTACGGTAACTTTCCGATAATACGGCACCTTTAGGACCCAGGGGGTGCCGGATTATCAGATATGCCGGACTATTGGAAGGGGGGGCTATGAGGGGTCTGGGGCGGACTGGGGGGATGCGCCCCTTGGCGCTGCGGGACCAACTCGGCAGCACCCCAGCTGCTCTGCCCCAGACTTCTCCAAGTCAGCCGCTGCTGAAACTAACCAGCGGCTGACTCGGGGAAGCCAGGGGCAGAGCAGCTCCAATTGTCCCGGCTGCCCGGAGCACTTCCGGGTTCCAGATGGTGCCGACCATCAGGAGTGCTGGACCATTGGATGCCGGACCACTGGAGTTTTAATGTATTTGGTTTTTTTTAATTCTTCAGTTAACAGGCTCTAACTTTCAGTCAATAATTTGAAATCTGCACCACATCCAACAGAATTAATGCCACTCAGTACCAATGAGTGGCATTATACAAAAAGGTGATTAAAAAATATGAACAGTCTCAAAGATGGCACTGAGAACATAAACAAGGTCAGGATTGGGTCGGACCAGCGGTCTTCCTATCCTTGTATCCTTTCTTCCAACAGTGGCCAATGCCAGGTACTCCAAAGCGACTGAACAGAAGAGGGCAATTTTTGAATGGTCTATGCCCCGTCATCCAGCCTCAGCTTCTAGCACTCAGAGATGAGGGACATCTAGAGCATGGGGTTATATCCCTGACCATCTCTGCTAATTGTCATTGATTAACTTATCCGCCACAAACTATCCAGTTATACCCAGATACCAGTTAACCCAGGTATAGTTTTGGCTTTCACAGCATCCCTGGCAATAAATTCTACAGATTAACTGTGTGTTGTGCAAAGAAATACTGTCTTTTGTTTGTTTTAAACCATTTGCCTATTAATTTCACTGGGTGACCCCTGCTTCTTGTGTTATATAAAGAAATAGATAACGCTTCACTATTCACTTTCTGCACACCATACATGATCTTATAAACCTCTATCATACCTCCCCTTCATTGTCTCTTTTCAAAGCTCAAAAGTTCCAGTTTTATAATTTCTCCTCATACCAAAGCTATCCCATACCCCCTAAACATTTCTGTTGCTCTTTTCTGTGCTTTTTCCAATTCTAATATATTTTTTCGAGATGGAGCAACTAAAACTGTACACAGTATTCAAACCCTTCCCCCTCGTTCTTAGCTGCAGCACCAGGGTGGAGAGGGAGAAAGCTCAGCCAGATGTGGGGGAAGGCATGGGAGGGAGAGAAAAGCCCCCTGTCAACTGGGGAGAGACTGGGGGGGGGGGGAAAGAAGGTTCCTGCCAGCTGAGGGGAGAGAACACCCTGTTGGATGGGACCCCCCACCCTGAGTCCTTTCTCACATTCAACCCTCACTCTCACACCTCCACACCCTCAGCCCTTTCTCGTTCCCCACCCTCACTCCAGCACACTCCTCACCCTCATGCTCTGACTCCTGCACCCCCCTGCCCTGAAGGACCCAGGCAATGCTAGTAACTCTGCTAATGAGCATATATTTAAAGGTGAAAGAGGACCAAATGGCTGGCTATTTTGGCAGACACAGCAAATTACGAAGATCCCAGAAATGTCTCACAAGGAGAATAGCTTTTTTTATACAACAACATAAATTCTATGACTTTGGTCTTTGGTGGATGGCTTGAATCAGATGTTAATTGTCCTGTCAAAGAGTACATGAAGAGATGCAAAAAGTGACATCCAGAGGAACTCACCCTTTTACATAGATGTCGCTTGATTTTTGTCCTGTAAAGATATTCTCATCCTCTAAAATTACATCATCTGTATTCCAGATGATTACTCTCAATTCATAACTGAAAAAGAAAAAAGCCAACATTTTGCATATTTCAGTTCACAGTAAAAAAAGGCCTTCTAATTAATTTCTGTTAATCTTTTCTGAGTGCGCATAGGTCCTTAGTCTAACCAGACACTGGTATAAATTAGTAGTAACTTTCTCAACACAGTGTTCTATTGATGTAAAAGTGGTTTGAATGGGATCATAATCAGGTTCTTAAGCCTACTGGAAGGTCTCATGATATAACAGAATCAGGGGCTGTTTGCTAAGCTCATGAGGAAAATGACAGCAGTTGTCACTGGCAGCATCAGAACAGGGAAAAATTCCTCACTGGTTATTTGAATATGTTCTTTTGTAATTCTGATCACAAAAATGCGGCAACGAAACAGGACTAGACTGCACTGAACAACATAGTCTAAGCAGCCACAAAATACTGAGCAACTTGCCAAAGAGAGCAAAACCCATTTAGGCACGTAGGCAATCTTCTGTTCAGAGATTTTGTTGTTGACAGTAGATGATTTGTGATGTAATCTAGTGCAGAAAAAGGAGGAAGAATGCTGTTCAGAAACACCTTTGGGGAGCATGGATAAATGAAATCTCTAGGAGAGACATTTTATAGCACTATCCAGGAAAGGGAATTAATTCCTCCCCATTACTTTCATTCTGAACACACAGGTATAGTGAGGGTGTGGGCAGGGGCAGCCCGTGAGTCTAGTCAGACTAGGCAGTCGCCTATGGCGCTGCTGGCCCAGGAGCCCCGTGATTACGTCATGGCCATTGACGGCTGTGCAGGCGGAGGCATCGATTGCGCCTTCCGCCTGGGTCGCCAGCTGCTACAGCCGGCCTCGGGCCGCTCCTGAGTGTGTGTCCTATCTACATATCTGTCTTGAACCAGTTCAATACACCACTCTTCAGGCTAATTGTCATATAACATCTTCCAAAGTCAAGGTCTTTTGCAGAAATCTAAACCTCTCCGATGATTAACATTTCAACTACATTTTTGTGTGTTCATGTAGGCCACAGCATGACAGCAACATTTTGTTCTTGCAAATATTATTATGTGCAAATCTTTCTGGTTTGAAACATTCACAACTGATAACACGCCTCTCGTAAAATCCTAGTATAAAGAAAGCTCTTGTTAGACAATCTTCTTTTTTGTCCAACTATGGACCTTGATTAGTATTGACAGCAGCATAATGGGTTTTTTTAATAGCATTGTATTTTGTTTGAACATAAATGTTCACACTGCTTCTGTGAAATTGTCCCAGACATAAAGATTACCTAACAAAGCCCATATTAAAAAAACACATTAAAGTTTGTTTGCGGTGAACCATGAATTCTTCTTGTCATTTGTCATTTATTATGTATCAAACACTAACTGCTAGCTAGATTAACTCATTTAGTGTTATGTCAAAATAGGAGATGTATCTGCCTGACATTACAGAGACACTTAATATTTCAAACCAATCTCTCTCTGCAGCCTGCTTTTGTGCTTCTTAATCTCATATTTGCCCAAAGTAGTGAAAACCCCTTAGGTACAATAATATGAGATGGAAGATCTTTACCAATAGTCACGTATAGTACGTATGGGACAGCGCTCAAGTGGCATGGAGTCTAAATGATAATGTTGGAGTTAAGAGTTCAGTGGAAGAATAATAACTTTAAGACTCGCTGAAGCTGCCTCCTGTACTCTGGTCTTTTTAGCACAGTTGAGTGAATCATATGGAGTCTTTAAATCAAAACTGAATGCCTTTGTAATTGGAGTTATTGATTGATGCAGAAATTACTGCTAAGATTTTAAATCCTGTGTTATGGAGGAGGTCAGACTAGATGATCATAATGCTCCCTTCTACCTTTAAAATCTATGAATCTATGGCATTGTTCCTTAGCTTAATTAATGTTTTGCAACTACACTTCTCATCAGACATTGGGTCTCATTTATATGGCCTTGCTGTCCAGACTACAGGGGTTTGAACTGCAGTGTGAGCTGGACCTGCCCTATCCAGACTTGGCTGTAGTCCTGTTTGAAATGACATGACGCTAACATGATCTAGATACCTTTCAGTTTGTGCTAGCGGGCTATATATGGGATAGTTATAGCTAAGGATGTTAAATATGTTTTAATTGAATAGTCGAGTAATCGCATGAATTCTTATTGGTTAGTTGACTATTCTAAAGTTCCCGGGGGCGGAGCCGGCAGCCAGTGCACTCCGGACTCACTCCCAAGGAGCCCCCTGCTACTCCACGCTGCTGCCTCTGTATCACAGGCAGTAGCACAGGGTGCCAGGGGTTTAAAAACTGGCTCCCCTCACAGACTGGCTGTCTGTTGCTCTGTGCTGCTGCCTCTGATAAAGAGGCAGCAGCACGGAGTGGCAGCAGCCCTTGCCTAGTGGGGCGAGGAGGGGTGAGCTCCCAGACCTAGTGGGAGCTAGAACTGAACCGGGCTGCCTGTCCACCTAACTCCTAATACACTTTAAACGCAGAGCTGCAGTGGAGATAGGCCCCAGACCCAGCATGAGCCAGGACTCAGCGGGGCTGCCTGCCTGCCCCGTTCCTAATATACTTTAAATGCAGAGCCACAGGAGGAGTAGGTCCTGGACCCATCGCAAGCCAGGACTAAGCCAGGCTGCTGGCCAGCCTGCTAAAAAATTTACTGGTGGGAGGTGTGGAAATGCATGTAGTCTAAAGCAAAAGCTTATAGGTTAATGCTAATCAGTTAATCAACTCTACTGTTACATCCCTAGTTACAGCACAACATGCCAGTCTGTGCTGAAACTCACAACCTGTCTGCTGTGCTGTGAGGCACAAGCCCTTTGAAAGAGTTAATATTTGCAGGATGATGCCAAGACACTGACAGCACAAAGGGAATGCACCGTGAGTTACCCTTTGGGTTTCCTTGGTGAAATATCAACAGGTGGTCCTGGCAGAGGCATATCTTTGGGAAACATGTCCACCCACATCTGCACACGCCCCTTTAAGAAACGAAACAAGTTAGTAAGAATTTTAACAGCATTAAAAATAGTTAATTTCAAAAGGCTTCACAAGCACATTTTCTTCTAGAAATACCAATCATGTCATTAGAGTATTTGTAAGTTGTCTGTTCTGTGGTTCCCCACCTCCACGTACAGAATCTATATCAGTGGTATGAGATCACATCAAGAATCAACATTTAAGGTCTAGAGAACATGATCTATGAGGGAAGGCTGAAAGAATTGAGTTTGTTTAGTTTAGAAAAGAGAAGATTGAGGGGGGACATAATAGCAGCTTTCAGGTATCTAAAAGGGTGTTACAAGGAGGAGGGAGAAAACTTGTTCATCTTGGCCTCTGAGGATAGAACAAGAAGCAATGGGCTTAAACTGCAGCAAGGGAGTTGTTTAGGTTGAACATTAGGGAAAAGTTCCTAACTGTCAGGGTAGTCAAACACTGGAATAAATTGCCCAGGGAGGTTGTAGAATCCCCATCTCTGGAGATATTTAAGAGTAGGTTAGATAAATGTCTATCAGGGATGGTCTAGACCAGGGGTCTCCAAACTTTTCAGTCCGAGGGCCGCATTAACTATCAAACAGCAGTTCGGGGGCCGACTACACACTTGAGGTCCAAATAAAAAACAATCAAAACATGGATGTTGTTTTTAATTATTCAGAATATTCGAAAAATTCTTACTAAACTAACGACATTCCCAATACTTTAAACACACTGATAAGTAATTACGCGAAGGAAATTATCACTAAATAAAATAGAGTGCAACATGTTTCAAAATCAGACGCTAATTGACACCAACACCTCCTCATCGCAACAGTCAACCGCAACTGGCAAACTGTGATCAAAATAATCAAGTCTTGAACCAGCAGCAAACCATTTAAAAACTCCGCCACTAGATGGCGTTATATCATCTCATTGACTGTGAACGGAAGTAGAAAAAGTAAGCAGCGAATAAGGTTTTGCAATGTAATGATTGGTTGGAAAACATAACGCACTACTGCGTGCCTCTATTTTAATTCGGTAAAAACATAACGTCCACGTAAGCGGCGGCTGATCTTGGCAGGATACACGTAAATTTCCGTAATTTTTTTTCCGTAGACAAAAAGGTCTCCACGGGCCGGATGAGAGGGCCTCGCGGGCCGCATCCGGCCCGCGGGCCGTAGTTTGGAGACCCCTGGTCTAGACAGTCCTTGGTCCTGCCATGAGGGCAGGGGACTGGACTCTATGACTTCTCAAGGTCCCTTCCAGTCCTAATACTCTATGATTTCAGACAGAGGTTGAAATTTTAAGATATTTTAAGATTTTAAGTATATTTTAAGAATTTGTGCTTGGTTCTTGGACTTCCATTCCCTATACGTAAATTATTTATCTATGTCGAGGCCAGATGCATCACTTCTGTCCACCTCCCATCCTGCATTGTGTGCTGCAATCTGCAATAGAACTATATTGCTCTAAACCCTAGGCTTGTGATGGTCCTGTAATTCATCCTGCTTCAGGCTGTGGACAAAGGGGAAACCTCCCTGCCTCACTTCCATTTCTACTTCCTTTATTATGTGTGTTTATATATGGTGCCAGATGTTTATCTGAGAACTAAACCAGAACCATGTTTTTATTTCTATAGCCAAACTCAAACTTGATCCTGCTATAGGATTTGGTATGTTCAGAAGTTTAACATTTTCACTTGCTTTTCACTCTTGGGTTCCTAGCAGTGCAGGACATGGTGAAATGCCTCAACAAGAGAGATGTTTCTTTTGGTACTTTCAAATCAGGCCAAGAGTGGTAGCAATTGAAATCTTGCGAGAGAACTTATTCTTAGGAGTTTTCCAGCCCAATTTTGGAGACTCAGGAGGGTTGGATAATTAATTGAAAGGAACTCAGATTGTGAGGTCGTTTTTGGTTTGGCCATCACAAATAAGAACATCTTGCAACAAAGCAGTGACTATCACAATTCTCATCATTATCATTGTGTTACACATTAGCAGAACTCTACAACAATGAGGGTAGATTCCAAGCTCCCAAAAAGAGGCAAGCCTATGTGAGCTAACGAGGAATCACCATTAGCTGTTCACAATATAACAATAATACTTATCCAGACACACCTATTGAGCAATTCTGATTCCTCTACACAGATGGTTTGGAGAGAAATCAGAACATTTACTGAATAGTAAATTATATTTTCCCAATGAAATACATGTATATATTTAAATATATTTATGAAGATGCTGGAATTCCATTGTCTTCATTGTATCTTCATGAAGTCAGAGAGACTTAAACATGTGCTTAAATGCTTTACTGCAGTCAAATTTCTAAGTAGTTATTTTCAGATATAAGCAAAAGGACTCTTGGTAAGATTCCCTAAAAACAAATTTTTATGATAAAGTTAAAACTGAGAGCACCCTTACAAGAACTTTCCAGATAGCGACAGTCATTCAAATAACAAGAAGTCCTGTGGCACCTTATAGACTACCAGATTTATTGGAGCATAAGCTTTTGTGGGCAAAGATCCACTTCGTCAGATGAAAGCTTATGCTCCAATAAACCTGTTAGTTTATAAGGTGCCACAGGACTCCTCGTTTCTATGCAGATTCAGATTAACATGGCTACCCCTCTGATTCTAGTCATTAAAATGCAATCAAATGCAGAGTTAACATTAAATTTACAAGAAACCTCAAAATCTGAAAATATGAACATTTGAAGTGAAATCAGATCATTCTTGCTTAGATGCCTAAATATAAATTTAACTGCCTCACAGTACATATGCACATTTGACAGTTTTGAACTATGCACTTATTCTTTTGTGCAAACGACAATGGAAACAGGAGCATTTGTGAGATTTCCCTGCTCTGAGAAAGTACCAGAAATAGCAATGGAAAACCTCTCCCACATTCCATGCGTTCACTGTGGGCTTGTTTACCTGTTCCATGCCTGGTTTATCCTTGTGATAGAGAGCCCGAGTCTCAATGTGTTCTGGAACCAGCTTGCATCCAACCCCTGGGATTTCATTCCAGGAACGTAAAACCTTCAGGGCAAGTTGTTCATAGGATTCTACTGGCTCTTCTATAAGAAGGAGTAATGGAAAGAAAAAAAGAACAAATCAGAGCTTATTAAGGGCATTATTAATATGGTCTATCAGTTTTGAAAGAAATGTATTGAAAGCCTGCTTAAGTTTAGAGCCACATTTAATGCGTCCCAAGGAAGAACAGAGATATCATAAAACACATTTATTCCTTAAAGTAAGAGCACCCACAGGAGTAACTGAAAGTTTAAGCGCTGAGAAAGAAACTAATTACAAAACCCCCCCATGCATTCTTGCAAAATTATACAGGCCTATTTTAGTGCTTTTTCTAACAGTAGATTTGCTAGCTGCTTTCTTCCTCTAAATAATTAAGTCTTTAACTAAAAAGTTTCCAGCCAAGCAAAGAACAGTGGATTTGGCATTTCATCGAGCTGCCAGGAAGCGTCAGTAAATAAGTGCTAGGGATTGTGCATTAATCTTATTTTTGCCTTGTGATGGCAACAACGCAGCCCCCTTGAGTGCCAAATTCAAAGGAAGGGAGCAGAAAGACGCCAAAGGTATCAGTGGACAAAATTATGCTTTGTCCTGGGCAGTGTTGTGTAAGCAGGGAAAAGGGGAGAGAATCTTGCAGTCCCACAGTGACACCGTGCATCTGAAAAGCTTAATAGCTCCCCGGCACTAGGGCAAGAATGCTGAGAATCAGCTATTGCAACATTTCTCCTAGTATCTGCCTGTTGGTGGACAGAGGCTATGTCTAGACTGCAGGCTTCTTTCGAAAGATGCTCTTTCGAAAGCATCTTTTGAAAGAGCATCTTTCGAAAGATTGCGTCTAGACTGCAGGCGGATCTTTCGAAAGAAAAATCCGCTTTTTCGAAAGAGAGCACCCAGCGAGTCTGGATGCTCTCTTTCGAAGACGGCCTCTTTACATTGAAGAACGCCTTCCTTCGAAAGAGGAACTTTCGAAGGAAGGCGTTCTTCCTCGTGAAACGAGGTTTACCGCCATCGAAAGAAAAGCCGCGTTCTTTCGAAATAATTTCGAAAGAACGCGGCTTGAGTCTGGACACAGGAGAAGTTTTTTCGGGAAAAGGCTACTTTTCCCGAAAAAAACCCTGAGTCTGGACACGGCCAGAGGGTCAAATCTAGCCCTGCTCTGCAAAGGCCCCTCTGGAGTCATTTGTTCATCTAGCACTCTCCTACCTAATGCATTGTTGGTGGAACAGCCATATTTTGGCCCCATCCTTATACTGAAGCACACTGAACCCTATTCTGCCCAGCAATCCTGATCTCCTTGCCCACAGGAGAAATGGCAGCAAGGTATTTGAATGAAGATAAAGATCAGCACTGAAATTAAACCGAACGCTGATGAAGAAGGAAAACACGGTCCTTGCACTGCTTCCCTCTCTTGGGCTACCCAACCAAGTGTCCATCCTAATACATGCCATCCACTCCTTACCATCTCCTCAAATACACAAGCTAGCCACTGTGGCTCTGTTCCACCCGTCACCACTCACATCTACACATCTCACCCCGGGGTGGCTCTGCCCCTCTTCTCCTTTTGGAGCTCACCTTTTCTCCCAGTGAAAGCAGCAACTCCCCGCAAAGCCTTCTGGACTCATGGGCTCTATGCTCAATGGGCCCACGAGGAGTAGGATTTATACTCACCCTCACAGAACTAATGCTGCTAATGGTAATAATTAAAAATAAACAATGTAACAATAGACAAAGCACTGGACTGGGAATTAGGAGGCTTGGGTTCTGTTCATGAATTGACAGCTATTTGATTTTATACAAGACCCTTCACTTCTGTGCTCCTATTTCCCCTCTCACGCTTTGTCTGACTTGTTTATACAGATGGTGAGCTGCTCAGGGCAGAAATTGTCTCTTGCTGTCTGCTTGTCCAGAGCCTAAAGCAACAGGATCCCAGTCAAAGGTGGGACTTCTAGGGTCTACTATAATAGGACTAACTAATAATAATAAATGGACTAATTACCATTCTCGTCTTCTTGAAAGACAGTCTTCCCAGTGAATACTTTGGTTCCTATTTGTATCTCCCCTGGTCGCTTGTGGGGCCCATTCAGTTTGTTGTCCTTGCATAGCTTGTTAAGGATCTCAGTCGGCTTAACTGCATCTCGCCAAGCATTATACCCTTCTCTGCAATGAGGGCAAAAAGCAAAGAGAGGAATGGAGGTTTTCTGTTCATATACAGGAGTTAAAGGCTGTAACTATTCAGAAGCTCCAATCCAAAGGTCAAAGACCACAGCAGATAGATTTACTATATGGGAGCTTAAACCTATCTGGATGAATTAATTTTATACAAATGAAACAAAGCCAGAACTGGACATGTCCTCAGCTACTCCTTCATAGTCTCTTAGGACTATCCCATCCAATGTTCCCCACATTGTTTGCTCTCATTATCAAGGTCTAACATCACAGCCACCATCAGTTTGGTCAAGGAAGTCCGGGCAGGACTCTTATTGGAGCTGATTAGTGCTACTCCTTGATCAGGATGACAGATATTTTCTGCGGGTTGACACAAAAATTTAGAATCATAGAAACGAAGGGTTGAAAGGGACACTGAGAAGTCACCAAGTCTAGTCCCCTGCTCTGAGGCAGAACCAAAAACCTAGACCATCCCTGACAAATATGTGTCTTGCCTCTCCTTAAAGGCCACCAATGATGGGAATTCCACAACCTCCCTTAGCAGCCTATTCCAGAACTTACCTACCCTTATAGTTAGGAAGTTTTTTCTAGTATCTAATCTAAGTTTCCCTTGTTGCAGATAGAGCCTGTTGCTTCTTGTCCTACCATCAGTGGACATGGAGAACAACTGATCACAAGTCTGATCACAAGAACAAATGGTTGTGCCTCTTCAACAGGAATTTAGTGCACTCCCTCCATAACATTCCCATCCCAGCCAGCTTCAGGAGCTGGGACCAATGTCTGGGATAGAAATAGAGTCTGGGTCTCCTTTGTACTGCTGCCAACACTTGGACAGCAGCAAGGCCCCATAGCTATTATTTTTAATAGTGTGGCAACAGCATCTGGCCACAGGCATAGATCATAGAGGACGCACAATATGGACGGGGACACACACACTAGGGCTGCTCATGCGAGCTCGCTAAAATTAGCAGTGTAGTGGAGGGTCACGTGGACGGGTCATCTTGAGCTAGCTGTCTAAGTACAAACTTGCCCAGTCTCCTTGATAGCCTGCCTGAGCTGCCACTCATTCTATTGTGTTTCTACACTGCTATTTTTAACCTATGCGGCCCTTAGATTATGTCTACATTTTGAGCTAGAAATATAAATCTCAGCTCCAGGAGATAGACCAGTGCTCACTCTGAGCAAGTGAGCATGTGAAAAACAGAAATGTAGCTGCACTAGAGTGAGCAGCAGGAGGGGCTAGCTGCCCCAAATATGATCCTGTCAAAAATGCCAGGCATGGACTCAGGAACTAATTCCTCCCACTGCTTGCGCCATCAGGGTGATGTGTTTTTTTAGCATGCCAGCTTAATCAGATCTAGGGCAGCTATGTCTTCTGGAGATGGAATTGACATTTGCAATTTGAAGTGCAGATGTACCCTTTGACTCCTAAGTAACTTTTGAAAATGGGACCTAGGCACTTTAGAAAATGTTGTCCAATATCTTCTATATATCAAGTATAATGAAATGCTACCGATTGTCACAATGATTAGTTCTAGAGCTTGAGCCACTATCTGTGACACTGTTATTTCCCTTTTGTAATTCAGTTGACTTTAATGGAGTCACAAAGCAGAGAATCAACCCCTTCCCCACCCCCCGAGTTAAGAGGTTATGGAAATTATGCAGCCAAGCAGTATTCCAGGTAATTCTGATTAATTAACCAACACGTATTTCAGACTCTGTGCTTGAAACTCCATTCTCAAGAACAAAATAACAAATTCCAAGTACTGCACAATGTACCTGCTAAAGTAACAAGGCAGCTAGATTATTAGAATGAGAATCGAAACATTTATGGTTATAAAAAAAAAACCTGTATAGAAAATAGAAAAAAGGGTCTGTGCAGGCATCAAACTGAAATAAAATGTCAAATGTCAAGAACTCGTCTTACCAATTTATTATGCAGCTTAAAATGACCCACACATTTTAGCATATTAACAGAAGTGCTGCAAGCAGGCACATCTAAGGCTAGATCATTAGCCAGTGTAAATCCATTAAAAATCAATTTACACTAGGTGAAAATATGACCAGAAGTGTTAATGCAGTGCAAGCATTTCACATTTCTTATCCTTGTAAGGGGAAAAAAAGGCAAAATTCACAGAGGAATAGACATGGGGAAGCATTGGCATGTGGCTACAGAGACATGTTTACTAAGTACAGATATAGACCAAGCCAAAGCCAGTGAGGATTTCTCTTTTCAGCTGGCTGAAACTAGAAACCAATCAATCTGTGATCAGAAACTATGGGACAGCAATCACTGGAGTCAATGGACACTGAAATTCTGGGCTTGCCTACACAGTGGGGTAATGGAGTCTACAGGGGTGTGATTTTTAAGGCATACTGATGTTGGTGTGCATTGACTGGTGTGCATGCTTGGAGCCACTGAACCAAACTGTTAATCCTGTGTATGATGGAAACTCGTACGGCAGCTCCCTATCACCCCTATCCAGCATCTGTGTGTAGATCTTGCTGGTACACACTATAGGTTCTTTAGTGCATTTTAACGTGGTACTGTTTTAAACAGCGCTACATTAAAGTGCACCAGCAAGGTCTACATGGATCAGTTAATGCACAACACATTACAGGTTCACCCTCCCTGGTCTGGCACCCTCAGGATTTAATCGGTCTCGAATGAGGGATTTTGCTAGACTAGGGGAGGTTATTTCTGGCCCACCAGTCCCTAGTCCCCCAACCTGGCTCTGCTCCTAGCCCATCCGCTGGCCTCCCAGACAGCTCCCCCTGCCCCACTGTTGTCAGCCCAGCTGGGTTCAAGGCCACAGCAGAGCTGTTGGCTCCCTGCTGCTGGCCTCCCTGATGACTCCCCCACTACCCCTGACCTGCTGCCATGCCAGCCCTGCCAACCTCTCTGGCTCCTGGTCCAGAAGATTAGACTCCTGGCCCTGCATCAGCCTGCTGCCTCACCAGCCGCCCTGCCACTATCCAAGCTGGACTCCCGCAGCAAGGCTCCCAGCTGCCTGCTCCCCGCCAGCCAGCCTGGCTGGGCTCCCAGATCCCACAGGGTTCTGGCTGCCAGCCCTGCCAGGAATAGTTGCCAGACCAGAGAGTCCCGGCTTAGAAAGGTTCAACCTGTAGTGCTCTTAGAAGTCACATCTTTGTAGAGCACATCACCCCAGTGTTTAAACAAACCCCTACACACAGGACAGGAATTTTATACTTTAAATCCTGGCCCTGATCTAGTGACTAGGACCAGGAAATACAATTCAGTCTCTGATCAATACTCCTGTGACTCACCTTTACTACCCACTATCTCCAGAATCTACAGCCAAATTCTGTTCTCACTGACATATGTGAAAATCTGGAGAAATTCCAGTAGCTTCAAAGCAGTTACTTTGGATTTTCACATGTGTAACTGAGAGCAGAATTTGGCCTTACTTCTGTTGCACAGCCACCTCAGACTGAAATTTTTATTTACCCTTTAAGTCAGTAAAACTTCCAATTGATGTTCCTCAAAGATGCTTAAATATAGAGTATTCTATCTGGAACTAATTTGTGAGTAAGTAGGGCTGTTGGTTTTAAACATACTAACTTCCTACTGACACAACAATTCAGTTTTAACAAAATCTAAACAACTCAAAGGCTGAAAAAAAGCACAATATTTGGGTAGAACAGTTTTCATCAAGAAGCAGGTCGCTTATTTCTTTGTATGCACAAACCAAATGTCTGAAGAAGATCTTACTTTTCATATTGACTTTGTAGACCACAAGTAGCACGGTGCCTGCTGTAGAAACGATTTTCCAAATCAATTTTAGTTTCTCCAATGAGGTCATCGGCTCCAACCAGGTCATGGTCATAGATCAGGACAGAGAGCACAGATTCCTTAGGGAATGTAGCCTGGATTTCAAATGATCTAAGGCAAAAATTGATAAGATTTTTCAGACAAATTATTTTTAAAAGCTAAAAGCGTCAGTCAAATAGGTATAGAAAATGCACAGTATACCGTTATCAGTTGTTGTACTTTGTGAATATAATTATTATATTTCTGTCTACCTGGATAGATGTGGTTTCTCATATAAATATCACTGATGAGACAATAATTTGGGAATACTTTATCATGTTCAGCATAGTAAACACATGTAGCAAGTGAAAAAATGTAACATTTTATAACTGATTAAAAATTCTCTACTTTTGCCTGCTTAGATTTTGGGGTGCCCAATTTTAGACCCCTTTGAAATAAAGACACAGTCAGATGCCAGATGAAGTCAATAGGAGCTGTTGGTTCCCAGCACCTCTGCAAAGTAGACCATACTGGCAAGAGTGTCAAATCTGGCCCCAACTGTGAGTGCAGAGCACCTGAAAATCTAGTCTTGAGCACTCCTGAAAAGTGTCCAAAGTAAGGCACACAAAAATTGACTGGCACATAATCAAAGGCTACTTTTGAAAACTGGGCTCTGGGTTGGTTCTAGAAGTCTGAGAATGTTTTATAGTGATATTCAGATTTAAAAACACTAGCACAAATTTTGGAAATCAAGTTTAACCATCACTGGATCCATTTCACTTTAAGCCTAATTAATCGCCTCATTAATCTGAGAGGACAAGATAATTTGATGCATCAGTTCTTTTGAAATAAAAAGCCTTCTGCAGATTGAATTTCAGGGTGTGTTTTACTAGCATAAAAATTGAATAATTTTTAATCACACAATGTGACACAAATTCTTACAAGTTTAATTATAAAACATCCAAACACACATAACATTGTAAAGGCAGAAATCATCATGAATATTTACATAAAGTTATCACTCACCTTCCAAAAACTGGGTTTAGTTGTTTGGGGATGTAATTTGCTTGGTCTTTAATTTCAGTTTTGCCTAGTCTGAGCACAATATAGGGGTCTGAGGTGCCCTCTGGATCAGCTGGACTAAGACTATAGGCCTGATAAAAAGAAAAGACTGTTTCATAAAAATCCAAATGCTTGGCTAAAGGCAATAATTAGATGAGATGGTTTTCTAATGGAGTTGTTTTTTGATGGGTGCATGGAACATTCTGGAAACAACAAATGCTAAGCTAGTCCTTTCTACTAAAATATGAAGAGACACTGAGAAAGAAATGGTTGGAGATTGCTTAGGGGCTAAGTGCAGAGTTGAAGAGAGCAGCCAGAATAGTCCCTGCCACAGTTGCTGATCAGAATGGAATGCGTGAGAGGAAGAGAAAGTTTCACGAGGCATACCTGTGCCGATCAAGAAAGGCTTGTTTGTCGACGCGGCGCGTCCAGACTGCCCCGATCTGCCGACAAACAGCTGATCGGCAGAGCGGGGCAACCATTTAAATTTAAATGAAGCCGCGATTATTTTAATTGCGGCTTCATTTCCCTCTGCCGATCTGTCTAATCTACATGCCTCCGTCGACGGAGGCATGTAGTCTAGACACACCCTAAGGGTACGTCTACACTACAGCGCTAGTTCGAACTAACTTAGTTCGAATTAGTTAATTCGAACTAAGCTAGTTCGAACTAACGCATCTAGAACTAAAAACTAGTTCGAACTAGCGTTTTGCTAGTTCGAACTAGCAAGTCCACATTGAGTGGACTCTGAACAGGGCTTAAGGATGGCCGGAAGCAGTGCCGGCAGGGCATAAAAGGAGGACTTAGAGCATGGAGATGCTGTCTCAGGCTAGCCGAGGGCTGCGCTTAAAGGGTCCCGACCCCCACCCCGGACACACAGTTCTAAGGGGTGCCCCGCTTGCAAAGAAGTTCTGGCTTGGAGTGCCCTGAGTGCCCACACTGGGCACATCACACCACTCGGCCATCAGCCCAGCTGCACTTGCCGCAGGCTGCCATCTGGGGAGAGGGAGTAATTGGGGGGCTGCAGGAGAGCTTCCACCCCCAGAAGCCCGCAGAGCCAGCCCAGTCCTCCCCATCGGGGGCTCGTACCCCATTCCTCCCTCACCTCCTTCCACTTACCCTTCCTTAGCCCCCCTTCTTATTGATGTACAAAATAAAGATAACGTTTCTTCCAACATTGACTCTGTCTTTATTGAAAAAAAACTGGGGGAGACTGGGAAAAGGAGGTGGGAGAGGGGAAGAGAAAGGCTGGGAGAGGGGAGGGCAACTAACATGATCAGGGGTTGGGAACAGGTCCCAGATGAAGAGAGGCTACAGAGACTGGGACTGTTCAACTTAGAAAAGAGGAGACGGAGGGGGACAGGATAGAGGTCTCTAAAAGAAGGGGTTGGGTGGAGAGGGTGCATTCAGAAAAGTTCTTCCTGAGTTCCCATAAAGAAGGACTAGAGGACACCAAAGGAAAGGAATGGGTAGCAGGCTACAAACTAGTAAGAGAAAGTTGTTCTTCTTGACAAAGCAAATAGTTAACCTGTGGAACTCCTTGCTGCAGGAGGCTGTGAAGGCTAGAACTAGAACAGAGTTTAAAGGGAAGTGAGATCAAGTCATGGAGGTTGGGTCCATGGAGTCCTATTAGCCAGAGGGTAGGAGTGGTGTCCCTGCCCAAAGTTTGTGGAAGGCTGGAGAGGGATGGCACGAGACAAATGGCTTGGTCACTGTCTTCGGTCCATCCCCTCCAGGGTCCCTAGGGTTGGCCGCTGTTGGCAGACAGGCTACTGGGCTAGATGGACCTTTGGTCTGACCCAGGACGGCCATTGTAAGCTCAGGGCTCAGTGTCGGGGGTCTCAGTGGACCCCCTTGATTTTCATGCACACCTGCTCCTGGGTGGCCAGGCTGGCAGCTCTCCTGCCCTAGACGGCCACTTTCCTGTGCCTAGTGCGGAGATCGTGGACGAGGTCCACGATGTCCGCACTAGCCCAGGAAGGTGCCCGCCTCTTGCGGTCCAGGGCAAACTCCCGGGAGCCGCCAGCCTGGTCCCGGCAAGAGGGGGTGGGCTGGGGGGCATCGGGTGGGTGGCTCTGTGCCGTGCCAGGTGCAGGGTCTGCTAGCTGGGTGCTGGCAGGCTTGCACCTGGCACGGGCACCGTAGCCAGCCCGTGCCCCTTTAAGGGGTCCGGGGCCGGGAGGGGGGCATAGAGTTTCCCTGGTGTTGGCCAGAGTGGCCACCAGGGAAACCTGGGGAGGGCTAGCCTCCCACTAGTTCGAACTAAAGGGCTACACAGCCCTTAGTTCGAACTAGCTAGTTCGAACTAGGCGTTAGTCCTCGTAAAATGAGGTTTACCTAGTTCGAACTAAGCGCTCCGCTAGTTCGATTCAAATTCGAACTAGCGGAGCGCTAGTGTAGCACCTATTAAAGTTAGTTCGAACTAACGTCCGTTAGTTCGAACTAACTTTGTAGTGTAGACATACCCTAACAGAGTTTAAAGAGAAGCTAGATAATTTCATTTAGGTTAGGTCCAAAAAGACTATTAGCCAGGAGATAGAAATGGTGTCCCTGGCCTCTGTTTGTCAGAGGCTGGAGAAGGATGGCACGAGACAAATCGCTTGATCATTGTCTTCGGTCCACCCTCTCTGGGGCAGCTGGTGCTGGCCACTGTCAGCAGACAGGATACTGGGCTAGATGGACCTTTGGTCTGACCCAGTACGGCCATTCTTATGTTCTTATGATTTATTTTCTGCTTCTCTCATTTTCTCACTAATACCTAGCTCTCTCCTCTGACTTAGCAATGTCCAACCATGCTTCTTCAGTATTTGACTTCCTAATTCCTGCCACCTGTTCTTTCAAGTTCATCATTCACACTCCTACTCTTTTGCTTTTTCTTCAAGTTATATTCTCCCATTCTTTCCTTCTCCTAAACGTGTTCTTCTATTTTTGTCCCTTTCTCTCTATGATCATTCCAAAGTAGCCCCTAGAGTTCCAAGTTCCATTCCAAGTAGCCTCTTTCGCTAGTCAACTTGCATTTTTGTTTACAATGAGAAGTCCTTAGGCGCTGTAGATTATTGATTTCTAATATGTGGATGAGGCTTTTCAGAAGCTACACTATGTAGAAACTAAAGAAAAATAAGTCTGACATACAAATCCTCCATTATTTCAAGGTAGAAACAGAAGCGGTGCACTTACCCTCACAATATACACTCTAACCAGAACTTGGACCGAGTTATTCGGTGGTATCCCCTGCAGAACTTTAGGTTGTCCTCCATCCATTGAACTGGAATCTTCAGGACTTTTGTAAATGCAGAAAGAGCCCTGTGGACATATAATGTTTTATTTCCCTGGAAAAAACAACAAACCCAATCCAAAAAAAAAAGTCCTGGTCCATAGACATTTCCTCACAAATGCAATCTGTACAGGCACATCCACATTTTTTCACAAAGGAAAAACATTTAATAAGTGACCAAATCATGCTTCTGAAAATATTTCTGATGTTTTGTTAGCTTTCCAAAGCACTTCCTTTCAATAACTGTATTTAATCTTGTCAAAACATTCCCAGAAATAACTGCAAACTCCTAGTCACAGCAATATTACATAAGTAAATGCAACAGCTGTGGCTATTGCCATCTTCCAGACACCAATCTAAGGGTCACCATTTTGCTCTGAATCACACCTGTGTAAATTAAGAGTCATTACTGGCTTAAATGGAATTCTATTTGCAGCTTTGTGAGTGAGAACACCATGCCTCTAGCTATGCAGTAAAAATTTCAGCCCCCATGTATGCCACAGTATTAACTCATCTTACTTAAATAACCATTATTACCTAAAAGCAATTAGCAAGTAATTTTTAACAGAGATTTGCCTCATAGAGAAAGAATAATCAACAGGATTCTTTAAGTCACTAATTCCTCTGAAGTATAAAATAAATCATTTTTAGATCACACAACTATTATATTAATTGTGCTTTGCAGATACTTGCATATTCTCATATGGTAAGTTGCATTGTGTTGTGGAAGGGAGGAGTGTAGAAGGCCTATTATTTAAGGTAGATTAAATAAAGTACCAGAAATCTTACTGAAGAAGTAAACTTGCATGAGCAGAGAGGCTGGACTGCATAACATAATAGGTCAGTTCTGGCTCTAATAATTATGAATCTGTGATTTAACTCAGCTTTGTTGTTATAAATCAATATCCTGATTAAAAAAGATAGTAAACATTGTGGTCTGGAAACTGCCTCTGTCAGTCAGATAACAGGAGAGAATAAATAGCAATCCTCCTTTGTTACAGATGGTTGCTTTGGATCTAACAGGAGAATTAATGATGTTAATAGCAGATGGCCAGTGTAATTGAAACTCATTTTCTGTACACCTGGAACGTCACTGAAAATATGCATTTCTCTATATTACCGTGTATCTAGTCAGCATTGAAACTCACCTTAAATTTTCCTATTATTCTGTCCTCATAGACACTGTGATCTTCATCAGTGGCTTTGCCTCTGAAAAGGTCAAAGGTTTTCACCCAGTCTTCAAAGTTATTAAATTCACTCTCCAAGTCTCCATCATAGATCTTTGAAAAAAGGGATTATGCTCATTTCACAAGACACAGCAGAGGAAACAGCGCCACTGTTGCATTAACTGGTGATGTAAAATTCAGCTCTGACTCGGTGTTAAGGTTTTATAAAATCAAGTGCTCGTAAAACCTTTTGGTGACCAACAGAAAAATATCCCATTTCCCACCAGGGAAGATAATTTATAAGAAATTCGTCTCTGGGGTAGAAACCCAAATACTGTAGCATTTTATTAATGCATAAGAATCTGAAAGCAAGATGGATAAGAAAAGGTGCTGGGGGCAATCTTATCTAGATAGATAGAGAGATTAGATTGCCTAAAAAAAGATCTTTACCATCTTCTCTAACTTCTACAGCATGGCTCTATGTGAAATCAAAAATAAACAAAAGGGAAATGACTATCTAAATTTCTTCTCCAAATGGAGACTTTTCCATTCAAAAATGGAAGCAAACCATCTCATTGATTTGTATATTGGTTTTCTATCCCTTTTTATTCAGTGTCTCTCTCTAAACAGACCAAATCTTTTCCACCCCTTCACATGTCTTGTCTCCAATCATTTCCCATGGCGAGGGAATGGAGAAAGGAAGACTCAGCATCGCAGGGGTTAAAGAAAGCCTCTGAGCCCAGCTAGGCCCATCCCACTTCACCTGCAACCAGGCCTGGAGGAAGGAGAAAAGAAAGGAGCCTGGCTCAGTTTGGGGCTGACTAGCAAGGAGGCAGGAGTTTGGTTTGTTGATCTGAGGGCACAAACCAGAATCTGCCCATCTAGCAGCCATAGGAGCAAGTAAGCCCCCATCCCAACTCCTTGAGGAAAAAAGAGGGGAACCTATTGAGAAGCCCCTACTAAAAGGAATCTGGACTCTTGGGGCCATGCCCCAAACTTAAGGACTTGAATAGGGAGTGGTTCAGAGTTCTTGGGCCAGAAACCCAGGGGAGCTAGGGGCCAGTGTTCTTCCCCACTTTTACATCCACCTATTCAGCAATCTAGACACTGGGCTTTGCAGCCTCCAGGGACCAGCCACACCATGTCATCTTTTCTTTGACTTTCTAGATCTGAATCCTTCCCATGCCACTCATGTCTGGAGTGTCAACAAGGCTCCTCACTTCCTGTCTGTAATGCTGAATGCTGGAATGTTTACCTTGCTGTGTTTCTATAGCTTAACTTTCCTATGAGGATAAGATGTTGGTCTGTCACAACTCCTAACCTGCAGGCCTAGTGGACTCCTTTGCATCTGATCCCTGCCCTTTAACCTGTCCAGCTTGGGTATCAGAAGTAAAAAAAACTTCCACTAGTGTAGTTCTCAGGGTCATTGGCACACACAACCCTTCCCCCTGAGTCAAGCTGCAGTCATCAGGAAAGACACTCTGCTGTCATTCCACCTTTAATAAGATACAGTCACCAGACTCATACTTGTATTTCTAGTGAGGATCTACTGTCATTATATCAAATCCTTTCAGCATTAATGTCTATCCCCTTCTTTATACACCCTAACATTTCTGAAATTCCTTGTCATCTGTTCTCCTAGTAGCCACATTTCTTTGCTTTCATTAATATAAAAAGATATTTTAAACATAAACAGTCAGATAATAAATGCATAAGTTTTAAGTGTGCTTTGTCATGATGATAAAGCGTATACATGTATGTGATTAACTGTACTTCAGGTGCAATAAGAGAAGAAAGGGAAAGGAAAAGAGACTGTGATTTTAATATTTATAGTATATGCCACAAAGGTGAAATTCACCCCTGTGCGGAGAGGCAGCACAAGAAGTAAGCCAGCCCTGCTCAAGTCTCACTTAGGGCAAGCTCTCTGCCCAACAGTGAATTTTGCCCAACACAAATAACCAGACTTACAACAACAAAGCATTTTTTACCTTCAAAGTTGCTAAATTTGGTTCGTCTTCCTTTTTTTCCTCTTTGAACAACTTTTTTCGCTTCTTCTTGTCTGGTTCCTCTTCAATTACTAATGATACATGGCCAGATGTCTGCCTCGCTAGAGAGATTAAATGACATCATTTAGATTTAAAGAAGCTGCAGTGATGGATATACTTCTAATGGCTTAGATAAGTCCTTAACATAAATCTGAGGTTCTTACTCCCTTTCCTCTCCTCCTTTATACTTCTCTTGCCCTTTCTCCTGCCAACCCAGTCAGAGACTCCTCTCCTACAACTGAACTCACCTGATACAGCATTACTCCTCTCATTCTTTTCCCTATCAAACCCCTCCCCTCCCCACATATAGATACCACTATTCTTTCTCATTTTCCCTCAATCATCCCAACAGATCCTAATACCTTTCCAAATGTGAAAAATTTGAGGTGAGGTCTTATCAAGATTGAACACCATTGCCAAGATGCCTACTGCCTTCAGATCTTATATGGACCAAGCCTTCCTCAGGTCAAAGACACCAAAAATGCCTCTAACTTTAGGAAAGCCATGGAGAGTAGGAGCTATAAAAACAGCAACTTACTCTGCAGAAACTGCCTACCCGGTTGACACTTTTCCATTGATTTTGACATATATCAACAAACGCAGGAGATGCTTGTGGGATCTTACTTAATTATTTATCCAAACCTTCAGAAAATTATTCAGGTTTATTTTTTGGTTGAAGTGAGTATCAGTCCTTTCAAAAGCGACGAGGAGTCCTGTGGCACCTTATAGACTAACTGAAGTGTAGGAGCATAAGCTTTCGTGGGCAAAGACCCACTTCGTCAGATGCATGTCACATGCATCTGACGAAGTGGGTCTTTGCCCACGAAAGCTTATGCTCCTACACTTCAGTTAGTCTATAAGGTGCCACAGGACTCCTCGTCGCTTTTGCAGATTCAGACTAACACGGCTACCCCTTCAGTCCTTTCAATTTATTAAAATAATTAATCTCTCTCTCAATAGATATGTATCTATTTCTTTCCCTCTCTCCCTTCCAATCACCTTAGTATTTAGGCAATGATATAGAACATATACAAAAATTCCAAGAGCCTTTTTCAGTCTGCCTGGTCAAAAATAATGGAAAATCCTAGCACAGGGGTTGGTAACATAAGGCACTTGTGCCATAAGCGGCATGTGAGCTGATTTTGAGTAGCACACGGGCCTGCGTGGCTGGTGGCTGCCTCGTGTGCTGCAGCTGGGACTGGGTTGTGGTGAGACTGTCCCTGCGGAGGCAACCTCACCCCGGCCCTGATTCCCACTCCGCAGCAGCCATGCGGCCCAACTGGTAAGGCTGTGCAGCTGTCTCTGGGGGCTAGGGCTGCTCCAGGAGTGGCTAAGCCACGTGTGGGAGTGGGGCACCACCGAGCCAGCTGCTGGGATAAGCTGGAGCTGGGGTGCAGCGGCCACAGGGAGGAGAGGAGCTTGCCATGGACCTTGCCACCATCACGGCTGAATACCCCGGGGTCACCCATCCGCCCACCTCCACCTTGCCCATTTCCCTGGACCCCACTCTCCCAGCCACCATGACCCCAGCCCACATTGGTGATCCAATATTGCACACCCCCTGCAAGATTGGAGCCAGCACCCAGCTTCCTGCGGAAGGGAGCACTGAGGCTCTGCACTGCATCTGGATTCCAGGGAAGTACGTGTGCGCTGCTCCTTCCCTCCCCACAGGAAAAGCCTGAGCAGAGCCCAGAGCAGGAGACTAAGCAGGGTGCAAGGTGGAGAGAGCCCCTCCCGGTAGAGCAGCGTGGCACAGGGCAGGCGGGTTAAATCTTGGTGTGCCACTTCAAAAAGGTTGCCAACCCCTGTCCTAGAATAATTGTCATCAGTAACATTTGTAGAAGTCTATCTATGTTAAGGCGTTTTTCAAGACTATCACTGTATGTGGATATGTCCTCAAAACTTTCTATAAAGTTTCTTTTAGGTGGCTAGGTATAGTCCATGCATCAATAGAATTTTGACTGCTAACTGAAATTTTGGTCTGCTGCCACATTCAAAATGATAATGACTGACATTTATGTGGTGCCTTTCATCCAGAATGGTTGAAAAATGCTTTGCCAACTAGAAATCATTTCCACCTCTAGTAAAATATAGCCACCATAGGATGGGAAAAGCCATCACTTTTAGTGTGAAGTGCAAGTCTACATAGGCATTACAAATATTTATTTCCTTTCTCTGCCTAGAAATAGTCGAGTTAGGAAAACGATCGGCTAAAGGTATGGACCCAAAATTTAAAGAGGCTCATTTTTGGATGGGATATAGATGTAGATTATTATGGTAGTAATCTTTCTATAACATCTAACATTGTAAGATTTCCATACTTTTGAGACTGAAATTTACAAAGAATTGCTCATGCAATTTGAACATTGTTAAACCCAATCCTCCAAATCAGTTTTGTATCTCAAAAATCTAATTCAGATATAGATTAAGATCTGAACACTGCCCCTTTCACAATTTTAGAAAAAACAGACAGTGACTATAAACAGCATAAAAATGTTCTTGAATTAGCACAGAACAAGGAATTATAGTTAGTAAACATGTACATATACAAATATTTTACTCACTGTTGTCTGGTTTCTCCTCATTGGGATACATTGCTGTTACCTTTCAAAAGAAAAACAGAATGGTCAGACTCCTAAATATAAATGGAACACTAAAAATGAAGCCACTTTGCATAAATCTAATTTTTAAATACCACACATCTATTTAAGTATGGGGCTTCTGGGGCCTTTACCTTTTTCATTTTTTCCACAGAAGCATCATACTTTGACCACCAATCAATAACATTTTCCGCAGATTCATCTGCTATTGTTCTCTTTTTTCTTTTTGTGGATCGCCGGGTGGATTTTCTTGAGTCCTAGCAAAGTATAAGGAAATATTGTTGGACTGTAGTATTATCACAGCTATTAAAAACCAGCTTAGCTATTCAAGTGAACAGATGTAAGTGGAATGGATTTTACTCTTTGAGAAGCACATTATTTTGTTTCTCTGTCTTTATATCCTATTAGAGAATCTATTGGGATCCTCCAGTTATTAGCCTTCTGCTGGTATCTAATATTACAATTTTAAAATTTGGGACATTACAACAAGAGCAAGATATTTAAAAGGAAGATCTACCTTAGAAAGAATTACTATATTCGGAAGAATACAGACATCCTGATACCCTTGGTTCCCGCCAATATCACTGCATTTGCTGATACATTCGGAACTTTCAATATTATCAGCAATTGAGTTTTGAAGACAACTAAGACTCTGAATAGTCACCAAGAATTCAGTCATTTTGCCCTTCGAAAAGATAAAGAGTCTGATCCCACAAACCAACTACTTATGCAAGTAGGTCCAGTGACATTAATGGGATTACTCATGTGAACAATGACTGAACCCTGTTAAATTGTGCATTCAGCCTTTCACACTAATAAAGAATTGACACTTGTAGCTGACATGTATTTAGCAGTGCTGCTACAAATAGAATGGCAGCAAAGATAATCTGTATTAGACACAGTTACAATACTGGCTGTGTCTGTGGATGAGTCCTTTGCAATGCATGGGTACAAGAGTGAGGGAAATATAGCATTGTTACAGATGTGTACATGTTGTAGAGGTGAGACATGACTGCCTTTCCTTGTCCTTCAAACTGTGAAGAACATTGGCAACATCTAACTACCAGTGCATCCAATGGCTGCAGGAAAGAAGTGGCTACTTTATCCCAATCCAGAAAGTGTAGCTGAAATGGAGCACAATGTCAAACAGTTTTGGCATTCCCTCCATTTTATTTTTAAGACAGAAAGAAAGACAGAAATAAATTAGTTCCCCGTCTAAAAAGTGATAGTTTATAGAGCTGATCAGCTGCATAGGAACTAGAATATATTCTGCCAGTCATGCTGACCAATATTGTTTCATTATTCTTTCTCCATCTGTCTGTATGCACTTGTTGTATATTGTCTTATATGTCGATTGTAACGTTTTTGACACTGGGACTTTTTTTGTCTGTTTGTACAGCATCTAGCACAATGGGGTCCTGGCTTCTGTCTACGGTTCCTTATTATTATTAACAGCTAGCAGATAAGTTTAAGCTAAGTTCACCTTCTGCTTTGCATCTTTTGCTGGTTCAGAGGATGAAGATGTAGATTTATGTGCAGGTAGCAATGAAGAAGTAGGTCCAGCTTCTGCAGCAACAGATTTTGCTGGAACTGGTTCTTGCATTGCTAATGCAGCTGTACCATGCTCTACAGCAACATAAATGTGCTCTGCTGAATATGGTTGTGGTTCAGGTGACGCAGGCAGTTGAGGTGACTCCGGAGAAGCTGAAACTAGAAACATAGCAAGTTGGTAAGAACATGCAGAAAAAAAAAAAAACCAAAAGACAGTCATCCTGTTTGGGTCTCAAGACAATATGAATAATGATCTCTCTTAAAAGTCACACAGGGCTTGATCCTGCAAAGTCCTGAGCCCTCCAGCTCCAGTCCAGTAGATTCCTTAAGCATGTTGTTATTCCCACTGCAATAAGCTATTATCATCTGCTGTTTTAACAGATATTACCTTGTCATTGTACTTGGGGATAAGAGTGATACTGAGTGTTTACCTTGGTCAGTTTCTATAGTGTCCACTGTTGCTGTAGGAGCAGGAAGCTCCGGTGGTTTATATAAATATTGCTTAAGGCAATTGATGGTGTGTGTTCCAACAAGAGTGCTACGGCCAAAAGCTCTCCAGTCAACCACGCAGATGCTGAGTGGTGGATGCAAAAGCTCATTTTCAGGCAATTCCTGGAAGAAAAGAAAAAAGAGCAGCATGAGAGATTTGTTTGCCTCACTAGTGTCCAGAAAAATGTCCTGAAGTGCTGATTCGAGCACCCCGACTCCTGGGGTTCTTTATCCATCAAACAGGGAGAGCATGGGCAGTGAAGTTCTGTCCACACTGCCCTGCCAACCCCACCTAGAAAAGCAACCTGGCTGGTAGGAAAGCTGCTAAAAATGTGTCAGGGAAAACAGAAAAGTCTAGAGGAATCAAGGCAGCATCGGAAATCAGGAAATTTATGAGTTCTAATGACCTCTCTTGTCAGTGACTTAGCCAAAGTAATTTCATTTGACTGCCTCAGTTTACCAGCTGTAAAAGGCAATAATTTACAGGGATATAGTGGGGATTAACTAGGGAGTCTCAGTTTGAATACGTAAAGTGCGATAAAAATTAAATACACCACAGGTATTTTGATATTATTACTGGTGCTCAGATGCCATTGTGCCTTATAAAAGCTTAGACAGACTTATTTCTGTTGATGTTGCCAGTTAGTACAAATCCTCATCCACTGAGCCCTGAATTAAAATGACACTTCATTTTGCAGGAAGCTTCAAAGTACTACTGGCCAGGGCCAAATTCCTATCAACAACCTAGCAGTTAAAGGCACAAAGCTCTTGGGTCATAAGATTTTATCAGGGTTATTTTTAGTAAAAGCCAAAGACAGATCACAGGCAATAAACAAGAATTCACAGAAAGCTGATCTCCGCTGTAGAGGGGGCTGACAGCCTGAGTTTTCCACTGCCCAAGGCTGACAGCCAAAGCCTCAACATCACAGAGGCCATGAAAAATCACGGAAGCTGTGACCTCGGTGACAGACTTGTGGCTTTAGTCATAACCTATCCAGCACTTAAGCTGCCCGGCCTGGCAACAGCACAACTGTGCTGAAAAAGTAAAGAAAATCAAACTTTGCTATAGCTTGTGCCTTCCGCTGAGCCAAAAGAAGACCATGAAAGAGAGCAGCACTGCATGGTACACACCACTTCAAACCTGTCTGTTTGGACACTGAAGTTGGGATTGTTCTTGAAGCTCTGGATGACCGATGATTTAACTCCTTTTCCAGCACATTCGATGAGAACCTGTGGGCGGTCTACGGAGAGAAGCTGGACCTTCTTCAGCTCCCGAACACCCCAGAACAGAACCTATGGCAGGTGGAAGAAAAGCGGTCAGCAAAACATAGGCAGGAGTGGGCCAGACTTACTCACAATCTCCTCACAGTAATACACAGGTAACACCAGGAGTCATTGACCAGATTCACCAGTATGCTCCTGCCACTTTGTGCCATTCAGATGATGCACATCTGCCAGAAAGAGCGGCTGAATCTGGCCCCACTTATCTGCATGAAATTGTTCTAACCACCTGTCAGTGTCTGAATTAAAAAAAAAAGACCTCATATCTTTGAGCTGAACATTGGGAAAATTAAAAACATTAAACCACTAACAAGACATAATCAGTAAATACTGATTTTATTTTTAACAATTCCCTCATCTGCAGGACAAACATGAGTCCCTATTAATCAGAAAGGCCAGATTCTCTGCTATTGCCTACAACAGAGCTACATCCTTTTTTACCAGTTGAGGAAACAGCCCATGGTATTTTTCCAGGATTATTATTTCCCTTGTATGTTTTATGTTTTGATTTACTGCATTCCCATCCTAGAATTCACATGGAATTCCAAGTTTTCTAGCACACAGGTACTTATTAGCAATACAGTTATTTATGCTCTCACTTTAGAAAATAGCATTAAAATGACAATAATTACGGCAATATAAATTACAATGCCAAATCATTCAGGAGTCGACAATAGGTAATGTCTTGACTGAGCAATATTTAAGCACACTCCTGAGTATAAGAACATGATTTGTCCCATTGATATACATGGAATTCATGTGATTAAAGTTAAGCATATGCTTAATTAATTCCGGCCTAAAACAAAAAGCATATTTTTAAAAAGATTTTTCCCTTTGTCCAGTGAACAGTTGTTTCTCTTCCTATTTACCTTTGAAACAATTTGACTTTTTGATCTCTCTCCCCTTCTTCCCCATGCTTGATCCCTCTCCCCTCCTTCCCCATGCTTGAGTTCACACCCAATGCTTGAGTTCACACCCAAGCATTTCTGGTGACTGGCTCCTCAGCCTCAGCACAGTTCATATAATTAAAAATCTGTCATGAATTAGGAATCATCAAAGACAGGCAATTAAACACATTATGTGTAAGTACAGGACCAGCAATAGGAAGTGACACAAGATGGCCGGTTAGAATTCAGTCATTATTCTGACAAATGGGGAGTTGCCAGTGCTCCCTTACATTCTATAGAATGAAGTGACGTTTGGCCAAATTGCAGCTGCTGTTCACAGGGGGCATGTGAGGGGTTGGGGAGAAAGCAAACTACATGCAGGAGGCAGCCATCATTTGGCTGCAAGTTTTGGGAGCAGAGGAGGGGTGGCTAATCTTTAGCCACTAGCAACACTAGTTTTGGTGGAGTGGGGTAGGACTATACCCATCTGCCTCCATCCAATGCTGAAGGGGAATGAAAGAAGGCCAAGCCATGACCTAATTGTTCATACAAGCATCTTCCATACTCATGTGCTGTGACTAGAAAGACTGGTTGCTTATACTACAGTAACTGCAGTTCTATGGGTACTCTGATCAAGGTGTGCATATGCTCCACACACCTGGGACCAGAACATATAAGAATGGCCATACTGAGTCAGACCAAAGGTCCATCCAGCCTGGTATCCTGTCTTCTGACTGGCCAATGCCAGGTTCCCGAAAGGGAATGAACAGAACAGATAAGCATCTAGGGTGTGTCTAGACTACAGTGTTTTTTCAAAAAAAATGTCACCTGCGTCTAGACTGCTGCCGCGTTCATTTAAAATTAAATCAAAAGAACGTGGCAGTTTTTTTGACGGCGAAAAACCTCATTTTAGGAGGAATAACGCCTTTTTTATAAAGTGCTCTTTCGAAAAAAGGTGTTATTGAATGCAAACAGGGCTTTTTCGAAAGAGAGCATCCAGACTTTGCTTTTTCGAAAGAAGTGGTTGCAGTCTAGATGCTCTCTTTCGAAAGAGGCTTGTAGTCTAGACGTACCTCTAGAGTGCCTATACACTGCACCATTATTTCGAGATAACTAGCATTATTTTGAAATAACAATGTGAACATCTACACAGCTATGCCATTATTTCCAAATAATTTCAAAATAATGGACATCTTATTCCAAAATCTGTAAACCTCATTCTACAAGGAATAATGCCTATTCCAAAATAGCTATTTCGAAATAAGGCATGTGTAGATGCTCCACTGCTGCTATTTCAAAATAGCCCCTCACCAGGGTCACTCTAAGTTATTCCTCTCCAGTGCCTCCTGGGCCTCTAAATTGAGATAGCACGTCTACATTAGGGAAGTCTGCCTTGGACTAATTTTGAGGCTTCGCTGCACTGTAGATGTGCTATTTCAAAATAAGCTATTTTGGAATAACTATTCCAGAATAGCTTATTTCGAAATAAGCGTGCACTGTAGACATAACCCTAGTGATCCATTCCCCTGTCGCCTATTATTAGCTTCTGACAAACAGAGATTAGAGATAGCATTCCCGCCCACCATGGCTAATAGCCATAGATAGACTTATCCTTCATGAATTTATCTAGCTCTTAGATTTTTTCATTAGCAGTGTCCTTTAGTCCACGCCTGTGCCTCTCTCCCCCTCGTGCTCTGAACCTAGGATGGACAGGGTGGTGCACACTGATCACTACTCCAGCTCCTTTTCTACCATGAATAACCATGCATCAAGGATCCAAAGCGGAGGAGGAGGAGGGAAAATGGCAGAATCACATAAATTGAAGAACTGCAATTACTGTACAATATAAATAGCCAATTGTTCTACACTGAATGATGGTCCCTGGGTTTGTTCCACTCGAGCGACTCTGAGGCAGTATGCATTAGAGAGGAATGGTGAGGAACTCTGCTGTACTACAGCTCAGAAGACGGTTGTGCTGACCTAGGCATAATATCTTCCAAATGAATGTACAGAGACCCACATTGCCTCTCCATGGATCTCCAGAAGAGGAACATTTCAAAGGGGAGTTACTAATGCAACCTGGGCTCTCACACCTTGTGAAGAGGGGTTTCTGCCAACTCATGGCAACTCATAGCAAAGCAGGATGCAGCCTTATAGGGTAAACTGAGGCAGTCCATGGTATTTCACTAAGAACCTATATTCAAATTCTGAAGACCTGTATAGGCCTCTAACCTCAAAACCTGTAAACTAGTTAGCCTGAGTAGAGGGCCCTTGGGAAGGCACAGTCACCCTAGCAACCACATTCCAAGGGGCCACACCCGCTGATACCAAAACAACCTTACTTACATGTTTTGCTTTAATCTTAGATAATGGGCCCATAAAGTCATAGATCACATCAGCGTGAGGCGCCATCACAGATCTATCATAATTTAACTAGACAAAGTTGCCATTTAATTGGTTGTTGATGTTGGCTTATTTAGGTTGTTAAGGAAAACTACCTGTATTAGTGATAAGGTGTTTAATTCATGATGGTTGGAGATGCTATGTAATTTTTCTTAGTTTATCGGCTTATGTGCTCAATTCGTCTTGCTGCTAGAACTTATCGAATTGCTTCCCCTCCATCCATCAGCCCCCTATATAATGTACTGTAATGTTGTTCTTAGGCAGCGTTCGCCAGCCTAATGAGCTGAGGGACACATCACCAGCGCTGCGTGTAATAAATCCTCTTGCCTGTTTTCACCGCATGCAGGGTGTCCAGACTTATTTCCAACAAGCCTGAAATCCATTAAAGAAAGCCTCTGTGAGGAGACAGCCTTTCTAGTTATATATTTGGCAAAAGAGACAAATAGTTTGGAAGGTTTCCTGAAGGATTATGTTTTCCTCAAGCAGAAGGTCAAGGCTGATAGTCTATACAGAGTGTGGAATTTCCAGTCCTCTGCTGGCTTGGGGCTTCCTTGTACTGAGTGGCCAATGGTGTGGTGGACCAATCATAGTGGGCACATGTGGCCACGCCTCCTCTTCTCTGCTGTGCATGCTCCAGGTGGAAAACAGACAAAAAGAAGCAGCCCAGCTCAGGTAATGAGGTCTTGGATGAGGAAAGACATAACCTGCCAATTCCTAAAACGTGCCTAGCAGAGTCTAACAACCTGGATTATGCTCCAGGTGATGTGCAGACTGCAGAGACAGCTGGGAAAGCCAAGCTGCCACTCTCTGAGACAGCTGTTGAATGTTCTACATCACAGCCCAGAATTCCCCACTCAAGGGCCATACACTAATTAGTATTTTGCCCTGCCCAGAGGGCTATTTTCCCAGGGCATCTGCCAGCCACAACCTGGAAGTTGCAGGATCAACAGACTGTTTGTTTTGCTCCAGCTCAGAGGCTGCCAGACTATAGACTGTTTATTTTGCCCCGCCCAGAGTTCATATCAGGGGCGGCCCTAGACTAGCTGCCAGCAACTGGTGCCCTAGGCAAACTATGCAATCAGTGCCCCCATCTCCAAACCCCTCAACGATATTGCGCCACCATTTAGCACCCCATTTAACTTGGCGCCCTAAGCAACCGCCTAGTTCGCCTATATGGACAGGCTACCCCTGCATAAACTAATTCATATTTTGACCTATCCAGAGTGCTAATTTCCCCAGTTCAATTGCTTGGCCCTGCTTTGCAGGATCACAAAGCTATTTGCTTGCTTCCTCCCAACCTGGGACATATTGCGACTTTTTTAGTTTGTAAGGGGCCATAGGTTTCACCCTGCTTGGAAGGCCCGTTCTCTCAATGCCACTGCCAATCCCAACTGAGAGCCGAAGGCTATAGCCCGTTTATTTGCCTTGCCCTGCCCAGCAATTTCAGATGGCTTACTGTTGTGCCCTGCTCAAAGGACTAAAGACACAGACTGTTTGATTGTTCTGCTGTCCCAGCCAGGAGACTGCGAGGCCCAGACTGCTTGGCCCACAGACTGAGACTGGTTCCATACTGGATATATGGGGGCTCATTACAGGCCCCATACTGGAGACCTTCAGAAGCCTTACTGAAAACAGACAGGCAAAGACTGAATGAGTGTTGTGCGTTCCTGAGGTTATGTCACAAACATCTGTCTTCTCACTGAATACACTATCCCCATTGCTGCACACTGAAAATATAGGCTGTATGCACGTCAGAAACAGTCAATAAAATTACACTTTGCAAGTTACCTCTACTCTGTATTTGCTTAAAACAGGCCGGATGTTGGCTGGAACTGGGTAGATTTGGCTGACATCAGGTGGATCCACTGGTGGAAGGCTCTCTGGACCAGAATCAGGAATCTGCAAATTGAAATAGTCATAATTCTTTATCACTGATCTGTGAAATATAGCCTCCAGTCCTCCTGGAAGTTGTCCATCGCATACAGCGCTTTCCGGCAACTTGGGCTGTCATGCAGACACAATATACACTCGGCATTGTGAGAAAGACATGCCTTGGAATCTTCTCTGGGCTGACATCAGGCCAAAGCACTTCATGGAAACAGGTCATTTTAAATTCACTAGTCTGCATGTAGGTATCTGACAGACCTTGTGTTGTATAGATACAGGAAAACTCTACAAAAATATAGTAATCCTGCCTAATAAAAATCTCTACTTACAGGCTCTCAAGACTACAGCAAAACTGTAGTTCCAATTCTCATTTTAAAATGTCACCTGGATTAAAGGCCACATACTTAGCAAGCAATCCAGATATTAGTACTTTACAGCCAGCCAAAATTTTGAAACATGAATCGAAAAATATCCAGTAGACCATATTTGATCTCTCTCTGAAAGTGATCAGGGCTCTGCTTGTTCTGCTAGGCTTTGTTTCAACAGGCCACCACCCATTTTGGAAGACCTGTCAAACTAGAGATGTGTCATCTATGTTTGGGAATGCTCATCTCCGGTCCCAAATGTCAAGGCTGGGCCCTCTCCGTATACAGCACCTTAGCAAAATGCTTCAAGCAAATGGCCTTTGTATTGTGCATCAGTGCATGTGCATCTATATTCAGTCTAGGAATAGAAAAGAGGCTGGTACTCAAATTTGCATCAGAGTCCTCACTGGAGACAGGGAAATGGAGAGTGAGAATATTTAGTAATTATTCTGACTCTTGAATACCAACTAAATATCGATGTAAACACCTCCACAACCATGCTCTGGCTCTCTTGTCTTCTTGAGCTGCCTTCCAAAGGGAAGCTCCCTCCTTTATTCCCTTTCCCTCCCTAATTTTCAGGGGCCAGTTGGTGCACATGCACTTTCCCATAATCTCTCTAAGGTGAATCTATGCCCCTGCCTGGTTTGGGATATCTTTCCTTCCTTATTAGTGCTGGCTGAGCCAAGGGGATACTGATCTCTTCTACCAGAAACTCAATTTCTAACCCTGACAAAATGGTGAATTTCTGTTTCACATACTGCCTCCTTTTGCTTAGGAAACTGTTTGGCTTCGTTATGAAACACAATACATAAAGAGGCGGCAATGGGACAAGATTAGAGAGGATGAATGTGAAATATCTGCTAGTTAACGAAGGGCAAAAGAAATTAGATCAAATAGATGTGTCATGGCATGATAATGACCACACACAACTGAAAGGGGAAGGATTCTGGGAAAGAGTCATAGTAATGTAGTATTTAGAGTGCTTTATAATTATTGTCACTGAAACATAAAGGCTATGAGAGAGTCATAAGGGGATTTGTAAAGTTCATATCTTTTGTTTCTCTTAAATAGAAACCATGTCTCTCCTATGTGCTCATATGTGCTATGTGGAAAGTTCATTTAGTATGTGGAAAAGGAGATATTTTTCTTTTTACCTTGTAGGGGCAACAAACAGAAGAGGGTAAAACATCTCAGAGTGACAGTATTACACAGCACAGTGACTATGATAATAATACACTAAAGCAATAATTCACATTTATATACAAAAGTGCCTCTCCTCCATGACAATCCCAAAGCACTTTATACACTGAAAAGTGGGATGGTTTCACCAGCCCTTCCCTAACAAAAGGGAAAACACAGCAGCTGTTTAATTACAGATATGTAGCTGAATCTCCTTTCTATTGCATCATAAAGCTCCCTCAACTTCTGTGGAATTGCACTGTTAAAACAAGAGTTTTTGCTGCAGTGCTATTGTGCCATAGTTTAAGATAAGAAGTAAAGAATTACACCATATTCAGCTGAATTTGCACAGGGGATTTTCAGTGACAGGAGAAATGAAATTACTGGAGGATTAAAAACTTTGGGAGCTAACAATGAAAATATTCAAAAACTCATCGTTTGGTATAAGCTTCTTGTAAACATTTTGTTAAAAAGCTGGCCCCTTTTTTCTTTAAAAAAGAGCTTTTTACCTAGTAACAATAATTCTATTTTCAGTCGGTATTGGGCCCATTCAAAATAAAAGGGGACTATGAGACTCTAAAGCTGAAATTTAAAAATTACCATTGGAATTTTCACATTTCTGATGTATACATTTAGTTTGAAATTTCAGGGAGGTCATTTCCAGATCATGTCAGTAATTATACAGATGGGAACAATTCCAAGATGTCTAGGCCAGCATTCCTGGCTCTCAAGAAAGGAGTCCTGTGATCTTAAATGACTGCAAATGATCAAGACTAGTACATGAGGTAATATATTTTATTGGACCACATTGTATTGGTGAAAGACAAGCTTTAAAGCCACACAGAACTCTTCTTCAGGTCTCGGAAAGGTAAATCACAGCTAAATGCAAAGTGGAACAGATTATTTAGCAATAAGAAGTTATCACATGAAGAGATCATTCAAGGTAGAGTGGCCCATTAACACCTCTGCAGTCATAGGACACTAAGGCTTTTTTTAATGCATCTTTTAGCAATATGGCCATGTCGATACAACCATGTAGCTAAAAGTCTGCAATATGGCCACTGTTTGTCAGTTCTTTTGCCAACAAAATGCTTCCACCCACAATGAGCAGTGCTCACATTGCTCACACTGTTGGCAAGAGAGTGCTCCTGCCGGCAATGCACTGTTCACACCGGCACCTGTTGTGAACAATCTGATGTCTTTCAGCAGGGGGTTAACACTTCTGAAAAAGTTTTGTCATCAATCAACAGTGCAGACATAGTCAAAGAGAGGTTAGTGGGATACAGATTGTTGTCATAAACCACAAATCCAGTGCCTCTGTTCTGTCCATGATTATTAGTGTCTACAAGAGTCATGAATGTAAGCTTCCTGGCCCATTTTTTGAGTGTGTTGGGCATGTTTCCTTTGAGGATGAGGATTGATAGACTAGATATAGAGTGACTGCCGTGTAAAAGTGTTCACCCACAGATGAGAGCGATCTTTTGTTTTTAATCATTTTCCTCTGTGAAGATATTTGAGGGCATAGAGATTGTCTGGTTTCACCCACATAATTGATAACTGGGGCATTTAGTGCCCTGGATGAGATATACGGTCCACATGCTGAGACAGGCATGTGTAGGATCCATGGATCTTAAAATCTGTCTTGTGGGAGGTGTTGATTATTGTAACAGTGGCAATATACGCACTGCATAAGATAGCAAGTGTCCATTTTTAGCCATTGTTTCTCTGATCTATTTCTTTAAGTGTCTGCAGTGCTGTTATATGGCAGTGTTTCTCAACCAGTGGTATGACTACCCTTAGGGGTACTTGAGAGAAGTCTGGAGGGTACATCAACACAACTGAAGTTTGGAGAAAACTTAATTATTATTTTAAATTTTACAGCACTTTATTATTTTTGTACTTTTTACACCCAAAAATGTCATCGTCCACCCGGCTACTATTAAATTGTTTAAACAAATATGTTGCAATGGTAGAAAAAAATTGTGTGTCTGAAAACTGTAGGTTCTGGGGGTACTTATATACATTTTTTTTTTTTGAAAAAGGGGTATTTTATTAAAAAGGTTGAGCAACACCGTTATATTTCTTTCAACTTTAACTCTTTTGCACTGACCTGGAACGTCAGCAGTAATTTCAAAAAGGGAGCTTCTCTCATGTACATTTGTTACTCTAATTGTAAACTGCCTGAAATAAACAATAATTTGTACCTTGGAACAATCTCATGTGGCATGTCAGTGAAAGGGTTATTATCTCACAGGTACAGAGTGAATGAGTGATTGTAGATTTTCTGCCTACTGGGCATCATCAGGAACCCTTTGATATTGAAAAGAAACTGCCAGCACAGTTGGCCTCTGAGAAGACTTTGAAGCCTCTCATATATTTTAACACATCTTTTCTTGAATGATTCTTTAAGATCCATGCTCCTGAGCATTATCTGTGGTAAAAATAAGCATTATTTTGGGTATAATCACCAAGATAAACTATGATGAGTAGGAGAATGCTCAATGCCAGTGCTGGGTCATTTTTATGTTTACTTTTGGCACTTTATTCAGGCCTTAGATATTTTCAGATCAGTCTAGCATGTTGTGCTGTTCCCCTTGTCCAGATAAAAGTAACATAAAACTGAATGTTAGTTCTCTTCACTAGAAACATGGATTAGATGAAATATTGAAGAAAAAGCCCCATTGATTATGGTGCTAGATTCTGTCGTTAATTAAACCTTCTTCCCCCAATAAACTGGCAAGTTTACCTCATTGGAGTTATTTAGGTTTAATTGGGGAAACAATTAGCTTTAACGTGCAATTTTACTCTGCCAAGTGTCTATACAAATTACATCATGGGTGTCTGTAATTGATTCCAGAACAAATCTGTCAGTTTACAAGTAAAAAGACATTTCTTCTACCTATCAGTCCAGCAAAGTTTGCTTGGGGTCTGGAAATCAAATTGTCTTAAATCTTGTTTGTGCATTTGCAAAGACATGCCCAGAATTCAGCTCTGCAGCTAGAAACTGATTAACAAATCTATTTCTGAGCTACAGCTAGAACAGAACCCAGTTAGCTCTCCCTTAAACACATTGCCTCCATAGTGATAATACGAGCAAGCAGTAGAGGGTGAACCTCTCTAATCTGGCACCTTGGGGACCTGGTCAAGAGAACTTGCCAAACCACGGGAGGTCAACATTGTTTAGCAGCATTACCAACACTTCCACTGCTTACTGGACTCGTAGAAGACATTTAGGGGTAAATTAGAACTAACTAATAGCACAGAACAGAAAGCCAGGGCTGGTGGCTGCAAATTAACATTTTAGGACCACAGGAAACGTGGCCACCCCCATCATAAGTGGACATCTGGCTACCTAAAATCATGACGGACCACGGATGTTGCTGTACTGGACAGGTTCAACCTGTAGTAACAAATTATTAGTGTTGTTATAAACATAGGACTCTGAAAAGACATGGGGAGCAGTAAGAAGATGCCATTTTTACACAGAACAAAGCCGCTTGCGGCCAATAGAATCAGAGCAGGGTAAAACCAGTGTAAATGTGAGGCTAGAGGACCCAGACGGCTTGCAGCTGAGAGATCAGGGGCATTGTTTATTGCTCCAACTGTGGGATGAGTAGGAATAACACCTGCATCTTGTTCTAGGCATATGAGATATAATGGAAAAAGGGTTCAATTCTCGTCTCTCCTGGATGCACTGAGTTTAACAAGTGATGCACCTGCCTGAATGAAGGCAGGACTAGGACCACGGTGTCTCATTGTACCCCAAATGCTCTGGCATGCCCCAAAGGTGAATGTAAAGAGTCAAATGATTCTAGCTCACCTGCAGCAGCTCAAATGCAGCAAGAAGATCTCCCCCAGACAGATTTCCACAGTGCACTGGGTGATAAGACAGTTTAGGTGGCTCATATTTCTGATCGGCAAGTCTCACCACAGGAGCAGCCACTGTTGAGCCAATATAGTCTGATTTACCCTAGATAAATAAGGATACATGCTTCAGTCTTTTTTGGAAGTGGTCTACACATAACAGCAGCCACAGGAACCTAGCTCCTCCCACCCTAGAGCCAAATGTAGGAAATGATCTTTTAATAGTTATGACAAAACTGCCCAGTGAGAGACACAGCAAAATACAATGGAGGACAACAACTGAAATGAAGTAGGGTGAATTTCTTTAAACTCGTCTGATGTTTACCAAGGCCTGAGTTTCACATTTCAGCAATTCTGAAGGCAATGTCCTAACAAGCAGTGAGATGGTCCCAGATTTCTGTGGGCTGGAGTTAAATTTGGACTGCTGAATATACAGAAATATAATCATTACAACTGTGTACAAGTAAAAAGATATTCTAACACTAAATCCCATTACCATATGAGTTTCCATTTAAATGTCAGGACATGGATTTACATGGCCAGATAAGCTATTTTAAAATGTCTCTTAAATGACACAGCTTTGATTTTTGCACAGATAATACATTATATCCCCCAAACTCTGATTTTTTAAAGAAGAAGCTTTTCATCTTTACCACTGCATCGTCATCGTAGAGCTCTATGACTATCACTGGTGGGAATTCAGCAATTTCCTTTCCGTCGCCATGGAGCTCAATGTTATTGAACAGCAGCATCTGATTCCATGTAGGGGATAATGTCTGAGAAATGATCTAGTGAAAAACAAGCATCATTTTAAGAAGGCTGTTAAAAGACTGATTGGGGTGCGCCAGCAGAAAGTGGATGCACTGTGATGAAATCTTTTCCAATAGCCTAAACTAAACTTTTAACAAGAAGGTACAATACAGAGTCAGCTGTTCAGTGTGCACCATTTAAGGTCCATTTTAAGTGCCTACTGCAAGCCTCATTTAATGCCCGGTCCAGTGAAGCATTTAAGCACGTGTGTACTATTGCTCCCATTCACTTCAATGAGGTTACTCATGTACCTAAAGTTATGTCACTTTATACCTTAAATAGTTTGCTAGACTGGAGTTTTAAATCCCTAACATGGCTCTTCATAAGTGCACTGAAAAACTTTCCCACGCAGATGAATACCACCCATGTGCATTCTGAGCTATACAAGATCCTCCCTCTTCCCCTCCATACCCAATGCTCTTCCTTCACTCAGAACAAGATATATGACTTTATATTTTGAATCCTTGTGCATGCAAAACTCATAATGCAGTCTAAGGCTATGTCTAGACTGCAAGCCTCTTTCGAAAGAGGCTCTTTCGAAAGATACTTTCGAAAGAGCCTCTTTCGAAAGAGAGCGTCTAGACTGCACGCGGAACTTTCGAAAGAGCAAGCTGCTTTTTCGAAAGAAAGCACCCAGTGAGTCTGGATGCTCTCTTTCGAAGAAGCCCTATTTACATTCAAGAACGCCTTCTTTCGAAAGAAGCACTTTCGAAAGAAGGCGTTCTTCCTCGTGAAATGAGGTTTACCGCCGTCGAAAGAAAAGCCGCGTTCTTTCGATTTAATTTCGAAAGAACGCGGCTGCAGTCTAGACGCAGGTGAAGTTTTTTCGGAAAAAGGCTACTTTTCCCGAAAAAAACCCTGAGTCTGGACACAGCCTAAGGGAGGGATGCCTGTTTAGTGACTGCAGGATCAGTCCCTGTATAGTTAGAGAGGGACAGTGCAAAATGTATTCCATTTTTTCTTACTGTGGAGTAAACATTCTCCGAGCCATTTTTCTTCATATATAAATGGCATAAATAACTCAAAATGTTCTTATTGAACAAGGTGATTAATTCATAGCAAATCCGTAGTTTTTATTTTTTTTCCTTTCAATTTGCTGCTGCACTTCAGACATGGTGGGCTATTCAAGGCACTTCCTCAAAGACAACAGATTAGCTGCTTTGGCAGGGAAAGAATCTACCCACGGTATATTTTAAAGAAAAAATATCAGCTGCAAAATCTGACTCTCATAAACTGCTGCTGTTCTGTTAAATGAAAATGGCTTCTTTCACCATGGTTTATTGGAGCTTGGCAAACATAATTCTAAAAACAATTAAAATGATCACCTGTAGACATTATGTTATTTTGCACGTATGGGGGTACAAACCGATGTGGGTCTGATTCTACTCTCAGGTATGCTAGCTTATACCAGGATCAACTCCACTGACATCCAGGCCACATCTACACTAGGAAACTATTTCGAAATTGCTAAATTCAACTTCCGATTTAATACATTCGAACTAGCAGGTCCACAAAACGGAGAAGCCTCAAAATTAGTCCAAGACAGGCTCTGTTAATGTGGATGCACTACCTCGACTTAGAACCCCAGGAAGCACAGAGGAGTAATTAGTTTGCATTCTTCTATGGATTATTTTGAAATTGTAGCACCAGAGCATCCACGCTACCATTATTTTGAAATAACTATTTCAGAATTAGTGCTACTCCTCATAAAAAGCAGGAGTACAGAGTTCAAATTCCACAGCCCATGATTTCAAAATAATGGGCTTGGTAGTGTGGACGTTCCACGTATAAATTCTACCTTGTAGAGGTTATTTTGTAATAAGGTCCTAGTGTAGACCAGGGCCCAGAGAGCTACAATGGGGAAAACAAAGGTTAACTCAAATGACTGTAACCATAAGGGCAAAGCAGAAAAAACTGAGAGTAGAACCAGGCCTTATGATTCTAGAGACCCACCCGGATAAGAGAAACCTTTTTCTCCTTCTGCCTTCCCCAGTGCTGCTGCTATAGAAATTTCCTTCCAAGAGCCAGGAGATAAACATTTTTCTTAAGGCTCAGTTACACTGTGAAAAGTGACTAAAAATAGTTTGAATTGCATTCTACATGTTTTGATTTGTGTCAAATATGCTTTGTTTACAAGAGAAATGGTGGGTTTCCAAACTTTAACCTTTGCAAACTTAAGGCAGGCTCTGAGAATCAAGCTGGGTTCTTTCCATTGAACTGGATGAGTGAAAGTGAAATCCAGTTCTCCCACCCAAACCCTGGCCAGGTTGCAGGGTTGCCATGCAATCCCTCCCACCTCCCTCATGGGTAATAAATCAGCCATCGCGTGCACTGGATGCACAGTGTACTGAAACCACAGGATCTGGGTAGAAGCCCCTCTTTTGTCCCCAGGGAACTCCTGGACTATTCCAAAATGGGCCTTTCATGCCAAACTATGTGGGGCTAGTTCGGAGACCATTTCTCCAGTGCAGAGGCATCCCTACGAGGCCTCCCCATGAGCATGTCTTTTGCAGGATTTAAGTAGTGCAGACAGCCTTTGCACCTGGTGTAGGCTTCACTTAGTAATGCCTCTCTGCAATCATCCTCATGCTCTGTTAAACTCCATTTGTGAGGGCCAAACTGACTCAGGTGAACACAGGTGACTAAGCATTGGTTATTAATCACAAAAAATAGTGGAGGTGATTCAGAATGCAACATTTGTCCCTCTGGTAGTGGGAATAGCCCAATCTTAAAATGTAAAGAGGAACATCTTTACTGCACGGAAGACTGACACTGCTGAGGTGTCATACCAGAAGCTAAAATAGCAGTGGTATCTCTAATGATGGGCATATATCCTCAAAACAGATGGATTTGCTAGGACTTCTGTTTTCAACAATGCTCAGTATTCAGATGGCTGGATCGTAGTGCTACAGTGCAATATGAATGGTCCTCAAATAAGTAAGCACTCATCATAATGAAACACTCATCCTTTACGTTTCTGGAACCCCTTCTGTCTAAGGATCTCAAAGTGCTTTACAAACTGTGATGAATTAAGCCTCATAACGTCAGTATGGTAGCGAAGTAGTTTTTCATTTGGCATTATTCTAAATAAACAGAAACTGAAACTGAAACATCTAATACTGGCTGTTGACAGTGACAGATGATTGCACTAGATGCATCATTGGTCTGATCTGGTAAGGTAATTCCTAATTGCCCTTGAAGAATCAATGTTTTCTTTTCTCATTTCCCCCCACTAACGAGATTTCTCAGCTCCTTGTTTACCCAAGGAGAATGAAGATTTTGCAACTTACCTTGGTAGTCTGACAATGTGAAATGAATGTTACTTTGGCGAAAGGATCAGAAAGTCCAGAGCTGTCTGCTGCAATGAGCCCCCTTGCCTGATACATGTGGGCTCTTAACTGGAAGCGATGACAGGCTGTGTAATGACAATGAATAGAGTTTTATCAGTGGGGGAAGAGATACCATGAGAATATGGGAAGAGGATGATCAAAAAATGTTTACCACCCCCAAATTCCAAAATCTGCTGCCTCACAGAACTTACTGCGGAGTGTGCTCATCATTTTACAGTGAGGGTATTTGAGGGATGGAGAGTTTACATGATAGCCCCAAATGCACCTAGAGTCAGTGTCAGAGCCAGAGTCAAAACTCAGCTCTGCTAATTTCCCACCTTTTCTCTAACCACTTGACCATACTACCTCCCTAGGTATATTTATCATTTACTGTGTGTTCTAGCATGTACAGGCAGTCCCCGGGTTACGTACAAGATAGGGACTGTAGGTTTGTTCTTAAGTTGAATTTGTATGTAAGTCGGAACTGGTACATATTGTAGGGGAAACTCTAGCCAAACATTTTTTTTAGTTTTGGATAGCATAGGGAAAGGTTAACTCCCCTCTAATGTTTGTTTTGCTGTCTGTTCCCCTGTTCAGAAGATTTCACATCTATTTCTGTCCCTGTGACAAACTCAGGACTAAAGAAGTAACTCATCAAATACCAAACAGCTCTGCACCATGCTTTGAGCTAATAGCTTTATTTCCACACACCACCCAGGGTTCTAGGAGGAGGGTCCTTTTTTTGCTAACACAATGAGGCCAGCACTTTGTTTGTTTTGGTGGAGTCTTTGTTTGCCCAGGGAGCCCAGCATGTATAGGGGGAGGAGGGGCGGAGAGGCTGCTTTTGTCTGCTGTTCGGCAGCCTGTTGCTCAGGGGAGGGGGCAGCCTGTTGCTGGCAGGGGGGGAGGAGGGAGGCGTGCAGGATGCGAGGCCGCGGGGGGGGGGGGGCAGCGGGCATGGGGAGGCATTTTTCCTCTGCCCGGCAGCTCTGCGGGATCCCTGTCCCTGTGGCCAGCTGCTGCAGGCAGAGGCCAGTTGGAGCCCGCCGAGGAGGAGGAGGAGGTGGATTCTAGGACCCAGGTGAGCGAGCCCCGGGGACGCTGCTGCGCTCCGGGAGCCCGGCATGTATAGAGGGGAGGAGGGGCAGAGAGGCTGCTTTTGTCTGTTCGGCAGCCTGTTGCTGGCAGCGGGCGTGGGGAGGCACTTTTCCTCTGCCCGGCAGCTCTGCGGGACCCCAGTCGGAGCCGGCCTGAGGAGGAGGAGGATCCTAGGACCCAGGTGAGCGAGCCCCGGGAATGCTGCTGCGCATGTGCGGGAGTTGCCTCACCCCGTTCGTATCTAGGGATCCGACGTAAGTCAGATCCACGTAAGTCGGGGACTGCCTGTATGCTTTTATCAAGAGATCCTGGGGTGGGCTCCTTATTTTGGGACATTTAAAAGTAGGGAGCATAAACAGGGCAACCTGTGCCAAGGACAACAATCCTGTACTGAGAGGATTGAAAGACATGGCACGAAAGACATAATGCAGTGGGCTGAGGAGAGAGGGTTGTCTTTTCCATCTCTAATGTCTAATGTCTATGTTTCCATCTCTAATGTCCAATGTCCATCAAGCATCAATGGAAGTTCTAAGCATTCAACAGCTGCCAAAGTGGCATTCAGCAGCTAGTCAATGTCTATGATCAAATAATGTGCTAAAATGTGAATGTAAGCTTTGGGGGGAAATGCATGACTTTGGAAGGAAATGCAATTACTTCAAGTAGATTTTTTGTAGTTCTCCTAAATTAGAGCACGTCATGTCTAATGTCCCATGCTACCACTAGTACTGTACTAAAGAAGTACTGTCTTACTTTTGTACACCAGACTGGCAGGTAAAGGAGTAGCATGATGCCCTGTACCAGTTGTGGAAAGCACTTCAGTCTCATGTCCTATAAGTAAGTTCTCCATAATGGAATGGGCATACTTGATGGAACCAAGCCAGATATAGGTGTCCACTTTTGCATGTACGTTCCAGTCCGGCAGGCGTTTTCCTGGTAACTGAAGAAACATGTGTCACCCACAAATGCAAAGTAAGAGAGCAAGCTGAATGTAATTTATTATTTGGGCACTGCTGAACAGAGGAGCATCCACTCGTTTGGTAAATGGCATGCAACTTACTCACAGAACCAAAGAAATGTAGGATGGGAAGGAAACGTGATAGGCATTGAGGCAGGACTAAGTATTATCCAGACTATTCCTGACAGGTGTTTGTTCAAACCTGTTCTTAAAAACTTCTAGTGATGGAGATTCCACAACTTCCCTAGATAATTTGTTCCAGTGCTTAACTACCCTTATCATGATATTTTTCCTAATATCTAACCTAAATCTCCTTTGTTGCAATTCAGACCCCTTATTTTTTGACCTGTCCTGAGTGGATAAGGAGAACAATAGATGACCGTCCTCTTTATAACAACCTTTTATGTATTTGAAGACTCATATTATGTGCCCTCACCCCAGTCTTCTCTTCTCCAGACTTAACAAACCCAGTTTTTTTTGTTTTTCCTAGTAGGTCATGTTTTCTAGACCTTTAATCATCTTTGTTGCTCTTCTCTGGATTATCTTATGTTTGTTCACATCTTTTTCAAAGCATGTGGCCCAGCAATCTGTATTTGTATAATTGATTCCCTTCCTAAGTTTAATACTCATTCTTATTGAACTTCATCCTATTTCTTTCAGACCATTTCTCCAATTGGCCAAGATCATTTTGAATGTTAATCCTGTCATCTAAAGTGCATGCAACCCCTCACAGCTTGATATTGTCACACATTTTGTAAGTGTACTCTCTATGTCATTATTTATGAATTTATTAAAGTATTGAACAGAATAAGACTTATGACAGATCTATGGGGCATCCCATTCAATATGTCCTTCCAGCTGGACTGTGAACTATTGAGGACTATTCTCGGAGTATGTTTTCCAAGCAGTTGTGTATCCTCTTTATAGTAGGCTCGTCTAGGCTATATTTCTCTAGTTTTTTTTTATGATAAGGTCATGGGAGACAGTATCCAAAAGCCTTAATAAGGTCAAGATATATCACATCTACTTCTTTCCCCTATCTATAAGGCTTGTTACCTTGTCAACAAAGGCTATGGTTTGACATGATCAATCCTTGACAAATTCATGTTGCTACTTATCATCTTATCTTCTAAGTGCTTACAAATTGTTTGTTTGTTTATTTGCTCCATTATATTTCTAGGTACTGAAGTTAAACTTATTGGTCTATAATTCCCTGGGTTGTCTCTATGCCCATTTTGGTAGATAGGTACTATATTTGCCCTTTTTTCACTTCTTTGAGATCTCTTCCATCATCCATGATTTCCCAATTATAATAACTAATGGCTCAGAGACCTCTTCGGCCAGTTCCTTGAGTATTCTAGAATGTATTTTGTCAGGCCCTGCTGATCTGAAGTCATAAAGGGGGTGATGACCATGCAACCTCCATGATACAATATGTTTCAAGATTCTAAGCAAGAAATAGATAACAAACCTAGCTGTAAAAGTCTGCTTTTAGTGGGATAATGTACAAGCCTTTTTATGCTAAGTAATAGATATAAATTTGCATCTGGTGTTTGCTGTGTTAAATTTCCCAGTCTTTGGTCCACTGTCCGCCTCCTGCTATTTTCCTACTGTATTATGGTTGCTTCTAAATAAGACAATATTACTTCATAGGGAAAGTCAGAAAACATTTGCTGAAACTTTTTCAAACACAAAAGGTTACATTTTTGATACTTTATACAATATTTTTCCTTTTTTATTTCTATCACGCTCTGCTTCATTCAGCTTTTTTACGCTGCTTATTCCTAAGGCAATTCATGACATAAAAGTGATGAGACAGACACTACGCTGCAATGTTTTCTTGACAGACATTAACAACTGATGATTGATATACTAGGAGAAATAAAAAGATGCCAATTAAGCAGTGTGTCAGGTAAGCAATAGCCTTTGTATTTTAAACAAAGAGAAAACATCCCCTTCTCAAGGTTATCCAAAATGTTGTGTTTCCTAATTGTAATTTGCTTTCAAGTGAAAAGAGAATTACTTGTACTGTGCCTTTGAGGTTAATATGATTGATAAATAGAAGTGCTTCACCAGAGCACCATAATGGCACTTTCATTTTGTTTGAAATGACTATTTGTAAAATGAGTTTTACTTAATTAAAACAAAATAGAACATTATGTTAGACCTAAAGCAAAGTGTAAACAAATTCAAAAAGGCTCTTCAAAAAGTACTATAAGATGAAATGCACCAAAATATTATTGCATGCAGTAAATTGTGTGCACAATATATTATTCTTGATGATTAGCAGAAGGTTGGATACCTCTATCTGTTGGTCAGCTAAGTTTTAGTTGCATGGTTCCAACCACTAAATGTTGGATTTGATGGGTTTGAACAAGATCAGCAAAACTGTCTCCACGATGCAGGTGAAAAGCCTCACAGAGCTGCATCCTAGATACGGACTTCTCATGGCCTCCATGTGGCTGACTCAATGCATTAGGGTTCAGACTTCAGAGTCATAAATGTAGCCATAGATGAGAAGTGCAACAATATCGTCACCATCATCAGTGATAAACTACCAACATCTCTCTCTCACACACATTTTAAATTGGAATTGTAAACAGCAATGTTTTGATTACATCTGAATCTCTGTGCTTCCTGTTGTCTGAACACAGTGAATGTCGCTCTTGGCATTTTCCTTTTTTTCAAATGCTACTTGATAATGTATTTTTCAGAGAAGAAAGGTTTAGTGATGTTCCACCTATTTACATCTATTTGTTTGTGTATGTAGAGAAGCCAGGGGATGAAACACTTACCCATCGGTGGGGAATATAGATAAAATAGATAATGTAGATAACTTTCTCAATTTTTCAATTTATTCATTTTGGTGACACCTTTTTCTAAGACAAAATTGTTCTGTGAGTAAAAATGCATCCATGACAGCAATCATAAGCCGATATAACTTATTGTATATTTTGAGAATTTAACAGAGTTGAAGCCTACTTGACCTTGAAGGCTGAAACTGTACAGGAAGCTGAGCAGTGATATTTCATTTGCTTTAGATTGCAATAAAGGTTTCAAAACTTTTGACCTCCCTCAAATTCCCTTTTGTGATTCCATAGAGGTTGTGACCCACTGGTTGAGAAATACTGACCTAAATCATGTAGATAAAGCCACAAGTTCATTGAAAATCAGATTTCAAAAGTCTGGGATCTCAAATGAAGTCCCCTCCTGCATAATTTCACTCTGCATACATTTAAAGTAGATGTGTGTGGGCTGAGTGAAACATGGATAAGAATGGTCTCCTTGGAGTTATCTGATACAAACATGGTTGTAAATGATCAAAATGTCCCAGACTTACTTTCAGGAAATGAGTTTTAATCTTCCCACAGTTTTTGCCTCTTTGTTCATTCACAGGGGAATAGAATATGTTTTTTGCTGGAATTCTTGCATATGCGACTCTTTTGTTGTTGCTGAGCATCCAGATGAACACATCAGGCACAGTATGCTGTGGCTATTAACATGAGAGGGAACAGAACTTACATGCTTTGAACACTTGAGCTGCATTAACAAATGTTCTTTTTTATGAGCAACCATTATTAAGTTTTATTAAACATCATCTAACAAGAGCTTCATTCAACAATCTGACATAACAAAGCCAACTTTTCCCAAGAAGAGACAGCCTCGCACTATAAACTAGTTAATCTATCAATTCACACCTAAAAATCCATAACCAGATTGTGAGATATATAAAATCTGCCCAACCCTCAATGCCTGAGCACAGCCAGAGTTTGTTCCTTTTAAAGTTTTCAGCTTTAATCTTTTAAGGTGCTCACTTTGTTCAAACAATCAAAGAGAGGGTTAGTAGGTTACTTGAATGTGGGCTATAAGGGTCTACACAGGGGGAAAAGATCACACATTAAAGGATCTCTAAGGTAGCAGATAAAGGCAGAACAAGCCGCAGTGGAGGGAAATAGAAGATACAGGAATTCAAACTAGAAATCTAGTGCAAATTTTGAACATTGATTCTTATTGAGGGATGACGGATTGGAGATGCAGGAGGGGGCAACGGGTTTCAGAGCTCAAGGCTGGGGCAGGGGATTGAGGAATGAGGGTGGGGCGCAGGCTTACCTCTGGCAGCTCTCAGTCAGTGGTGCAGCAGGGGGTGCTAAGGCAGGCTTCCACCACAGACCATACTGCACCTCAGAAGTGGCCAGCAGCAAGTCTGGCTCTGCGTGCTGCTCTTGCCCACAGGCACCACCCTGTGGGAACTGGGCAATGGAAGTGCAGAGCCGATGCTCAGGGGAGGGGCAGTACGCAGAACCCCGTGCTCCCATTTCCCCGCCTAGGGGCTGGACCTGCTGCTGGCTGCTTCTGGAGCACAGCACGGTCTGCAGTGCCAGGACAGGCAAGAAGCTGACCTTAGCACCCTTGCTGGTCACTGGTCACCCTACAGCAAGGTGACCTATGGGGTATCCTGAATTCTACTCCATCCTGCACCTTTCATTCAGGTGCTTCTTATACTCTAGATTCCTTGTTTACTTTCAGATGAAATCTCACCATGGAGGCCTAACATTCTTTATTTAGGCAAATGCACACACAGCGTATCCAGTTTGTTCCTGTCACAGTGCTCTGGGAATAGCCCAATTTCCCAGGGCATTTCCCATGCTAAGGGCTGTACATGAAGAGATATAGAGCAGTGGGGATCAGCAGATAGTCAAGTCTAGTGATCTAACTGAGGATTAGATGTACCATATTATTCAGGTGTATTCATCTTAGCTAAAGCATTATACATGGTGGCTAGGTAAAGTCCCGTGTCAATGGCAATTTACCTCATCAACCAAGAATCGAATTTTCTCTACAAAGTTCTGTGTTTCACGCATCAGTTCATCGACTGACATAACCTTTTTCTGATTCTGAACAATTCCTTTGGCATCCGAGGACATTGCTTCCTAGAACGGGAATAGACAATAAGTATTTAATCTACACTTCTGAGTTGATGAAAAACATATTTCAAATGATCCAACTGGCCACTGTAGGGAAAGTAGTTACTCAGGTTCACTCTGAAAATTTTCTTCCCAAATGTCAAAGCAGAGGCTAAATTAATTTGCAGAGGACGAGTCCAGCTATACAAAATGTGCTTTTTCTCCACACCATGAAGAAATCCCCAGAAATTTGTGTTTACTGCTCCTAGCACAAAGGGGTATTGTTCCTGATGGAGAACTCTACTCAATACTGTTCTGCAAACAACGCATAAAAATAATACATACATTTACTGTGCAACCAAAGTATAGTAGAAATGTGGGCCTATTAGGATATGTAAAAATCCTTCTATATATTTACTATATAATAATGATATTTTATTATATGAATGTGATCCTATTTCTAAAAGGTAATCGTAATTTCACTGAAAATTGCTAGTACTCATCCAAACTCTGAATCAGTCCCTTATGTGTATATATTAAAAAATGGTTCCTCTGATCCTGAGAAAGGGTAGTCCACAGATTATGTTAGTCCCTGAGGCCTTAGAAAATTTAGGTTCAATTCCTTGCTCTGCTACTGGCTTTCTGTGTAACTTTTGGCAATACACTACTCTGTCCTAGCTCCCCAATGGATCTGTGCTTCAGTTCCCTATTTGTAACATGGGGTAATAGTATTTCCCTACCTCACAGAGCTGTTGCAAAGAGACATAACGTAGAGATTATCTAGCACTCAGACACTATATTAATATGGTCCGTATATGTTCGCTAACACAGAGAGATATGTACATATAATGTAGGGAGATACACAAAAATGTATGGATAGTTCATTCTCTTTTGCATATTCTGGGCCAGATTCTCATTTACAGTAAGATATTTATATGCCACTCTCACAGTGTAAAGGGATCTTCATATGGATGGAACTGTGCCAGAGCTGTGTAAATGGGGCTTAGTGAGAATCAAAATCAGATTAGTATTATTAACATTGAACAATAATATAAAGAATATTTTAAAATACACACATTTATTTACAAATGGGCGTGTCTAAACTTTTATTTATTTACAAATGGGTGTGTCCTTTTTTGAGGAGTACAGGATCTATCAAAAAAGCTCCCCGTTGTCAACAGAGCCGTGGCTAGACTTTACTTTCACTTTCTAAAGGGCGCGTGATTGGCATAGTGCCCAAACGTGAGTATGCAAATGAAGCCTGGGATATTTAAATCTCAGGCTCATTTGCACTTTCAAAGTGCTTGATTTGTATTCCTCTGCCGACAGAGGGATGCAGTCTGGAGATAGCCTATATGTATTGCTATATCAGCAGAAATATGTAAAAATAACAAAAATATTATAGATATGATTCTTCTATCATTTAGGCCCACATCCAGCAAAGCAGTCAGGCCTGGTTTAAATCAGCATTTTACAGTGGCTATATCTAGACTACGGGGTTTTGTTTTGTTCTGATTTTTTTTTTCGAAAAAAGTGGCTTTTTTTTTTAACTTCACCTGCGTCTAGACTGCTGTCGTGTTCTTTCAAAATTAAATTGAAAGAATGCGGCAATCTTTTTGACAACAGTAAACCTCATTTTATGAGGAAGAATGCCTTTTTTGAAAGAGCTCTTTCAAAAAAAGGCGATCTTGAACACAAACAGGGCTTTTCTGAAAGAGAGGGTTCAGATAGCCTGGGTGCTCTCTTTCGTAACAGCAGATTGCTTTTTCAAAAGTGTTGTTGCTGTCTAGATGATCTCTTTCAAAAGACGCTTGTAGTCTAGACGTACCCAGTGTAAATCAGGATTAACTTCACTGAACTGTTGGGAGTTACATTATTGTAAAATCAGGGTAGATGTGAGGGAGAACAAAGCTGTCTGTTGTAATTGTTTATTTCATGTTATATACTGAAAATGGTATGTTCAAATTACTTTAAAGTATCTTAAAATGTTCTGCTTATACACAGCCTTTAAAAACTCTTAGAAGCTATTTTCACATGCATTATTAAGCACTCTGGCACTGAGAAACCAAATCCGTATTACTACATGCACAGGATTTATGTTTAAAATTAACTCATTATGTATTGTGACAGTATTTAAAGAAAAATCCTTTCATACCAGTTCTAGCCTGCACATCATGAGTCTCTTTGTGTCCAAAGTTGTCTGGTTTGTCCCTTTGGGCTTCTTTTCAGCATTAACAATGAAGGCTCTGTGATCAGGGCATAGGAATATAGAAGCATTTGTTATGATTTAGGTTATATTGTTATGTGGGCTGATAATACAGCCTGCGAGAGAATTTATTATCTAGCACAGTGCATGAAGCAGAAGATGGTGATGCTGAAATTGTCAGTTGAATATAAATGTTGAGGGCACCACCAATATTAGAGAGCATTGAGAAGTACATATAATCTGTACAGTAATGATCAGATGTAAATTAAGTCACTGCTGGACTTTGCCTCTATTTTGGGTCCAAGCCTTCCATCTTGCACAGGGCCTATGCAAGAAGATCCTTGGTATTCATTTTGATTCTGCATGATTTTTATAATGTGTCTTTCTTGCACCTTATTGCTTCTCAATTACTCTCACATAAATGTTTTATTTTGAGAGTCCAATCTAAGACTGAATCCAGTAATTTACAGATCAAAAACAAGTCCTGGAAATTAAATAAAATTTTATTGCATAAAATAGGAGACAGAGGTTGTAGGATCCCTTACTTTTTCAGCAGAATACAAAGTACTGCAAATTAAGCTCACTGTATTTTCCATGCATTGTGACAACTTGTGGGTGCATAGCCTGGAAATTGCTACTAGTTTATAAAGTACATTTCATGCTCCTCTAGTAAATCAGGTTACCTGCATTGATTGATAAAGGCATTTAGAGTGGTTTTCATTTTCTCTTCTGCTGCAGTTTCTGAAACCTTGATTAAATCTTTTACTTCCTCTAATCCTTCTTCCTATAAACAAGATGTAAAAAATACCCAGTTGTATAAAGAACAGTCAGTCTGCCAGTGTAATAATTTGTACATTGCTTATTCAGAGTCTAGCTAGTCAGAGGAAGATAAGGTCTTGCAACATGATCAGTCTGATCTTCAACATACCATTAAGCTTGGAGCATGCAAAGGAAAGACCACAAGCGTGTGATTCTGTTTGGGCCTTTCTACAGTCTTCCCAACACTTAAATGTGACAATTTAAGGGTCATCGTCTTTAACTTATTTGTAACTGTAACCAAGTGGAGTGTATTCCCTAGTGGCTAGATTACGAGATTTTTGGTTTCCTGAATTCCTACATGTATATAGGTCTGCTATTACCAAGATGTTTGTCTTAGGCAAGTTGCTTTTTAAGTCAAATTTGTCGAACTAGGATGGAAAGCAGAAAATTTGAAATGCGTTTGGTTTGGAGTGGGGGTGGGGCAGAAATTGACAATTTGCAAAGAAAGCAGATACTTTCCACAGAGGTTTTTATTTAGTCACACCACAATTTTCCATCAAGAGAGATTTTGACAGATACATTTTAAATAAATTCTTACAATATGTAGTACCAGGCTTACCAACAGATCTGCCATTTTCTCTAGGACATTGGACAAGTACAACCGGAAGGTCTGATCTCCCCAGTAGCTCTTTATACAGACACAGGGCTTCTTCTCATTATATTGCAAGTAGTAATAGTTCCTGTGAAATACATTAAACACTATGAGCAGTTTATGTAAATAACAGGCCAAATCCTTGGGTCCCAGGATTACATGGCTGTACTTCACCTTGCTGTTAGTGGTCTGACCACCCATTGATACATCATTTCATCTGTGAGTGTGAGTATAATAGTGTTTTTATGTAGTAACTATATACCTATTTACTTAGCTTTTATTTTTCTTGTTTAATATAGTCGGGCTGTATCATTCAGAGTGTCACCTAGTAGTCTGCTACTAAATAAATTTTCTGTAATTGACCTAGAGACTCGAACATGAAAACTAAGCTTTGTTTTATTGCACCCTTATCTTTAGCAAATTAATGTTAATTGGGAACTTTTCAACAGAATAAGGTTACAAAAGACCACTCTCATGTTACTGGGGGAAAGAAAAATCCATCTCCACACTCATTCCCCAGGGAATTATATTAATGGAACTCATTGAATTATGATTTCCAGTGCTTCTTGGCATTTGGTCATGCATCTGATGAAGTGGGTCTTTGCCCACGAAAGCTTATGCTCCAACACTTCAGTTAGTCTATAAGGCGCCACAGGACTCCTCGCCACTTTTGCAGATTCAGACTAACACGGCTACTCCTCTGATACTTGGCATTTGGTGGTACTTTTCCATTTTAGTTTTTGCAGAGGGGGCAATTTGACTCTATTGTGACAGAGAACACGGTAGTCTTAAAAGAGCAATGCTTGGCATCCTATCATTAATCTCACTATGAGAAGCGCAACAGTGATTTTTTTCATGGCTAGTTTGTCTTTCTATATGCTTTTATATTATACTAGAAGATTAACGCAGCATTGCTCGGGTCCTAACTCAAATCAGTCTTATTTTCCTTCAGTTAAATCATTGTTCTAGGGTGGGACTGGGGATGAGGGGTTCAGTGCAGGCTGCCCCAGGAAGAGAGGACAACCCTAGCCCTCTCTCACCGCAGCAGCTTGGGAACAGGGTAGAAGCATCTGGCTGCTGCAGAGGGCACAGCTGGGGGAAGGGGTGCATGTCTTATAAATTCTTACAAAGTCTTTCATTTCTTCTATGTTTCACTAGCCATTGCTGAATTTAATTGAATGATTTACTGTCAGGAAAGATCGAATCCAAATAATTCTGAACTTTGTGCAGGTTCAGAAACCAAAACTGAGATCCAGTTCCAAAATCCCTAGAATGCCCCAATATCTGTAACCCCCACTGGCAGAGCCATAAAGCCTACAAGCCTACTTCTTATTAGCATTCAATAATGTTACGGATAATTCTATCTACCAAGACGACAAAAGTAGACTGTGTTTTTATTGATATCTTTGACAGGAAATTAAATGCTTAAATAAATCTGTGTGTGTGTGTGAGAGAGTGAGGGTACGTCTAGACTACATGCCTCTGGCGACAGAGGCATGTAGATTAGGGTACCGGACATAGTAAAATGAAGCGGCGATTTAAATAATCGCCGCTTCATTTAAATTTACATGGCTGCCGCGCTGAGCCGACAAACAACTAATCAGCTGTTTGTCGGCTCAGCGCGATAGTCTGGACGCGCGGGTGTCGACATCAAAGGTATTTGTCGACCACCCAGGTATGAGGCATGCCTGGGTGGTCGACAAATACCTTTGATGTCGACACCCGCGCGTCCAGACTATCGCGCTGAGCCGACAAACAGCTAATCAGCTGTTTGTCGGCTCAGCGCGGCAGCCATGTAAATTTAAATGAAGCGGCGATTATTTAAATCGCCGCTTCATTTTACTATGTCCGGTAGCCTAATCTACATGCCTCTGTTGCCAGAGGCATGTAGTTTAGACGTACCCTGAGAGAGAGAGACATACAAAGAGAGACAGACAGACTCTGGTACTTTCACAAGTCCAACAACTCTCCATCTTTTCTTTATGGTCTGGTTCTTCTGTTTTCCCCTACCTATATGACTATTTGTTACTTAACTCTGTAACTGTATTTTCTAGATATAGAAATGTTTTGGAATGAAATCTGATTATCTACAAAATAAGGACCAGATTCTGATACCCTTGTTCACTTGAATAATAACCTGCTCTTCATGTAGTATCACTAATTTCAGTGGAGCTGCTTACAGAGTAAGAGACAACTCACTGTCATTAAGGGTATTGGATTTTGGGCCTAACTTTGTACTGAGTTGAATTGAAAAAGTTACTCTTCCTTCTCAGCCTCTAGAATGTGGCACTGTAATATACCCCTGTTAAAGGCACCAAAATTCAGAGACCACCCCCCATTTGAACCAAGATCCTCAGCTGGTGTAACCAGGACAGATCTATTGACTTTAATAAGGCTCTTCTGATTTATACTGGTAAGTTATCTTTTAGCATGTTCTACAATAGGCTGTTCTCTTTAAAACAAACTCCACACACCATGTTCAATGCTGCTGGCAATTGTTAAATCAAAAACCTACACCCTCGTATTACAGGGCAAAAACCAGAAAGCTATACATTAAGGTCATGGAGTTCAAATGTTCTACCGGTTTCCTTCTGTGAGGACTGGCTTCTCAGGGTGGGTGGTGGATATCATTGGTAATGTAATGTCATGTGATGCTTCACTCTCCCCTTCATGCAGCAATGGGGCATGTTCTTCCTCTTCTCCCTCATGTCCCTTCTTTTTACCACCAGCTTCCGGTGACACTCCATCAATAACATTTCCAAAGTTACCTAGGGATACACAATAAGGTTAACAGGGTAGGGAATAGAATCAGGCTCCATTATACATTTTGGTTTAGCCACATTTGGATCCCAATTCCAAGCAGACACAAAGTTGAACAAGGGCACCAGAACGAGTGTTCAGCTCCAGGCTCACTGCCAGTTTCCATTCTTAATGTGAACTGATCTTTGGCCCTTATTGCACAAGTTCACAAATGAGCTTGCTGTTAATTTTGGCTTATTTCTCCTCTGAATGTCAGCATAAGTCAATACTGCACATTGCTTTGTTTGCCTGCGAGGTCCCTCCCTGCACTCACTTTCTTCTGAAGGAACACATATCCAGGCACATGAGTGAGCACAAGGAAAATATGGGACTCTCACTGTGCACAGAGACCTCCTGAGGAAAGTAAACCAAAAGAGGATGGGCAAAGTCCTTCAGGTGAAACTAAGTTCGATCCAGGCTTCCCCCTGGAACTGATGTTTCTGGGGCATGGAAATGTTCAGCTAATATTTACAAACAGATCTTTCATTTTCTCTGTATTCTGCACTGCAGCATGCAGGAAAGGCCAGGCATTTTTAGGGCTGGGGGCCAGAGCCCCTGCAGAAAGGATCCATTAGAGTCATGGGCAATAGCTGCTGCTGAGCGATTTGTGGGCCAGGATGAACAGTCTTTGTGATTCATCCCTCTCACAGAGATACCCAGGACTATAGCCTACTACACTAGATGGTGCTAGCTGAGAAGATTTGGGCCTATGGAATCCAAGTGTGACTGAAAACAACAAAGGCTCGGTGTTCTCTGATTCACTTGAAACACTAGGAAAATGACATCCAAATGAGCCACGAGGCTCAGAAATGAATTGCAATGTATAGGTACTCCTCTGCAGTCAGCCCTGAGCTTTTTGACATGCATCCTTCAATAATATAGTCACCTCAATGCACTAAGACTTAACGCCTCTGAAGAAGCCATGGATGGTGGGTGAAGCCTCCCTTTGGGGAGGCTAGCCCCCAGCTCTGCCACTTCCCCTGAATGCCCCCACCACCCGCATGGCTGGAAGCATGGGCCACACCCAGAGGAGCCCTGTATGCCCCCTGCCTCTTCAGCTGGAGGCGCATCGGGCTGACTGGAGGTCTGAGTGCCTTCCCTCATTTGTCCAAAGGAGCCCCGAGCCAGCCTTGCCACATCTCTCCAGACACCAAGCTGCTGCAGGGATAAGCATCTTGGACTCTTTCTGGAAGAAATTTTTGCTATGCCCCAAGCAGGTTCTGGGGCAGCAGAGCCGTGGTATCTGCTACTAAGCTTCCTTCTGAGTCCAGGAAGATTACTAATGAACCCAGGAAGCACAATAGCACATACTGCCTCCTCAGCCACTGCAGAACCCAAATGGGGCATAATAAAACAAAAGCTTCCCCCCAAAGCCTGGCAACAGGGAGTTTCACGGCCACAGCAGTGCCAGGAGATGCAGCGTCTCCTCTGGCCTAATATACCTGCCACCCACGGGAGAAGTGTTTTACATGCCCTTACCGACAGAAACCTCAAAGCTTATTGGTTTATCTCCAACCTTCCTGTCAATCATCGTGGCTTCAAAAAATGCCCCAAACAGAAGGAATTCCTCAGATTCCTCTTTGTGGACCTGTGGGGAGAAAATTACATTAGCTTTACTTTTTATTTTTTTGTTTGTTTGTTTTTAGTGCACAGAAGCAGTGCTTAGTTTTTTCCACCTCTCAGCTTTGGCAGTTCATAGCCCTGAACCTCTGGCCTTGTCACATTAGGAATGAAACTTAAAAAAAAAATTGCTTGAGCCTCAGCACCTAATTGCTTGAGTCATGGCTCCTCTTTCATTACAAATTAAGCATTGCACAGAAGTCTCTGTGAATGGTTTTAGCACATTCACTTACTGCAATGCAATCATTCGAGCTATCTGTCTCTAACAATTCCAGGGCACTGTTTTTGTTTGGAATCAACAGTGAAATTTCACTGCCTTGAAATAAGTCATATTAAACTTAGTGTGGCAATATAACTTCCAAGCAATGCTGTAGTAAACTATGTAGCATTCTAATGAATTCCAACCCTAGAGCTGTCACATCTGTGTTACCCATCCTCAGAGTCACTTCATGATGGGGCTAGAAGGGAGCCCAAGAAGCCACCAAGACCAGCTCCTTAAGGACCAATTAAATCCCCTAGACCTTCCCTGACAGGTATCTGTCCAAACTGTTCTTAAAAACATCCAGTGATGGGGGCTTATCTATCTTCATAGTCACATGTTTTTTTCTCATACCTAACCTAAATCACTCTTACTGCAGATTAAGCCCATTATTTCTTGTCCTACCTTCTCTAGGCCAGGACAACATGTTCTCTTTACAACACCTCTAACCAAAGTTGAATATTATTATCAGGTCCTCCTCTGTCTTCTTTTCTCAAGACTAAAACCCAGTTTTGCAAACCTTTCTTCACAGATCAAGTTTTTAAAACCTTTTATTATTTTATGGGCCTCCTTTGGTCTCTTTCCAATTTGTCTGCATCTGTCCTAGGTGTGGTGCTCAGAACCGGGCACAGCCCTCCAGCTTAGACGTCATCAGTGCTGAGTACAGAAGGACAATTACCTCCCTCATTTTACAAACAACACTCCTGGTAAGGCACTCCAGAATGGCATTAGCCTAGGAGATGCTCAGGTCAAGCATTCTGAAGTCAATGGGATTTAAAGGGTCCTCAGCATCTTCCCAGGAAGTTCTCACCTCCACATAGTACCAGAGCCACCCACTGTAAACCATGAGAGTCTTCTTACTCAATTGGCTTTGGCTCAGACCCCAGGGATTTTCTTTCACTGCGTGCATGCTGATTTAGTGAGTGAAAATCTGAGCACAATTTGGCAAAGTGAGTCTCCTAACAGAAAGAATAATGGGGCAATGACTGAAAGAAACCATGTGTATTTTAATCCTTGCTGCCTGCTTTTATCAAAGGAATGAACCACTCTTGGTATAGTATCGCCCAAGGCATATATGTCTTGAAATACGTATGCATTGTACTGCTGCAAGGAATAGTTCTAAATTGAAAGAAATATCAGCATGTCATAATAAAACTATCAACGAGAATGCATTGCAGATGAAGTTCAGATTTCTCTGTTACATGATTTTTTTCAACATTCACATGAAATATATGGCAACAAGGGAAACCAGGTTTTGGAAGCTGTGCCACACTCTTCTATGACCATTTACAAAAGCAATGAATTTTGAGAGCTCATTATGTTCTTGGTGTTGTGCTCCAGCAGTAATGTCAGAATATGAGGCAAGTTGATTTACCCCCAATTGCAGACACATCTCATAATATGTTTATCACTTTTCAGTTTATTTGCAATCTCCAGCATTCTTGAGATCCCTTTTACAGGTGTGCAACAGAATGATTTTGTCTATGGCAGCAGGAAATCTTTTTGAATGTCGACAAGGAAAGAATATCAAGAAATATGTGTTACTGAATTTTATCTGTTCTGAAATTGAGAGTCAGATATCAGTTGCTAGCAATTATCCTCCTGATAATAAATCCTGATATTAAATCCTATTAATTGGCATTACAATAGTGTCTATTTACCCACAGAAGATATGTCTATATCCCCATTACTTTGCTATTTGAGCACTTCACAGTCTTTAATGTATTTATCCTCAAAGCACACCATTATCCTCATTAGCAGATGGAGAACTGAATTATAAACACTCAAAGTTATTTAAGTGCCAAACGCCCATTAAAACCCCATGATAGTCAATGGGAGTTAGATGCCTAAATATCTTTGAGGACCTGACTTAAGTGACTTACCCAAGGTCACGCTAGTAGAGTAGGAAGTTGAACCTATATTTCCAAGTCCACTCTAGCCCCCTAGCCACTGGACCATCCTTCCTCTCACACTGCACTAGGCACTTTTAAAACAGAAAGGGGCTGAGCCCCAACTAATGTAAACCAGCCTAACATATGTGAAGTTAATGGGGATATGCCAATTTATAGCAGCTGAGTATCTTGCCCATGGTAAGTTGCGATCCCTGCTCCAAAGAGCTCACAATTCCAGAAGAGAAGCCAGATGAAGGTTAAGAAAGAGGGGCACAACATGCAGTCGGACTGTCTCTCCTCACACTTCCACTGCGTTCAGAATAGTGACTTTAATGGCACTACTACTGGTTAGACAATGTCTATCAATCCCAACGACTACTGGTTAGACAGTGTCTATCAATCCCAACGATGCCCACTGGCTCTATTATTAGTTGTCAGTTTCTTGTAGGTATTGCAGCAGAAGTGGGCCTCAAGGAGGGACTTAAAGAAGGAGAGGACAGCGGCCTTATTGGCTTTGAGTCAAATTCTCTGCTGTCATAAAGAGGTGAAATTCCACTGGAAGCAATGGAGCTATCTCCATTTATGCCAGCTCACAATTTAGCCCTAGTTCAGGGAAGGTGGCCCTCACTGTGGAGGCAGTCTGCAAACTGCATTCTCCATCCTGAGCTCCCATAAAGGGAGAGGTTCCTAAAGGAAGGAAATGCTGAGAGCCCTGGACCTAAGAGAGGGCCATGGTTCCACTCCTTCTTAGCACAAAATTTTCTGGCACAATAGAGCCTTTTGTCCACCATGCTCAGGGGCCCATTAAAGGTATCCACCAGAGGGTGGATAGACCCTTCCAATTGAATGAGTGCACTAGAGTAAACTGCTGAAGGGGCACCAACCACCTGCAGCAGCACCTTCTGGCCCAGCATCAAGACCCTAATTCAGCCTGGTGTGGAGGAGAGGGAAGGGGATGGCTGGAGAGTAAGCCAGCCCCACACTCACCCCAGAGCAAGCAGTTCCTATTCTGTGGGGGTTGGCCCAGTGCTCTGAGCATTGCAACCCAGCACACAGGTTACCAGCACCACTCAAGTTTGACCTGGCTGGTCCTCTATCATGGCAGAGGGGGAGCCATGCCAAATCTAAGTGTGTGGCATTGCAAACTCCTGTGCAGAAACACAGCACCACTGAGGTTTGGCCTGGCTGCCCTTCCATTGAGTGGTGCTGCAGCTCCATATGCCAGTCACAATGCCCATGAGATAGAAGTTACTGCTGCAGGGTGAGTATGGGCTCGCACACCTGCCCATGGGGCCTCCCCTCTGCACTGGGTCAGAAGAACTGTATATTTGCCATCAATACAGTTCTGCTCTTGGGCTCTTTACCCACGTCTGATTAATGTGAAGCCCAGCACACCTATCAATAGAATATCATGGATTTTAAACATTTAGTATGTTTGAACCCTTGATTTCATTATTTCTATGAAGGCCTTTGAATACTCAAACTTACAGTAAAGCCACTACTGGGGATTTACCCCTGATTTGGAAACAGTTTATTTTCAAGAGAGAATGAGGGATCTAATTTTTAAATGTGGATGACTTGTGATGACAACCAGAGTGGGTGCTGAAATAAAGACCCTCAACATTATATTGTGAACACTTCAGGGAAAGGACTAAAGAATTGCCATACTGGGTCAGACCCTTATCCTGGATCTTGTCTCCAACTGTTGCCAACAACAGATGCCTCAGAAGAAGGCACAAGAAACCCCACAATACGCCGGTATTGGAGTGAGTCTGTATGGCCTGTTCTACACCCCAGCGTAAGGTCAAATTAAGATATGCAACTCCAGATACATTACTTACGTAGCTGGAGTTGACATATCTTAAACTGAGATTGCGCACCATCCACACAGCAGGAGGCCAATGGGAGAAAACACTCCTGTCAGCTTCCCTTACTCCTCATGAGGAGCAGGACTACTGCCACTGATGGGGGTGCCCTCTGAGTTCACTTTAGCAGGTCTTCACTAGACCCGCTAAATCAAACCCTGGAAGATCAACCCATGGCAGCATCGATCTTTCATGTAGTGAAGACATGGCCTATGTGTGGCAAGCCCAGATCAGGGCACAAGTACACTACTGATAGTAAATAATGATTCCCTTACTATATAAGGTATATAATAGTAATGACATATATCATTCACCTGACAAACCCTGTAACTGAATGTGGGCATATGAACCCACTGCACCTGTGGTGATTCACATCCATGTTACAGTCCCATGTGCATGAGTGGGGGTCTGACTTTGTCAGTTAGCTACCTACTTTGAAACAAATGTCAATCAATCTCTAAATTTTAAACTAACCTCAGCAGGCACATCGAAGGGCTCAACTTCTGCCTCGGTGGAGTTTGCTTTGTCTGAAGGAGGAGACGATTTCCCATCTTCTGCTGCTTTGTCTGTTTTCTCTTTTCCTTTAGATGCTTTGGGGTCTTTGTCTTTGGAAGGTAACTTTATGTCTTTGATGATCTTTGAAAATTTAGACTCGTGGGCTCCCCCTGAAAGTATCTCCACTGCAATTTCAATAAGCAGGCGGCCTCTGAAGGAGACACCTTCCCCAAAACCTTCATTGAGCTCCTGGTGGTCGTCCATTAGGCTGTGGTTCCTAGGTGAGCCATAGAGATTGATCCAAGCTGGTCCAAAGGTAGGCAAGAACCCTGGAGATGGTGCATATTTCACAGCATTTGCATGACAAGCTCTCACTCTCACGCACATTCTGTTTGCAGAACTCTGTTCTTTGAGAGCTTTACTCAGTAAGGGGCTCAATCTGGCCCTACTTCTATGGGTGCTGCTGTTCCTCCAGCTGTATGAGGGCATTTGGGCAGGCTGCATGGTGCACACCCCAATACAATACAAAACACTGCTCCCCAGGGAAAACCTATGTACTGTCAGCTAGGAACTGAGGTGGTGCAGCATGAAACAGACCATCTGCCACAATGAGCCTCCTCCAGCAGTTCCTCCTATGGAATGGGAAGGTGCCAGAGCCTTGGAAATGAAGGAGCATCTCCCCTCATCCTCTGCAGATTGAGACTAGGATGTGGAGGGGGGGGGGAGGGACAGAGGAGAGTTGCCTGTCTTTGGACCCCAAGGAGTTCCAGTGCTCATCCCGCCACGTGGACTGGGAACTGGGGAGAGGATTTAGCTCTATGACATTTTAAAATGGTTTACTTTTCTCTTGCGGAGTAACTAAGGAACAAATAGTTGCCCCTAAGTGGATCAGAAACAGAAGGCCCCTGAAAAATGATTCATGCTTGTTTGTCTGGCAAAGCAAGTGCCACTGGCATCAGCCCTGCATTCATATAACTTGACCCTAACTGAATTAGAAATACCACATGGTAGCAGATGATGACAAGAATCCTTTTTGTCACTGATCAAAATGATGCTATTTAGGAGAATTTATAACAAAGGAAACAACACCATTCCATTAAACACACAAAAAGACTCAATTCTGTATAAAGTAGGAGGATTTTTCATAGAACCAACAAAAGGCCTTACCCAGCCTTCACTACATCCCTTTGAAACCCTTAAGTGAGACTGAACCGGTACTCACTCTGGTGAATTTCATCCTACAAGCACAGGGGAGTTTTTATAACATGTCTTCCCCTTTACCTTTAACTCCATCTTGTTCATTTGAAATTTTCTTCAGGTCTATGAAGTGTGTGGCTAAGGCCACATCATTCATGCTGCCTTCATCCCACACCTGGATTTTGACTCTTCGACACAGCGGGGGGAACATTTCCTTGAAGACAATCTGTTCATGCCACACAGGATCAGCACAGTTTTTTTTCACTGTTGTTCGCCCCTAAAATGAAAGACCAGCAGCTCTAGGCCTTGAGGCTAGACTAGATTCTGGAGAATGATACTGCCTGTAACAAAGTCCTCTAGCAAGCCCTGTCACTTCTATCACACAGTCTAAATAAAAATAATTGCTCAGCACAGGTTTCCAGTCTAGTATATTTACTGACACTTGAAAGCATCTCTGCTTTTCTGTTAGTCAATGTTAGCATAGAGCATAATGATCTATTTGCAATAAGTACTGTGGGAGTTTCCTTATTAGGTTTCTCCTGAGTATTTTGTGAAGGGCCACATTTTGAATTGGGACTCATGCTAGCTTGGGAATACTTGCACAGAACTAGTAGAGTTTAGTACGATGTATAAGTCTTCAATGTACCAGCTCAACTCCTCTCTGTGCATTCAGAGTGGTATGTCTGCTATGCAAAATTGTGCACATCCAGATGGCCTTTTTAATTAAAACTCTGCTTCTAATGAAAAGTGGTAATATAGTGCAGTTGTCTCCTGTTAGGTGAAATCCATCCCTATGCTGAGGGATAGCACAAGGCCTTATGCATCACTTGTGACCTATATCAATGTATTTATTTGCAGGATTCATTTAGTTTACTTTTAAAAGGAGGAATTAAATTAGCATGAGGCATAACTTGGGTTCAATGGGTACTGGAGAGGGCCTACGGGACAGGAATCCCTCCCTCCCCCCAGGTCTGAGAATGACAGCAGGGCAGTTCCAGCTACTTTACCACAATTTCTGGCTGTAATATTGCTTTTTGCATTCCCAGTTTTCAAGGGACCAGACAGCAGATCCATGCAGTCCTGGATCCATCTGCCCTAACAAATCCCTCCCAACATTCCAAGCAGCCAAAGCAGGATGCAGTACCACTCAGGATGGGCCTGTCTGCTCCTTTGTCACTGGATGGGTAGGTGGGCCAAATCTGAATGGTGCAGCAACTCTCTGTGCACCAGGGTGCAACACAATTCAGCTTGGATTCCCTCTCAAACATGGGACCGAGGGCAAACTGTTCCCTTCTGGATGGCCAAGAATGCAGGAAAGATTCCCTTCATCTGGAGCGCAGAACAGACAGTTCTGCATACCTGATTTCCTTGGGATATCTGCCCTATTCCTGAACCTCACAATCCATCATCAGCACCACTGGAGAATTCCCACCCTATAAGTAAAACTTGATTCCACAGAAAACTCAAAGGCTATGTCTACACTCGCGGCTTCTTGCGCAAGAACATCTTGCGCAAGGGTTCTTGTGCAAGAAATCTTGCGCAAGAAAATGTCCCCACTGCCATGTGCACGCTGTGCTTTTGCACAAGAGCTCCCATGGCAGTGTGGACGCTCTCTTGAGCAAGTAAGCTCTGATGGCCATTTTAGCCATAGGGCTTTCTTGAGCAAGAAATCCTTGCTGAGCATCCACACTGCCCTCTTACGCAACAGCTCCTGCGCAAGAGGGCTTACACCTGTTAAAAAAGAGCATAGCTCTTGCGCAAGAAGCTCTCTCTTACCACGCCGTACTGTAAATTTCCTTGAGCAAGAGCAGGCTGGCATTGTAGTCGCTCTGTGGATTCTTGCGCAAGAACGGCCATACTGGAGCAAGAAGCCACGAGTGTAGACATAGCCAAACTGTGCATATGTTTGACTGCAAAGACTTTCCACAAACAGGTCAGATATTTGCACCCACCTTTTTTTTCTGATGTAAAATGTTACATATCCAGACAGATGGCTTTGTGTTCGCTAATTGAAAGCATATGGGTGCAAATTAGATAGCTAGATGTCTACAATGGGGGCACCATTTGCAGTCACAATGTATTTGTCATGCACAAATATGAGTTGCTGCCAATGCCTTCATAAGAACAGGTATATGAAAAGTTGATGAAAAATTCTGGATGTAAACATTCAGCCTGATTCTGATCTCACTTACCCCAGTGTAATGAAGACAAGCTCCATGCCACGAAATGAAGTTACACCAAAATAAAATTGGTGTAAGGCAAGAACTAGGCCCTTAGGCCTTGTCTGCATTAGCAAACTTTCTAGCCTGAAAGAAGCATAAGCCAGTGGGAGCAGTGGGGGACATTACAGTGCAAACAGGCCTCAGCTGTAGGGGCCTCCCCAATAGGGAGAATAATAAAAACAGCAAAGCCATCTGAGCCCTGTCTGCAGCACAGGTTCCACCACCACTAGCATCAGAAGAGCTGCCCTGGGAGTGAATGAGAGTTAGGAAATTCAGTAGTGAAGATCCAGACCTTGGAATCCAGTTTGTGCCACCTTTTGAATTTTAGCCTTTCTTAAATGTACAACAGGACTGGGCAAAATATGATCTGCAGGCTGGATTCAGCCTGTCAAGCTGCTGGATCTGGCCCACAAGAGCCTCAGCTGGCTCCTAGCCTGACCCACACTGCTCAGCACTCAGTAAATCCAGCTGCAGGGCCTTATGTTTCTGTAAATGTTGAGAGCCCAAGGGGAGGAAGCAGAAGCTTCTCACTCTGCTCCCTCCCCCAGTAGCTCCCATTGGCTAGTTTCTGGCCAATAGCAGCTGCCTGTTTGCAAGACAGGCAGCATGCGAAGTGCCCCTCCCTACAAGCTCACAGCAGCAAACATGTCCCTTGTAGCTGTTGTGAGTAGTACAGGGGTGTGGAAGGCAGGGACCCTGGTTAAGGAACCTGCTGGTTGGGTGCTGCCCAGGTAAGGTCTCTCAGCCAGAGCCTGCCTCTGCTACCCCAGACCCTCCCTTTCCAAATCCTCTGCCCCCTAGTCCATGCAGCCCAAATCTTCTGAATCCCTACTTTAGCCTCCATACATCTTCATGGACACTGCATCCCATCCTACACCCCTTCTCAGGTTACAACCCCCTCCCAGACTTTGCATCCCAAACTGCTATTCCTGGTCACAGCCCACATCCCCACATCCCTTCCTGCATGCCTGCCCTAGGTTACAACTTCCTTCCATACCCTGCACCTCATCCTTCCCTCCTGCCCCAGGTTACAACCCTCTCCCAGACACTGCACCCCCAATCCCCTGTCCTAGGTCACAACCCAAGCCCCTTTACCCCTAACTCCAGGTCACACTCCCCTCCCAGGTCCTGCTGTTTCCCCAGTTCCCTGCCCTTCACCCAATCCCCTCCTTTACCCAAACTCCTTCCTAGATCCCACACCCCTATCCCTTACCCCAAGATCCCTTCTGCACCCAATCTCCATCCCAGCCCCTCGCACCTCATTCATTCATATAATGGAAGACTGAGGCCCTCAACCACTTTCTTGGAGTGGCCCCACATCAAAAATTATTATCCACCCCTGCTGTACAAGAATTAAACATATGTCATTAGCATAATACCACACTGTGCAATTTTTCTGCATCATCACTTCATGTTTTATTAATGATAGAAATGTAGCCGTGTTAGTCTGGTGTAGCTGGAACAAAAACAGGACTATGTAGCACTTTAAAGTCTAACAAGATGGTTTATTAGATGATGAGCTTTCGTGGGCCAGACCCACTTCCTCAGATCAAATAGTGGAAGAAAATTGTCATAACCTTATATACCAAAGGATACAATTTAATTGTATCCTTTGGTATATATGGTTGTGACAATTTTCTTCCACTATTTGATCTGAAGAAATGGGTCTGGCCCACGAAAGCTCATCACCTAATAAACCATCTTGTTAGTCTCTAAAGTGCTACATTGTCCTGTTTTTTGTTTTATTAATGTGAATCTACAGGACTTTATTTTTCTCTACTACTGCTACTCTACTGATGGTATTAAGTCAGCAATTTACTTACATCCTGCGCAGTTTGGGCACTAAAGAGGATAGGAGAACATACTTGCCCTACTTTTCAAGGCAGAAAGCCCAGTTCTACAGTACAGAATTACTTTGGTATAACTACATTGTGTGAATAATCCACATTATGCCAACCTAAGTGCTGTATTGGTGGGATAGTTTCTCCCACCAACATAGCTACCACCTCTCATGCATTAATTAAGCTAACAGGAGAAGCTCTTCCCCATCAGCTTAGAGGCTCTTCATTAAAGAGCTACAACAGTACAGCTGCATTGCTATAGCCATTTGAATGGAGTGTTTTAAGTGTAGACCTGCCCCAAGTAAAAGTGCATCAGCTTTAAAACATTTGCACATAACTTAACTGAGAGAAAACGAGGCCCACATTTGTGAACAATACAGTTCCAATTTACCATTTGACCTGCAAACATGACCACCACATATGGATCCACAAGGTCCTTACTATCGCCCATGAATGCTTTGGTGACATTAGCCATGATGCTGGAGTTCATCTTTGGAAGCCCCTCTGCTTTGTAGATTCTCACATAAAATCTGGCCCATGGTCTTTCAGATGGAAATCCTTTGGGAATCAAGAGGTTCCTATGAAAAAACAAACATTTCCCTCAGAATGAAAACCCAGCTAGAAAATAAAGTGATTCCCAGACTGTTCTTATAACAAAGTAGTCACACAATATTTTTTAGGGTGTAGCCTATAATAAACATTGTGTCCTAGAGGTGAAAGGATAGAAATGAAGGATATGGAGTTTGCATTTGTTTTTCCACCTAAATAAAAGCATTTTCTTGTAACCATGAGGCTGTATCTAGATTGGCATGATTTTCCGGAAATGCTTTTAACGAAAAAGTTTTCCGTTAAAAGCATTTTCGGAACAGAGTGTCTAGCTTTGCGCAAAAGGGACTTTTGCTTGAACGGGAGCAGAATAGTATTTCCGCAAGAAGCACTGATTTCTTACAGTAGGAAGTCAGTGCTTTTGCGGAAATTCAAGCGGCCAGTGTAGACAGCTGGCAAGTTTTTCCAGAAAAGCGGCCGATTTTCCAGAAAAACTGGCCAGTCTAGATGCAACCTAACTGTAGAAGGTGGTAATACCAGTTGGCAAGCAGATGGCTATGAAATGTCCCTTCTAGAAATGTTTATACACTTTGTTTCATTAAAATATACTGAGAATATGGATGGGGCAGCACAGCATACACCGTGGCTACGTTTACACTGGCCCCTTTTCCAAAAGGGGCATGTTAATTTCACAGGTCGTAATATGGAAATCCGCGGGGGATTTAAATATCCCCCGCGGCATTTAAATACTTTGAAGTAGGAATAAGATCCTCCGGAAAAGGGCTTTTTTTCCGGAGGATCGGGGCCAGTGTAGACGCTCTTTTCCGGCTTTTCTAAAAGCCGGAAAAAAGCGGCGGACATTTTTATTTAAATGCCGCGGGGGATATTTAAATCCCCCGCGGATTTCCCTATTACGACCTGTGAAATTAACATGCCCCTTTCGGAAAAGGGGCCAGTGTAGACGAGCCCTATATGTAACTTGTAATGGGAGAGCAGTGTTTATACATGTGTATAAAAAATACACGCATGCAAAAAACCAGAAGGATAAGGAAAATCTAATTTGCGGGAATCCAGTGCATTCTCCAGGCAAAAACATTGCTATTCAGAAATATTTCAAATGGCCCCAGAGCAAAGTCATTCAGGCAGGGATGATTAAGCAGTTAGCAGTATGAGATGAGAATGAACTCCCTCCGAGGCGAGGATCTGACAATCCCTCCCTTTCAGTTGGTGGTGAAATTAGAAGAACTCACCTCCCACCCCCACCCCAGCATCCCTTGAATCAAAGTAGTGGAATACAGAGACTTAGACAAGCAAGTCATGTATTCTATAAACAGAAGAATGGGACATGTTGTGGATTTTTTTTCCTTTTTGTCAGATGCAAAATAAATAAATTTTTTACAGTACTTTTCAATTTGCTCTTCAGCATCACTTGCTTTCTGAGAGGCTTGTATCGTGTCTCCTTTCCCAGTGACACTGATATCACACTTCAGGTATCCCTTGGCTCCTGTCCTAATGTCAGCAGGGTCTGTGAGAAGTGCCCACTTGTCACAAAACTGATGACCTGTAAAACATACAAGCTTAAACATCACTCAGGATAGTTTCTCAGAGCTCTGTCGCTGGGCATGGAGCTTTCACAAATACTCCCACTGCAGCATGCATGTCAGCAGTCAGAAAACAGCAAACAATGTTCATACTTTGTGAGAATAACCCTCCTGCTCACCAAGACTATTTGCAAGTGATAATAACAGTAAGTGGTGAATGACTGAGACGGAGAAGCACAGGCCAGAGTTGAGTGGAAATAAACAGGCTTGTTTGGAGCAGTGTGCAATGCTTCTCTGAGGGGCTGGCTGAAATTTCAGCACCAGACTAAGGGTACGTCTAGACTACAGGCTTCTGTTGACAGAAGTTTTGTCGACAGATACTGTCGACAAAACTTCTGTCGACAAAGAGCGTCTAGACTACATTGAGTTCTGTCGACAAAGCAAGCTGCTTTGTCGACATGGTAGTGTAGACGCAAAGGACAGTTTACATTCAATAATACCTTCTGTCGACAGAAACTCTGCCGACAGAAGGTGTTATGCCTCGTAAAATGAGGTTTACCAGCGTCGACAAAACTGCTGAGTTCTGTCGACATTATGTCGACAGAACTCAGCGGTAGTGTAGACGCAGGTATAGTTTTGTCGACAAAAGTCCACTTTTGTCGACAAAACTCTGTAGTCTAGACACACCCTGAGGGAAGGCTGCTTGAGAGAATGATAAGAAAAGCAGCCTTATTCAGTGGGTGCAGCTGGAGAGTGATTTGCCATGTCCAGTGGTGAAGCCCAGCAGAAGATTCCGAAGAAAACCATGGAAGGGCAGGAAAAAGACGCTCCAAGGGATGAATGATGAAAGATGAATCTGCCCAAAATGTATGGGCCAGTACAGCCCTCTCCTGGCTGGTGTCCTGTTTAAGTACGTTTGCTCTTCACCAAATTTTAGCCAGTTTTTCTTGATCAACATAGGGAGAAATGATTCCCTCTCTCGACTACCTCAGAGGAACAGAGGAAAGACAGAGCCACTCAGAGCTGAAAGTAAGTGGGTGCGCCTTGGTGCGCAGCTCTGGCAAGATCTGGCTGAGCTGCAGCAAAAGCCAGCAGGGAGCTATTTAAAGAGCTAGCAGGGACCTGGGTTGCCATCGGACAGTACCCATAAAATTGTTAAATTACTTTCACCTCTGGGGCAATTCCGGAAAATGGCTTTATATTGCAGGATGCTTATAAGGGGTAAACCCTCAGCCCCGTCAAGCCTGGTTAACAGAGTACAGATAGGGCCTGTGTCTTTCATTCTCTGAATGGGTAGAATGGTGAGTAAAATAGAGGCAGGCCTGCTGACTGGAGACTGGGGGAACAAACAGGGGCAACTGTGCCGGGGCCTAATGATTCAAAAAGACCTGGGACTCTAAGCCACTGCTACTGTAGCAGCAGCAGCAGCCGGAGCCCAAAGACCTTTAAATCATGTGGCATGCTCCAGGTGGCACTGAGGGATGCCTTTGGGATGGAAGCCCCAGTCCTGCCCCTTCCACCCAAGACCCTGCCCTTTCCATGGGCATGGAGCTGGGAACCCACCCCCCTTCTCCAGCCTGCCTTGCTGAGGGTCCTGGTGAGTGTGTCAGCCCCACTGAATGAAGGAAATACAGCATTGCAGCCTTCCTTTCTGTCTCTTCTCATTTGCATTTAAAGCTCCATTTTCCTACTACTTCACATTGCCTGGTAATGTATATATTTACAAAACACCCTTGGCCTTTCGTGGGAGTAACTGGGAAGGAAAGATGGTCCGGGGTACATCTACACAGCAACATTATTCCAAAATAACTACCTTTACTTCCAAATAACTTAGTCCACGTCTACACAGCAGGCAGTTATTTTGAAATAATGTCGAAATACTATCAAGCCAGAGGACTTCTTACTCCTGTAACCCTCATTGTATGAGGAATAATGAAAGTCGGAGGAAGAGTGCTCTATTGCGAAATAAGTGCTGTGTAGATGCTCCCATTTTGAAATAAGCTATTTCAAAATAAGTTACGCAATTGACATAGCTCAATTTGTGTAGCTTATTATGAGTTAAGTCCTGCTGTGTAGACGCACCCCTAGTGATTAGGACACTACTCTTGTTCGGAAAAGACAGGGTTCTATGCCTTAGTCTGTCACAGACTTCCTGTGTGACATTGGGCTAGGCACTTAGGGTACCCTGTGTACCTCTTAGGGAACATCTACACAGCAACATAGCTAGTGTTATTTCAAAATAACTTAGTCCACGCCTACACAGTGGGCAGTTATTTCGAAATAATGTTGAAATACTGTCAAGCTGAAGAACTTCTTATTGTATGTGTGAAAGTAGAAAGAATTATATTGTAAGAGAAAAATGAATTATACTGTAATACTAGAATAAGTTCGAGGAATGCTGTTTGTCCCTGAACAGGAAATAGAAGATTATGTTAATGTTATTTGTAGGTATGCAGAATGGATCAGAGTGGAGCCAGGTGTATCTGGGATAACAGGAAAAGGAACGTTAGGTGTTAGACAGAAAGTAATTGAGATAACCAGCGAGATATGGACAGGAGATTGCTGAGGCTTGATATGGAAATGAAGATATGTGACTAGTCTCATGGGAATCATGTGAGTTTTGCCCCCTTTTGTAATCTTGTTAATTTTGCTTTCTTTTGTCTGTATAAATCAAGGGGTTTGAGCCTTGTATGGTGCTCACATTTTCTGGGTGTATTAGCAGAGCGGCTTTGCTAATAAACAGAGTGGTCTGACAAATTTGTGAGTCCTGAGTCTGACTTAGACACGTCTACAATTGATGTAGCTCAATTTGCGTAGCTTATTTCGAGTTAAGACCTGCTGTGTAGACGCACTTAGTCAAGGTATGTCTACACCCCAAAAAACACCCACAAGAGCAAGTCTCGGTGTCCAGGTCTACAGTCTCAGGCTGATGCTCTGGTGCAGACATTCTTGCTTGGACTATGAGACTCACCTTCCCCACCAGGTTTGGGAACCTGAGCAGGAAAATTTATATCATTGTTTCTAGCACTGTCACACAAGCCTGAGTCTATAGACCCAAGCTCAGAGACTCACTGACACAGTTTTGTTTTGTTTCTGTGTAGACATAGTTTCTGTGTTTCAGCTCTCCATCTATAAAGCATCAAGCCTCTTCCTCACAGGGGTGCTAAGAAGTTAAATACATTAAAAACGGTGGCACTCAGATACTGCAGTATAGAAATCTGTTTTCAAATACCACACCCCCAGTCTGTGACTCACTGAGCTAGTCATAAAGGTGAGGTAGGAGGAAATCAGGGAAATTCCTTCCTGGGCTGTTTGTTTAAAATTTCTTAGGGTACATCTACATAGCACAGATATTTTGGGATACGGAGGTATCCTGAAATAGCTACCCCGTCTTAGAAATGCGCCCGTTATTTTGAAATATTTTTTGCAGGTGTGCTATTTCACCATCCCTGTAAACCTCGTTTCATGAGGGTTAAGAGATGGCTCAAAATAGCACATTACTTTGAAATTTGGCACTGTGTAGACTACACCAAATTTCGAAATAGCCTATTTCAAAATAGACTCAAAATAAGATAAGCAATTTGCATAGCACAAATTGCAGATCTTATTTTGAGTTTAGGGTGTGATGTAGACTCACCCATAAAGTGCTTAACAGCTATAGAGGTGCTGATGCAAATGGAGTCGATCTTTTCCTCTCTCCTGCTTTGTCTGTTTCTTTGTCTTTCTCGGTTTTTTTCTTTTCATTCATTTCAGAGCTCCACATGGTCTCCTTTCCCATCTCCTTTCTGTCTGCCCCAGGCCCTCCTTCTCCCCAACTCTCATATACACACACAAGACCAGATTTTCAAGTGTTCACCATCCATAAATGGGGCCAACTTTTTAAAAGAACACATTTTCCATTTAGTCATCTAAATAAGAGACAGATTTGCAAAAGCACCTAGCGTAGTGCAGATACTGTAGCAACACAAGGAGGTCTCCCCCCAACCCCCACCACCAAAAAAAAAAATCTAACCATTTCTTTTGGTGCCTACACAGAAGATGAGCTTGTCTGAGAACTTGGACCTTGGTGAATCACTCTGGAAGGGCCCCAAGAAGAGTCCAAATGATTAAAGATGACAAACAGCAGGAAAGAGATATGTAACAGAAGAGAAGTTAGAAAATGCATCTCCTACCTGGCTGATTATACACTGTCCCCAGATCTACCTTAAAGGAGCCAATCAATATGCTCCCAATCAGCTTGTTGTGCATGACCTGTTGAAGAAAGGCACATTGAAGTGTGACACCAGATTCTCCTCTATTCAATATATGAAGCAGCATACCATACAAATATATTTGACATAGATGACAAAAGCAACCAGTGTGGATGATACTGAGCAATTGATATAGACATCTTAGTCCTGGTCAATTTTTGTGCTACTTTAATTGTATGAGTTTAGAAACCAATATAGTTAAAATCAGTGGAATCCTCTAGTTTGGATGCAGTTATACCAATATAAGACTACTTATAAATGTCCATTTAAACACACAAGAAGGAGATAAGCAGTTTTATACTGGAGTAATGTCACTGACACTAAGGCTATGTCTAGACTGCAGGCTTCTTTCGAAAGAGGCTCTTTCGAAAGATCGCGTCTAGACTGCAGGCGGATCTTTCGAAAGAGAAATCCGCTTTTTCGAAAGAGAGCACCCAGCGAGTCTGGATGCTCTCTTTCGAAGACGGCCTCTTTACATTGAAGAACGCCTTCTTTCGAAAGAGGAACTTTCGAAAGAAGGCGTTCTTCCTCGTGAAATGAGGTTTACCGCCATCGAAAGAAAAGCCGCGTTCTTTCTAAATAATTTCGAAAGAACGCGGCTTGAGTCTGGACGCAGGGGAAGTTTTTTCGGGAAAAGGCTACTTTTCCCGAAAAAACCCCTGAGTCTGGACATGGCCTAAGGGATATGCCTCTTTAACTATATTAGTTTCTAAACCAATAGTTAAATTGGTACAAAAACTGTGCATAAACAGAGGAAAAGGAATTACATTATCACTTTCCAGTGTTTCAATATGTAGTTGGGTCCATAGGACACTTGATCCATCCTTCCAGGTTAAGAATTCAACACCCATGCAATCATTCCTCCTCACGTCTGGTTTTCAAATCCCTGTGTGTTATACCACTTGTGACAAGCAGGCTTCAGGCCAGAAGCATTTTCTTGTCATGGAGTTGGAAGAAAAGTTGTGTGAACTTGTTGTTATGAAACAAATCTCACATGATTTCAGGTTCCATTAAAAAATTGGAATTCAATCCATGTTTAAGAAAAGATTCACCTGGTCTAGAAGACCTTTCAGACAAATTTTGGGCAGAGATGGGCCTGAAACTAAAATCTATCTGAATTCACAGTTCATGTTTCTAGAACAGCCAAATCCACATACTATAAACTTGGGAAGAATTCAAATTTGGATCTGGATTTTTTAGACACAGATATAGGACTGGAAATCAGGGATTTGTTTGGATCTGTCATGGGGAAGCTAGACCACGAGTCTCTTCTTAAATCACACGACTTGTACCCAAAGATCACATGATTAGAGTCTTCAGCAAGGCCTTCTGGGAAACTGAGACAGCAGCCAACAATGCAAAACCAGACAAATCACTACTCTAGCGTCCATCTAATTTAAAAAAAATCTGAGTTAAAATAGGCTTTGGGATGGAAAGATGCCATGACAACAGAATGGTTTCATCTTGAAGCCAGGGAAACCAGCATCTTTAATGACCTGGACTTTGACTCTGTGACTGCAGTAGGAGTGTGAAACCACAGAAACCAAACTGGCAGCCCCATCGCACATACACTTCCACAAGTGCTGCGCAACCAAAACCACATTGTTTCATAAAGGTTTAGTCTGAGTGAGAGAGGAATCTGTGACAGAGAAAGTTCAGGGCAGGGTCCAATTCTCTCATTGCTCTCCTTTTATTTTTTTTCTCCCTTCTTTAGAGTCTGAGTGGATATTCAGGGATAGCCCCATGTGAAAACTACACTTTGTAGGCATATAGAGGCCTCCTTGTGTGAAGTGTGATGCATCCCTCTGAGATTCTGAATGTTCTCTATTCCCACTGAAGTACCACAGGACTCCACTCCTTGCAGGATGGGGCTCTTAAATGGACAAGGAAAAAAGGTAACAAACAGCACTTGTGTATGTAGTACTTATGTGTGCATATATTTTAACTCTTATTTTTTAAGTTTTCCCTGCTATGCAAGCCTCCCCCCAGCCTTGCTCCCCACCCAGATGCAGGAAAGCAGGCAAGTTTGAAGTTTCCAATCAAACTTTTCTTCTTTTCTCTATGGGAGGGAAGAAAGCACAATAATGATCTCAACAGCTAAAAAACCCCATGGTGGATTTTTTCCACAATCAGTGAACTCAAAAAATAACTGAAGGGGTTTTCTTCAAACTTTCCAGCTGAGAAGGAGCAGGAGAAATGACAGCATGAAATGTAACTGAGTCCTGGGGATAGAATGAAAGTAGAGTCTGTTATGCCTTCAGCATTGCAGAGTTGTTACCATAATGTGTTTGAAGATGTTAATGAAGAGGAAATGTATTCGTTTTTTAGGGTTTGGAAGACAGAAAAGGCCCATTTTCCCCCAAGAACAGGAATTGATTGAATGGCAGTTAAACTAACTGCTGGACTGATACATGGTAGTGATGGTACATTATTTGCTTTCCTTAGGCTTCTAAACACAGGTGTATCCATTTCCAGGATAATATGGATTCAGTGTGCAAGTGATAAATAGTCCTGAAGGCTGTTAAACTTTACTTCTCCTCGGGCTAGCTACCCACCAAGCAAATGCAGGAAGTTTTCCATCCCCTTTGGTGCTGTTTCTTGCCAAGACACTTATTTTCTCACTGATCCAATTTTATTCCCTTGTATTTTCTAAAGCTACGTTCCAAGATAACTAAAATGAATTAATACACATTAGCATTGCATTGGATTAGCATTTCCTTTATGAATGCCATGTTTTGTTTAAGATCTAGTCATTAAGACTGTGGGGCTAAATCCCCTCCGGCCTATGTCAAGTATCTCCACTGAATTCAGTGCAACTAGGTCAGTTTGTACCAGCTAAGGGAGTGGCCCATTTTCTCTGCCCTCAATCCAGATGCTGACAAATGGCTAAGATTCTCAAGAAAAACGTAATCAGAAAGGTTAATCATGGAAGTAAAACAACAGACTTTTTTTTACCAAGTGAAGGCTTGTTGTAAGTATAGTATAATTCAAAGAAAGAGATTCAGTGGGGAGAAAAAATGAATAAGCAAACTATTGATTTGAAATGCTCTGATTATTTTTGTATCTTTTAAATACATGTAGATAAACAGATAGCATTTGAATGGAAGAATTATTTCTCTTGAGAAAATATCCATTCTTCACATACAGCAAGTATTTTACAAAGAACTAATTGCATGCTCTATGAGTTTGACCCTGGAAACATCAGTTGGAGAGCACCAGGCCCAAAACATGCTTGCAATTGGGGTTGAAATACACATCTATGTGAAAGGCCAGCTAGGCGGCATATGCACTAGTTCAACCCCAAAGAATCTTTATATTAAGGATGTAAGTGGACCTAGTGCTATTGTTCTGCATAAGGTGAATTATACCCTTATATGCTGAGCTACATGAGCAAACACCAGAAGAGTAGGTAACTTAGAATATAAACCAAAATTTGCTAACACAGTTGACTTGCTGGGCCTCCAACTGTCCATTCATACCTTAAAATACCCACTTTGTGCATCCAACTAAGATAACTGCACTTCTGATGGTATAAAAATTGAGAGTGGATCTTGGTCCTTCAAATGCATAGTGAACCTCTCTATGAATCCTACAACAACAGTTTGTGTATGGATGGATCCGTATGACTCTTATGCAGCAGCCATCTGGTTCTGCCAGTCAAGTGCAAGTCCTGTTCTCATCAAAGCTGATTATTTGCTATAAATGGCCAAAGTCAGAGCTGTTCTTATCCATATGCGGAATTCACCATTGTGTAGGGCACCTGAAAATTTGGCACACCAATGAGTCTTAATGTCCACCCAGCTGCCTCTTCCTAGTCCTGTTCTGTGGCTCTGCGTCCTCTGAAGAGGATCTGGTTAACTTAAAAGAGAAAAAGCCTGCCAGACCTATTGGCAGAACACTCACTCTGGGTATGTCTACACTACCACCCTAGTTTGAACTAGGGTGGTTAATGTAGTCAATCGAAGTTGCAAATGAAGCCCTGGATTTAAATATCCCGGGCTTCATTTGCATCTTGCCGGGCGCCGCCATTTTTAAATCACCGGTAGTTCAGACTCCATGCCCGCGGCTACACACTGCACGGAGTAGGTAGTTTGAATTAGGCTTTCTAATTCGAACTACCGTTACACCTCGTGGAATGAGATCCTAATTAGAACTACCTACTCTGTACCGCGTGTAGCCGCAGGCACGGAGTCTGAACTACTGGGGATTTAAAAATGGCGGCGCCTGGCAAGATGCAAATGAAGCCCGGGATATTTAAATCCAGGGCTTCATTTGCAACTTCGATTGACTACATTAACCACCCTAGTTCGAACCAGGGTGGTAGTGTAAACATACCCTCTGTGAAAGAGCCAATCAAGTGGTAATGAAGCCATTTAACAGGCATGTGCCAAACCCCGGTATATACTGTCAGTTTCTAAATTTACTGTGTTAGTTCTACAGGACCTTAGTTTAAAATTTGCTATACAATATTTTATTAGTGTGTTGCTGAAGATTATAAAATCACATCTCTAAAAAATTGTTAGCCCTTCCCCTCTTAGGCTGCCATTGGGAATAAGGGCATCAGTTTAATAGTACTGTGTAGGACCCCATAAATCCCAAGGACAGCCCTGGGAAAAGAGCTTTATAAAATAATAGATACCTACCCCAGTACCTTGAACCATTGCTCATTTCTCTGACCAACTGCAAACTGAACCATTTTTAATTGGTTTTAAATGTTTGGATGTAAGGCTGGGACTGAAAGCAGGACTGCTGAAATATTAAATGAGAGGCAAGGCTTGTAATATTTCTAGATACAAGTGGCACAGTCCCAGATCTCTTTGACAATTCTTGCTCAAGCTCTAGCCCAGTTTTAGGTGTGGAAAAGGCTTAGGATATGCAGATAGGACCGGATGATCTGCTTGAGTAGACCATTGTATCTCCACAGAAGACTGAAGACTTGTTCCTAAACTATAGACATTTGTCCAACCCTCAAAACCAACACCCACTTAGATAGTCTCATCATCTTGGGCTTCTATAGGAAACAGATGTGCCATTGTCTTTCCATTTGCTTGTGTGAAACATTTTTCTGTGGGGAAAGTGCAAATTAGGTCTCTACCAGTTTTACATTTTAAATCTCTCAATCCTATGAGAAACACAAACACAGTCCCTACAGTATATTTTAAATGCTTCTTCAACCCTAAAATCAACTATTTTAGGAATATATTCCTGCAGAGATTATCAATTAATTCAGAACAATATGGCTTTCCCTAGATGCATGAAACCAGCTTTGACAAAATCAGTATCTGTATGCTTGCTCATTTCAGCATTCAAAGCAAGGCTGATTGGGATAGTTGGATTGTTCACAGGGGTTTGACCGCAGCAGAATTAATACAGTGTTGTACATGGGAACTGAATTTATATGTGGGTTCTTTTCTCTCCTGAATAATAAGGAACAATTAAAATGCTAGGATTATCTTAGCACTGGTATTGCTTATGTCTAAAAACAGCTTTCAAATTTGAACTTGGGTTGCATCTGAAGAAATGAGATAAGCCAAAAAACCAAAAGTTTCTGCTCAGTAAACTGAAAAAACCTGATGTGAAGGTTGAAAATTAAACAGATGAAAGTAACACTGAGGGATCCAGTAACATTGAGTGAAATTCATCCTTTACGGCAATGTTTCTCAAAGTGGGCTGTGGTGGTTATACCACTTCCTGTAGCTCCCCTTGTCTGGAAATGGCAAACTGCAGCCAATGGAAGCTACGAGGCTCCGTGGCTATGGACACTTTCGATAAACAAAGCATCTTGCGGCCCACCAGTGGCTTACCAGAGTAGGCCCACAGCCCACTCTGAAAAACACTGCTGTACAGACAGCCAAAGTGAAGTCAATGTACCACTCCAATATCCTACCAAGTAAAACACTGTTCACTAGTTCACTAGTTTATCATTTACTTTTGAAATACTTAAATTCAAAATAATTTATTTTAATTTTGAAATACTGATGTACTGGTGTTAGTACTCTTCTTCTCTATTGCCTGCTAAAAGTTTTTATCTGCCTCTTTTAACTACTCAGTCTTTGGGTGCTTATGACTATTTGTTTTTCCTGTTACCTTCCAGCTCGCTTTCCCCTTGATATTTTTATACCCACTTCCTCTTCTTGTTTCCCCGCTCCCTTCTCCCCTGTTTATTTCTGTTCTGCACAGTCAACACTCTGGTCATCCAAAGAAGTGGGTTGTGCCCACGAAAGCTCCTGATACCATCTACATGTTTTGTTAGTCTTTAAAGTGCTACCAGACTAATTGTTGTTTTTTAAGTTTATTTTGAAAAGATGTCCATGAAAATTCACACCGAATCTTGCTGTAGGGCTGTTACATTATTACCAGTTGCCATTTTTTCCTTTTCACACCCCTCATTTCTCCTTACTGCACATAGATTCAACCTCATGGTACTACTGGCATCTAAAACAAAATTTTCTGTTTTTACAAACACTGTTAGGCCTAATATAACACCCACCACCAAATATTTGATTCCGTTTAATAAAATAGCACTAAAACTTTCCAGAATACTTACAGAGATTTTAATAATTTTGTCAAACAAATGCACTTGAGGTCCAATGAAGTCAAACACAAAATACTGTGGAAAAACAAAATTGCAGATTAGTATTGTCTTATGCTGTCATTAGCAAGCATTCAGTTTGAAGTTCTGGCCTAATCGAATATACTTCAACGTATGTTTCTGACTATATTCAAACAGATGCTACATTTAAGAGCTATAAAGGCAAAGGGTAGAGGCAGAAAAGATAGGAAGCCCAGAAGAAGGGCCACTTTAGAAGTTATTTTATCAAACTTCTTGTATGACTTGCAAAAGCAAGTGTTGGGGCTATTTGAACTTGGAGATAGTGATGATGGGTTGGGGAACTAGGCTGGGAAAGAATGAGGGATGAAGTGGTAACAGGCAGAGGATGAATGAGACACTGTAAGTAGCATCCTTAGCAGAGAGGGACCATGAAAAGAGAGACTGAGAGGTACAGAATGGAGCACAGTGGTCACTTCCATACTTTAAATGTAAACAGCTTGCTGACAAACTTCACTTGTCAGAGAGATTACACTGTTTTAGCTATTAATCTTTAGTCACTCTACTGTGAACAGTTACCATTCTGCAAACCATTTCAAGCCACTTCCCAACTGCAAGGTACATACTTCATTGTAAAACGGGGCATTTGTGCCTTCTTTGACTGTTGTTTGTTTCTTTTCATCTCCAATCTCTATGATTACCACTGGATCAATATTCTCACCAACTAATTGCCGGGCTTCAATTATGGTTATCGCAATCTGCAGGGCACAAATACAACACATGTACAAAAACAGTCTCAGAGTCAGTTATTTTAATTAGCATAAATAATGTTGCTATAAATATGTGCACTCTTGTTCACTCACCTGATAATTCTGGGATTTTATGTCGTCTTCGTGAACCTTGCACACCAGTTTTGCTCTGTTTAAATTAGAACAGAACATTATGCATCAGCCATCAAGAGCGTGACTTTCTTAGTTCTTTGACACATGCTCAAGAGATGTGTTTAATACTATTTTTCTTGAAAGTACTATTTTTAGTAGCCAGTTTTGAGACAGGCTACTTGATTTGATGCCATCAGCGGTCACTTCAAATGTAAGCCTTTAGATATTTCTTGAGGATAATGAAACTGAGTATTTCCAGCTCTCCCAGAAACAGCTTTGTGTATGTCTTCAACTTTTACTAAATGCTTATATGAAAATGCAAAGGGGGAATTAATACGAGGAACTGAAGTTTTCTGTCTGATTCTTATCTAGTTTGTAGATTCATAGATTTTTAAGGCTGGAAGGGACCATGAGGATCATTTAACCTGACCTCCTGAATAAAACAGGACTTGATATTTCTAACTTCATCAGATGTATGTGTAGGTATGTCCTGTACATTTATATATGTAGACCCTGCTTACTTTGAGTGGCACTCTGCCCCCCTCTAGTGGCTGTACTACAGGCTTGGCTAACAGAGGCATGTCTTTTAGTTCAGGCGGTAAAGGCTCATGCCTTTACTCCAAAGGTCCCAGGTTTGATTCCCATGTGGGTCAGCATTTTCTCAGACACAGGACTCTTAGCCCAGGCTGTAGTAGGCTCATCAGTCTCTAGCGGACCTAATCATCATGAGAGGGGGACACAATATGACTCTGAGCAAGCAGGGATTACATTTATGTAAAGTAACTCTGCACACAGTGTTATATAGCTATCGATACATAACATATATAAATACAGGTTCTAATACAATGCTCTCTGAAGTAAATGAAAGACTTCTGTGGGACTTGCATCAGAATCACATTTTTCCCAGATGATCAACCATGGCATCTCTCAAGACTCCTGTCCTCTTTCTCTAACTTTCGTTAACAGCTTAGTTCTGGTTCTCCCTCCATTACTCACACTGTGCGGTGACCTGCATCTGGTGACAATCATAATATACCATGTGCAGAAGGTGAGAGACCAATAATTTCAGCAAGTTCATATTCTAACCTCTGGATCTGCTGTCAACAATAGTGCTGTCATACAGAAGAACAGGATGGGGTATAACAAGAAATGTTAGCACTGCAGCAAAGTACCTTTTCCTCTGCGGCCCTGTAGGTGCAAAACCACTGTAAGATGCAGCATCATCATACATCAAATCACTCTCTCCCTCTTCTTGTCCTCCAGATATCTCATGGTGAAGATTCCCACTATCATCGTGGTCACCTGATTAACAAACAAATAAAGGAAATGTGGACTCATAGAATCAGAAGAGTGTAGGGCTATAAGGGACCCTGTGAGGTCCTCTTGTCCATTCTTCTGCACTGAGTTACTACCTAACATAGCTAGACCATCTCTGACAGGTGTTTAACCTGTTCTTGAAAACCTCTAATGATGGGGATTCTACAACCCCATTTGTCACATTTTTCCCCTCATATCTAACCTAAATCTCCCTTGTTTCAGATTAAGCCAATTACATCTTGTCCTATCTTAAATGGACATGAAAACCAACTGATCACTACCCCCTTTCTAACAGCCCTTCACCTGTTTGAGGACTGTTATCAGGTTCCCTCTCATCAGTCTTCTTTTCTCAAGATTAAACAAACCCAGGTTTTTTAACCATCCTCACGGATCAGGTTTTCTACATTTTTTTTTATCATTAGTGTTGCTCTTCTCTGCATTCTCCAGGTTGCCCACATGGCCATCTTTTTCAAGGTTGGTGCCCCAAATTGGACACAATACTCTGCTGAAGCCTCACCAGTGCCAAGCAGAATGGAACAATTACCTCCAACTTTTTACATATAACATTCCTGTTAATACATCCCGGAATTATATTAGTTTGGGGGCGAGGGGTTGCAACTGCAATACATTTTGGGCTCATTTTCCATTTGTGTTCCACTATAATTCCAAGATGGTTTTCAGCAGTACTACTGCCTGCACAGTTATTCCCCACTCTCTAGTTATGCATTTGATTTTTCCGTCTTAAGTGTCGGACTTTGCACTTTTCTTTACGAATTTCATTTTGTTGATTTCTAATCAATTCTCTGATTTATCTAGATAATTTTGAGTTCCGATCCAGTGTCCCACGTTGCTTGCAACTCTTCCTTGCATGGTGTCATCTGCAAAACTTATAAACATGTTCTCCACTCCATTTGCTGAGTCATTCATGAAAATATTGAATAATACAGGTTGGACCTCCCTGGTCTGGCACTGTCAGGACCTGACCGGTCCTAAACGAGAGAATTTGCCAGATCAGGGATGGTGTCCTGTCACTGGCCTCAAGCCCCATCACCCCAGCAAGCACCGTGCCTTGCCCTTCCTTCCTCCCTACCTGTCTGGGCTGCTTGCCCAGCTGCTGCCCACTCCTTGGGCAGCACAGTCTCCGGCTCCTGCCTTGGGGATCCAGCCCTGTGCATCCAGGGGCAGCCGCGGGGCTTTGGCTCCCCCAGATCTGTGCTCCAGCAGGTTTCTGCAGGGCTCTGGCCCCATGCTCCAGCAAGCTGCTGCAGGGCTCTGGCCCCGTGCTCCAGCAGGCTGCTGCGTGGCTCTTGCCACTCTAACAGGCTGCTGAGAGTCTGTGGCCATGTGATGCCACAGGGCTCAACTCCAGCCCTATGTTCTCAGGGGCTGCTGCAGTGTCTTGGCCCTGCACTCCTGGTATGTGCCAAGAAACTCTGGCCCTACACTGACTCATGCTGCTGGGAGACTCCAGCCTGGCCCTGCACTTCTAAAGGCTGCCACGGGGCTCCAGGAGGTCCTTTCTGCCCTTGGGTTCCTGGGCTATCTGGTGCAGGAGCATCTCTGGTCCTGCTAGATGAAGGATGTTGCTGGACCAGAGAGTGCCGGTTTTTGGAGGTGCAACCTGTACTGGACCCAGGAATGATCCATGCAAGACCTCACTAGATATGTGCTCCTAATTTAACAATGAACTAATAGCTAATCTTTGACTGCAGTTGTTCAATCAGCCATCTCATAGTAACTGCATTGTTTAAGAGAATTTTAAGTGGGACTCTGTCAAAAGTTTTAATACCTACAATCAAAGTATATTACATCTATTGCTTCCTCCCCTCCTCCCGATTCACTAGGCCATAATCCTATTAAAAGAAGGAAATTAGGTTAGCTTAGAATGATTTGTTTTGGATATATCCATGTTGGCTACTTCTTATTCCCCTTTTGTCCTCTAAGTGACTGTAAATTTACTGTATGATAATTTGTTCCAGTATTTTTCCAAGTATCATAGTCAGGCGGATTGGTCTATAACTCCCTGGGCTTCTTTATTCTCCTTTTGAAAGATAAGTACTAGGCTTACACTTCTCCAGTCCTTTGGGGCCCATCTTCCAGGCGTTCTCAAAGATAATTGCTAACTGTTCCAAGATTGCTTCAACTAGTACATTAGGGTGAATTTCATCAGGCCCCACCAACTTGAATATATCTAATTTATCTAAATATTCTTTAACCTGCTCTTTTCCTATTCTGGTTTTTGTTCCTGCACCCTTTTTGTTGATATTAGTTGCATTAAATGTCTGCTCATAATTAGCTTTTTCTAATGAAGACCAGTGTTCCCTCTAATTTTTTTCCATATATGAGCAGAATAAATTTTGTTATGTGCACGAAAGCATGCACATATGTACCCCACCAGTGGAAACACATGCTGCTGGCTGTGGTCAGTGAGGGTGCTAATCAGCTGGGTGGCATTTGAAACTCTTCTGGGTGGCCTCCTAAACACTCCGCTTACTGGGAACACTGAAGACCAAAGCAAAACAGGAGTTAAACAACTCCACCTTCTTGGTGTTATCGGTTCCTAGCACTCCTTCCCTGCTATGTGGGGTACCTACATTTTCCTTCATCCTTTTCTTGAAGGTTTCTGATTTCTTCTTCCAAAAATACAGTAATGAACAAAACACTGTTTCCAGCAGGGAGTTTAATCCCCATGTGCTCTGAAGCCTGAACTGGCTTCCAATTCAAGCTTTAATCAATGCTGACTCTCTTACAGACTGAATCCCTCTGTATCCTCTGCCATTAAGGCCAGCCAGAGCACTCAGGCTAACAACTCCTAGATGTAAATGTGAAAAAGTGGTAATTGAGCTATTTACAGTGAAGATCCATCAGCTCTGAAATGTGCTCCCAGCCTGTGTGCGCTTGGCCTGGCAGAACCCCCAAGTCTGCTATTTGTTGTGGCACATAGCAAAGCAGTCTGTACAGGCTGCCCCCAGGAGACAGGAGTAGGGGAGGAGTGAGTGAGCTGTGAGTGTGGGGTGATTCTGAAGGATTTGGGGTGATTCTGAAGGATCATTATGCAAACATAGGAAATATTGCAGTTCAGTGGCCTTAACATGAACCCAAAACAGCAAATATCCAAAACAGTAAGGCCATTGAAGTTGGCTGCCCATTCGAAACACTCTAAAGGTGTCCCCCATTGGGCATCCAAAAACTGATGCACCCCCAATCAGAGGCCATTTTGAAAGTTTCCTTTAAATTCTGTGTGTCTCCATGTGCAAAATGGAGGTGCTAATCGTAAGTCCCTCCCTCCCTGCTGCCACTGATGCGTGAGAGGCACTCGGCAGTAAGTTGACGAGAGCCACAGAAAAGCCTATAAATACATGGGTAGGAAAACTTGGCCAGGAAGCCATCTTCAGAAACATTGGCATGGTTCTGATTGAAATCAATGGTTCAGCCTCATCTGGCATAAATGCATTGCCCCATTAGGTTCAGCCAAGGCCATCCCTACCGATACTAGTGTCCTACACAGTCGTGCACCAGTACCCTCCTGGGGGTAGCTGAAGCTGTGGGGGAGCAGGATTGCAAACTCTCCCAGACCAGATGCCATTTACTATAGTGACATCCAGTCAGAGAGTTGGTAACCTGGACCAAGGCAAGGAAGGGGAGGCCAGAGGAGCAGGCAGCCATGCAGCCAGCCAAAGAGAAGCAGCACGTTTAGGGGGAAAGCAACGTTTCTCTCCAGTCACCTGCTGCATGGCTGCCCCTTGCTCAGTCCTCCAGCCTGAAAGGGCCACTCGCCTCTGACTAGAGAATCGGGGTTGGTTGCTGAGCCCTAGGGTGCGGCTGGAAGATGGATTGGGGGGCAGCCACATCGTCACTGAGCTGGGGGGGAGGGGGGAGCTGAAGGATGGAGGCAGTCTGTGTCCATAGGCATCAGCTTGCAGCTACATAAGGCCCCATGAAATCTGGGGCACTCTGGTGCCTCAAATATTGTAGTGCCTTACGTGGCTGCATGTTTTGCCTTGTGGTAGGGATGGCCCTGAGTCCAGCTACACTGATTTAGCCCCAAGGGTTTCTCTGTGCATTTTGCTTTTGTTCTGCTTTTGCTGTCTCATGATCACTGCTCATATCCTATTTACTCTAGCATGTGGTGTTTGATTACTACATTTTATTGCTTTACTCTATTTACTTTGTAGGTTGAAACACTCAGAATTCTTTTCCAGCTGGGAACGGCCATGTGACAGAATTATATAATGTCAAGAAAAATCTTTTCCATTTAAATTTATCAATACAAAATCTAAAATAATTTTGTAATGATTTTCTTTATGCCATCTATTATCTTGATATCTGAGCGGATATTTTGGGGACTTCTACATAGTCCCTGCAATAACAAAGGACTCCTTCCTTTTACTAATCAGTCACAAATGTCACATTGTGTGAATCCACCAATAGAAAATAAACATGATACAATTAGTGGAACATAATCCATGGGTGTCCTCTTGCTTTGATATATCTTGTGAGCTCCAGCAGAAGACAATATCCTCAATCAGAACAGAGAGAGAACCTACTGTCTTGTTAAGAGATTTCTCCCATAGTCCAGATGTTTAGTAATCAAAGGCACTAATGATGCTCATGTAGTTGCAACAAAGTGATGTAGATATCTCTAATGGCAGAATCTGCTGTATTGAACAGTTGCTGAAACATGAGTACATGGAAAAGTGCAGCACATTTCAGTAATGAAGCAATGTAACACATTGTAAAAGAATAGGACCACGCAGGAACGTAGTGGTTATTGTTAAGCTGCACACAAGGTTCCCTCAGAACTACATGGCAGTAGTATAGATAGAAGTCAAATCTTCCTGATCCAAAAGCTTAAGCTCTTGCCAGGTGAAGTAAAGGAGAATTGCCTTTGGTGTAGCATCTGTTAGCAATATAATGTCTATGACACACAGTTAAGTATTTCTGTTTCTGTGCAATTGAGGGTCAGTCATGGTATACATACATACCAGGAACTTCTCTACTGTATTAGAATTCATAGACTGCAGTAAACACACCGTAACCCATGTTTTAAAAGACTTTGTGTAATTCCAGGCATGACCTCACACCTAGGATTTATGAGACCTAACTAACCCCTTCTGTACAAGACAGCTGCTGGGGTGGTGGAGGTGAAAGGGAAAACTGGAGGAACAGGAGAGTAAAGCAGTGGGGAACGACACCTAGGAGCATCTCGTGATTTTGGAAGAGGGAAGTGCAGCAGGAAATGGAGAAATAGGAACCTGGGTAAATTATGGGTGCAAGATCCAAGTATTAGATAAAAATGTAAAAATATTTAAAATTCCTGGACTCATGGGTGTCAGGAGGGGGTGCCAGGAGGGTCACCCACAGGGGCAAAGAGAGGGCATGGGGGCACCCCATTTAGAAATTAAAAATGTGATGGGTGTAAAGGGGAGCATTGCACTTCCCAAGTGCTACAAGTCACCTGACTGGGCTTTAATTCTATTCTCAGGCTTCTGACAATCACAACCACTAAGTTTTTGCTCTTGTGATTTACAACTTCTGGATGGAATCATAGTCCTGGATGGAAATCAAAATTGCCTGTAACTTAATCAATATGTATCTAGATTGAACATTCCCTTATTTAGTGCTTCCCTAAAGGAAAAATGGTTTTGACCATTTATTTCTATAATACAAGACTAATTTCAGATGCTGTAATCTGCATTCATATGATTGTTCACTGGTTGTAACCGAAGAGTTAGCCTGTAGGAGTAGGGTGTGTGTTTATATTTAGTTAGGACTGATAATGAACTTACTGCCCATTTTATCGTTTCTTAAACCAATAGTTGTAAGGCTCAATTCAAATGATTTTACAGATGAAGTTGGGGATAAAATAATCTCACCCTTGTTCTCTTTTCTAACCAGGTGTAATATTGATTTACTAGGCCTTACCTAGTGCACCTTTGTTTTCAATAGTTAACCCTTTCTCGCCTTTTTTCTTCTTCTTCAGCTTTATGCCAGCAAGTAGCCCCTTTCTGAAAAAGAAGTTACAAAAATTATAGCAATGTAGCTCCAAGTTTTGTTCTACACAGAAGTCAATTTCATTTAAGAAGCTGTTCATAGGGAATATTAATATCCAAGTAAGATTGTGTGTATTCAGTTCCCTCCCTATGGAAAAAAAAAGTAATAAACGCAAACAAGGAAACTTTCTATTATGTTTTTGTGCCTTATTCTGCTGTTATTCTATTTTCAAACTTAAAAACATACAGAGCAATATATTTATTCATTTGCTTCTTATAGAATGTTCTTGTAACTTTACTTCAAACTAAGGCAACCGATCAGAGGTAAAGAAAGAAAAAACAAGCTAAGCTTCTATTTCTATTGACTTCCCACACAGCATAATTACTGAGAAATGATAAGACCAAAGATGTATTTGCTAATTTAAAAGCTTCAGGGCGGATGAGTTTACACGTTCCAAGTCAAAAGCAGTGTTTCCGTGAATTAAAATAAACATAGACTGTTAGCTTTAGGCATACTTTAACCACCATGTTGTTTTGTTAGTCTCTAAAGTGCCACAGTACTACTCATTCTTTTTAACCACCATGTTACCTGCTGTGCTGCTGCGGCATCTATTGCTACAATGATTTTCGCTGACATTGTGAAATGCAATACAAAGAAGCATGGAGGGAACCCAGGGCTCAATTCTACTTCTCACTGACCTCAGCAGATTCAGGCCCCTAGGTTGCCACCTTTAAAGCAAATGCGCTACATCCCATTCTTACAGCTCTGGCCTGGACCTGAGTTGGGCTTTCAAAGCTTTGTTCTTTTTTCTTTTGTGTTTCTTTTTTCATGGCACTGCAGCCATTTAATACATGTGTTGAACTTTTTTAAACATGGAAAAGAAAGCCAAAATCTATCAGTGTCATAGAAAATGCTTCCTGCTGAAAAAGCATTACTATATTTCTTCCCCAGCAAGGTTTAACAAGGGTGAGGAGAAAGGTCAACTATCCATCTACCCATTTTTGGCTACATGACTCTCCAATACCCTATTCCATTTCTTATTAATTATCAGTATCGCAGTACTTCTTAGTAGCTCCAGCCATGGACCATCAATGCTTGGTGCTGTACAAACACAGAACAAAGAACGACCCTGCCTATGACTGAGTGTACCAACCCTGCACTGGTGAGGCGAGGGTTAAAGCAGAATTCCTTCACTGCTGCTGGCATGCTACCAATTCAGGGTGCAATTAAAAGGGAGCAACTCAACTCAGTCTGAGCTAATCCAAGAGGAGACCAATCAAGTGCAGCAAGCTCCTACCAGACAGCCCTCAGGTCAGCATTGCGATTAGGACCAATCCACTGTTTTGAAGGGCTGTGAATTAGAACCTGGTGGAGTAGAGTGGATATGGGTTCCCCCGCCTCACTGGTGGCTAACTCTACCCTGAACTATAGCTGCTAAGCAAATGGCTGTTGGACTCTTGCCACTTGATGACACTATCTTGAGCTATTCCCACTAGGCAGCCTTTTAACTCTCGCCAGAGGCCGATATTACCCTCAACTATAAGTGCCAGGGAAATTGACTTTCACATTGGGCATTATCCTCAGAGTATTACCAATAGGCAGTATTGCCAGTCTGGGACACATAGACAATCCCCCTAAAACTGACCCTAATAGTTCACAATCTAAGCTGTTAGGGTGAGGTCCAGTCTAGTGTTTCAGCTAGCTAGTACTTATCTCTACAATAAGCCATAAAAATAGGTCCAAACACTTCCCATTTTGGAGTTTGTTTCATCATGAGCTGCTCTGAGAAGCTTTAACCATTTTTATTCTGTGGTAGGACACTGACTTTCCTGGAGCAAAGCACTGAAGACTAGTTCACTGTTAACTGGCTCATTTATCCTCTTCTAATCAAAACCATCCATTTAGGGGAGCAACATGTGCCATACAGGCTAGAATTGCAGAAAAGTGTGTGTGCAGCTACATGCATAAAATGTGCAAACTTAGCAAACCTAGTTGTATATTCAATTGCAGAGAGCATACATACAATATCAGAATGCAAATACATGCATATTTTTGCATTCATAATTCCATGCAAATTGTTTCTGAATATTTGCCCTAGAGGCAAAATAGGTGCCAAAGGAGTACAAACAGAATTTTGCATTGCTCTGTGAATTTATGATGGCTTGCTACAAAATCATTTTCTTCCGGATCTTATTTTTTCAAATGCTGACTCAGGACCCTGTGTGATAGTGTTTTGTCATAGCTAGATGCTGACGCCACGATATCTCTGTCCCAATGTAGTGTTGGTGTCCCTGTAATGTACAATAAATACTCAGAAATTAGTCTTGTCAGGAAAAAAGGTCCCAGCACATTTTAACTGGAGAAGCACTTAACTCATTGTAAGTACTTAGCTCACTGCAGAGTTTTTTCAGAAAAATGGCTGTTTTTCTGAAAAAACTTTGCTTACTTCCAACTGCAATCACGTTCTTTCACACACAAAAAAAATCGAAAGAACAGAGGGGGTTTTCTGACATTGGTAAACCTCTTTCTACGAGGAAGAAATCTTTTTTCCGAAAGAGCTCTTTCGAAAAAAGGCATGTGTAGATGGGGAAGAGGGAGTTCTTTCAAAAGAAGAGGAAAAAGGAAAAAGCACAGGTGCCCTGGTGGCCACTTTGTCCATAGTAATCACAGCTTAAATGCGAGTTAGCATCCACAGTGTATGTCTACACTACCCCGCTAGTTCGAACTAGCGGGGTAATGTATGCATACCGAACGTGCAAATGAAGCCCGGGATTTGAAGTTCCACGAGGCGTACAGATAGTTCGGAATGGCTTGCTAGTTCGAACTATCTAGCCCGTGCCGCGTGTAGCCGCGCGGCACGGGGTTCGAACAAGCTGGCATTTAAAAATGGCGCCGGCCGGCTTATGCAAATAAAGCCTGGGAAATTCAAATCCCGGGCTTCATTTGCACGTTCGGTATGCATACATTACCCCGCTAGTTCGAACTAGTGGGGTAGTGTAGACATACCCACACTGAGTGGACGCTATCTCTCGAAAAAGCAGATCGCTTTTTCGATGCACTTTTGCTGTGTAAACACTCTCTTTTGAAAGAAGTTTTTTGGAATATCTTGGTTGTGCCTAGAAAATGTGAAGTGCTAGGAATGGGACTGATTTCCATAACATAGAAAGTGAGGGGGAGGAGAAAGGAGGAACACAAAAGGGACAGACACAGAGAAGAGGGATGTGATACTGAGAGTGGCCACTGAGGGCAGCTGCAGCACCAAGAGTGGCCCAGTAGGGCTGGGGCTCCACCATCTTGCCTACCACTGATAAGGAACCCCCCAACCCCAAACCTGGAGCAATGGGCAGGGGGCAGCCATTGGAGGCTGGGGCACTCTTCAGCACCTGTGCCCCCCCACAGCCTATAGGTTGCATGGTCCCCCCCAAACAGTTAGCAGGCCATGGGAGGGCACTGGCAAGGGAGCATGGCTCTGACCCCCTGGGAGGAGTTACCACTGGAGAAGCACCACCCTCACTGCCACAAACAGCCCCAGTAAACCTCCCCACCTCCTAGCCCCATGTCTTGAGCTCTCTGCCCTGAGTCCTGCACCTCCTACCTGCCTTGACTTCTGCACCCCCACCCTTTGTCCAGAGCCACACACCTCCAGCACTGTGCCCAAAGCCATCCACCCTCTGCTTCTCACCCCCAAACTCTCACTCCAGTCTTCATTTTTTAAAAATACAATAATTTAAATAAAGCACATGTATTTTTCATTTATTTTCCCCCCAAAATATTACTTCAGTTAATGACCCTAAGCAATGCTGGGTACATCTGCTAGTCTACTATATATCTGAGAGAATTTGTGTGTCTGCTTGTCTGCCCATCCAGCCGCCTGTGAATCTGTTTGTTCAAGAATGCCTCCTAACGGTAAGAACGAGGAGCCCCAAATTTCCTCTTGTCATAACTTAAAGCAAGGTCAGGGTTTTGTTGTGCCAGGATAATGGGATGTGCATGGCATGGGATTGTTTCTCATCAAACGGAAAAGGAGGGCTGTGATAGTAGCGACATTTCAACTCCAGAATGGCCACGGGAGGAGAGGGGAAGAGGGAGGAGGCAGCAAGCACAGGGCACCGCTGGCAGCTGCACCACCACCATTCCTGAGCCTCACACTCCCTGCCACCTCCTCTGACCTTCCTTCCGACCTCCCCACTCCCTGCCCAGAACCCCTCCTCATCCCTCAACCCTGACGCCTGCACTCCCCCACACCTCCAACCCCCTTGCCCAGAGCTCCCCATATTCCCAAGCCCCTGTCCTGATTTCTGCACCCCTCACACCCACAGCCTCCTGCCCTGAAGGACCCAAGCAACTCCAGGAAAATCTTTTCATTGTAGCTAAAACAAACGAGTAAAAAATAATCACATTTTCTTTTATTCCCCTTGGAGGACTTAAGTATGAAAACTGCTACAGGAACAAAAACATTTTTTCCCCAAAACTACAGTCTGAACCAGGTAGGGAAAAGACAAAGGCATCTAAGAAGTGGAAGTGATAGTGTTAGTTACTTAAACAACCAAAAATGAGTTTTCTGGAGCCTCCAAGTGCAGCTAATTATGATGCAGATGTTACCGAAAACCCGAAAAGTAATTATCTAAGCTATTGGATTCAGTCCAATGACCAGACACAACAGGAATTTCAGCACTGCAGTGCTGCATCTTACAGCAGAAATGCACTACAGAGGTATGGTTCCTTCCCCGTGGACCTAGTAAAAGCTAATTAAATGCTAAAATTTGAACAAGAATTAGCAAAGATATACTGTGAGGAAAAACCTAGCAATGGGAGAAGCAGAAATTAGAGGATGCACGAAGCAGGTGGCCACTATAAAACTCAGTTAAGAAACAAAACAGCCCTTTGACTTTTTTTTTTAAACAGTTCTCAGACAGGTTAAAGATAGAACTGAGGAAGAAATAACCAGTAAAACAGAAAGAATAGTGATGCACTGCTGAAGATAGTGAAGTCAAAATTTGACCTCAGTGAGGCCAGAATTTCACCCCTGATTTTAAATCAACCACTAGCAACTGAGATGCAGAACTGAGGAAGCAAACAATGTACACCTGAAAGCCTCTGCAACAACATTTTCATTTCCCTTCATTTTCATCTACATTTTTCATACAGGAAAAAAAAGCATTTCCCAACCTTCATTATATATAAAATCAAAATACTGTCTCTCAGATATTCATTAACTCGGAGGGTGTTCAAGTAGCTCTATGTAGCTTACTAATATGGGGAAATAAATGGCCCAAAGCAAATTGAAAGTGTTAGAGCAAGTCTGGAGAAAACAAAGATAATTTATTTAAACCTAATTTCATCTATCTGCCATATATTATGTAAATATGGTCAGTGCTGAGCCAAAATATTAACTGAGTGGCTACGTCTAGACTGGCATGATTTTCCGGAAATGCTTTTAACGGAAAAGTTTTCCGTTAAAAGCATTTTCGGAAAAGCGCGCCTAGATTGGCACGGACACTTTTCCGCAAAAGCACTTTATGCGGAAAAGCGTCCGTGCCAATCTAGACGCGCTTTTCTGCAAAAAAGCCCCGATCGCCATTTTTGTGATCGGGGCTTTTGTGCGGAAAACAAATCTGAACTGTCTACACTAGCCCTTTTGTGCAAAAGTTTTGCCCGAACGGGAGCAGCATAGTATTTCCGCAAGAAGCACTGATTTCTTACAGTAGGAAGTCAGTGCTTTTGCGGAAATTCAAGCGGCCAGTGTAGACAGCTGGCAAGTTTTTCCAGAAAAGCGGCTGATTTTCCGGAAAAACTTGCCAGTCTAGACACAGCCTGTTTGTTTGTTTTCTAAATGGAATAAAATGGAACACAACAAAACAACAAACAAAAAAGCCACACTCTTCAAAGACTGGTAGAGATGATGATGTATCTCAATAAAGTCATTCCAAAGCTGTAGCAATTACTCCTGAGTAGATTAGAATAGCCTAAATTGGTACCAGCTTTATTAATGATCCAGGAGTTTGTTTGGGCAAAGACCACTGGATTTAGCTATGACAGCTGCAGATGGCTAGAACAGTACAATTTCCACAATTCAGTTTATGGTTTATGCTTATGACCTTTAACCTTTTACAAGTTCTCAGACCACAAGGAAGGTAGATGTGGCAAAAACAGAAGGGGAGGGGAGAGTCAGACTTATAAGTATGTAAGAAATTTTTTTTTTACTTCTTCCATGTGGCCACTCAGAAGTTTGTCTCCTTTTACACCAAGTTTTATAACATTTTGTTTTGTCCCATCAGTTATGCTCTTCCATCTGCTGCCACCAACACAGGGCACGTGGGTGTGTTTGCCACCTCTTAAGAAGATTTTTGTTTAAGGAAACTAAAAAAAGGCCACAATCTGTTCAGAAAAGAACAGCTTAAAATTTCAGGTATCTTATATGATCATCACCAATATCTTTGCAAAATCCCTGATTTCCCAACAGTTTCTCCTATTCTGGAGAAACTCCTACTCCATACCAAAAAAATTACCATTTCTATTCTTATAAATAAACCTGCACTATTGAATCAGAAGGCATTTGCTCTGGAGACAGGTGGCCAACAGGGGAAAAGGCAAAGAAAGAAAAGAGGTTGCAAAATGAGATTATCGGACACTTCAGGGACTTGTTAAATATTAAACATAAACTAAGGGATGTACAGGCAGTCCCCGGGTTACGTACAAGATAGGGACTGTAGGTTTGTTCTTAAGTTGAATCTGTATGTAAGTCGGAACTGGCGTCCAGATTCAGCCGCTGCTGAAACTGACCGCCAGTTCTGACTTACATACAGAATCAACTTAAGAACCCCAGGCGACTCTGCCTCGGGCTTCCTGTAGTCAGCGCTGGTCAGTTTCAGCAGAAGCTGACTTGGGGACGCCTGGGGCAGAGCAGCTGGGGTGCTGCTGGGTTGCTCCAGTAGCGCCGCTCCTCGGTGCTACTGGACCAACCCAGCAGCACCCCATCTGCTCTGCCCCAGGGTCCAAAACAAAAGCCTGGTCTGCTGGGGGGGGCACACTAGCTGCGCCCCCCCCCCCCAGCAGACCAGGGACACAGGGAGCAGAGCTGCAGCGGCAGCGGGGTGCCGCGCCTGTGAGGCTTTGCTCTGGCAAAGTCTCAGAGGTGCGGGACCCCGCCGCGGCTGCAGCTTCAGTCCCGGTGCCTGTGGTCTGCTGGGGACGGTCCCCAGCAGACCACAGGCACCGGGACTGAAGCAGCAGCAGCGGCGGTTCCCCGCGCTTCTGAGGCTTTGCTCTGGCAAAGCCTCAGAAGCGCGGGAACCCACCCGGTGCCCCTGGTCTGCTGGAGACGGTCTCCAGCAGACCAGGGGCACCGGAGCAGCTTACGAACGGGGCTTTCTCGCCCCGGAGCTCGCAGGTAGCAATCCTCCACCTCGACCTCCGGGGCGAGAAAGCCCCGTTCGTAAGTGCGGATTCGACATAAGTCGGATCCGCGTAAGTCGGGGACTGCCTGTATTTTCCCTTCTGTGCTGATCCAGCTTGTAACCAGCCCGGGCACTGAACAGACACACTGGAGATAGTCACCATCACTGGAGGTACCTTCCTCTTTATATATTAATACTCTTCATCAAAGAGCATTTAACAAGCCTTTCTAAAGTCCATAGCAGAAGTGGGTGCGCCCTGGTGCGCAGCTCCGGCAAGAGCTGGCTGAGCTCTAGCAAAAGCCAGCAGGGAGCTATTGAAAGAGCTGGCAGGGACCCAGGTTGCAATAGGACAGTCCTTGTTAGAAATTTTAAATTACTTTCATCCCTGGTCCACAGACACACATCTTTCCAGAGCTCAGCCAGGGATGGCATATCCCCTTAGGGTATGTCTACACTACAAAGCTAGTTCGAACTAACGGACATTAGTTCGAACTAACTTTTATAGGCGCTACACTAGCGCTCCGTTAGTTCGAATTTAATTCGAACTAACGGAGCGCTTAGTTCGAACTAGGTAATCCTCATTCCACGAGGATTGAGCCTAGTTAGAACTAGCTATTTCGAATTAAGGGGTGTGTAGCCCCTTAATTCGAACTAGTGGGAGGCTAGCCCTCCCCAGGTTTCCCTGATGGCCACTCTGGCCAACACCAGGGAAACTCTACTGCCCCCCTCCCGGCCCCGGACCCCTTAAAAGGGCATGGGCTGGCTACGGTGCCCGTGCCAGGTGCAAGCATGCCAGCACCCAGCCAGCAGACCCTGCACCTGGCATGGATCGAGCCAGCCACCCGATGCCCCCCAGCCCTCCCCCTCTTCCCGGGACCAGGCTGGCGGCTCCTGGGAGCTTGCCCGGGACTGCAAGAGGTGGGCACCCGCCTGGGCTAGTGCGGACATCATGGACCTCGTCCACGATCTCCGCATTAGGCACAGGAAAGTGGCCGTCTAGGGCAGGAGAGCTGCCAGCCTGGCCACCCAGGAGCAGGTGTGCATGAAAATCAAGGGGGTCCACTGAGACCCCCTGACCCTGAGCCCTGAGCTTACAATGGCCGTCCTGGGTCAGACGAAAGGTCCATCTAGCCCAGTAGCCTGTTTGCCGACAGCGGCCAGCCCTAGGGACCCTGGAGTGGATGGACCGAAGACAATGACCAAGCCATTTGTCTCGTGCCATCCCTCTCCAGCCTTCCACAAACCTTGGGCAGGGACACCACTCCTACCCCCTGGCTAATACCACTCCATGGACCCAACCTCCATGACTTGATTTCACTTCCCTTTAAACTCTGTTCCATTTCTAGCCTTCACAGCCTCCTGCAGCAAGGAGTTCCACAGGTTGACTATTTGCTTTGTGAAGAACAACTTTCTGTTACTAGTTTTAAGCCTGCTACCCATTCCTTTCCTTTGGTGTCCTCTAGTCCTTCTTTATGGGAACTAATGAAGAACTTTTCTGTATGCATCGTCTCCACCCAACTCCTGCTTTTAGAGACCTCTATCCTGTCCCCCCTCCGTCTCCTCTTTTCTAAGCTGAAAAGTCCCAGTCTCTTTAGCCTCTCTTCATATGGGACCTGTTCCCAACCCCTGATCATTTTAGTTGCTCTCCCCTCTCCCAGCCTCTCTCTTCCCCTCTCCCACCTCCTTTTCCCAGTCTCCCCCAGTTTTGTTCAATAAAGACAGATTCCATTTTGGAAGACACGTTATCTTTATTTTGTACATCAAGAAGAGGGGCTAGGGAAGGGTAAGTGGAAGGAGGTGAGGGAGGAATGGGGCATGAGCCCCCAATGGGGAGGACTTGGCTGGCTCTGCGGGCTTCTGGGGGTGGAAGCTCTCCTGCAGCCCCCCAATTGCCCCCTCTCCCCAGATGGCAGCCTGTGGCAAGTGCAGCCGGTCTGATGGCCGAGTGCTGTGATGTGCCCAGTGTGGGCACTCAGGGCAATCCAAGCCAGGACTGCTTTGCAAGCGGGGCACCCCTGAGAACTGTCTGTCCGGGGTGGGGGTCGGGACCCTTTAAGCACAGCCCTCGGCGAGCCTGAGACAGCATCTCCACGCTCTAAGTCCTCCTCTGATGCCCTGCCGGCACTGCTTCCGGCCATCCTTAACCCCACTTCAGGGTCTACTTAATGTGGACGCGCTAGTTTGAATTAGCAAAACGCTAATTCGAACTAGTTTTTAGTTCTAGATGCATTAGTTCGAATTAGCTTAGTTCGAATTAACTAATTTGAACTAAGTTAGTTCGAATTAGCGCTGTAGTGTAGACATACCCTCAAGCACAGACTTACACCAGGTCTGCACTAAAAGGGATGGTTAAATCAAGATACATTAATTACATAGCTGGAATTGTTGTGACTTGATTTGACTTTTCCTGCTGTCCCCACAGTGGGAGGCTGATGGGAGCAAATGATCCCATCGGCCTCCCTTACTCCTCGCAGCAGCAGGAGTACCGGCCACCAACAGGGGTGTCTTCTGAGTTCAATTTAGTGGGTCTTTACTAGACTTGCTAAATTGAATTCTAGAAGAGGGATTGCAGCAGCGTCGCTCCTCCACCTAGTGAAGACATAGCCTTAGCACACATACACTCGTGCCTGTTGCTAGCATAAGCAGGGTCTGAATGAATGCTTCCCTGACAGCTAGCTGGGAAGGGCAAAGTCTTGGATGTGTTTATGAAAATACAGTTTGTTCCTGCTTTGCTTACATATTCAGCAAATGCAGCCGTGTCAGAGTGATCAGCTTTGGCTAGTGTTGGGGACAAATCACTGTAGTACTAACTGCAGGGGGAGTAAAATATAGTTACCAATGTTGTAATTATTGTGGGAATACAGAGAAGCAGAACTGTGCTTAACCGGTCCCAAATGAGGAGGGCTATCCTCAGTTGAAAGAAGCCCATTAAACCTGTGGCTCAAATGTCCAAGCCCTGTAAGTTTGCAGCCTCTTGGTTGGGATATATGTCCCCTGAAAGTAAGAGGAGTGGGGACATATATCCCAACCAAGAGTCCGCAAATTCTTCCTACAGGACCTCCCTGGACTGGTTTAACATGTTCCCATGCATTGTTTAAAGATTAGACCTAATACACCTTAGTAGGAGCCTCTTATGTTTAATGCTCAACAAGAGCTGAAATCGCTTGATATAGGGTAGTGTTTCTGCCAACCCTCAAAGAGCTGAAAATTACTGCGACTAATGTGCAGAGGCCACAAGAGAGAGTGCCTGAGCAGTGTAGTGAGAAAGGTGCCTCTTTACCTTAGCCAGGGGGTGAGGTGCGCTCTGCAGATGCCCCTCTGAACTCTGGTCTGCACTGACCAGAGAGAGCAACGGTGACTGGACTGCAGATCAGGGTTGGACACGTGAAAGGGATTTTGTGTTGCTGGACATGAGAGCCTGAGGGCAAAGGTCACTGCCCAAACTATTTGGGGTGGGACTTGTACTCATGGTTGTTGTTTATGAACCCTCTTTGTGTTGTTTTCCTCAATCAATGCCAACTTACTTCCCTCCTTTCATTAAAAGTGTCTTTTCTACACTCAGACTCTGTGCTTGTGAGTGGGGTAGTATTGCCTCTCAGGAGGCACCCAGGGTGGTGTGTAAATTTTCCAGGTTACTGAATAGGGGCTCAAGACAGTCCTGGGATGTATCAGTGGAAAGGAATCCCTAGATATTGAATCTGACCTTTACTGCTGAAGGCTCCACTTGCCAAAAGGGTTACATCAGTTTGGCACTGCCAATTGTCAGATCTTTGCAATGCACAAGAGCTGTACCAATGTCCTGTGCTCTCCAGGAAATAACTGTCTCACAATGATGAATGAAGCATTTAATGCTCGCTCATGCCTTGTTGTAATTGATCACACCCATGGACACAGTACATGCCAAGAAAAATCGCCTGCTTAGTAATGAAAAGCAATGCAGCGCATTCACAGGCCTTTTAGGTGGCAAATAAGGCACATTGTACTAGATAGTACTGCAAGAAACTGGGAAACCACAAGGAATCTTGAGGGATCGCCTTCTGGGATGAAACGCTAGTTAATTCATTCTCCAAGCTCTTGCAGTCCTTGGCCTCTGTGGGCTTATCAGCAAGCATAACGCTGTGCACCCCTAGCATGGTGATTTTATCATAGGATACTGTTTATCATTTGTATGGTGGTATCACACCAAGGACTTGGGATTTTGACCCCTTTGTGGTAAGTGCTGTACAAATACTGAGAAAGGCATCTTACAAGCTAATTGAAGACAAGACAAAACAAGAGTAACAATAATAGGATGGGGTGGGGGGAAAGAAAGGACAATGATAATGGTAATAATATTTCATGTGTTATTGCAGAGCAGTTCTAGGCATAGCTTGAGGGTTCACAGTCACATAATGTATTTTGTTTAAATTAAGTAAATATCAGCAATCCCCACTGATCTAGAAACACCTGCTAACTGGTAGGTGGATGGAGACCTACTTATTTCCAACTTACTTGGACTGTAAACTCTTTGCAACAGTGACCATTTTTGCTCTTTGTTCGTGCTGTGCCCAACATAATGGGGTCCCAGTCCATGACCGGGGCTCTTAGGCACTACCTCAATACAAATAATAAATAGAGTAATACTGGGATACCAAGTGTTCCACCAGAATAGTGAAAACCTCTAATCATTCTCATCCTGGGTTAGATTTGGGCGAGTGACTTAGAAAATGGAGGTTCCGGATGCTATTATCAAAGCCCTGTGTCAACCAATCCTCCAGATTAAAAAAGTTTCACTACTCCCTTTCCTGAAAGCTACATGCAAAGTGCATACTGACTCCCCATTAGTTTTTTTTCCCCATGTTAGCTTCACATTATCTCACCAACTTTCCAAAATGATATATTATGCCTTAACTTTTTCATTTAAGTTTTACTTGCCACAGATGCTTTCTGATTATATCTGGCGTTCTATGATATTCTCTCGGGAACCCAATAATTACAATTTGCATTTCAAGTTAGAAGACAATTGGAAAATTTTGTCTCAGGCTTCTTAAGAAGTGGGTAAAAGAGTAAGCCTTATTAAAAATTGGAATTACTTGGAGTTTTTCCTGTCACCTACTGGTTAAATTAAATTTCCCCTTCTCATCAAATCTCCTCCTGAGTTTGTGTCTTAGACAAATTAATATGCAAGGACAGTAGGTTCTTGCTGCAGAAAAGGCCACATGTAGCAGTGCCGTAACTAGCTAATTTTGTGCCTGAGGCAAGAATATAAAATTGTGCCCTTCATGTGTATATATTCATAGTAGTTATTTAATAGAAAAAGGGAAAATACATACATAACAATAATAATAATAATAACAGCATTTATTGATTATGGTTAGGAGATCTGCATAAATGATCAATTCATACAGTAAAACTCCAATTGTCCAGCATCCAGTGATCCGGCACTCCTTATAGTCCGGCACCAACTGGCACCCGGCAGTGCTCTGGCCAGCCGAACAATTGGAGCTGCTCTGCCCCCGGCTTCCCCAAATCTGCCACTGCTGAAACTGACCGGCAGCTGACTTGGGAAAGCCGGGGGCAGAGCAGCTGGAGTGCTGCCAGGCTGGTCCCACAGCGCCGCCGTCTCCCATCACCCTTTCCCACGCTGCACAGTTCCCCACCGACCCCTCTCCCCCACTCAGACTCCTCATAGCCCCCCTTCCGGTACTCCAGCATATCTGATAATCCAGCACCCCATGGATCTTAAAGGTGCCGGATTATCAGAAGTTTACTGTTCATATATACATATAATTATAAAATATCACCATGTCAGGTACTATTAGGTATTTGTTTATAATTGTACTTTGCACACTTTTAATGAGGCAAACATCAATAATTGCGTTGAAATTAGTATTATTTGCTACCTCATGTCCTATTGATAAAATGGACATATCTGATAATCTCTCCTGACACATGGATGCTCAAAGATAGTTCTTAATTAATTTTAGTTTACTAAAACTTCATTTGCAAGAAGCCACAGTCACTGCCTTGTCCCCTTGGTTTGTGTAGTACATTCAAAGCACTTAGCAGTGGCACAGGTGGCTCAGTAGCATGGACTCCAATTTTTGGAGGGAGAAACCATGACTTCAACACGCTAAGGGCCTGGACCCCGACCCACAGAACCCAGGGATTATAGCTCCCAGACCCCCGTTCTAATCACATACCCCTAAGACCTAGAGCCACTCCCCTGGCAGAGGTGAGACAAGACCCAGGAGTCCTGGCTCTCAGCCTGACATCCCCACCTCACACCCCTGCACCTCTGCAGGGCAATCTGAGCCCCTTCTCCCCTAGACCCACACCTGGGAACTGCGCTAGGGCGCCTTAAGGCGGCGCTTGGCACAGCTGAGCCAGTGCCCAGCCTTCCGCACCTCTCAGAAGCAGCTGACGTGCTGGTCGGCCACCAGGGCTGGTGAGTGTTGGATCATGGAGCGGCAACGTGGAGTCTGACATGCAAACTGCAGGCTGGCCAATGCTAATGGGAAGAGGAGGGAAGCAGCGTTGTCTTAAAATAAGTAGCTGTCTTAAAATAATGAGTTTTCTATATTATTTTTCTGCACCCCCTCAGCTATGTGCCCAAGGCAAGTGCCTCACTCATCTCGCCCTGGTTATGGCCCTGACATGTAGACATAATTTCAAAACACAAAGAGTAGCATTTTGCCATTGTGGCTCATATTAATAGACATGCAATTCACAAGTACAGCTGGGATGCAGAAGCCATTCAATCCATCTGCAGCAAATGAAAACTGACTCCTCTACCATAGCTTCAGAAAACAGAAGTCTGCAGCTCAGAAGCTGAAGGAGGAGGCCAAGTTCATCAATGATCTAAAGCTCTAGAGTATTGGCCCTATTGGAACAAAAGGTTTGAATACCCAATGGTTTTGGCCACTGAGGAAATCTGCTAGCACAGAGAAGTTCCTTGCTGCCATATGGCCAGCACAGAGAGAATGCCATCTCCGCATCACTTTGGCAACCCTCAGCTTAGGAGGCATGTAGAGGCCATGTCTAGAGTGCTGCAGTGCTCCAGCTGTTCATGGTTGCTGAAACAACTCTTTGCATCTCACAGGCAGCTAGGCACAAATAATGGCAGTCCTGAGGCTTCTCTTACCAGTGCCTGGGGCTGATTTATTAGAATAGAGGGCCTGCAAAGGTGCCCTAAAGCCACCTTTCCCCACACCCTCAGAATCTGCTCCAAGCAGATATTGATCACTCTTGAGAATGGAGTCCACTGTATTAAACTTTATGTATTGTGAGATGACAATAAATGGGATATAGTCAAGAATGAACAGTCACTAGTGCCAAGATGAAAACCAAGACATTTTGCTGTATTGACATGCACAGATATTTCAGAAGGGTTGACATAGGTATATTTTCCTGAAATCTCCTGAAATTTGACTCTGTAAGAATGCATGATCTATCCAGTAGTGTTTCAGAGGCTTCGGGAGTGCATTGTACTGTATGTGCCATGATAATTGATCCTTTGGAGACAGCAACAACAATAAACCCTCGAGAAGCTCAAGGCTGTGAGAGAGCTCTGTGAAGCCCATATGGCATATACAGTATGGATCCTATGCAGAATGTGATGCACAAGAATACAAGATAAAAAGATAAAACAAAAAACAGGACTATGTAGCACTTTAAAGACTTAACAAGATGGTTTATTAGGTGATGAGCTTTCGTGGGCCAGACCCACTTCCTCAGATCAAATAGTGGAAGAAAACTGTCACAACCATATATACCAAAGGATACAATTAAAAAAATGAACACATATGAAAAGGACAAATCAAATTTCAGAACAGAAGGGGGATGGGGGAGGTAAATGTCTGTGAGCTAATGATATTAGAGGTGATAATTGGGGGAAGCTATCTATTACATACAGTAGTCTCCCCTAGAGTTGCCTTAAAGAGTGTAAAAAAAATCCACCTTCACAAACTCCAATGTGAAATTCAGTAGATATGGGTTTTTTTTAGGGGGGGGGGGGGGACAGTTTTAAATGCTGACTCTTTCATTAAAAACTTGCCTTTCATAGAATTTTACAATAAATCAAATAACATTTTATTAGGGGAATAATTATTGCTGCACAACTAATTCCTGTCTTTACTGAGCAAATCCAAAGGAAGGGAACATAATTCTCTAATGTCATATCCCAAACAATATTTTGTTACAGGCAGGCACTTAGCTTTCTTAATCATTTATCAAAATATAATGCTCTCAGTAGGAGGGAAATTAGAGGGAAAAGTAAATTTTCTCCATAATTTAAAGTGACAATTTTTAAGAATAACACTTCATTACTATAGCAAGAAAGAATTTTAATATAAAAAGTAATCAGTTAAAATCTATACTCCAAACATCACTGGTAAATCCTCCCCCCCCCTCCCCCCCCACAATTCAACAAACTAGTATTCCATTCCTACCACTAGAGAAAGTCCCAGGGAAGAAATTCACAGTATCAAATTTATTTGATGGAGAGGGATGAATAAAGTAGGATTCATCCATTCTATTCAGCCAAATGGAACCCAGGATGCATCTTAATAGAGAGTTTAATGAAGAGTTTATTTCATGCCTCATTTTCATAGACTCATAGAGGTTAGAGATATTACTTGTGAGCCCACTTCTCTTGCCAGTGTCACATACAGGGTATTCTAAAATGCCCTCCCCTGCTATGATGCAATAATGGGATTTCCATTATTCCTGCACCCCTTTCCTTTGAAACCTATTAAAAGATCTAGCATATTACTTTGCTCATTTTCATTTCTTCCAATTCTACACCTTTTTTGCATTTTGACAGATCAAAAGATCACTTCTTTGCAACACAACACATCAAACCCACAAGATATCTCAGTGTAGACTCAACCAGATACACATCAAAGGGAGAATCACTGAATATTATTTGGTCACATGCCAAGACCACTTCTGAATGGAGATCTCCAAAGTTTGCCTGCCGAGCCTCTTGTAGTTGGATTTATGCCTTGGATACATCATCCTATATGACAGCCTATTGTTTAAAATTAACCACATGTATCAGTATGGAAACTAATTTTTAGTAGCTACACAGTGATATGTTTCCATATACTGCATTTGAACTTTAGTAGCTAATTAATATACATAATCAATATTATACCATCAGCGATGGTATTACCCATTCTGGGCAATCTACATAATTCGAAAAGATATCAAACTATATCACAGATCATTTACAATCTAAAAATATGACAACACTGAAAAGACCTCAGAGTTCTCTGTGCTACATGATGGCGAAATTCTCCCCTCTGCCTACCACCAAGTCAAAGTATCCAGACTTGGTTAAGAGTGAGGGGCCCAGGCCACTGAAAATCTATGTAATCCCCCAAACAATGGCCCCTTCACATGAGGTGGTCCACCACATACAGTGGACTTCACCAACATTATTGTAGCTATAGCCTCTGATGCTGTAGACAAAGACAATATCTAACCCTATATTCACAGTCCTGCCTCTCTAAATTTTTTCCTGTCTTGCAGGAAGGCAGCAACTTTTACAGGAACTCAATATTATGTTGCAAGTTGTATTTTAAAACTGGGAAGATCTTCATCCCCTCTTGGGATAAAGCAGTGTTACTCCTTAGAATGCAACTACATACATTTACATCAGCTGAGAATTCTGTTACATTTCTGACACATTCACACAAATTCAGAGATCAACAGATTATATACACAGGACCTGTATCTCCACTTCCTTGCACCTTATGTAGTTATTTTTATTTCATGTGGGGGTAAGCCATCACCATTCTGATCTGAAAAAACTTTACACTGATTTTGCACATGTGTAAATGCCTGGATAAAGTGCAAAGACATGGAGAACATGGACATATAAAACAGCAATGACAATTACTACAGCCTAAATCAACATCAAGGAGTGTACTAGTTTCCTTTTCTTCAAGAAAATTTCATGAGATTTATTTACTGAATAAAGCTGAATAAAAATCAAGTCTTGGAAGAAATCCTTGAAGCTTTTAGGCATACCTGTGAGATTGTGGAGTACTTCCTGAGAGCTCCATCCTGTTAGAGAATGTTTTTCTTCCAGCAATTGCCTTTTACATTCTGAACATACTCCCCACCTCATATCTGTATTTAAGATTCATCTACTTGCATGTATAACTCTTAGTGACAGGTTAGTCAGATTGGTAAACACTGCAATAGGAGGAAGAACTCTGTAACAGTGTAAACATTAACGCTCCTTCAGTCTACTGAAATCTTTTGTTCCCCAATGTAAAAGAAAGAAAGAAAGAAAGAAAGAAAGAAAGAAAGAAAGAAAGAAAGAAAGAAAGAAAGAAAGAAAGAAAGAAAGAAAGAAAGAAAGAAAGAAAGAAAGAAAGAAAGAAAGAAAGAAAGAAAGAAAGAAAGAAAGAAAGAAAGGTTTTGAATTCCCACTTTCAGGTCTGATTTTCAGGAAGTGCTGAGCATCTGTCCTCTGAAAATGAGGCCCCTTTAAGGTGTCTTAAATTGACTTTGGTTAGGCCTCTTTATAATATACAGAACATAAGGCCTTCACTATTATCTTCCATTTTAATCTTTGATCCATCCATGATTTCTCCTCTCTGCCTATGTTGTAAACTTGAATCTACAGCTTTCTTTCTTCTGCCCAGGATAATGCACAGAAACACTTCACTTGAGATGAACAGCAGCTGAACACTCCTCCTGTGTGTGTACTAATTGAGGTCTCCCTTCATTGGCACCTTCACCAAATATCTATTTTCCCAGTTATTTGGTATTTTTTCTTCTTCCTACATGCTTTGTGAGAGGCTACTCAAAAATTCTTAAATTAGGTATCCAAGAATGTATCACTTCTCAAATCACTATTTCCTTTGGAAAATCTTGGTCTGTGTTTTGTCTCTCTGCAATGTCAATGTAGCGGGTTTTAAGGGTGCGAGCTCCACACCCCCAGATCCCCCGGGCTGGGCCGGCGGGGTGGGGTGGAGCTCCGCGAACCCACCGCCTTCCGAACGCCCAGTTACCCTGCCCTCCGGGGTTCACGGGCGAGTCCGGGCCCGGGTGCGATCACCTCTCGCCCCGAGTAGGGCCGAGGGGGCTCGGCGGACCCGGGCCTGTAACTTCCCGGGCGGCCCCCGGCCGGGGGTCCGACCGGGGCTCTTGAGCCGTCCCTCTAGTCTTTACCCCCTTGTCTTGCGGCCCCTCTCCGCGGGGAAGGGGAGGGGTGGTGTGTGCGACCGTCGCCGCCTCGTGGACCTACACTGAGGTCGGGGCGTGGGGGAGTGGGGGACCCGGGCCCGCCCTCAAAACCGGGTCCCAGCCCGAGGCCCTAAGTGGGATGGGTGCTTTACAGCGCTCCCCCCACGGCAGGCGGGGCAGCCGCCCGAAACTCGCCTGCCCACGGGCGCCAGAACGGTCCCGCCTCGGGCTCCTTCCACTCCCGCTGCGCCGGTCCCCCGGGCCGGTGCAGAGTCAAGTAACTTACCACGTCGCAAGCGCCGGGCTCGTCCCAGGGCAAGTCTCCAATTGCCGGGGTCGTCCCCTTTCGTCGCCCGGAAGGCCGGGTGCTTGGGGTGCTGGGAAGCCAGGGTGGCTGCCCGCTCGCTTCCCCCTCCCTGGGCGTCTCGGCGCCCCTGTTATGGGCGCGGGCAGGTGACGTCAGGGGCGTCAGCCCCACCCCCTCCAAGGGGTTCCCGCGCGGCTCTTGCCGGAGCGCACCCGCGGCTTCCACCCTGGGCGCAAACCGGGGCGCCCTCGCCGGACGTCTCCCGGGCTCCCGGGGGTTCCCCCGTTTCCTCCGGCGCGCACCCGCCCCCGCCTTTGGCCGCGGCGGAGCCAGTGGCGCCGCGCCGAGTGGCTTCTGGCCGTCCCTGGCCGCCGCTTTCCGCTGGGGAGGGGGGGCCTCCCCCGCTCCTAGTGCGGACCCGGCAGGGTCCGTCACAGTCAACTTTATAAATCAAAAGTCAACATGCAACATGAGTTTCACAGAAGTACTGGAATGTAGTCAGTGGTGCACACACCTCTAATTATTTACATAACAAAAAAGTCCTTTGGTGTTCTCCACCTTGTTTTCTGTCACCACTTTCACCAAACACAAGGAACACCATAAACAGCAGTCTCGGCAACTTAAATTCTACAGTCTGTTCTTCACATATCTCAGGCTTTCTTCCCAGAAGTGATACTGTGGGTAAGACACCTGCTCTTGGTGGTGACCCCATGCCCTCAGGCTCCAGGTGGCAGGAACCTTCTTCCTAGCATTGGACCAACCTTCTTCCTCCAAGACCAACCTTCAAGACTCAGTTGTCTGGCAACATTTCTCTGTTCAGAGCACACTGTTCCCAAGACCCCACCATAATCTTCCCAGTTGCTCACTGCACTCAGCTCCTCTGTGACTTGTGGCACAGTTGGTGTCCACTATCCTGGCTCTGGCTCTGCCGTAACTTAGCCCTGGCTCACAGTCAGTGCAACTGGCCTGCACTGCTCCGGTTCCCCAGCTCCAAGCTGCTCCAGCTCCAGGTTTCTAATTCTGCCTCCAGCCCCACTCTGCCTCCTCCAGTTCAGTGCTGCTGCTGATGCTCTGGCTTTAGCCCAACTCTGCCCTCTCAGCCTCTGGGCTGCTGCTTTTTCCCAATGTCAGCTCAGGCTGCTGCTCTCTCCTTAGCTCTGCCCCAGGCCACTCCACCTCATGCAGAGGATGGACCCCAGGTTCTTGACTCCCTCTCATTGGCCCTCCTGCTCCATCAATCCAACTAACTTGGAGCACTGCCCTCTCCCCACTGGCCCTAAAGATAGTCAATCTCTGAATCCCAATTTCTCTTTGGCCTTTCCTTTTTCCCCAGGCATTGGAAGAGTGCCAACCAACAGGATCCTAAATTTCAGTAATGCCTGCAGCCTCCTTACACTGCCTCTGGTTACGCATCTATAGATTATCTATGTTTATAGATATTCTTGAAACAACCTGTTCAATTCCAACAAACTCATCCTTTCCAAGGTCTGTAAAAGTAGTTCTGCTGCACTTAGATGCATATTCCTTGTGAGGCACTCTGGGATTTCTTTTGGGATGAAAGGCACCATGTGCAAATGAATTACCATGTCTCTGAGGTAGCACATTGCATTGGTACTGAACCAATATTTAAAAACTCACAGGCTTTAAATGAACACTGATAGATTCCCAATAGGCTACTAAAACTGTGCTAAAGTGGATTATCCGAATAGATCATAATCTGATACCATCCACTGAGGTAAACTTTCAGACTTTCTACATGGACTAACCCAGTTCCTCATAGAAAACTGAGTTTGAAACTATCCACTGTAGTAAAATACATGCGTTAGGCCAGATTGATTACTTCTTTCTAGTCATCATTAAGATTTGCATGCAACTCCAGTGCTGGATTAGCTGCTCTTGAAAGTCAGTTGGAGGAACAGATGCAGTTCTGAACCCTTATAATCCCACTTGCCATCAGGTTAACAGCTTTTGTTCACCAGTGATTAGGCAGGCAATCCAATCAGGATGCTGTAGGTGAAAGGTGACCCTTCCCACTGCCAACCCACCTAAGCAATCCAGAAACCATATATTTTGCGTTTCAAAAATTATGTGAAGGAAGTGGTTGAACAGCTTCCCAATTCAGTGGGAAGCTATAACTCTATACTCAGAACCTTACTGTCTTTGGAATATCAAAAGCTGAGCCAGCAATGTGCATTTATTCTGTCCTGATCAAAACTTTTCTGATGAGGGAAACAGACCAGTGTTAATTAAAAAAGTGTGGTTTCAGCCAAGATTTTTCTTTACAAGAAACATTTTCAGATTGTCTATGATTTAACAGCTACATTTTCAGTGAGCAAGTGGTGGATCTGCAATAAAATATTTACCCATTTGCACATGAAAATATATTTATTCTCTCAAATCAAGTCACTCAACATTTACACAGGCAACCATTTGTTACTTCTCCAGCAACCATCTCTACCCTTTTCTTCTATGCTTCTTAGGTTTCCTTCTCTGACCTGGCTGGGAACACCACTTTGCACTGCCCTCATTTAAAACCCCTGACAACCTGCTTCTCCTGTGGAACCTCCAGGAAACTAGTTAAGACTGATCCTGCAATGTGATTTGTGTAGGTAGCATGCCACTCAGTTAAGTGGATCCTGCCCACGGGCATCACATTGTAAAATCGGTGTCTAAGTCATCCACTCTTCTATTTCACTTATTTATCTCATGAGTGATTGGCCGCTTCTATTAAAAAGAGATGGCTGCATGTTGGGAGAGATAGTTGTAAAAATTATAAGGGTCATCTATCCCCAGGCTTTAGAGTGCGTGGTATACTGATCATTAGTGGGATGAGGAAAAAATCCCATAGACAACCTCATAGCACAGTAACTCACATCAAAATGGATTTTTGCTGGGGTTGCGCCTTTCTCTCTGTGAAGCATCTTTTACTTCTGAATAAAGACTATTAGATTATATGGAGCATAGATCTGGTATGGCCTTTACTATGCTACTACAGACTAAAAAATTTTGAGAGTCTGGGTAAGAGAAATTTACCAAAGGTCATGCTGGAGTCTCCATTACCAACACTTTAAAAATCAAGATTAGATTTTTTTTTCTAAAAGATCTGCTTTAGGAATTATTTTGAAGTTCTGTAGCCTGTTAAAGGAGATCTGACTCGTTGATTACAGTGGTCCCTTCTGGCCTTGGAATCTGTGAATCTATCCTCCTATTTCACAGAAATGGGACAGAACAGCATCTGCTGTTACTAACTTCAGTGCTTACATTTTCAGGTCTAGCAGGCAACATGAAGAGCTGGGACATATGGTTTTTAAGTAAACCAGACTTTGGTGAATCTCAGAAAGATGTTCGTTTTTATGCAAACCAGTTTAACCTTCTTTATTCATTATACAATAATCAAGATATAATTATCTCTCTGATGCTTCTCTGGTGCATCTTCTCACAGTGTAGCTTTAACCTTCTTCACCAGATTAACAACCTCAATAAGTGTCAATAAACAAGTGCAACCACATACCCTCCTCTTTGTATCTTCATTATATAAACCTCCAGGTGACAATAACATCAGTAGACAAGATGCCACTGACATATAAATTGTATATTATCATAGGGTATGTCTACACTTGCACTCTCTTTCGAGAGAGGGATGCAAATGTAGGCATTCGAAATTGCAAATGAAGCCGGGATTTAAATATCCTGCGCTTCATCTGCATACTCACGTTAGGGAGCTATTTCGAAATAGCACTATTTCAAAAAAGAAATGCTGTCTAGACGCGGTTATTTTGAAAGAAAACCCTTCTTCTGAAATAACCCTTATTCCTCCTACAACGAGGTTTACCAGTTATTTCGGAAGAAAGGTTTTCTTTCAAAATAATCGCGTCTAGACAGCGTTTCTTTTTTCAAAATAGTGCTATTTCTAAATAGCACCGTAACGCAAATATGCAAATGAAGCATGGGATATTTAAATCCCAGCTTCATTTTTAATTCCGTTCTTCTGCATTTGCATTCTTCTCTCGAAAGAGGAATGCAGTGTAGACATACTATAGTGTTTCATTCTTTACTTAAACTCTCACTGATTGTATCTAGGTTAATCTTCTGTATACACGGCATGTCAGCTGTTTCGGGCAGGAACTGTCTTTTTGTTCTGTGTTTGTAAAACACCTAGCACAATGGCATTTTAGTCTATGACTAAGGCCACATCCTCACTCCGGAGAAGATCAATGCTGCTGCGATCGATCTTCCGGAGTTCAATTTAGCTGGTCTAGTAAAGACCCACTAACTCTAATTCAGCAAGTGCCCCCATCAGCAACAGGTACTCCTGCTCCTGCGAGGAATAAGTGAAACCAATTGGGACATTTGCTCCCATCGGCCTCCTGCTGTGGGAATGGCGGGAAAACTCGAATCAAGGCACGTCAACTCCAGCTACATAATAAAAGTAGCTGGAGTTGCGCATTTTGATTTGATCTTAGTGTAGACCTGGCCTAAGGCTCCTTAGTGCTACTGCAATGGAATTACATACATAAATAAAAAATAATAACAAATTAGATATTTTAAAGAAAATAAAAACAATTTAATCTCTCTATTCTTCCTCTTCTGTAAAATGCTGATTATGCTTCCTTCCTCCCTCCCACCCTTTGTCTGTTTTGCCTAATTAGGCTGTAAACTCTTAAAGACATAGTCTCTTACTATGTGTATAGATAGAGCCTGGCATAGGAAGGTCCTGATCTCATTTATAGCCCTAGTCACCGCTCTAATACAAGTATAACTCCAGGATAATACTGCATTGCTGTCTGCCCAAAGTGAGCATGCCTCACTAATTATTGTTCACAATTAAGTTTCAGATGAACTGTCCCCAAGAGGTTTGTTAAATGTGAACAAAAATGTTTAAAATGTAGATTGAAATAATCACATCAGTGCATGAAATTTAAAATAAGTAAAATAGTCTAATATTTTCCCCCCAGTGCTCAGAGTCTAACCCTGGCTTCAGTTCCCACTGTTGTCAAAAGGAAAATATTCATCAATTTCACTGGCACAGCACCAAGCCAATCAGTGTGAAAAATTTTGGCACTATTGGGCCAGATTTAACTGCCTTTTAGGTAATTTTGCACCTCTCCACAGATGCAAAGCAGTCATCAGCTTCGCTTAAGTGACCATTTAAACCCAAGTTAATGGTTGCTTTGTGTCCAGAGCAGCACAAAGCAGCTAGGGCCTGCTGGTGCTTTTATGCATGTATGCACACTAGGATGATGAGAAAACCCTTTTGTATTTACAAAGGAGGTGTTTCTGTGGGCATTATGATAAATGTAGGTGGGGCTGTATCAAGCAGCAAGTCATTATATCATTAGCACAATGGAACTAGAAAGCTTACAAAAGGAGAGGTTTTCTGGGATCATTTCATTAAAAATATGACTCAGCTCAAGCGGCTATCATGAAACATTCCTGACTTAGCACAAGCCCATGACTTTTTTGGGAGGGCGAGTGGCCCAGTGACTGGAAAAAGGAAAGAGAAAGCAGAGCCGAAGAATTCTATTCCCTGCTCTGTCACTCATCTGCTCAAAAAAAATTATGTAACATCTTTTAGTGAATATAAATTGTTTACCCATTTCACAGGCGTGTCGAGAGACTTTTAAGCAATGTTTGTAAAATGTTTGGAGATCCTCAGGTGAAAGGCACTATCTAAACACACAAGCCAGCATTTTCAAATTTGGATCTTAAATTTAAGTTCTTAAATCCATAGTTAGGTTCCTAAATAAAAGTGCTTTCTAGGAATCTTCATATGGCTTTAGGAGCCTAATTTTAGGCACGTGGGTTTGAGAAATTTGGCTACAAAGTATGACCACTAGTTTGTTTCAGCTTCACAGAGTTCTACTACCTTTTGCTCTGTGGAATTTAGAACAAGCCAAATACCTCCTCCATGAAGTCCACATGCAAACTATCACTAATTGTGGTTTTCCTTGTGGTTCTGGGGTATGAGAAAGACAAGGTAAGTGAGGTAATATCTATTATTGGACCAACTGTTTTGGGGGGAAAGGACAAGCATTTGAATCTTTGTTGGACCTGGAGAAGATAACCAGAGCGCCCAAGCGAAATACAAGGTAGGCCAGAATTGATTAAACAGAAGAGGCTCATACATGCTATAGAACACCTCTTAAAATGAAGGGTTAACCGGCAATAGGATGTGTTATAAATTGTTCTAATGATCCATAAAACCAGTGTCCATGGTTTTAAGTGTTTAGCAGACTTCCTAAGCTCATCTTTTGAAGATATTGTGTGGGTCTCCTTTGAGCGTGAGGAGTAATTGCTTTGTGAAAAGTGACTGGGTGTTTTTTATCTTTCCTTTTCTGTGGGAGTTCACCCAAGTTCATACCCAGGTCTGTATGCAGAGGGGGTGTGAAGGATGCGAACGCACCCCTTACAATCCTTCGTGTTCTGCTATGAAGACGATTCCGGCAGCTCTGGGAAAGGCAGAAGCGGTGCACTGCCAGCCTCCCACGTGGTCTGGCTAGCCGGGGGTAGGCAGGAGCAGCATGCTGCCCCAGCTTCCTTCCCCCATGCTCTGGCCAGCCAGGGGAACGTCAGAGGTGGCATGCTGCCAGCCGATCCTTTCCCTGTACTCTGGCCAGCCGGGGGAAGCCTGGGGCTTATTCCTCCCTTCCTTTTCTTGGAGAGAGAGAGAGGCCAGGGGCAGGGCAGGGCAGCCACCAGCCCCTCCCACAGCTCACCCCTCCTTTCCCCTCCACATTCAGAAATTCCTGCGTACAGGCCTGATACCTCAGCCATATGATTAGCTCATTCTCATTATGTCAGTGTGGAACTGAATCTTAACACAGAGCTGCTCCCAGCTCTCTTTAAAGCACTAAAACAATGTTAGCAGAGGGTAAGTTGCACTTGGAAATAAATGGGCAACCTTAAATGGGCCACATTTTCCGCTGGTATAAAATGGGCCTATTTCAGTACACTTCAATAGAGTTACACTCAGTGTCAAGCTCTAAAAATGAGATCATTTGTGGGGAGAGAGCTAAGCTGTATTTTGGAATCACATCCAGCTACCAGTCTGAGTGGAGAATGGGACAAATAGATGGTGGCTCATCATTTAATATTTTTAAATAGCCCCTTTAAGGAAGCAGAGCAGACTGACCTTCAGAAGTCAAACTTCAAGGCTCACTGGTAGGCAAGGGAGGCTCAGATACAGCGAATGTCCATGCCTGACTAGCTCATCTACGCATACAAGATGCACAAACCAAATACTTACGGCAGCATTGGAGATTTTTTTTTTTTAAATGTAGCAGTCAGCTTGTTGCAGAGCCAAGATCTGCTGACTATGACAGGATTTCGCTGGAAGCAGGAGAAAGGTGCATCAGCATGAACACACTCTTACAGCATACTGATTTTCAGAAGTGTCTGGAACTGTTGGATGCTTCAATGCAACACGTGTTCAATTTGGAAAAGCAAAATTAATCCTTTATTAAAATAAAAAACTGTACTGCATTTCCTGCCCGGGGGAACCTCGTTAAGGGCTACCCCAAGTAATGTTCAGATGATCATAAGATAACATGATTTAGCTAGCTCTTTTTACAACTGCCACTCCGCTCTTGGGTGATAGTCTCTCCCCTCAGCTGTTCTCGATCAGCAGCCCGCATCTGCCGGACCCCTGCCTGAGCAAGGGGACCCACCTGTGGCTGTTGTGAACAGGACTTGTGACTGTTTGTTTGCTTGCCACCCGTAGGCATGCATAGCACATTTCATTAGGGTGTGCACCCAAAGAATTTTTTTTAAATGCACTTTGACCCCCCCCTATTAGCCACACCCTTGGCCCCTGTTAACCATGCCCCTGACCCCCATTAGCCACGCCCCTGGAGGTAACCCTCTCTGGGCAAGATGGGCATATGACCAAAAGTAAAAAGTGTTATGTGACCCCCGACTCAAGGACTTTTCGCACTATCCTCCTACCAATAGGGATTAGTTTGCTCCCCCCCCCCCCATGCAACTATCCTGCAATTGCATTAATCCAATTTGTGTGACATTAACACGGGGGTGGAGAGGCTGGAGGGGGGGGGGGAAGTGTTCCCTCTAAGAATTTCCTCCCATGAGGAGAATTAATTTTGTGTTATGACCAGTACCAAATTCATGTGGCTTGTTTGGATGTGCCATTGTGGCACCCAAGTTACTCATAAATATCTACCTTTCCCCTCTGCTGCCATGTCTCCTCTCCTTGCTCCATCAACTCCCCTGGTGCCTGCTGCCCCCCAACACCTCACCCTCCTCTGCTGTCCTGACTCTTGCCCTTCTTACTGCCCTCAGCCTTCCTGAGACCTGCCCGTCTTCCACCAGCCCTTCTCTCCCCCGTGCCCACTCCTCCAGTAGCCCCATTCTGATCATGTGAGCTACCCCTCCTCGTCGCTTCGTCTAACACCTCCCTCACCTCTCTCCTATGGTGCTGGTCCCTCCCCTGCAGGTGTCTGCCCTTCTGCTTCACCCCCAGAATTCCCTAACACCTACAAGCTGCAGGGCTGGAGAGGGGCACCCCCAGGGCACCATATGGTGCTGCAGGGCCGAGCGAGGGTGTCCCCAGGGCACTGCGTGGTGCTGCAGAGCCGGGCGCTACGCGGTGCTACCAGGCCAGCGGGGGCGCTCCCAGGTGCCTCAGGGGTGCCGCACGGTGCTGCCGTTCTGGGCGGGGGCGCTCCCAGGCGCTTCAAGGGCACCGCGCCATGCTGCAGTGCTGGGCGGGGGCGTTCCCGGGCGTCTCAGGGGCGCCATGACGGGCTGCCGGGCCGGGTGGGGCCCAGGGTGCAAAAATGGCTCGGGCTAGCTGGCCCGAGACATTAGGGTGTGCCTGGGCACACCCAGCACACCCCGTGCGCACGCCTATGCTGCCGCCCCCCCTTGAACCAGAGTCTGGGCTTAAAACTGTTTTCGTGCTACCCAGCCCTGAACCAGGGATGGGCCAGAGAACTGTTCATTTGGTAACCTGCCACCTCGTCCGGAACCAGGGTTGTACCTAAGGACTGTTTGTGGGTTATTGTTGCCCTGCCCTGAACCTGGGCCGGTGTTGAAAGACTGTTATTACAGACTGCCCCAGGGCTGATTACCCACAAGAACTGAGCAGGATATAGTGGGGCGGAGTGGCCGCCCACTGGCCCCGAGGGGCAGGGGCCCTTCCCTGAGCCCTACTGGGTTACACTGGTATTAAGATGGCAAACAAAACAAAGCACACAGCACTGATCGCACAGATAATGCTACCCTCACGGGTGATTGAATCTAACAAAAAGTTTGGTTATATAATTGTACGTATCTAAGTATACAGAGTAAGTTACCTAGTATAATGCCATACTTACATACCCTTTTCCCAGAAAGCCCAAGCATGGAAGGGCCAGCCTCTCTCTGCTGGTGGGACTTGGATTTTCAGTGAAAGGTGAAGTATGGAAAACTTAGAAGGAGAGAGACTTAGAAAGAATCAATAAAGTGAAGCCAAGAGCTTTGACGTGAAGGAAAGAGATGCTTGATAAGGAAGATTTCCTGTATTTACACTACTGCCAAAGCTTTTTGTGGGCCTCTTTGTGTCATTAACTCCCAACCTCTAATGGCCATAAACAGATTTCTGCACCCTGAGATTCTGTGGGTACATGTACGTGATTGAACGGTGATATTGGGACATCTTTTGAATGTGCATGAATAAGATTATCCAATGCTCCTCTTGAACCCATTCCCAGATGTGGGAAAAGCAGGAACCTGCCATTAGGTGCAAGGCCTTTGGATTCCTTGATCAGGATATCAATTTGACCTATTTTAGCTCTCACAAGGCACTTAGTCACATATCTTGCCATATCTGTGTACTGACCTGATTGAAGTTTTCACTGCAAAGCCATTCATAATTTTTAAAGAGATATTAAGGATATTTATTTTAAGTCACATATCTTGTCATATCTGTGTACTGACCTAATTGAAGATTTCACTGCAAAGCCATTCACAATTTCTAAAGAGATATTAAGGATATTTATTTTAATTTGTAAAAGATATTAACCCTTACTCATCACACTACACTCCTGTTAAAGCCAACTCATACAGGATATGTCCTGCAGGCCTTGCATTACTGGCATTAGTAAAATATAGTAAAAGGGATAAGATAGGAAAGTATATAGATTTGCAAGCTACAGAGATGAAAAAGGGGTGTTTCTATCACAGGATAAATAATTTGCATTCATTGTCCAGCCATAAAAAACACAGCAGAAACAAAGCACATTAGTTTTACTGTGAGGTAAACATGGCAAGATCAGTCATAGACAGGGGTGTAGTGCTTACCCCACCTAGCAACCTGCTGGTAAACACTACAAGGGCCTTGACTCTAGTCAGGATTTTACAGCAAGGTAACTATTTGGTGTTAGTTATCTTGCTGTAAAAAAAAACAAAAACAAAACCAAAAAATCCCACAAAAAGCCTACCCTGGTGTCAGTGAAGACAGCCTGAGCTGCAGGCTAAGATTGGGCACGTGGGTGGTGTCATGTTAAGTTAGGGTATGTCTATATAGTGAGTGGCAGCAAGGCTCAGAGCCCAGGTTGATGGACTTGGGAAACTAAAAATAGTTGTGTAGACATTGCAGCTTGGGCTGGAGCTCAGGCTCTGACGCCCAAGGAGGAGGTCATGAGACAGTTTGCATACTTCAGTCCACCCTTTTTACAAGACTGTGATAACTTTCAGAGCTGGCCTTACCATGAGGCCAACTGAGGCGGCCACCTCAGGTGCCAGACTGTGTGGGGAGGGGGCACGCCACTAGCCCCCAGGGTGTAGAAAATTGTCTGTTGATGATGCATATGTATTCTCCCTGCTCTAGATGCACGGAGATGGCAGAGCAGTACCATGAGAGGAGTAGAACAGAAAAAAGGCAGAATTGAGACCTTTCAAAGTTTTGGCCCAAGCAAGGGGGAATGGTGGCATCATTTGAGCTTCCCGCCTCAGGTGCCAAAATGTTGTGGGCCAGCCCTGATAACTTTTGTACACAAGTATGCCTTTTGAGGTATCATTTGAAAACTCATGATTTGCTGATCATTATTGTCCCAATAAAGTATGTTTAACAACATTGTATGTCAAGTTATAAGATTCTAATGCATAAAACATTACCGAACCATGCTCCAAGTTTAAAAAGCAGGCACAAATAGTTCCTCAAAACAAAATGCAAACTGACACCTCAGTCAGATATTAACAAAAACAAATAAACAGTCACCTGGTTAAGCAGCCAATCTCTGGCAGGAAAAAGAATGAGAGCAAGAACTGTAAACTTTGGCACAGAAACACCTGGAAATTCCCATCCCCACAGACTTACTATCTCCTGAACCTCAGCTGAAGATGATTTTCAAAGAAAAAGAGAACTGTAATAAAGGGAAACAGATGCTCCAAAAGATCTCTCCTTTCACTTCTACTCATGATATTGATAACACTTGAAGAACAAAGGAAATATCAGTGCATGTTAGCAGAAAGGAATTTAGCCAGTAAGGCTTTGTGAACATGTGTTGAGAGACATTTTCTTTGAAATCACTTAGTTTGTTAATTTAGGTTTGAGTTTACCTTTTATTTCTTTATAACCAATTCTGACTTTTAGGCCTCATTATGTATCATCACTTAAAATCTATCTTTCTGTAGTTAATAATCTTATTTTAATGCCTACATCCCTCTAGCTTCCATCCCAGACACATTTTATAGCCAGGTCCTAAGATACAACTGGATTTGCTCCAATCTCACAGACAAACATTTACAGGATGTATATCAAGTATTCTTAAAACTTAAATGCCCATCCGGAGAAGTGAAAAAACAGATTGACAGAGCCAGACAGGTACCCAGGCATCAGCTTCTTCAAGACAGGCCCAACAAAAGAAAACAACAGAACATCACTGACCATCACCTACAGCCCACAACTTACACCCCTCCAGCGCATTATTAACATTATACCACCTATCCTGGAAAATGACCCTTCATTCTCACAGGCCTTGGGGGACTGGCCAGTCCTCAGCTATAGACAAGCTAACCTCAAATAAATTATTTCCAGTGGCCACACAGCACACCTCCATCATACTCATCTAGGAACCCACCCCTGCAATCAACTTCAGTGCCAATTCTGTCTACACATCTATACACATCAGCCACCACATCAGAGAATCATATAACTGCACATCCACCAAGGTGATCTATGCCATCAAGTGCCTGTAATGCCCCTCTGCCATGTGTATTGGCCAAACTGGACGGTTTCTGCGACAAAGGATTAATGGACACAAATCAGATGTTCGAAATGGTAACACACAGAACATATCAGCCTGCCCGGGCACTCACTAATGAATCTCAAAGTGTCTATATTATTTCAAAGCAATTTCATAAATCACTGGAAAAGAAAAGCTGCAGAACTTGGTTTCATTTACAAATTTGACACCTTGCATAGAGGTTTAAACAAAGACCTGACCTGGATGAGTCACTACTTTCCACATCCTAATGAGTTGACATAAAAAGCTAAGCACCAGGTATTTAGAATACTTAGAGCCCACTGTATTAGCCCCATTTAGCATGGACACTAATTGACTATTTTTTTTCTCCATTTTTCCCCCTTCTCTTTCCCGGCTATTCATATGCAACCGTAACTCCATTCATCTGAAGAAGAGGGTTGTGCCCATGAAAACTCATGATACCATCTACACTTTTTGTTAGTCTCTCAGGTGCTGCAAGACTATTTGCTGTTTTTTAAGTTTTTTCATGAAGGCTTGTGAGGCACACAGATCCTATGGTTGGGAACTCTGTAAGTACGTTCTGCAGAGAGATTTAAAAATGCAGCAAAAGACACTGCCCAAAGCTCAGGAGGCATTATGCTTTATTGAAGTGTTCACAATACTAAGGTAATGAGTGCAGTGTATGAGAAAGTGAGGCCTTTCAAATGCTCCCATCCCTTCTCTTTCCCCATGTATAGCTCAGCCCCACAGGAAGCATAACTAGTCTCTCAGGGTATGTCTACACTACCACCCTAGTTCGAACTAGGGTGGTAATGTAGGCAACCGGAGTTGCAAATGAAGCCCGGGATTTGAATTTCCCGGGCTTCATTTGCATAAAGCCGGGCGCCGCCATTTTTAAATGTCCGCTAGTGCGGACTCCGTGCTGTGTGTAGCCGCGCGGCACGGAATGGCGGCGCCCGGCTTTATGCAAATGAAGCCTGGGAAATTCAAATCCCGGGCTTCACTTGCAACTCCGGTTGCCTACATTACCACCCTAGTTCGAACTAGGGTGGTAGTGTAGACATACCCTAAGGCTTTGTCTACACTAGCACTTTTATCAGCAAAACTTTTGTCAATCAGGGTATGTCTACACTAGAAAGTTAGTTCGAACTAACGGACGTTAGTTCGAACTAACTTTCCTATGCGCTACACTAGCGCTCCGCTAGTTCGAATTTGAATCGAACTAGCGGAGCGCTTAGTTCGAACTAGGTAAACCTCATTTTACGAGGACTAACGCCTAGTTCGAACTAGCTAGTTCGAACTAAGGGCTGTGTAGCCCTTTAGTTCGAACTAGTGGGAGGCTAGCCCTCCCCAGGTTTCCCTGGTGGCCACTCTGGCCAACACCAGGGAAACTCTATGCCCCCCTCCCGGCCCCGGACCCCTTAAAGGGGCACGGGCTGGCTACGGTGCCCGTGCCAGGTGCAAGCCTGCCAGCACCCAGCTAGCAGACCCTGCACCTGGCACGGCACAGAGCCACCCACCCGATGCCCCCCAGCCCACCCCCTCTTGCCGGGACCAGGCTGGCGGCTCCCGGGAGCTTGCCCTGGACCGCAAGAGGCGGGCACCTTCCTGGGCTAGTGCGGACATCGTGGACCTCGTCCACGATCTCCGCACTAGGCACAGGAAAGTGGCCGTCTAGGGCAGGAGAGCTGCCAGCCTGACCACCCAGGACCAGGTGTGCATGAAAATCAAGGGGGTCCACTGAGACCCCCGACACTGAGCCCTGAGCTTACAATGGCCGTACTGGGTCAGACCAAAGGTCCATCTAGCCCAGTAGCCTGTCTGCCAACAGCGGCCAACCCTAGGGACCCTGGAGGGGATGGACCGAAGACAATGACCAAGCCATTTGTCTCGTGCCATCCCTCTCCAGCCTTCCACAAACTTTGGGCAGGGACACCACTCCTACCCTCTGGCTAATAGGACTCCATGGACCCAACCTCCATCACTTTATCTCACTTCCCTTTAAACTCTGTTCTAGTTGTAGCCTTCACAGCCTCCTGCAGCAAGGAGTTCCACAGGTTAACTATTTGCTTTCTGAAGAACAACAACTTTCTCTTACTAGTTTCAAGCCTGCTACCCATTCCTTTCCTTTGGTGTCCTCTAGTCCTTCTTTATGGGAACTCAGGAAGAACTTTTCGGAATGCACCCTCTCCACCCAACCCCTGCTTTTAGAGACCTCTATCCTGTCCCCCCTCCGTCTCCTCTTTTCTAAGCTGAACAGTCCCAGTCTCTGTAGCCTCTCTTCATCTGGGACCTGTTCCCAACCCCTGATCATGTTAGTTGCCCTCCCCTCTCCCAGCCTTTCTCTTCCCCTCTCCCACCTCCTTTTCCCAGTCTCCCCCAGTTTTTTTCAATAAAGACAGAGTCAATGTTGGAAGAAACGTTATCTTTATTTTGTACATCAATAAGAAGGGGGGCTAGGGAAGGGCAAGTGGAAGGAGGTGAGGGAGGAATGGGGTACGAGCCCCCGATGGGGAGGACTGGGCTGGCTCTGCGGGCTTCTGGGGGTGGAAGCTCTCCTGCAGCCCCCCAATTACTCCCTCTCCCCAGATGGCAGCCTGCGGCAAGTGCAGCCGGGCTGATGGCCGAGTGGTGTGATGTGCCCAGTGTGGGCACTCAGGGCACTCCAAGCCAGAACTTCTTTGCAAGCGGGGCACCCCTTAGAACTGTGTGTCCGGGGTGGGGGTCGGGACCCTTTAAGCGCAGCCCTCGGCTAGCCTGAGACAGTATCTCCATGCTCTAAGTCCTCCTTTTATGCCCTGCCGGCACTGCTTCCGGCCATCCTTAAGCCCTGTTCAGAGTCCACTCAATGTGGACTTACTAGTTCGAACTAGCAAAACGCTAGTTCGAACTAGTTTTTAGTTCTAGATGCGTTAGTTCGAACTAGCTTAGTTCGAATTAACTAATTCGAACTAAGTTAGTTCGAACTAGCGCTGTAGTGTAGACGTACCCTCAGGGATGTGAAAACACCTCCATGGCCAACATAAGTTTCACTGATGGATGTTTACCACCTAAGGACTGCTGGACCACTATAGCCCTCCAGCTGTTCCCTTCCCCAGCCATGTTCCCAACATGCTCCCTACCCCAGCAATGAGTGAGGTAGAATAGAGACAGTATAGCCAGATACACTCCAGCTGGAGACTTCTGCCAGGTTTCCAACTGATGTGCATTGTAAGACCTGACCAAAGCATCCAGAGAGGAGGCACTAATCTAGAAGCTACTTTGACTGACCTCTTCACAATGCTGTGACACCTTATTAAGCTCCATCATGATCAGCACTTTCATTCTTGTTAATCAACTGGCAGCCTAATGCCATGTTAACCCAACAACCATTTGGAAACCCATTTGCCAGAGTCAGAACCCAATGATCAGTTTTGTAAGATGGAGAAATGAATACACTAGGGCTCTGAGAGGGGCTGGGAGAGTCTGCATTGTGCTTAGTGGGAGCTGCTGCAGCTAGTCATGAGGATAAAAGCCCAAAGCAGTGCAATAGCATATAGACAATGACAGTTTGCAGATTCTCTGCCACTTCTTCATTAATGATGTAGAATGTGAGGGACAGGCCCATTAAACAGGCTGCTAATAAAGATGTTTCTATTTTATTAATACTTCATTTGCACTGGAAATTCACCAATGCTAGGCAAAGGGGCTACACTGTCACCAGTGGAAGCCTTGTTGCACTGAAACAAAAACAAACTTCTGTGAGAAGGGCCTGGCAGTGTTGTTGGCTCCCCTCATTCCATATGCTGTGAGCTTGTCTCCCACCAGGCACGCTGTTTAAACATCATTCAGCAAGTTCAGCTGGTTGGTTTCCAAGATCAATACTACATTCCAGCCCGACTCCAGTGAATATTCAGCTCTGTCACCGAGACACCCATTTCTTTGTACTTCCACAACAGGAAGATAAATCCGTCCCTTTCTGCTGCATACGTTCTGTCACCAAGGCTGTGAAAAGCTAAGAGATTCAATCCAGAAATTTTCCAGGCAAGAACTGAGCAACAGAGGAGTCACGAATATATATCCTGCTCCCCAAGGCCAATCTCTAGGCTACACATAATTCAGTGGCAAAAATTACATTTGTATGAAATCTAAATTTTATTACATATTCCCTTTCCTTTCTGTCCCCTCCTGCTTCCCATGGCCCAGGAGTTCTCTATCTCTGCAGTCAGACCTCTCATTAGGACACATTTTCATTCCTCCTGGGAAACAGGGTTGGGGCACAGGCGCTTCTCCTCTTCCCTGGCAGAAGTGCCAGACAGGCCAAGCAGGTCAAGTCCCTATACCCTGAACTTGCTCCTCAACAGGAGGGTTAGGCAATGCAGAGCAAGACCCTACTCCCCATGCCCACTCCCCCACAGGAGTACTGGGTGGGAAGGCAGAGCAAAGTGGGGAACAGAGGCACACATTTTTCTGGGACTCTCAATTGGCCAGAGCTCCAGGCATGGGCCCTCTTCCCAGTGGCTAATCCATCATTGGCCTGCTCTCTTTCCATCATGTTGAGGTTCAGTTTTAGTATGATTTTAGAAAGCCCTCTTGAGAACTGCTACAGCTACTAGGCAATATTTGCTACCGCCTGAAAGTTTTGAACCAATGCATTGAGTTGGTATGAGACATTAATGTCTAAATCCAACAGTTCACAAATTAGCTGATGCCACAAACATGTCAGAATTAAAGTAGGAAGAAAACCAGTATGGGACTCTGAGTGGTATGATTTTTTTTTATGTAAGCAGGGTCTGAATCAATGCTTCCATTATAGCCAACTGGAATGGGAAAAGAATCCTGGGTGTTATGTTCACTCAGTTTGCTTAGATCTGCTAGATATTCAATTGTTAGAATGGTGTTTTGCCTATTGTAGCCAATTTGACTGTTGTGGGGGTCAAAAACTGTATTAACCCTAAATCCAGGAATTGTAAGATATGACCGCCAATGCTTGCAGTTATAGGACATGCAAAAAAGTCAGACTGTGTTTAACGAAGTTCAAAGGAGAGAAAGTGTCAGTATAAAGAATTTCAGATGGACAAGGCTTCCTCTGCCAAACTCTGTGAAGTCAACTGGGGGGGGGGGGGAGGGCAGAGCTCTAAACCAGTAGGCTGCATGCCTTCAGGTGTGAGCTGTAAGACTGGTTTCAACCTGTTTCTCTCCACCCACCCCCCTTTCTTTTAGCTGGCCTACACTGTGGGCCAAGAGCTGAAATCACTGAGAAGCTGAAATCACAGAGAGCTAAAATCACTAGATTTGGCCCAGAGCTAAATCCATCACAAGACCAGCAGTGGCAGGCAGCTGGTGAGAGTGGCCTGCAGGCGGCCAGCAGGGCGGCAGGCAGGCAGCCAGCAGGGGCAGGCAGCAGGCGGCCAGCAGGGTGGCTGGCAGGAGCAACCGGTGGGAGTAACGGCAGGTGGTCGGCTGGGAGGCCGGCAAGAGAAGCACATAGATGGCATTGCCACATGCTCAACGAGGGGAGACATCATGATGATGTACCTATGAACTCTGGGTCTGCACTGATTGGACAGAGCCATGAGTGGGGTGTTTGAAGTGAGGGGAAAGCACATTATATGAGTTGGGGGTTAGACTAAAGATCTTTAAGCAAAAGACTCTGCCCTGCAGACTCCGGGGATGGTACTTTGCTTACAGGTTTTCTGTGTTTGTGTGTGTTTCCATAGGTTGATTCTATTACTGATATTAAACAGACTGTTTCTATCTCCTACTCAGTGTTTGCAAGAGGGGAAGAATTGCATCTAAAGGTGCCCAGTGAGAAGGTTGGAATTTTCCCAGTTTACTGAGTGGGGGCTAGAGCCAGTTTGGTTACATTGTTGAAAGAACCCTCCTAGATACTGAACCCGGCCCTTCTGGCTGCCAACTGCTACCGGCAGAAGGGTTACATTTAATACATAATCTGCAGCTTGTCAAGCCCAAAAAACTCTTCCAATCCCTGGTCCTGAAACAGTGATTTGAAGGGGTGGAGGGCGGGGGAGAGGGGACTGAGCAGTGAACATAGTTAGCTATGGGTTTCTAGATTGCTGCATAAGAAAAGTCTGTGGAAGCCACCTAAAGCTCTATATAAACATGGAACTACCTATATTTAGTTATAAATGACCCTTGAAAGTTCTGCAGTTAATTGCTGATAAGCAGCCAAAAGGTGCTTCATCCAGAACTTACCCAGTTCTCATAACCATTTTAAATTGGGCTTGAAATCAGCCTCTGTTTTGAAAATGCAGCAATTTCTGCTTCTGATTACTGCCAAAGCCAGGAAATACAAACACTCATAAGAAAAAGGTTGTTACAAGCTGCCCAAAACACTAAAAGAAACTCAATGTAATCAAAGCAAATGGAAACCCCAGTGCTCCAGATCACCTGAAAAAAGAAGCTTTTCCTATTGCCGCATTCTCCCATAGGCAATTGCATGCCATTCTTCAAGGCTGTCACTTCCATATTACACTGCAAAAAAAGCTGTTCAAACAAAGGCTTTATAAAATGAGCATTATAAAACCACAACCCCAAACATTCATCATTCTATATCAGTAATCACCACCTAACAAACTCTCTTTTAAAAACAACCTGCCCTGCAGGGGCCAAACTCAAAAGAAGTTGCTGTTCTCAAGAGTGAATCAGCCTGTGTAAATGATGGATACGGGATGGTGAACCAAACAAACACATCTGTTTCTGTGGTACTTATCAACAGTAGCTTGGAGGCAGGGACGTACAGATATTTGTCACCAGCATGGCTGGAATAAAAACTAGCTGAAAAACCACTGGAGATGAAGAACAGCCAGGAAGCCCAGCTCAGAGGGACAAATGAGTGCAAAGAGGTATCCAAAGGACAATTTCTATGAAGCACTGTGCTTTTAGAAGCACATACAGCTTAATGTCAAACCTTAACCAACTTGAAGCAAAACACATCAATTTAGTTCAAACCAAAACTAAATATTTCGATTCAGGAATGTTCTTTTTAGAACTTTTTGTTCCACACATTTTTCAGTCCAATTCAGGACCAAAAGAAATGCTGAAATATTGGAATTTCCTACAAGATGGAAATTCCACTTTTTGCTCAGCTACATTTACCAATTCAAAGAAAAAAAATCCTGAATGTTGCTATTTTCTAATGATCAGCACCAAAATATTGTCTTTTGGGCATTCAGTATATGTTTGACTAGGGGGAAAAGGGGTTATCTATAATACAAAAGCGAAGCAACTTTAAATAGGATATAAAATATAATATGAAAATATCAGTGGAAAAATGAATAATGTGTCTCCTGTATATAAACTTATAGTAATACATTCATATCCTAGCTCTATAAATCAAGAAAGACATAATATATAATTCAAGCTACCTAATTTATCTAGCATCTCAAAAAGATATTTTTGAGAGATTTATTTCCCTTTTCCCTACACTGCAGTCCCTAAAATACAATTATGAAATTTGTGAACTGAATAAATTTGACTGTCAGTTCATCCAACCCAGTTTCTTCCCTTCTGCAGCGGCCAGTACATGGGGCTTTAGAAAGAGTGAAAGAATCTATCCAGCTAGCAATTCTGCAATTTGTGTATAGACTTTAACCAACTCCCATTAAAGTCATTTAAAAGACTTTTATTGGCATCAAAGAGGCTAGGATCAGGCCTTAATAAGGACAAGTCCCTTCCTGATGTCAACAATTATATATACATCATAAAGCATTCTTCAGCATGCACAGCTACAAAATTGTCATGAAATCACCCATACCTTTAAAAACAATCCATCTCCTAGAGCAGTAAACATAATTCCACATATTCACCACATTCTTCATGAAAAGATATTTCCTTTTGTTTGTTCTATATGTATTCTCCTTAAGTCATTGAGGGAAGATACCCTTGTTCTCATATTATACCAATTTTTATTGTGCTTTTCTCCTGAAGATTTCATAGTGCTTTACAAGAGTAGATATTAATTAATATTTCTTTATAGGTGACAAAAGTGCAGAGAGGCTAACTGAATAGCCACACAACTAGGCAGTGGCACAGTCAAAAATAGAAATAATAAACATCCTGCTTCCCGTCTGCCCTACCCAATCAACCATATTATGATAGAGCTTATCTAGACTACACTAGAGTGTCAAAAGAGGATGTGCAAATTCCACAGGAATTTGCAAATCTTCTTCTGATCTCACTTTCAAAAGCAGAGCTTTCAAAAGTGAAAGTAGTTTAGATGCGGCTTTTTGGTGAACGCCCCCCTTTGTCGAAAAGCCGCTTTTCCTCAAAAAATGAGGTTTACGCGGCTTTTCAACAAAGGGGAGGGGTCGCCAAAAAAGCCGCATCTAAACTACTTTCACTTTCAAAAACTCTGCTTTCAAAAGTGATAACGGAAAAAGATTTGCAAATTCCTGCGGATCCTCTTTTGACACTCTAGTGTAGTCTAGATAAGCCCATAGAGTAAAAAGGCTGATGTGACAGGGAGTGAGGTATGGGTGCTAATTTTCACTTTAGAAAGGGTTATTTTCCTTTTTTCTCATGGGGAATGCACATAGCAACTCTCTCCCTGGTCTCTGATAATTCCCTGAAGTAATCCACTAAATCTCCTAACATAACTGCCGGGTGTGAGATATCTGAGATTATTACAGCCATTTGCTCTGAGGCTGACATCAGTCTAAATGCATCATATATATATATATATATTATATGTGTGTATGTATGTGAGAGAGCACGCACAAGACAGATTTTGTTCTATGCCATTGCATGGCCCAGAATTCCTTTTTTTTTGGGGGGGGGGGGGTATACAGGCACTGATCTTTGAATGAAATATTGTGGGTTTTTCTTGAAAAGTAAAAAAAGCACTCAGGTGGTACATGGGCCTTTCTCTGAAGCCTACACAGATGAGTGAAATTTACTGGCTATGTACACAATCTGCCTAGCTACACTTTCAGATTCTGGTATTACAAGACTTGGTGGCAATTTTCCTTTAAGTGGATAAATGGGCAGGTCCCCTGGTGTTACGTTCCAAGGAACCATGTAACTTTACTTGAGCTCTGGCTCCAGGGTCATTATAAGGAAAATGTTCAGGCTCCAGCATGTTCGGGGTGATGAATCCTTCTCCTCTCACAGTGGGTCACTGGCAAGTCAAACCCTGTTCCTGCTCCTAATGCTTGAGCCCAGAAATACCACTTTGTCGTGCTCTGTGAGCCACCTGGACACTTCATGTGGGTGAAGGTGTCAGTTTGGGAACATGCAGGTTTGAGTAACATTCTGTGACTGTTTGTTGGAGGGAATCCAGGTAAACACTGAAAACACTAGTTTGATTATTTTCCTTAAGTGTTTGAGAGAAACAAAATTCATACTTATAAAAACAAAGCAGGAAAGACCAGCACAGGGGAATAAACCTGCATAAGAAGTTTATTCTGGAAAATGTCCCTATATACATCTACACTATGGGCAAGAACACTGAACACTTCCACATACCTCATCGATGATCCTCCATCTCATGCTAGGGGGCCACATTGATGGATCTACCCCCATATGCACTAAGTGTTTGGGCTCTCTATTGAGACAGAAGTATTAGTAAGTGCTGAATAAAATGATGGTGCTGTACTCTATGAATGCTCGTCCACAAGGGAGACTCATTTGGTGATTAAGACTGGCTGCAGTGCTAAATAGCTCATGCTGAAAAGTGTTCTTAATTTATGCTGTTTTTTCATGCTTGTTGTGCAGAAAAAGTGCTCATGATGAGTGAAATTATCTCTTGTGCAGCCAGACAGCCAGCAGAGTCATGCAACACATCACTGAAGCCACACTTAAGCACTATGTTGAAGATTTAAATGATGCAAGCCTTCCCACAGAGGTGAATTTCACTCTGTTATACAAGCTTGTAAATTGAAACAAGTATATATGAAACAGAACAGGTCCACATCAAATCATTACTCCTCAACAGAACAACTTTCAACTATTGGAACAGGTTACAGTTCCACAATCCCACAGCAAAATTACTCTGTAGCACCATCTTGTGGAAATGAGAGGTGTGCATGAAAACCAACCTCTGAAAGCTTTCAGGTTTCATCTAGACTGCAAAGTTTTTTCTGAAAAAGATAAGCAAATTGCAAACCACAATTTGCATATCTTTTCCCACTTTTTTTTCGGAAGACGCTTTTCCAAAATTTGTCCCACCTACATGATGCCAAATTTCGGAAAAACGTCCTCTTTTGGAACATTCCTTATTCCTCTCACCGAGAGGAATACAGGGATGGTGAAAGAACACACCCACTTCAGAAACTGTTCTGAAAAAGCGGACCTGTTCCCTGGATGTGGCAGAGCTTTTTCAGGATCTCTGAAGTTTAGACCCAGCCTCACAATGTCACAAATTCCCAGTATGTGGATTGACAACACAGAGAAAAAACTTTAAAAACAACAAATGGTCTGGTAGCACTTTATAGACTAACAAAACATGTAGATGGTATCATAAGCTTTTGTGGGCTTAGCCCACTTCTTCAGATCACCGTTGTTTTGAGTTTAGGATGTACAGACCCAAAATAAATAGGGGAGAAGGGAAGGAAAAAGTGGAAGGGGACAGGAAATAAGGAGCAGAGGGTATGGAAATATCAAAGGGAAAACCAAATAGTCAGAACAGAAAATCAGTAAGCACCTAAAGATTGGATAATTTAAAGAAGCAGATAAAGATCAAAGGACAGCAATTAGATAGGAAGGCTACTAATGCAAGAATCTACAACAAAGAGCTGTTGACACCTTAATTGAATGTTAGGTTGATAATGTCGCAGCCATCCATAATCACGATTGAGTAGGCTATCAGAGTGAGAATTGAATTTGTAAATGAATTGTAATTCCAACCCGTGTCTTTGGCTAGTAGAATTGGTTTATGACAAGACAGCCACTTGAAGATCTTGTAAACAGTGATTAGGTAGATTGAAGTGTTCCCCAACAGGTTTCTGTATGTTCCCTTTACATATATCTGATTTGTGTCCATTGATTCTTTCCTGTAGGGACTGTCCAGTTTGTCCAATATATATAGCAGAGGGGCATTGCTGGCATAGATGGTGGCACATCCAGTAATTTGATGCATTGATGGCCATATTGGATCAGATCAATGGTCCATTTAACCTACTAGTCTGGATTCTGTCAGTGGCCAGTGTCAGATGCTTCAGAGGGACTGATCAGAACAGGGCAATTATCAAGTTATTTTCCAGTCTCAGCTTCTGAAGTCAGATTAGGAATACCCAGAGCATGGTGATGCATCCCTGGCCATCTTGACTAATGGTCACTGATGAACCTGTCCTCTGTGAACTTACTCATTCTTTTTGGAACCCAGCTGTACTTTTGGCTTCACAACATCTCCTGGCAATGAGCTCCACAAGCTGACTGGATGTTGTGTGAAGGAGTAATTCCTTATGTTTGTTTTAAAGCTGCTATTCATTTAATCAGATAACATCTGGTTTGTGTGTTTTGTGACGGGGTAAATAATACTTCCCTATTCATTTTCTCCACATCCTTTATGATTTTATAGAATTCCCTCTTCCCTATTCATTGTCTTTTTACTAACCTGAACAGTTCCTGATTTTTTTAAATCTTTCATAATCATATTTGTTGCCCTTCTCTTTACAATGTAATACTTTTTTTTTTTTTAGGTGGAGCAACCAGACCTGCATGGAGTATTCAAGGTTTGGGTGCAACAGATTAATATAGTGGCATTCTGATGTTTACTTACTTACCATATTTTCTAATGGTTCCTAAATATTCTTTTTTTAAAGTCTCTGTGCTATGAGCACATGTTTTCAGAGAACTATCCACAATGACTTCTAGATCTCTTTCTTGAGTGATAACAGTTAATGTAAATCCAATCATTTTATATGTATAGTTCGGATTACATTTTCTAAAGTGCATTATTTTGCACTTATCTATATTGAATTTCATGTGCAATTTTGATGCCCAGTCACCCAGTTTAGTGCTAATAGCATTAATAGCCCATGCCTATTTATTCACCCCTTTGAATGGCTAGAGCTAACTGGAGACTCGTGTGGAGATTTTCACTTCGCTGAATGTTGACTGTGAAACCTGAAACCTTGCCCAGCATAGCAACAGTGCCAAGTTAGACAGACATTTCCTGGTGAGGTCACAGAACTAGCCGAGTGGGGTCCTACTCACTCTTCATTGTTCTGTGTTGTTTCTGTTGTGAATACTCCGCACCTGCAGTAGTGACAAGCTCATTTACAGCCATTTTTCCTTTTTTGAAAGACAAACAGTGTGCTCAATGTGGCACAGTGCACACAGAAATGCAGGCAATATTTGTCCCAAAGGGCTTACAATCTTCATGATGGGCACATAGAAAATGGGATACCAAAGGAAATCCAGAGATGGCAGCAGTTTTTTTTTTTGGGGGGGGGGGGGGTGTTATAATTCCACACTATTTTTGGTTAAAAAGTTTAATGCTGCAAGCTAACACTAAATATTGCCTCTTACTAAACATGAATTGCACTATTTATTTTTATTGGACCAACTTCTGCTGCCTGTTATGTTGGTGTAAGTATGGATTTCAGTGGCATTACTCCAGACATGCAGTGGTACAACTAAGATCAGAATGTATGGGTCAGCTCTAGTTACATATGACCATCATCTCACAAATATATCCAGCAACGGCATCTACTTCCAAAGTGAAAATACCACCATGCAAGACAGCCATAAATTTTATACAAATAAATCAAATCCCCAAAAGACAGGCTGTATCTGCAGGGTGGGCCCTGATGGGTTGTGGAGCAATGCAAGTTGGAGTATGACCGCAGGGCCTGGTCAGTCCCCCCTCCTGCACTCATTGTGATCATGGGAGTCAGAGTGACCCAGCAGGCTGCTCCGTTCCATTCTGCCACCCTCTTCTGGCCAGGTGCAAGCCCGTTGTCAGTGTGAGGGTGGAGGGGGTGAAGAGGGCAGTTGCCTCAGGGCTTGGCAATTCAAAGGTCCCTGGGCTCCTGGCTGTGGCCACTGCTACTGAGGCAGCCAGAGTCCCAAGCCTGTTAAATCACCGCTAGAGCACTGTGCTGTGCATTCCATGGGGCTCTGAGGGTTTGGGTAGGGGGGCCATGCTCCAGGCAGCTTGGAGGGTGGCTGCCTCTGGACCCACCTCTTCCACCCAAAGCTGCACCCATTCTGGAAGAGCAGAGCCGGGCTTCCCTCCTCACCTTGCCCAGGGACCCGCATACACTGTTGGCTCCCCTGGCCAGGAAATACAAAGGGTGCCCTAAAGGGACCACAGAGGAGGAATGCAGGAGCAGTTGTCCTGAACTGCCACACACGCCACTTTGAGTTAGACGAAATGGTTTCTATAAACGGTTCTTATAAATCAGCCACCACTTGTTCATCATCATGAAATACATTAAGACAAACATGTGGAAAGTCTTCTGAAAAAAATTCCAGGACTGCTAGGTAGTTCAAAATCTCTTAAAATCTGCTCCACTCTAAACTTTGCATTCTTTAGTATGCAGCCTGATACAAAGTTCAGTGAAGTCAACAGAAATGCTCATCAACTTCACTGGGCATGGATCAGTCCCACTGAGCAATAGATAACAGACTCAAGTACTGGGTGCCTCTCTCCATTTGAAAAACAAATTTAATATCATAAAAATTTAAAAGTAATTGTTTTAGAAGATTTAGGTTAACACAACCCCTGTATTAACTCATATCTGCCTACAATGCATCAAAAACAACAAGTAGCCCAGTGACACGTTAGGCCAGGTAAGTCGACACAGCAGCGTTATTTTGGAATAACTAAAGTTATTCCAAAATAATATAGTGCACGTCTACACTACAAGCCTTTATTTCAAAATAGTGTTGAGCTGGAGGACTTCTTACTCCGACTCCTTATCCCTCATTTTACGAGAAGTAAGGGAAGTTGAAGGAAGAGTGCTCTCTCTCGGACTTCCTGCTGTGTAGACCAGTGGGTCCCAACCTTTTTGATACCAGGGACTGGCAAACCCATTCACAAACTTTTGGTGGACCAGTAACATTTTATTTGCATAGTTGCATATTCATTATGCACAGGGCTCAACAAATAATATAATCTACTCCCCCGTGGCGAGTAGATTACAACCCGGAAAAGCCGGCACAGAGCGATCTGCGCATGTGCAGAACGTAGAACTGCGTGAAACTGCGCAGCTGGTGAGTGGGGCTCGCCACCGCTTGGCGAGCCCTGATTATGCAAATTATGAATGTGCGAATATGCAAATAGAATATTGCCGGTACATCCAAAAGCCCAGTCGCCAGAGCCCTCAGCGCCAGTCCTAACCCCTAGAGCCCTCCCACCCTTCCATTACCCCCAGCACCACCACTGATTTCAGAATCCTAATCCCCCAGTGCCAGCCTCCCACCCTACTAGCCCAGCCTCCATAGCCCCCCATCACTAGCCCCGCTCCCGGAGCCCCCAGTGCCTGCCACACCTCCCTCACCTAGCCCTGCCCAGCTGCCCATGTTGCGGCAGCTCTGGGGTCCTAGGCTGGGATAAACTATCCAGCACTTCCTCTCCTACGCGGCTATTGGGAGAAGCGTGTCCTCTCACCCAACCAACATCAGGCAGGGGAGGAGTTTCCTCCCTGCTGGGGAAGAGCATTTCCCTGTATGGCGGGAGGGCCTGTACAGAGCAGCTCTATGTGGCCCTCCTGACACACAGGGAGTGTTGTTTCACAGCTGGGAGGAGACCCGGCCCCCGGACTGCCACAGTCCGGCAGCGGGCCATGGCCCAGGGGCTGGAAATCACGGCTGTGGATAGCTTAATTTGGCTTTTAGCCCACTTCAATTTAAGCTACGCAATTGACATAGCTGAAGTTGTGTAGCTTTAGCCCTGCTGTGTAGATGGACCCTTAGAGATGAACAAATATATATATAGTATCATGAGATTTCATGGGCAAAACCCACTTCTTCAGATGAGCTGGAGTGGAGGGATGCATCAGTTAGGAAAGTAGATGAAGCAGATTCAATACAGCTTTCTCTTCTTCATAAATAAAGCAAACTGGTTATAGCCAGGCAAATCATCTGAATGCCTTGGACCAGATTTTGCTCACACTTACACAGATGTAAATCTGGAGTAAATCAATTGAAGTCATGAGTTTATTCTGGATTTACACAATTGACTGAAAGCAAAATTTTGCCCCTAAAATCCTAATCAGTTCTGCTATTAGACTAGATAAAAGCAAGGAAATACGCTGCAAACCAGATACTGCGTTTAAGTCTTGTTATCATGATTGAGAAACAACCCCCATACCTCTAATAACCAGTAAAATCTTTCACCCTATCCCAATCACATGCAAGTGCAGATTCTCAGTTGGTGGGCTGCACCAATGACAATTGCCATCAGCTGAAGATCTACCACTTGCTATGTGGTCAGTAAAAAAACAAAGGACGAATTTTGTCCTCGGAGGCACCCCACTGAAAACAAGGAATGGCAGCTGAGCTGAGCCCATTGAAAGCTGAGTATGAGCATCCAAATGAACAATATGTCTTGGGGCTTTTTATACATTCTTCCAAGTATTAACTTGTTCTGTGTTATCCTCTTGATCTGTGCACAGAATTCCCATTAACATCACTGACAGCAATGAGTGTAGACTGGAGGAAACATCTCTAAGGGCTAGATTGTGACCCCTTACTCATACTGGGAGCAGTTATATATACAATTTCATTGACTTTAATAGGACTAATTGAGTGAATAACTGCCAGCATGGTAAGGGATCCTAGTCTGGTCCTAAACATCTTACATGATTAAATAACTGTGAACAGGAAAAAAATCCTTAAAGCAAAATAAAATATGCACAGACAAGGTGAACATTCTCCCTATTTACAGTTTAGTGGAATTAATTACCCTTTGTTTGTAAGACATTTAAAAACATTAAACAAAGTCTACCAAAAATATTGCCAGCATAAATGAAACCTGAGACCCTTCACTTCAATACCCGACTGACAAGTAGCAATTCTACACATACTCCTAGACCTCATTTGTCTCTCTTTTGGTCATTCTCAGAGTCAAATATGGAAATATAGAAGGCACATTACTTTGCTTTTAGTTTCTCCATTCTCGCTGGAGTACGCTGTCAATAATCCATTACCGACCCAGGTCTTCAGCAAGTAGTCCTGAGGCAGGTTGTCTCTTTTCACAGCTGGCATCCGAGTCTGTTTGTGTTCATGATTAACCCACTGAGATATCTGCCACAGCAGGGTGGAGCTGTTTAAACATTTAATGGCATTCATGACTCTTTTCTTAGTCCAGTGAACATTTCTCAGAGTGGTACAGTATCCAAGTGAGTTAACTAGTTAGTGAAGCCATGCCAAACTTGATAGGTTTGGCTCAAAGAGGGAGGTAAAGGGATCAGGCCCACTGATGGGGGAAGAGGGCAGAGGAGGCAATTGCCTCGGGGCCCAGCAATTCAAAGGAGCCCAGGGCTCCAGATGCCACTGTTCCTGCAGCAGCAGCAGAAGCAGCAGCAACTGCCAGAGCGCCGGATCCTTTCAATCACTTCCAGAGTGCAACGCCGCACTCCAGGCAGCACTGAGGGCTGGCTGCCCGCAGCGTCACCCCTTCTGTCCTCAGCTCTGCCCCTTCCCTCCCTCCCTCCCCCCCACACACATCTTCTTGCCCAGGGACCCGCAGAAGCTGTTGGCTCCACTGGGAGGCACAGGAGAGGATGGCAGGATAGGAGGGGGGACAAAAGGAGCTAGAGGTTAGGAGGGGAGGGGTAGCAAACTCCAGGTTGGGAAGGACAAACTGTATCCACTGAATGCAATGTGACCCAAAGTTTGAACCCCCCGACTTAATGTATCTTTGGATTCATCTAAATTGTAAATTGGTGACCAAGCCAAAAAAATTGGCAAGTTTCCCCTTCCTAATTACTCTGGTCAGATATTTATTAGGTTCCTACCATCTCTCTGCGCCACACAGTCCTCCTTCCCCCGACACACACACTCGCTTCATCCTTGTTTAGCAAACTGAGACCAAATCATGCCACTCTTAGTCATGCCAACATCCTGTTGATGTCAACAGGGGTTTGGCCAGAATCCTTGAACTTGGCACAGTAAATAAACCTAAAGATGCTGGGAATTCAATATCCCCAATGACTTCTCAAATAGAAGCATTGTAGTATTCAGAGTATGGAAAAAATAGAATGTGGGTATCTGTATCTTAGTTTCTACTCCTAACTTTGCCACTGGCTCCTTGTGACCCCACAAGTCACAAAGCCTCGCCCTGCCCATATTCACCCATCTGGAATATGGGAATGATTCTAGTTACCGTATCCCTAGTCTCATTTTATAAACACAATTTGAAATACTCAAAACAACTCATTCAACAAATGATGCTATAGAACTCCAAAGTATTATTATGCGTGTGTTTGTATTAGTGCTTAGACCAAAGAAATTCAGGCTCCCATGACAAAGTTCAGATATATTTTAAGAAACAAGGAATTGTAATGCTTACTTTAACTAGAACAATTTGGCCTCAATCTGCTAATCAAACACAAAGACAGATAGACTGAAAGCAGTGGGTGGAGAGGATTGCAATTAACCGGCTGTCTCATCAGTGAGAACAAACACACACACACACCTATCATTGCAATGAAAAATTCTTTAGAAGAAACCCAATACCACATATTGAGAAATGCTGCTCAGAGAAAAGGACCAACACATTGACACAAATATCAGATTCAGGTCACCAGACAATACATATATTTGGGTGCACAATCTTTTTGTCAGTCAGTTAGATTCAGTTCTTGCTATGGCGTAGCACATGCCCTAAGTCAGTGGTGCGCAACTTTTTTGATCTGCGACCCCCATGCCGCCGGGGCTGCCAACTGCCGGGCTCAGCCCCTGGCTGGACAGATCTAAGCGCTGCGCCACACAGCCGCACCCAACCCCCGGCCAGCTGGATCTAAGTGCCGTGTGGCTGCCAACAGCCAGATCTAAGTGCCATGACCCCCCAGGAAGACATCCGCGACCCCCTTGGGAGTCGCAACCCACGCGCTGCGCACCACTGCTCTAAGTGTTATCAAAAGGGTCACAGGTATGAATTTAAAAAAAAAGGCAGATAAGTACCACGAGGTCTTTCATACAAAATTTAAGCACAGCCACACTGGGTCAGACCAAAGATCCATCTAGCCCAGTATCCTGTCTTCTGACACTGGCCAATGCCAGGTGCCTTACAAGTAATGAACAGAACAGGCAATGATCAAGTGATTCATCCCTTGTTGCTCATTCACAGTTTCTGGCAAACAGAGGCTAGGGACATCATCCATGCCCGTCCTGGCAAAGAGCCATTAATTGACCAATCAATCATCCATGAACTTAGCTAGGTCTTTTATAAATGCTGTTACAGCCTTGACCTTCACTACATTCTCTGAGAAAGAGTTCCATAGGTTGCTGGTGCATTGTGTGGAGAAATACTTCCTTTTGTTTTAAACCTGTTCCCTATTAATTTCATTCTGTGAGTCCTAGTTCTTGTATTATGAGAAGGAATAAATAACACTTCCTTATTTACTTTCTCCACATCAGTCATGATTTTATAGATCTCTATATATCCCCCTTTGTTGACTCTTTTCCAAGATGAAAAGTCCCAGTCTTATTAATCTATCCTCAAAGGGCAGCCATTTCATACCCCTAATCATTTTGTTGCACTTTTCTAAACCTTTTTCAAATTCAATATATCTTTTCTGAGATGAGGCGACCACATCTGCACACAGTATTCAAGATGTGGGTGTACCATGGATTTATATAGAGGCAATAAGATATTCTCTGTCTTATTCTCTATACCTTTCTTAATGATTATTAACATTGTTTGGTTTTTTGACTGCCACTGCACGTTGGTTGGCTGTTTTTGGAGAAGTATCCAGAATGACTCCAAGATCTCTCTCTTGAGTAGTAACAACTAACTTAGTCCCCATCATTTTATACGTATCATTGGGATGATGTTTTTTATCTGCCATTGTATTGGCCAATCATCTAGTTTTGTGACATCCCTTTGAAAATCCTCAGAGTCAGCATTGGACTTAACTATCTTGAGCAGTTTTGTATCATCTGTAAATTTTGCCACCTCATAGTTTCCCCCTTTCTCTAATCCATGTCTGAACATGGTGATTAAGATTGGTCTCAGTACAGACCCCTGAGGGACACCACTTTCTCCATTCTAAAAAGTGACCATTTATTCCTACCCTTTCTTTCCTATCTTTTAACAAGTCACTCGGAGGATCTTGCCTCTTGTCCCATGGCAGCTTACTTTGCTTAAAAGCTTTTGGTGAAGGACTGTGTCAAAGGCTTTCTGGAAATCTATGTATACTATATCCACTGGATCCACCCTGTCCACGTGTTTGTTGGCCCCCCTCAAAGAATTCTAGTAGATTGGTGAGGCACAATTTCCCTTTACAGAAAACATGCTGACTCTTCCCCAACAAATTATGTTAATCTATGCGTCTGACAATTCTGTTTACTGTAGTTTCAACCAATTTGCCTGGTACTGAAGTTAGACCTACTGGCCTGCAATAGCCAAGATCACCCATTTCATTATTTAGACTTCTAGTATTTGTATAGAAACACTTTAAAAACTTGGTTACTTTTCTGCTAGCTGCCATTAAAATACATGATTGAAGGGGACTCTTTTTCATTTGACTGTTTCTCATCAGAGCTTATCCATATTTTACCATCTTCCATCCTCTCCTACTAGGATACAGTATAGGATCTATAAATGGAGATTCTCTAAGATATGTCTCTGTCCGATCCATGTGCTCCTCCACCCATAAGCTTCCTCCGGCCCTTAGTTTGAAAACAGCTCAATGACCTTTTTTCATTTGAAGTGCTAGTAATCTGGTTCCATTTTGGGTTAGGTAGAGCCCATCCTTCCTATATAGGCTCCCCCTTTCCCAAAAGTTCCCCCCAGTGTCTAATAAATCTAAACTCTTCCTCTCTACACCATCGTCTCATCCATGAATTGTCTACCTGTCTACCTGGCCCTGCACATGGAGATGGATTAATTTCAAAGAATGCTATCACGAAGGTCCTGGACTTCAATGTCTTATAAAGCACCCTTAATTTGGCCTCCAGGCCTCGCTGATATCCTTCTCTTAGTCATTGGTACCCACTTGTACCATAACTACTGGCTCCTCCCCTGGACTACACAAGTCTATTTGCATGCTGCTCCTGCTTGCCCCGAGTGCTGGTGCTGCAGCTCCCCTTGGCTTGCAGGCACAAGGGCAGTCATGGAGCCTCCTTGTGCCTAGGGAATGCTGGAACTTGGGGGCTGCTTCCTGAGAGCTGTGGTAAACACCACTGGATTCCCAAATCCTCCCACCCCATTCTGGAGTCCCCTCCTGCACCCAAACTAGCTCCCAGAACCCACACCTTGTACCCCCCCCCACACACACACTTCAACCCCTTGCCTCAACCTGGAGCCCCCTGCTGCACCTCAAACCCCTTATCCCAAGCCCCAACGCAGACCCCATACCTCCCACCAGAGCATTCACACACACACACACACACACACACACACACACACACACACACACACACACCTCAATCCTCTACCCCACCCAGAGCTCTCTCCTGCACCCTGAACCACACATTTCTAGCCCCACCTGGAACCAGTACGCTCCCCCCCCCCGAGTTCTCACCCCCCCACCCCAATGCCCTACCCCAGCCTGGAGCCTCCGCCCCCCCCACACCTTATTCAAAACCTCTCATCCCTGGTGTCATCCCAAAGCCCACATCCCCAGCTGGAGCCCTCCCACACACACACTTCAGCCTGGTGAAAGTGAGTGAGGGTGGGAGAGAGCAAGCAACAAAGGGAGAGAGGATGGAGCTGGCAGGGGTGGGGCCCCAGAGAAGGGGTAGGGCATAGGAGAGTCCTCTGGAAAGAGGTGGGGCAGGAGTGTTCAGTTTTGTGCAATTAGAAATTTGGCAACCCTAGTGAGTCAGGCCCCACCATTTGCAAATCACTGTCATGGGGTAGTGCATTGGGATGCCCTGCGTGGCCTCAGTGTGGCCCTGGTGTCCTATCTTGATTTCCTCTTTCTTCCAGAGCCCTCATTAATGCTGCACACATTTTAAGAGAAGAAAGGACCTTTTGAGGCTTACTTCATTACACCGGGCCACACAATCATAATCTGATATTCCCCAGCCAGTCCAAACCACACACTCACTATTTTAAGCCCCCACACTCCAACAGCAAGTGTAGTAGCAAGAGAAAGCCCGAGGCATAGGCCTGGTGAAAGGCCTGAACCAAAGTCAGCCAAAGTTATGCTCTGAGCAGTAGCCAGGAGCTGTCAAAAGCCAGTGTACAAGGTGGTGGTGCTCAGGCAGGCTGTAGCTTCGGTCTACCTCATAGGGTGGCATCAGCATTCATGGTGCAATGAAGTTTGAGAGGCAGGAGGGAGAGAGGACATTTCAATCTATGTAATTCATTGGCCTTACATATTTCATTATTTTGTAGTTATTGTTTCTCATTTACGTAGTGCCACAAATGTGTGTGATGCTTTGTCATGCCATAGAATATCACATCATAGAATCATAGAATACTAGGACTGGAAGGGACCTCGAGAGCTCATCTAGTCCAGTCCCCTGCCCTCATGGCAGGACTAAGTACTGTCTAGACCATCCCTGATAGACATTTATCTAACCTACTCAAACATCTCCAGAGATGGAGATTCCACAACCAAATTTATTCCAGTGTTTAACCACCCTGACAGTTAGAAACTTTTTCCTAACGTCCAACCTAAACTTCCCGTGCTGCAATTTAAGCCCATTGCTTCTTGTTCTATCATCAGAGGCCAAGATGAACAAGTTTTCTCCCTCCTCCTTATGACACCCTTTTGGATACCTGAAAACTGCTATCATGTCCCCCTCAACCTTCTCTTTTCTAAATATGAAGCCAGTTCGGTCAAATCACCAGGTGATATAAATTACCTCCATTGAAATGACCAGTTGAGGTTTAGGATCAGTGACTGCAGTGCTATGGGAGGTGGATTGGGCCCTGGATGACTATATCTTTTCCCCACAGATTATCATAATGGTCTCAGATCAAGCTGCAGTATCTTTCTTTGGAGCAACTGACAGGTAGGACAGAAGTTGCCTGTGAATTTGTCCTCCAGTAAAAGTTGCAGATGCAGGTAACCTTGTGATCCAGGATTTTCCCTTCTTCTCTGGTCTTCACAGCACAGTAATTAGCAATCTTTTTCCATCTGTGAGGGAAGGAAGTCTTGCAAAACTGCTTGCGATATCACCACGCCGGCTTGCAGCTTAATGCAAGGGGGCACTTCTACAATTGTGTGTGTAGTCCAAATCTGTAAATGAGCCTCACAGCTCTCTCTCTGCCTCTTAATGAGCAACACAGCTGGGAGCCAGTGGAGTGCAGTAGGCTGGGGCTGGGTCATTTTGCTTCTCACTACTGCAGTGGGGGGGGGGGGGGGGGGGGGCTGCTGCCAGTGCCAAGGCCCCCCCCCCACAAGTAATCCCCCAGAGTACATCACTTGGGGGGGGGCGCAATGGGGACTGGAGGGGGCAGATCAGGGATGGGAAGAGGCAGGGTGGGGGTGGAATAGGCAGGGGTAGAGCCTGTGGCAGGAAGAGACAGAGTGGGTATAGGTCTTGGAGCAGAGAGGAGGTTCCCAGGCCCCACAGCCCCTAGGGACAGCCCTGGATGCCACAATAACCTACCACAACAAATGCTGATCAGAAAAGGAATAAAGGGAAACAGACTGCATTAGTCCAAACAAAAAATTCTCTGTTATATGGACTGTGTTTAAAATCATGTGTGGTAAACAAGAAAAACCTAGAACCAGAGACCAGGGAACCAAAATTGGTGTGTCTAAAACGAGGTCTAACTGTTGGATACTCATCACTTCATTTAGGGGTCCTTACAGAAAGACTCTGGTAGAAAAAAAATGGCTATTTCTACAAGCTTCACCATCATGGTTGCAGCCCTCACCATCTCCTTAGACTCCAGGCCTTCATCATCCTGATCCTGAGAGACATTCTGGGTGAGCAGGTCAAAGAGAGGGACCCAGATGACACTGCCACTTCCACTGGCTCTGGTTGGATTCCAACCACCATCTTGGGTTAAACCATTTGGACTCCTACAACAGCAGCTCCATCCCATCTCAATTAACTTCTCTCTCCCCCAATCAGCAGTTACCATTTAAAGACTGGCAAACAAAAGTTTGTTTCCTTCTGAAAAACTGTCTGCAGATAAAGAAAAAGGAAACAAAGGACGTTGTTAAAATGAAAACCTTATTTAATCCTTTACATTTCAGATGCTTTAACGGTTTTTCCTTTATTATCTTAAATAAAAAAAGTTTAAATGTATTTTTATGGTGTTTGTCATGGTGCTAAACAAACTGAGGTGTGTCTACACTAAACCTCATTCAGCATGGTTGCATGATGGCCAGTAACTATATTACTGTTACATTTCTGGGCAATTATTCCAGATAAATTAATACAATCGTCCCTAGTTTCACTGGAATAATGCTGATCTACACTGGCTAAGGAACCAGCAGCTTGTCTAAATCTTTGTCTATGCTAGCTCTTTTGTTGGCAAAATTTCTGTCGGTTAGGAATTTGGAAAAAACACCCTGATAACTGACATAAGTTAGAATGGCAGAAGCATTAGTGTGGCCCACACTGTCTCAATGGGAGATGCTCTCCTGCTGAAATAGCTTCTGTCACTCATTGGGGGTGGTTAAAAAAAATTCTAGTAGGAGAGATCTGTACTCTGCAGCTGTGCCATTATAAGATCTCTAATGTAGACACAGTCTTCTTATTTATACTTACAAAAATACTAAAGAGATATTGCATCTACTGATCTAAGGTGAAACTCTAACTTTTAAAGCACAGATGCCAAGATTTTCGCAAACGGGAATCCAAAGTGAGGTTCCTAATGCCATACATAGGCACCCAAATAAGTGACTTGATACTCAAGAGTGCACTCATTCATGAAAGTATTTACTAAAATCCTTTGACATCTGTAGCAGCTTAGGCTTCTCAGGCCAAGATCAGTGAGCTTTGTCTGCATAAATTCAGCCTGCAGAAGAAAATTGTTCATGCAAGAGGGTAGGAAAGAATTTCATGTGAAACTGCAGTAGAAAGTGTCTGTGCATTGACACCGATAGACATTTCTTATGCAAATTCCCTAGCATTTGCCATGAAAGTTTGTGGCATTACTCTCTCCACTTCCCGAGCAGGAAACCCTCCAGCTATATACAGGCAGTCCCCGGGTTACGTACAAGATAACAAACCTACAGTCCCTCTTAAGTTGAATCTGTATGTAAGTCGGAACTGGCGTCCAGATTCAGCCGCTGCTGAAATTGATCAGTTTCAACAGCGGCTGAATCTGGACGCCAGTTCTGACTTACATACAGATTCAACTTAAGAACCCCAGGCATCCCCAAGTCAGCTGCTGCTGAAACTGATCAGCGGCTGATTCCAGGAAGCCCGGGGCAGGGGCTTCCTGTAGTCAGCCACTGGTCAGTTTCAGCAGCGGCTGACTTGAGGACGCCTGGGGCAGAGCAGCTGGGGTGCTGCTGGGTTGGTCCAGTAGCGCCGCCGCTCCTCAGCACTACTGGACCAACCCAGCAGCACCCAAGCTGCTCTGCCCCAGGCGTCCTGATTCAGCCGCTGCTGAAACTGACCAGCAGTGGCTGAATCAGGACGCCTGGGGCAGAACAGCTGGGGTGCTGCCCGGTTGGTCCAGTAGCGCCCAGAGCGGCGCTACGGGACCAACTGGCAGCGCCCCAGCTGCTGTACCACAGGTGTCCGGAGCAAAGCCATGGAGCACGGGGGCAGTGGGACAGCCCAGACGCGCCGTGGCTGTCCGCTGCCCGCGTGCTCCGCGGCTTTGCTCTGCTTTGCTCCCCGTCCCCCTGGTCTGCAGACCAGGGGGACGGGGAGCAAAGCGGCGGAACACGCGGGCAGCGGACAGCCCAGACGCGTCTGGGCTGTCTGCTGCCCGCGTGCTCCGCGGCTTTGCTCTGCTTTGCTCCCCCGTCCCCCTGGTCTGCAGACCAGGGGGTTGGGGGGGGCAAAGCAGAGCCAAGCCGCGGAGGATGCGGCTAGCTGACAGCTGTCAGCTGACCACGCGCTCTGCGGCTTGGCTCTGCTTTGCCCCCCCCCCTGTCTCCCTGGTCTGCAGACCAGGGGGACGGGGGGGGGGGGCAAAGCAGAGCCAAGCCTCGGAGCGCGTGGGCAGCGGACAGCCCTGTCCACTGCCCACGTGTTCCGCCGCTTTGCTTCCTCTCCCTGGTCTGCTGGAGACCAGGGAGAGGAACGGCCCCGTTCGTAACTGCGGATCCGACGTAAGTCGGATCCGCGTAACTCGGGGACTGCCTGAATAGGATACCCTAACTCAGGCATGTCCAAAGTCCGGCCCGCGGGCCAAATGCGGCCCGCGGTCGGATTTAATACGGCCCCCCGCTTCTCCTGGCTCCCCGGTGCTTTTTCTAACTGGCGCGCTCAGCGCGCCGCTTCGGGCCGCCGCCGCCGCCGCCGCTGCCACGGTCCCAAACCCTGCCCCTGCACTCCGCTTTGGGGCTGAGAATGCAGGGACAGCCCCCGCTTCCTCCCCCTCTCCTGGCTCCCCGGCACTCCTCTGACTGACGCCGCTTCCGGCCGCTCTGCCGCCGTCCATGGCGGCCGCTGCGGTCCTAAAGTCCACCATGTAGGGCACGTCCACAGCCCTGCTCCCCCGCTTGGCTACAGGTTCGCCCTGCCCCCGGGCCGCCGTGAGGCCAGCGTGCCCTGCGCTCTCCACCCGCCTCTGACCCTGCAAGCCCTCTACCTTGGGGCTGAGAGTGCAGGGATGGACTCCGCAGCTGCTGAGATCAGTATCTGCGATTGGCCCTGCGCACTGTCAGCTTCCTGGCGGGCTCAGGCACGTGGAGCTCATCATTAGAGACTTCGCCACAAACAGCCACAAAGGCAAGAGAATTCTTGTTGGGCAGTGTATTAGTGCAGTGTATTACTTGGGCAGTGTATTAAACCTCTGGCACTGCGCTCACATGATCCCTTCCCCTTCTGGTCAATTTTAAAAAATGGCGACTGTAAATAAGAGAAGGAAAGTTGACAGTGAGGGCCGCCGCTTCCAGGACAGGTGGAAAGTGGAATATTTCTTCACTGAAATAGAGAATCACTGTGTTTGTCTGATATGCCAAGAGACTGTGGCTGTTTATAAGGAATTTAATGTCAAGAGACACTACCAGTCGAGACATAGCACATACGATAAGTTTACAGGGCACGACCGCAGTGAAAAGTTGAAGCAACTTGAAGCTGTTTTAATGTCACAACAGAAATTTTTCATACGAGCCCGTGAGTCAAATGAAAATGCCACAAGGGCGAGCTATGAGGTGGCAACGTTAATTGCTAAAAATTGCAAATCTTTTGCTGAGGGTGACTTTATCAAAGAATGCGTTATGAAAATGGTTGAGAATATCTGTCCCGAGAAGAAGCAAGAGTTTGCCAACATTTGCCTGGCTCGTAACACTGTAGCACGGAGAATTGAGGAGATTTCATCAGATATTAAGAGACAGTTGACATCCAAAGGAGTGGATTTTGACTTCTTTTCAATAGCCTGTGATGAAAGCACGGACCTATCTGACACAGCTCAGTTGCTGATTTTTATGAGAGGGGTGGACGATGAAATGAATGTGACTGAAGAGCTACTTGACCTCCAGAGCCTTACGGACCAAACAAGAGGAAAAGATTTATTTGTTTCTGTTAGTTCCGCCATAGATGACATGAAACTGCCTTGGAACAAAGTTACTGGGATTATTACTGATGGGGCACCTGCCATGGTTGGTGAACGAAGTGGATTATCAACCCTAATCTGTAACAAGGTGATCGAAGAAGGAGGCAAAGCTATTAAACTCCATTGTATCATTCATCAGCAAGTTCTCTGTGCTAAACATCTCAAATATGATCATGTTATGAAACCGGTGCTAAAGACTATTAATTTTATTCGCTCTAAAGCCCTGTGCCACCGCCAGTTTAAACAGTTTCTACTGGACATCCAGGCTGAATACGAAGATGTTTTATATCACAACGATGTAAGATGGCTCAGTCGGGGGTCTGCACTGCAGCGTTTCTACTCTCTCAGAAAGGAAATCGGAGAATTCTTGGAAACAAAGGGACAACCAATGCGAGAACTATCTGATCCTATTTGGCTGGCTGATTTGGGGTTTCTAGTTGACATAACAAAGCATCTGAATGTACTGAACACGAGTCTTCAGGGGAAAGATGCAGCGGTGAACCAGCTTTATTCACACCTCAAAGCCTTTGGGACAAAGCTGCAACTTTTCATAAGGCAGTTGTCACAAACACAGCCCAATACCATACATTTTTCAGCGTTGCAGGAAATAATGAACAGTTTTCCACAGGACAATATCAGTGCGCAAACGAGCAGGTATGCAGCAGACATTGCATCTCTGGCTGGGGAGTTTAAACGGCGCTTTCAGGACTTTGCAGCTATTGAAAAGGAGATCAGCCTTTTCTCCTCTCCATTCTCTGTTGACCCCGATGATGCTCCAGATCAGCTGCAGCTCGAGCTCATTGAGCTGCATTGTGACAGCGAGTTACGCAGTCGTCACCAACAGCTCTCTCTTGTGAACTTTTACCGCCAACTGGATAAGAGCCGGTTTCAAGAGATTCGAACATTGGCTAAGAAAATGCTGAGCTTGTTTGGCTCAACATATATGTGTGAGAAGACATTCTCTGCTATGAACTGTAACAAGAACCGCGTGAGGACAAGACTAAGTGACTCTCACCTGCGTGACATTTTGCGCATCAAAACCACTGCCTTTGAACCAGACCTAGCCTATGTACTGCAGTCCAGATCTCAGTTTCACCCTTCACATTAGTGTAGGCAAGTTTTTTTTTCAATTGAGATGAATACATTGTAAAATCTCAGTTAATGTCAGTTGGTCTAAATCCGTTATAAATATATTTGGACACAACATGTATAGTTGGTGTTATGTCGTTTGCCGTTTGCAATAAACTTTGCATAAAATAGTTAATTTGCATTTAATTTTAATGGTTCAAAGAATGTCAGGCAAAATGGTCGGCCCTCACGCATGTTTACTTCATCAAATCTGGCCCTCTTTGAAAAAAGTTTGGACACCCCTGCCCTAACTGAAGCTTATACAGAACTAAGAAAGCTACTAATAAAAAAAAATTCTGAACTTTATTTGCCCTTCCACAGCCCTGGTGTAGGGGCAGTGCAGAGCCCCCTGCCATGGGAAACATTCTGCCTCAAGTCATGAGCACAACGTCTCTTGGAGGTTCCAGGGGAGCACACCTGCTGCTAAGCTGCAAGGGGGCACATCTTTTTACACAAAGGTGCCAAATTCCCAGAGTGAATCCCACACTCAGCCACTTCTCCCTCAAGATGGTGAGAAGAGCGGCAGAGCCATGACCTCATTTCCTTCCATCCCTCTTTATGCTGGCTAGGGGCAAAGGAGACTAGTTGAGACTACAGTTGTGCTCACCCCCCCAGCCACCAGCTGCACTAGTGCAGTAGCCAGGAATAACACTGCTACCACCAATATAATTGTAACCTGCTGGCTTTACATCCCCAAGTGTTTTGGTTTGTTACATGGGTTTGAGTTTCTGTATTTAAAGCACCTGCAGCCCAAAGAAAATCATACGTGGCAAAAATCTATTCTCTCTGTTGTGTCTATTGTAATTCCTAACAATGCTGGTATTTGCTCCCACCTAGTACCAACCCACTAAATGATTGCTTTTGCAACACAAGAACTTGCAAAGCTGCTAACGGATTTATTATAATTCCCAGCTACAGGTCTCCATTGTTTTACCAGGGACAAACAGATTTTTGTTTCGGTTTGTTTTCCATCATTTGTCTCCACTTCGGCAAAATCCACTTCCTTTCTTGCCCACAAATATATACTTTTCCTACAAAATGAAGAAACAGATTGGTACAATGCATTGGACACGTAAAGAAAAAGAATCAGAACTTGCATCAGAGCAACTTCATTCTTCTGCTGTTTTCCCATTTCCACTGCCTCTCCAATATTTCAGCCTCATCTATCAGCATTTGTGAACTAATCACCAGCCGAACATAGATAGTGAGATCCTTGAGCTGTGATACTTTTTTGGCACTAAATACATGGCAAACAGCAACCAGTACAGCAAAGGATCTACAGAAAAACAGAGTCTAATTCAATTGTTATTATGAACCCCAGCTAATGTATATTTGCTATTAATGCAGCCTTCCTGTAGCATATTAGCAGAAGACACATTAGACCTTCACATTAGGCCTCTAACATCAATTAAACAGAATGTCAAGAAAAAAATATAATAAGTTTGAACAATAATAATTTATAATAAAAAAATCATTTAAGATTTGAGCTCTCACAGGCAGGACTGTGTCGTACAGTATGAGAAGAATTCTGTCCAGTCTACTTTACTTTATAATTTGCTTTGCTGTAGGAGCAGGGCTCTCATTGCTTTTTTTCAAGATGATTCCATTTGTTCATCTTATTTTATCTAAATGAAATAATGCAGGTCTCTCTGTGGCCTCCATTACTCATGTCTAGGCTCTTGACTATTATGAAGTTAACACATTAAAATGTATTTTTGTTTCCTTTACCTTATGCAACTGGACTTCATTGAAACAAATTTCTGCTCCTTAGTTCCGCCCATGCAAACACCACTGAAACTAAGGCTTGGTCTAGACTACAAACTTATGCCAATGTACAGGGCCAGCTCTTGGCACCAGCAAATCAGGCAGGTGCTTGGGGCAGCACTTTGCCAGGGGTGGCATTTCAGGTAAGCAGCTGGCACCGCCCCCGGCAATGCCTAGCCCCGCCCCACCGATTTTAAAGGGCTGTAGCCCGGGAAACACCATGGCTGTGCAGCCAGCTGGCACCAATGCGCGCCCAGAGCCTGCTGGTTGCCCTGTCTCCTCTCCTGCTCCTTCCCGGCAGTCGCTAAGCAGCCAGCGCTGCCCACAGCAATGCCCAGCCCTGCCCCACCCCGCTGATTTTAAAGGGCTGCAGGAGATGCCGCGGCTGTGCAGCTAGGATTACCAGGTTGACCCCCCCTCCAAAATACCAAACACACTTGATCATGGGTGGGGGGGAAACGGCCGGGAAGGGGGCGGGGCTGGCCAGGAGGAAGAGAGACGGGAAGCAAGGCTGGGGGGAAGGAGTCCGGGGCCGAGGGGCTGGCCAGGAGGAAGGGGGGCCAGGAGGAAGGGCGGTGGGAAGCAGAGCTGGGGGGGATCGAGGGCCGGGGGGGCTGGATGGGAGAAGGGCTGCCGGGGGGGGGGGGTGTGCAGCCACTGGCCGCAGCCAGAGTCCAACAGGCCGCGCCCCCAGCAGGCACTCCCTCTAGTTGCTAGTAGAAGCCGGGCAGGGGTGGGGGCAGTGGCTGGGAGCCACTCCCCCCGCCTGGCGTCTGCACACAACCAGAGGTTCCCAGGTGGGAGGCGTGGCCGTGATTGGCGCGGGGAGCCTCTGGTTGTGTGCAGAAACCGGGCGGGAGGAGTGGCTGGGAGTCCCAACCACTGACTCCACCTCACCCCGCCCGGCTTTTGCACACGACTACAGGGCTCCCAGCACCAATCATGGCCCTGCCTCCCAGTCGCTCCCCCACCCCTGCCAGGCTTCCGTCCGGCACCCAGCTGGAAATTCTGAAAATACTGGACATTGCACGTGTCTGGTATTTTCTGAATTTTTCTATGTGACAGAGGGTGCAAATACTGGACTGTCCGGTAGAAAACGGGACACCTGGCAAAAGCGCAGCCAGCACTGGTACCATGTGTGCCTGGCCCCGGAGCCTGCTGGCCAGCCCTGTCTCCTGAGTCCTGCTCCTCCTCCGTGGCCACTACCTCCTCCAAGAATCTCTCCACTCCAAGCGAAGGCTCCGCTCCACCAGACCCGCAGCCGGGACCCGGCTATCAGCCACCCCTCCGCCTACATCATGTGGAAATCCCAGGTAGAATGCCCCCTTCCTGCCTAGGGTTGACAGGTGTCCGGTATCCAACCAGACAGTCCAGTATTTTTGCCTCCTGTCCGGTAAAAAAATTCAGAAAATAACGGACACCTGAGATGTCCAGTATTTTCTGATTTTTTTCCCCCGGCCAGGAGGCAAAAATGCTGGGCACCTGGCAACCCTGCAAACATTCAGCACTCAGTCTCCCCCCAAGCCCGAACTCCTCCAGCCCTCAAGACCCTCAGCCCCCATGCTTACCTGGTTCCACAAAATGGCTGCCAGCCAAAAGACCTAGGGATTGCTCCCCTGTTCCTATCCATGCACTCACTCTTAAAGGCTTAAAGGGGGACATGCTGTTTTATTTTAATTTTTTTTTTTGGCGTAAGTCTTGGAGTCCTTTTTTTTTTTTGCTCAACAACTTCGGTATCCTCCCCCCCGTTTTTTTCCCCCTTCAACAGAATTTTTTCCAGTGTTGTTGTTTTTTTTGGGGAGGGGAGCGGTGGCCAAAATGTTTTTGCTTGGGGCAGCAGAAATCCTAGAGCCGGCCCTGACGATGTAGCTACATCACTCAGGGATGGCCTGCCTCACAAAGTCTGTAAGAGTGAGGGATCCTTTTCCAGGATAGGTTGTAGATTGTCAATGATGTGCTGGGACGGGTGTGTGGGGGGGGGAGCAGTTAGCTGGGACTGTAGATGATAGTGGTGTTCTGTTATTTTCCTTGTTTTGCTTGTCCTGTAGTAGGGGACTTCTGGCTACTCGTCTGGCTCTGTCAATCTGTTTCTTCACTTCCCTAGGAAAGAGGCAGGCCAATCCTCAGCTACAGACTGCCCCCACACTTGAAGCAAATACTCCCCAGCAGCCATACACTACCCCACAGAAAGACTAACCCAGGAACCTATCCCTGCTACAAACCCCATTGCCAACTCTGTCCACATATCTATTAAAACAACCCAAGCACTGCAGCCATACTACCAGGGACTCACCCACCTGCACGTCTATTGATGTGATATATGCCATTATGTGCCAGCAATGCCCCACAGCCATGTACACTGGTCTCTGTGCCAAAGGATAAATTGACACATCAAGAGAGGTAACCTACAAAAACCAGTAGAAGAACGCTTTAGCCTCCCTGTAACTCTCAGTAATAGATATAAAAGTAGCCATCTTTTTATTAAAAAAAACCTTCAAAATCAGGCTACAAAGAGAAACAGCAGAGTTGCAATTTATTTGCAAATTTAATGCATTCAAATTGGCATTGAATAAGGACTTAGACTGGTTATCTCACTAGAAAGGCAAGTTTTCCTCTTGGTATTCACATGTGCCCATCAACTACTGAGAGAGTCAGATCCACCCTGGGTGGGCGAGGGGGAGGGGCAGAGAGAGAGAGATCTTATGCCCAAATAAATCTTTTAGTCTTTAAGGTGCCAGAGGACTCCTCGTTGTTAAGAAAAGAAAGGTAGAGAAAATGTGTTAAAAACTATTACCCCAGTTACTCCATAGCCATTCCCACTGACCCACTCTGGTTACAATAGTGTATTTATTCCCTTTAAATTGATCTGAAAGTTTGGGGTGGCAGTTTTATATTTACATCCCAGTTGTGGATGTCTACTTCGCTTTTCTGCTTCAGAGTAATGAGCTTATATAATATTTTCCCAAAGGCATTGGTAATACCATTTGCTATTATTGCCTCCAGGCAAACTTCCACACTTCAGTTACTTTTTTATATGTTCCCAGGACTGTTTTGTGCTTTAAGTCTTCATCTTACCTTTCTCTAAGTAATGTTCTCCCTTTGCTTGACATATTTCACCATTGTGTATCACTAAATTATTTTATTCTCTTTGACTGTACATTAACCAATATAATTTTTCCCCCAGAACATCTTCACAAAATAATTGATTGCCATTCACCTGGATTGTTCATATCATCAGATGGGTCTATACATAGAAATGTAGCCTTGTTGAAACACCCACACTCTAAAAGGTCTAACTTCATTAGAATTCCTAGATCCATCGTGGGCAACCTGTGGACCAGGTGCGCCCCATCAGGGTACTATGTGTGGCCCACAAGACATTATTTTTTTACCATTGCCCATGCATAGGGTTGCCAGATTCAGCTGGTTTCTGTTTCCGTAGGTTTTATGCACATAAAGCAAGGGCACTTGAAGTGAGACATGTGCTGATAGCATACAACACTGACTGGGAGAGCCACATGTTATGGTCATAAAAATATTCACACACAGGTTATAATATAACCCTACAGTTCATAGTGATCCAATTCATGGAAATATTTGCAAAGCATTTTTCCCTTCTATTCAATCTGCCCAAATAAAAAGTTGAAGAACTATTAGTTTACCAAAATCAAACCAACAAGAATCGATAGGTATTTGTTCTTTCCCAGTAGCAGAGATATTTTGTGCTGTGACAGGATTCGCTAGAGGTTTTTCACTGATATCATCATGGCCAGGTTATGACAGTGTTGCCAACTCTCATGGTTTTATGGCAAGTTTTGCAATGTGTGTGTGTGTTTTTACCTTCTGGAATCATGAGATTTCAGGAGAATTTCAGCTTTAAAAAAAAAAAAGGTTTCTAGCCCTCCTGGGTGCAGAAAAAAAGTTTGCAAACGTGAAACAACTGAGCCCTAATGGTTGATAAACAAGAAAATAACTGGAAGGAACCCATAGGCAGGAAATGTCTATGAATGACTGGCTATGCTGGTTTAAGGTGGTTTGCCCTGTGCAACTTAACTTTTATCAGATCAAAGAATGTAACTCAAAGTTTTTAATTTATTTCTTATGAAAATCAGTTATTTGACCCAGCCATAGTTGATGGTATGTGTTGTACAAATTTCTTCATGCAGCTCTCACAAGGTACCTCAGGTTTCCCTAGCAGCAATTCTGATATTGCTAAAAGAGAGGCCTAGAGTGGAAAGTACATAGACTAATTGTTGCTATTTGTTTGGTTTTAGTTCCAAGCATTAATGGTAAGTCTTATGCAAACATAAAATGGTGCCAAACAGTGCAGTGGTTTGTTCTATGTGGGGTGGCGTGTTGATGGACCTGTTTCATGCATTTTGATCAGTTTAACCAAGTTTTTAAAAAACTGGTTTGGTTTGCTTTGCTGGAGGTTGTCGTCATCTCAGAATCACAGTCCTGAGACTTCTCCTTGTACTGTTGATAATTGTTTATGCAAACAGCAATGCTCTGATTTTCAAATTGAGTTGGAAGGGACCCACAATTCAGTTTTGTATAGAAATGTCACATGGTTAATTTACCATTCATTTTAGGATGTGATACTGCGAGGGTCTGAATAGAGCTGGGCAAAAACAAGTCAGTGTTTTTCATGAAACTATCCTTTTTCCTGTTGTAATTCAAAAGTGCAAAGGGGATCCATTTGTCCCCATGTACTTTAGTCAAGAGAGGCGTGTTCAAGCTATACCCTAAAAATCCAGTGGTCACAAAGAACCTGCCCCAGAGCGCTTCCAATCTAAGAAAAAAAAACCGCATAGGGAGGAGAGGGATTTTCCAAGGGATGCTTCTAATCTGACTCATTGTTTTGCAGGAAGGTTTGATTTGTAAAGGGGAGGAAAATGTGCCTGGGGAAAGTTGTCTTCCCACACTAAACACATGCTCAATTACAACTCTTATTAAAGAGAGAGGAGCACACACAAAAAACATATCTGTTCCCATCAGTTATACAGCATACAATGGAAGATATACAATTCCTGCACAGTGTTTTATATGAGCACAAGACAAGAGCTGTGAGTTTAATTACGTAAACAAATCAATGCTCTCCCAAAATCAATGCAAAACCAGTTCACTGCCTCACAATATTATTGTGGCTTAGTGGAACAATGAAGCCAAGTTCACGAATTTCTGATTGGCAGGAGGGAGGACCTTCTGTTATGCAGCAAAAAGCTGCTGCATTAGGGTCTTTGAAAGCTATCTAAAATGGATATCAGGGAATGGAAAGGGTGCAAAAATAAAAACCAATGGTTCTTATGTCCATTTTTAGTTAAAAGTAAATTGAACTGTTCTTCCAATGTCTTTTTCCTGGGTTGGCAAATTTGATCTATACTGTATTAGACATGCCCTGGAGATGCATTTTTATTTAAAGATTAATTTTAAAAAGACACCTGTCTGCAGCTCTATGCACCAGTCTCTAATACATCACTACTACTACTACAAAACCCCAAGAGCATACAACCAAACAATCATTCAAACTAGAATGCTGCCAGTCAAAAAAAAGCACCACTTCATCATTCTGAGAAGCTTTGTCAATTGCTTATCTCTAGTAACAGCAAATTAGATTTTTATTTTAGGTAAATGTTTATAATCTATTATTAATTTAATATTTCTTAGAGTTTAATTCACTGTCACTAATTGCACATACTCAAAAGTCTTTTCCTTTCATGCTTCTTGGCTGTTGACAGTCTATTTTGGTCTCTAGAATTCCTGGCCCTGTTGACGTCAATAGGAGTTTTGTCTTTGGAAACTAATAACCTTGCAGTTTTCTGGAGCTGCAAACCTGTCAATGCTGACGGGGATTCGACTTTTATTTTCCAATTAAAATGGCCTGTGCTTAGCTGAGCTCTTAAATCTTGTCTATTTACCCTTAGACAGGAACTGGATGGGCATATAAAGACTGATTTACTTCTCTTCCCTCGTGGTGGTCTGTCTGGATCAAGGTTAATGCTATTAGTTGAATGGAATGGTGAAGTTTACATTGCTGCTGGGAAACAGGAAAAACTCCAAGTGGCCTCAGTTAGGGTACGTCTAGACTACATGCCTCTGGCGACAGAGGCATGTAGATTAGACTACCAGGCATAGGAAAATGAAGCGGCGATTTAAATAATTGCCGCTTCGTTTAAATTTACATGGCTGCCGCGCTGAGCCGATCAGCTGTTTGTCGGCTCAGCGCAGTAGTCTGGACGTTCTGCAGTCAACAAATGCCTTTGATGTCGACCGCGGAACGTCCAGACTACCGCGCTGAGCCAACAAACAGCTGATTGGCTCAGTGTGGCAGCCATGTAAATTTAAAGCTTCATTTTCCTATGCCTGGTAGTCTAATCTACATACCTCTGTCGCCAGAGGCATGTAGTCTAGACGTACCCTTAGAGTAGTAGGGTATCTTAGATAAGGGAGGCTTTTAATGATGGCCTGAGTAGCAGGAACCAGTCCAGAATAATAATAAATAATAATAATAATAATAATAATAATAATAAACTAATGAAGTTGGGACTGAGTAGCTGAGAAAAAATGTGTGGCCTCTTAAAAGGTGTGGCTGACCAGCAGTGATCACCATGCAGTCTTTATAGACAGGCACTTAATTTTTCCTTCTTTTGTTATCTTATGAGGAACTGTTAAATATTCAACCAAACCCTTGCAGCTCACATTAAAATAGGAGATAAGATACATAGTTATATAGAAAGTATTATTTTCACTTCACCCCGTCCCTTGGACTAAGACCTATCAGCTGTGTTTTATATTTCATCATTTTAGACTCCACTTCCACTCTCCCCTTGCCTTAGACTATCAATAGAGGCCAACCAGAAACACCAGCTTGTCCAACATGCACCAGAATGTGTTCTGATTAATGCGAGCTGGCGACACATTGAGTGGGGAGAAAAAAACCCTCACCAATTTCCTCATCTAATAGAGGGCCAGAGGTTTGAATCAAAGACCTCATCTTAGTTGCTGAAGGCCCTAATGATCTGAGTCAGATTACCTGGGAGACCACCTCATGATCTGTCACGAAAGAAAAGCTCAAAATGTGATCTCATCTGGACGGTTTTGGGGGAGGTGCAGGGAACCAGCGGGGATGGGCAGCTTAGTTGGGTTGCAGGGGAGGAAGGTGTAAAGAAGCCTACTGGGGAGTGGGGGAACCAGAAGCCCTGAAATGACCTCCCTTGGTCCAAAAAATTCTCTCATCCTGGACCAGGGCCAGCCTGAGCCATTCACGTGCCCCAGACCCTGTCTGGGACCAGTCAGGTCCAGAGGGTGCCAGACCAGGGAGGTCCAACTTCTACCAAAGTCCCCTCCTTGCACCCTCCCTTCTTGACAGATACCCTAGCCCCAATTTGTTCCTGCTCCCACCTCTCCGAGTGCCCATGTGGTGCCGGGTCCCAAGCCCTGGCCCTGTCTGGGTGGAGGATGCAGCCAAATGTTCCGGGCTCCAGGAGTGCCCGTGTGGCGCTGGGTCCCCCAAGCCCTGGGACAGGCTGGGCAGAGGATGCAGCCAGGTGAAACACTGAAAATTTATTCATTTTTAATTCTTTTTTTTTAATATGCGTTTATATTTTGGGGCTGCAAAAAAACAGTACTGAAAAAAACCGGGTTCCAACTAAAGTAAAAGTTTGGGAAACCCTGGTCTAGACAGATTTCTATCCATCTTACAGTCCACTTATCCAATCCATACTCCCTTAACTTGCTGGCAAGGGTGACCGTATCAAAAGCTTTGCCAAAGCTGGCACTGGGGGTTTTGGGAGGACCAGAAACAATTTATTTGCATATTCATCATTTGCTTAATGAATATTCAAATATGCAAATGAATGTTACCAGTCCTCCAAAAGCTCGTGAATGGATTTACTGGTCCTCGTGTCAAAAAGTTTGGGAACCCCCGTGTTAGACGAAACATTCAGAATTCTAGCCAGTGTTCACCTTTGGAAGCTGACAAATAGCTTTAGCATGCAAATTACTTCTGAATAGTTGCTAATCAGGAAATAGTACAACAACAAGGATCTTTATCCTCTGACAAAACAAAACTTTATATGTGCACTTGTACTTTGTGTATATATATATATATATATATATATATATATATACACACACACACACACACACCTATATACACTAGGTGCCGCTTCTGCCCTAGAGCTGCTACAATGTCAATGTCATTGTCATTGTTCATCAGCATTGTCTGTAGCCTAAAAAAATCTCTGTAGCCTAAACACGCCCCCAGAGTCAACCACTTGGGTGGAATAAGCCTCTCTCTAGCTGAAAGTAATAGTATGTCTGACTTCATTATTGGCCAGCTCCCCAGCAGTGATGGAGACTCCACGACCTCCCTGGGCAATTTATTCCAGTGTTTAACCACCCTGACAGTTAGGAAGTTTTTCCTAATGTCCAACCTAAACTTTCCTTGCTGCAATTTAAGCCCTTTGCTTCTTTTCTTATCATCAGAAGCCAAGGAGAACAATCCCCCCTCCCCGTAACACCCTTTTTTATATCTGAAAACCGCTATCATGTCCCCTCTCTAGGGGACTAAACTAAAGAAATCCAATTCCTTCAGCCTTGCCTCATAGGTCATGTTTCTAGACCTTCAATCTTTTTTATTGCTCTTCTCTTGACTGTCTCCAATTTCTCCTCATCTTTCTTGAAATGTGGTGCCCAGAACTAGACACAATACTCCAGCTGAGGCCTAATCAGTGCAGAACAGATACACCCCTTAAGACCATGCACAGGATCATGATGTTCCTGGCAAAAATAATGGTGTGTGTGTATATATAAACTATTATATAATCATAAATAACTATTACATTCTTTCCAGTTTTTGTAATTGCAGAAAATATTTTAAACAAGATTTCTTACCTTCTCCAAGACTTTGTAACAGTGGATTCATGTTCAGTTATCCAGTGATGTGCAAAGAAATCCGTGTGCTGCAGTCAAAGGTGTAACTGCTACACATTTGTCCTTCAGCTCCAAGAATGTAGAGGCTACGTCTAGACTGCAAGCCTCTTTTGAAAGAGGCTTTTTCAAAAAGAGATTCTTAAGTTCACAATCACCTTTTAATATCATTGCAGAAAGTGCACAGTTTAGTAGAGGTGGGCTAAAGGGCTTCCACATTCCGCCTAGTGGATTTATCTGGCCCACAGATTCCCTGCCACTTCCTCACCCCCAAGTCAATCAGGGTCTGGTGATGGGGAAGCATGCAAAGCAGCTGATGATTGACTCTAAGCACCACATGTCCCTTGCAAGGCCAGGACAGGGAACGAGAGACTTCCTGTGTTTCCCCCAATCCCAGGCCCCGATTTGCCTGGGGGTGGAGGAGTGTGCAAAGTCTCCTCCCACTGCCAGGGGTGCAGGCACCTAGAGGAAACTGCCAACTGTTCAGAAGAGCAGGCGGTTCTCTCTGCAGGGGCAGAGTAAAGACTTCACACGCTTCCCCCACCCCACAAAAATTTCTGAAGAGCCCCCCCAGCTAAAATTATTGTCCACACCTGGTTTAGTAGGAAGAGAGCTTGAGACATAAGCCCTCGTATGAGGGCCAGACTTGCTCAGAGAATCTGCCAAGAATAGGGATGATACTGCAGAAATACACATTCCTAAGGAGTGCTAACTACAGAGTACTTATGCAAACACATTCTGATATTAAGGGATACCAAAACATTCCGATATTAAGGATGGTACAAAAATATTCCCTAAGGATAACAACTCACCCCTTCTAAAAGATAAGGTCAGGATGACAAAAATAATGGCAAAAATAATATTAACGTAAAAAGATATATCTTAGAGGGAATATCTGTGGCCAGCCTAGGGGGCAGTGGAAAGTTCTGCTACTAACTGAGCTGAATCTATTGTCATGGACATACACATTTTAGTATCCTCTTAGAGTTTGTCAGGTGCTATCATCACACTTTGGGTATGTCTACACTACAAAGTTAATTCGAACTAACGGACGTTAGTTTGACTTAACTTTGATAGGCGCTACACTAGCGCTCCGCTAGTTCGAACTTAATTCGAACTAGCGGAGCGCTTAGTTCGAACTAGGTAAACCTCATTGTACGAGGACTAAGCCTAGTTCGAACTTACTAGTTCGAATTAAGGGCTGTGTAGCCCCTTAATTCGAACTAGTGGGAGGCTAGCCCTCCCCAGCTTTCCCTGGTGGCCACTCTGGCCAACACCAGGGAAACTCTATTGCCCCCCTCCCGGCCCCGGACCCCTTAAAGAGGCACGGGCTGGCTACGATGCCCGTGCCAGGTGCAAGCCTGCCAGCACCCAGCCAGCAGACCCTGCACCTGGCACGGCTCGAGCCAGCCACCCGATACCTCCCAGCCCTCCCCCTCTTCCCGGGACCAGGCTGGCAGCTCCCGGGAGCTTGCCCAGGACCGCAAGAGGCGGGCACCCGCCTGGTCCAGTGCAGACATCGTGGACCTCGTCCACGACCTCCGCACTAGGCACAGGAAAGCGGCCAGCTAGGGCAGGAGAGCTGCCAGCCTGGCCACCCAGGAGCAGGTTTGCATGAAAATCAAGGTGGTCCACTGAGACCCCCGACCCTGAGCCCTGAGCTTAGAATGGCCGTACTGGGTCAGACCAAAGGTCCATCTAGCCCAGTAGCCTGTCTGCCGACAGCGGCCAACCCTGGAGGGGATGGACCAAAGACAGTGACCAAGCCATATGTCTCGTGCCATCCCTCTCCAGCCTTCCACAAACTTTGGGCAGAGACACCACTCCTACCCCCTGGCTAATACCACTCCATGGACCCAACCTCCATGAATTGATCTCACTTCTCTTTAAACTCTGTTCTAGTTGTAGCCTTCACAGCCTCCTGCAGCAAGGAGTTCCACAGGTTAACTATTTGCTTTGTGAAGAACAACTTTCTGTTACTAGTTTGAAGCCTGCTACCCATTCCTTTCCTTTGGTGTCCTCTAGTCCTTCTATTATGGGAACTAATGAAGAACTTTTCTGTATGCACCCTCTCCACCCCACTCATGCTTTTATAGACCTCTATCATATCCCCCCTCCATCTCCTCTTTTCTAAGCTGAAAAGTCCCAGTCTCTTTAGCCTCTCTTCATATGGGACCTGTCCCAAACCCCTCATCATTGTAGTTGCCCTCTCCCTCCCACCCTCTGTCTTCCCCTCTCCCACCTCCTTTTCCCAGTCTCCCCAAGTTTTGTTCAATAAAGAGAGATTCTATTTTTGACCACACGTGTCCTTTATTTTGTACATCAGGAAGGGGGGCTAGGGAGGGGTAAGTGGAAGGAGGTGAGGGAGGAATGGGGTACGAGCCCCCGATGGGGAGGACTGGGCTGGCTCTGCGGGCTTCTGGGGGTGGAACCTCTCTGCAGCCCCCCAATTGCTCCCTCTCCCCAGATGGCAGCCTGCGGCAAGTGCAGCCGGTTTGATGGCCGAGTGCTGTGATGTGCCCAGTGTGGGTACTCCAGGCAATCCAAGCCAGGACTGCTTTGCAAGCGGGGCACCCCTGAGAACTGTCTGTCCGGGGTGGGGGTCGGGTCCCTTTAAGCACAGCCCTCGGCTAGCCTGAGACTGCAGTTCCATGCTCTAAGTCCTCATCTGATGCCCTGCCGGCACTGCTTCCGGCCATCCTTAACCCCGGTTCAGGGTCGAACTAGTTTTTTAGTCTGGATGCGTTAGTTCGAATTAGCTTAGTTCGAATTAACTAATTCGTAGTAAGTTAGTTCGAATTAGTGCTGTAGTGTAGACATACCCTTTGCTAGCAATAAACCTGGTTGGGTGCCTTTGTATCTTAATGGATTTTGTAGGTATTGGATGGTTCACTTGAGGTCTGTTGTGCCAACTGTCTGCACAGTGGTGGGACAGCACACATGGAGAGCATGCACACATAGTCAAACATCTGACCACATAGTTTTAATGATGAAAGACAAAATACCTGGACCCACAAACCTTTTTCAACTAGGTTAAATCCAGAAAACTCTCCAAAGTTCTTGTAAGTGTGAAGTCTCCCTCACCCTGCCCCAGAATATGGTTCCACAAACTGATCCACAGAAAATAACAAACCTCTGTGTGCTAAATTCTTCTCATTTGTCTTCATGCCAAAAATAAATTAATCGTATCCACTGCATTGAGCACCGCACCCATGCTGCACAGTTTTAAAGCATACTCCACCAGTCTTTGTGGTTCTAAAGGGGGACACTGGAGCGTGCTCTGAGATCTATTGCTAGTGCGAGTCAAGATAGCTCCTTCCAAAAGTGCTCTCCAGGTACTGTTCTTCTTCACAGTGGTGACACTAGTGCTCCCTCCTTCTGCTAACTGTGTGATGAGCTGTTGGACCAGGAGTGACAGGGACAGCTTTTCGTAACATTATCCTGGGGTACTCTAGTACAATGTTTCTCAACCTTTTTTTTATAAAGTACCCCTTTTTTATAAAAAAAAATTATAAGTACCCCCAGTACCTACCGTTTTCAAACACCAATTTTTTTCTACCATTGCAACAAATTTGTTTAAACAACTTAATTGTAGCCGGGCAGGCAATGAAATTTTTGGGCGTAACAAGTACAAACATAATAAAGTGCTGTAAAACTTAAACCAAAAATTCCGTTTTTTCTGGATTTCAGTTGTGTTTATGTACCCCCCCTCCCCCCAGACTTCTCTTAAGTACCCCTAAGGGTACTCATGCCACCGGTTGAGAAACACTGCTCTAGTACATTCTGTAGGAGAACTAATTGTTAGCACACAGTGACTCTAAAACTGATGCATGTGGCTTTTTCAAACTTCACAGAGGCAACTGTTTCAGAATCCAGTCATTAAACATCTCTAGCCAGTTGCTAAGGCGGACCATGGTATTTGCTTTCTCACAGTGTACAATATAATTTTGGGTTCATGCATCTCTCAGTTCTTTGCGCTTGCAGCAGCTGGTAAATAAATAATATCCTTTCTATTTTGTTTAAGTTTCTTTTGTGATGAGATTTCTGTTTGGAATGTAAGCTGTTGGTGAATGCAATGGAAATGAATCATGGTAGAAACTGGATCAAGCTTGTTTTAGCACTGCTGCAATGGGAAAAAATAGAAGGTTCAGATTCCCTTGCAATTTTCAATATGCTGTTATCAGCTACTCCTTGAACTGGATTGTGTGCTGCTTTCCTTGTATTCTAATATTTTACATAAGAACGGCTATACCAGGTCAGACCAAAGGTCCATCTAGCCCAATATCTTGTCTTCCAACAGTGGCCAAAGACAGGTGCCCCAAAGGGAGTGAGCAGAAATAGGTAATCATCAAGTGAACCCTCTCCTGTCATCCATTTCCAGCCCCTGACAAACAGAGGCTAGGGACACCATTCCCACCCATTTTGGCTAATAAGTATTGATGGACCTAACCTTCATGAATATATCTAGCTCCTTTTTGAACCCTGTTAAAGTCCTGGTCTTCAGCCATATCCTCTGGCAAGAAGTTCCACAGGTTGATTATGCACTGCAAGAAGAAAAATTTCCTTTTGTTTGTTTTAAACTTGCTACCTATTAATTTCATTTGGTGACCCCTAGTTCTTATGTTATGGGAACAAGTAAATAACTTTTCCTTGTTCACTTTCTCCACGTCTGTCATGATTTTATAGATGTCTATCATATCCCCCTTTAGTCTCTTCTTTTCTAAGCGGAAAAGTCCTAGCCTTTTTTAATCTCTCTTCATATGGCACCTCTTCCAAACCCCTAACCATTTTTCTTGCCCTTTTCTGAACCTTTTCCAATGCCAATATATCTTTTTTGAGACAAGGCGACCAAATCTGTACACAGTATTCAAGATGTGGGCGTGCCATGGTTTTATAGAGAGGCAATAAGATAGTCTCTGTCTTATTCTCTATCCCTTTTTTAATGAATCCTAACATTGTTTGCTTTTTTGACTGCCGCTGCAGTCAGAGAACTATTCACAATAACTCCAAGATCTCTCTCTTGAGTTCTTATAGCTAAACTTGCCCCCATTATTTTGTATGCAGAGTCAGGATTATTTTTTCCAATGTGCATTACTTTGTATTTATCAACATTAAAATTCATTTGTGATTTTGTTGCCCAATCATCTAGTTTTGTGGGATTCTTTTGAAGCTCTTCACATTTGCTTGTATGACAATAATTTTGGGTGAGGAAATGCAACATGTTTAACCTATTTATTAAATGTTAAAATATATTCAGTGTGTAGAAGGATAGGCCTTTCAAAGGGATTGCAAAATTTCCTGTAAAGTCTTTACCAGCTGTATGTTTGCACAGATAACTCTATTTACTGGTATGTGATTTGTACATATAGTGGCCCATGTTTTTATGCACAAACATTGCTGGCCTATTTTAGGAGGCCCTTTAAAATGTGTCTTGTGCCCAAAGAAGTCAATAGGAGTTTTTCCACTTAATTCCTTGGGAGCATAACTTAGTAACAAAGTGGCTACGTCTACACTGGCCCCTTTTCCGGAAGGGGCATGTAAATTTCATGAGTCGTCGTAGGGAAATCCGCGGGGGATTTAAGTATCCCCCGCGGCATTTAAATAAAAATGTCCGCCGCTTTTTTCCGGCTTTTAAAAAAGCCGGAAAAGAGCGTCTAGACTGGCCCCGATCCTCCGGAAAAAGTGCCCTTTTCCGGAGGGTCTTATTCTTACTTTGGGAGAGAAGAAGGGAAAGGATCTCCTACCTTGTGATGAAGAGTGAATTCTTCTATTCAGGAGCCCTATATACCTATATGTATAATGACAGAGCATTCAAGGGGGAAAATAATGATTAAAAGGTTCAAAGTTATTCATGTTGATCAGAGATCAACACCAAATAATTAATGTCCCAAGACGATTAAGCCAATAGGACAGAGTTTGAAGAGGTTTTAAAATCACTTTTCTTAAACTTTCCCAGTTCAGGAGTAATCCCTCAAGGCTAGAAAGAGTTTTTCCATAATGTTATTAACTTAGGCTATATCTACACAGCGGAGCTATTTCGGGATTCCTCCAGTATCCCAAAATAGCTATTCCGTGTCTAAGAGCAAGCCCATTATATTAAAATACAATGGGCTTGCTATTCCGATGCCCCTGTAGAGCTCATTGCTCAAGTTTTGGGGGACATTGCAGAATAACATCGAATTTAGCAATTTGCATAGCTTATTTCGAGGTAAGGGTGCTGTGTAGACGCACCCTTGGAGAGGATCTCCATGAAAACCATCAGGAAAATTACACGCAGTAGTGAACACTGCAGCAAGCAGGGCTGTAACAAGGGCAAGGCGAGTGAGGCACTTGCCTCGAGCGCGTAGCTGAGAGGGTGCAGAAAAGACAGCTACTATGCCTGAGCCGAGGACGGTCTTGCCTCAGGTGCCAAATTAGCTAGTTACGACTCTGGCGGTAAGAATATTTAAACAGACCAGAAAAAATAGCCAACCACTGTATTTATAGAGGCACAGTTTGATTAAAGAAAGCAGTAACTGTAGGGCCAATACTAGAAGTCACCAGGAAACATGACAATTTCCTCCAACAAGGACATGCACATATTATGAAAGGGTAGAAGCTAGTGGTGAAAGAGGTAACATTAAACATAAGAACATAAGAACGGCCGTACTGGGTCAGACCAAAGGTCCATCTAGCCCAGTATCCTGTCTACCGACAGTGGCCAGCACCAGGTACCCCAGAGAGGGTGGACCGAAGACAATGATCAAGCGATTTGTCTTCTGCCATCTCTCTCCAGCCTCTGAAAAACAGAGGCCAAGGACACCATTTTATCCCCTGGCTAATAGCCTTTTATGGACCTAACCTCCATGAAATTATCTAGCTTCTCTTTAAACTCTATTATATTCCTAGCCTTCACAGCCTCCTCTGGCAAGGAGTTCCACAGGTTGACTACACGCTGTGTGAAGAAGAACTTTCTTTTATTCATTTTAAACCTGATACCCATTAATTTCATTTGGTGTCCTCTAGTTCTTCTATTTAGGGAACTAATAAATAACTTTTCTTTATCGGCCCTCTCCACACCGCTCATGATTTTATAGACCTCTATCATATCCCCCCTCAGTTTCCTCTTTTCTAAACTGAAAAGTCCCAGTCACTTTAACCTCTCCTCATATGGGACCCACTCCAAACCCCTAATCATTTTAGTTGCCCTTTTCTGAACCCTTTCCAAGGCCAAAATATCTTTTTTGAGGTGAGGAGACCACATCTGTACACAGTATTCAAGATGTGGGCGTACCATAGTTTTATACAGGGGCAGTAAGATATTCTGTGTCTTATTTTCTATCCCTTTCCTAATAATTCCTAGCCACCTATTTGCCTTTTTGACCGCCGCTGCACACTGCGTGGAAGTTTTCAGAGAACTGTCCACGATAACTCCAAGATCCGTTTCCTGATTTGTCGTAGCCAAATTAGCCCCCATCATACTGTACGTATAGTTGGGGTTATTTTTCCCAATGTGCATTACTTTACACTTATCCACATTAAATTTCATTTGCCATTTTGCTGCCCAATCACTGAGTTTGGTGAGATCTTCTTGGAGTCCCTCACAGTCTGCTTCTGTCTTGACTATCCTAAACAGTTTGGTATCATCTGCAAACTTTACTACCTCACTGCTTACCCCTTTCTCCAGATCATTTATGAATAAGTTGAAAAGGATTGGTCCCAGGACTGACCCTTGGGGTACACCACTAGTTACCCCTCTCCAATCTGAAAATTTACCATTTATTCCTACCCTTTGTTTCTTGTCTTTTAACCAGTTCGCAATCCAAGAAAGGACCTTTCCTCTTATCCTCCATTCAATTTCCTGCATGTACAGAGTGTTTCTGGTTTGATAGATAAGCAATACAGTGTTTTGTCCAGTCTAATTTACGTCCTGCTCCCCTAAGGAGATTATTCCACAAATTAATAGAATTCACTGTCAGGAAGTTTTCCTAGTATTCAGCCTATAATATCCCACACTCAATTTCTTCCCATAGCTTCTGGTTATACCCGCTTTTTTATTATGCTAAATAATTCCTCTCCCCGCCCTTGAGGTTTGCTATGCATTCTTTAAATATTTACCAGCTCTTTGGCCCTCCCTCGGTAATTTCTTAGCCAATTTCTACCTATTTAGGTCTCTTAACTGTCCCTCACAAATCAGTTCCTCGAGCCCCTTGCTCATATTTGAATCCCTCAACTTTGTCAATATTTTTCAATATAAACGTGCCCCAAAATGAGTGCCATACTTAAGATATGGTCTCATCAGAGCTACACAGAGATAAATTAGCTCCTTGATCTGTCACGATGTCTCTGCAAATGCAGCTCAGAACTGCATAGGTCTGTTTTAGTAACTACATCTCATTGCGAACTCATATCCTGTTCTTGTTAGGAATTGTAATGATTTTGATTAGCTATTAAGGCTGTCACCACACAATAAAGCATATGCAAGCCCTGGAGGGATAGGAAATGAGTTCTCTGCTGCCATCTACTGGTAAACTGGAGAAAAAGATTAAATAAACAACCTCATTTACCATTTTGGTCACTGGGTTAGCTATTAGTTTATAATCACTTTTTGCACTAGGAATGTTTTTGTGTTCTCTTTGCACAGTGCCAGCCACAATGAGGTTCCTGGTCCCCTACTGGAACTTCTAGGAGCTACAACAATACACATAATTAATAATAATCAGTTTGAGGTGTAGGGATGCAACTGGGTACCTGGCCCTCCTATCCTGAGAACCCATATAAGCCACCAAGGATGCCTTCCGTTTCTTTGTGCCGCCATATGTTTAATTCATGTTACTTTCACCATACCACCATTATGACCCCAAACAGCAAATCTGTTTATGGTTTTCCCTAGTGCTCAACCCTTTCTGCAGTGAGATCTCACTACCCTAATCTCACCTGTGGGCTCTGCTAGCTTTTCCCACTTCCATCTCTTTCCAGTGCTTCTTATCAGCCCTCTCAACTAACTGGATAGTTAGCTCATTAGCCACCCACTGACCTGATCAATTAAAGTATTCCACGCTTCCATCAGGCCTTCTGTGGGGGAGAGCTAATTAATGACTGGTTCTAAGAGCTGTCAGAAGGGGCAATGCGATGTTATGGTATGAGAGAAGAGCAAAAGAACTATACGCAATATGCCCTGAGTGAGGAGTTGACATAGCCAACATCTCAGTCTAGTATGGCTGGGCAGTGCATCTGGACACAAGGTAGAGGAAGGGAAAGGGCCTCCTACCTTGTGATGAAGAGTGTGTCCCTCTACTTAGAGGTCCTATATGCCCTATATGTATAATGACAGAATTGAGTGAGCTCTGATAAAAAGATGGATCTGGCTTTGGAAAAGTGGAGGCAAGGTGCCCTCACAGCGTATCAGTACAGTTGTCATCACTACGGCTGGGCTGGCGCCTGAGGATCTGGGCTTGGTCTAGCAGCTAAAAGGGGATAGCACAGCTAGATAGGTGGCAAGACCTCGCTTCACAAAAGCCAGGCAGCACTTCCCCCAAGAACTGGACATGAACCTACATGGACTTCATTAATCACTGACACCAAATCATGAGTGAGGTACACAGTAAAGGAAGAGGGGGAAAATGACGTGACAAATACTGAGGAAACTGAGGCAAAGGACTACTGCCAAGATACTGTAGGGTGGATATTTACCTATTTATATTATCAGATGGTGGATTTGTTATGTTTTCTCAAATTAATGCAGGTTCATTATTTCCCTTCATAAAATGTTTCCTGTTTGCAGGCTCAGGGTTTGCAAAGGGGGAAATATCACCCAGTAAAGGTGCTCAAGGCATTTAATTTTTCCATGTTTCTGGGTGGGGATTCAAGTCAGTGTGTTTGCTAATTTTAGGAGGAACCCCTAGCTATTTAAACCTGAGTCTTTTCACTGCAAATAACATCTCGCAGAATGGTTGTGTAAACACACACTCTCTCTCTCTCACACACACACACATACACACATTCCAAAGACATAAGCCCAAAATGATAGAAATCACAGAAGAGCATAACAACTAGGAAAATTTGGGCACCAAGTTAGTCTGAATCAGAATGCTTCCCTGGCTCACCTCCAAACCCCCTAGTCTAAACTTAACTCAATATCAAATCCAGGCATCATCTTCCTAACTCATCAATACCTCATCAAGGACAAAGAGTCACCTATGCATCTAATTGACTGGCTACAGAAACCCTCTGGTAAAATACAAAAGAAAATCCAGAGTTTGAGATTATACTTATGTAAAAACACAGGACATAACATCCTGTACACACAGTATGATAAGGATCATTCTGGTTAATTGCCATTGTTGTCATCACAATGGAATGACTGCAACATCTGGATTAATAAAATAGTGAATTTTTTACCCTAAATCAGGTATATACAGGAGTAATATCTACATCTTTCCAAGCAGTGAATTAAACTGTATTCTTAAACACCAGTCTCTCTCTCCTGGAGCCATCTGGCACTCAGAAGAAGATGGGGAATTCTTTCCCACATCTGAAAACAAAGAAATCATTTCTAAAATACATTTCTTAGTGCCCAAGTCAGAGTTATGTTTGAACATACCTGTCCAATCCATTTGTCAGCATCTCCTGATAATTAGCCTGTGGTAGAGTAGCTTGAAGCAAGAGATTTGAATCTTTTATTTTGTGCAATCTGGGAAAAAATAGTGTGTTCTGGTGCTGAGACCTTGTTTTCTCTGCATATTTTGGTGAGTTTCTAAGGGGGATTCAGAGCTTCCTTCCATTTCTTGTTGTTAGACCTATGGGAAAATAAAGCAATTAAAACTTAGGCAGATACATGTACATTAAAATCTTTCAGTTCTCTATAGGTTGCATAGTAGTGGATTCTTCTTGGTGGTTTTGCTACCATACTTACCACATAGGACTGAGGACATTTACCACAATCTTGTGTTCAATATACTTTGAAAATACAAGCTTCTACATCTCTACACAGCTGTATGTCTCAGCCTTTCACTTCAACAAGCAATAGACTGCTGGATACATCTAGCTAATGAAAATCGATGTGTGATGCAGAAATTAATGAAGGAAAATGTGTTATGATAAATTATTCTGCCCTATAATGGCTATAGCTAATTAACAGAGAAGATTTCTCTAATCAGGAAAACCATGACACTGCACTCCATATTCATAGTAATATTATTATATGAGATATGATTATGGGATAGTTATAATGCATTTTATATAAGATTGGTCATGCAAAATGTCATTGGAAACGTTGCGATTTTTTGAATACAATTATCCTATTTGTATGCAGGCATAATTTTTGCAGCTAAGGAAGTGGATTTTGCCCACAAAAGCTATATTGTATATATTTTATATAGTATATAATAAATAAATAATAATAATAATAATATATATTTTTGTTAGTCTCTAAAGGTATGTCTACACTTCATTCCTTTTCCGAGAGAGGAATGCAAATGCAGACACCCAAAATTGTAAATGTAGCGTGGATTTGAATCGCCCACATTTCATTTGCATAATCGCATTATGGCACTATTGCGGGAATAGCACTATTTTGAGAGAAAAAACAGGGTTATTTTGAGATAAAACCCTTCCCGTGAAATAATCTTTACATCATGGAAAGCTAAAAAGTAGGAAATAAAATTTCATAGCTTGATAGATTCCAAGGCTAAACTGGATCATTGACTTTGATTTCCTGAATAAGAGACCCATAGAACTTATAATATATAGAAATATACCTATTTCATAGAACTGGAAGGGACCTTGTAAAGTCATTGAGTTCAGTCCCTTGCCCTCATAACAGGACCAAGTACCATCCCTGACAGATTTACCCCAGATCCCTTAATGGCCCCCTCAAGGATTGAACTCACAACCCTGGGTTTAGCAGGCCAATGCTCAAACCACTGGGCTATCCCTCCCCCATGTAAGTCTGCTGCTAGAGAATGCACCAGGGCCCTTAGTAAATTGATCCATAGCTAAAAATGTACACCTTGTTTCTCATCTGAAGATGCCTCATAATCTTTTAAATCACAACGTGGGTCTAAATTCCAGTATGCACTGAAATTATACACCTATAGATCTATCTGAACCAGAACCCTGAATCCCAACACTTTAGGGAATTTCAATTCCAAATCTGAACTCCATGGCTCAGGTCCAACTAATTATAAAATTTGTTTCTGGAATCTGAAAGTCTAACACAATAAGCTCCGGTTGATTGAGCTGCCATTACTTTAATTATGGTTGTTTTTTCATCCAGCAGATTTTTCCAGCTGACAGCATGACTGCATTTGTCCCAGAGTATTAGTGTGACGGTAACAGACTGCCACCTTTTAGGATACACTGGTCATAGTAAGAAGGATAAGCAGAGAATTATCAATCTTGCACAAATCTGAGAAGACTCTAGGATTAACCCTTCCCCTCTTCTGTACACCCTAGGGCATATATTAGGGGAAATGACCAAGTGACAATCACTCTCATAAAACAGATGAACATCTTCAAGTTTGAATTTGAATCCTTACTTGGAAACATCCACATGGCTCAACTGGTAAATTTCTTGATGCTGTGTGTTCCACAACAGGTCATGGACTCATACCCAATACCTGTATTATAATACAGTCAATAGAACGGTGAAAAGTTATACCGTCCAAATTAACATCTCAGATGACATGTTAAAAAAAAACCTTCCTCTCTCAAACAGATTTTAGGAAGATAGAAGCTATTTAATTGGCACAGGTGTGTGAGCATAATGTTGAGTTATTTCCCCCACAACCAGCCCTGCTTCCTGTTGGCCCCTCCCATCTCCCCTAGCCAGCCCCATTGCTGCTCCCCCTTCCCCGTTAGCTGTTTCCAGCCCCCCCCCCCTTCCCGGCCAGCACCGTTCCCTCCTGCCCAATGAAGCGTGTTCAGGGTTTGTTTGGTTTTTTTTTTCACTCAACAACTTTGGTTCCCCCCCCTTCAACAAAATTTTTTCCCGGTGTTTTTTTTTTGCGGGAGGGGGAGGGGCACAATATTTTTCTTTCAGCCACCTGGCAACCCTAGCCACCGGCCCGGGGCAGGTGGCAGTTCTCGGTGGGCCAGGTTCACATCACTCTCCCTGGGATGAGGTTTACCTGAGAGGTCGACGAATGCCTTTGATGTCGACTGCGGAGCGTCCAAACTACTGCGCTGAGCCGACAAACAGCTGATTGGCTCAGCGTGGCAGCCATTTAAATTTAAATGAAGCAGCGATTATTTAAATCGCTGCTTCATTCTCCTATGCCGGGTAGCCTAATCTATATGCCTCTGTTGCCAGAGGCATGTAGTCTAGACATACTCCTAGTTACTAATATTGGGACATTAACCACTATTCTCCTCCTCCTCGATACTCTCAAGTCCATTCAGAACACAACTGCCAATATAGTTTTCCATTGAATCATTTTAACCATGTCATACTGTCGAGGGGTGGCCTGCCCTTTGGTAACCCAGACGTCCCCTACAGCTGGATTACGGCCCCCTTCAGACAGAGCTGCCCTTAGTTTCACCTAGATGCCCCTCTTCTAGGCCATATACGGCCTTCTAAGCCCCGTTACCCCAGAGTACAAGTCCCTCTATAGAGGTATATATGGCCCTCTAGGCCCAATCCCAAACCCCCTGTAGGGTTGTAGAGGGCCTTCTGACCTAGCCCTTCAGTGAGCTTCTCCCACACAAGCTAGGGAGCACAGCTGTGGTGGGGTGGGGAGATAGGGGGACCTAGGCCCTCCCACTCCACTGGGTCCCAGCCCAGGGCCCTGGTGGCAGCAAAAGCTTTCACTGTCTGCTCGGTGGGGCTATCTGCCGGAACACGCCAAGCTCCTGGAGGTCAATCCTCTGCCCTGGGCTCCTTCCTACCCCCTCCAACGCTGGGCGCCGTCCTCTGCATGCAGCTTCCCAGCTCAGTTCCAGTCCAACCATCTCCCCACCCAGTGCGGTCGCTGAGGCTGTAGCTGGGGCAGCTCCAGGGGTGGCTGCAACGGCTGGCTTTGCTCCTGGGGCAGCAGCAGATGCAGTTCAGGAGCTCCTCCCTGAGCTCCTGCCCCTCCGGCTATTCCCCCTGACGGCCTGCCTGCCCGGGCTTTTATCCCCAGCCTCATTCTCAAGCATGCCCAGCAGGGCTGTGGGGGTGGAGCCTGTTCAGCCAGTGGGGTCAGGGGAGCTCCTGGGGCTTCAGTGTGGGGCAGCGCTGCCCTGTCACACATACAAACACCTTTTCCTCCCTCCTTCCACCCATCTCCCCTTCACACTCTCATTTTTAAGGCCCTTTGTAACTGTGTCCCTTGCTGATTATTTTGTACCTAATCAAATTGCCCCCATACCCTCAGCTTTGCCAGTGAAGGTTCACCTGGTCACATACTGCCCAAGCATGACCCAAAAGTTCAAAAACCAAAGAAAAAGACTCCACATGTATTGTTTTTATAACATCTCATGATATTAGGGGCCTGACTCATGGTTTTTGAATGCTGAGGTTTAGCAGTACTGATATAGGAGTCACTGGACCAACGACAGCCCATGCTAACTTAAGACCTTTCAGATGGATTTGATGTCATCAACCTTGAAATGTTATGGTACCTGCAGTGGAAACTCAGGTTGACGACTTCCACATGATTAGTAGATTAATATCTTAATAAGCTCAACAACATCTGATAAAATATATGGGCTTCCTCCTGTTCATTGAGTATTACCAATACTGTTTACGGATTCCGCTCTTAAGGCCTAACTTTGGACCCTTCCGTACACAAAACCTCTCTCTCTCACAGACATAAAATGTCTGACGTGTATCCCAAAGGAAAGTAAGTGATATCCGCTTTCCAATGGGCTGAATCTCCAGGTTCTAGCCTTGAGGGGTTGTAATAAGAATATTGCCTACCCTGCACCTCAGGCCAGCATGATCTGGGGTCTGGAATAAGCGCTCTACATTTGGGGTAACAGATGGAAATGTGTGCCTATTGTTAATTTAAAAGATAAACACACGGAATCCGTAAACAGTATTGGTAATACTCAATGAATAGGAGGGAGCCCATATATTTTATCAGATGATGTTGAGCTTATTAAGATATTAATCTACTAATCATGCGGAAGTCAACCTGAGTTGATAAATATATCTATATCTAGGTAAGTATAGCTGTGTATAGAAACACACACACATTCACTTTCCCCACCAACTGTGAGGCTATTTAAAATTCTGACCCTCAGTCTCATCAATGGAATAAAAATGCTAACGCAGACTTGAGGATGTAGCCAGTTGGACATAAGCCCCCTCCCTCCTCTCCACTGGCATCTAGCTGACTAGACATACTCCTCTGCTTTCTCCTTTTCCCTTGGCCCGACTGCTCTTAGGGTATGTCTACACTTGCAGCCTATTTCAGAATAAGGCTACAAATGTAGGCATTTGGAATTGCAAATCAAGCCCGGGATTTAAATATCCCACACTTGATTTGTATCTTTCCGGCCAGGCGCAATTTTTTGGAATTTACAAGCCGGAATAACTGCCCGCATCTACACGCAGCAGTGAAACTGGCGTTCGAAATAAAGGCCTATTTTGAACTACCTGTTATTCCTCCTGTAATGAGGTTTAACAGGTAGTTCAAAATAGGGCTTTATTTCAAATGCCTGTTTCACTGTTGCGTGTAGCCATGGGCAGTTATTCCGGGCTTGTAAATTTAAAAAATGGCGCCTGGCTGGAAAGATGCAAATCAAGTGCGGGATATTTAAATCCAGGGCTTCATTTGCAATTCCGAATGCCTACATTTGCAGCCCTATTCCGAAATAGTCTGCAAGTGTAGACATACCGTTAGTTACAATGTATGTTAAGCTCAACAGAGGACTGATGAAAATTGCTCATTTAAGAAAGTCATGTCAAAGATGTGCTCTCAAGAGAGTTAGTTTCTTTTGGTTCTTCCTAAACTTGCAGAGGCGAGGTTGGTAAAATAAGCTCAGTGCCAGCAAGCAATAGTGTTAGGGACCCTAATTTTCTTGTTCAGGAGAACAAAAGGATGCAGGCTACTGCCCTGATATCTCCATGGGGATGACCAGGATGCAATGAGACTGCATGATGCCCAGTGCAAGCCTGCGACTTTCAAAGATTGAAGCTTAATTTTTAATGTCTGATGTTCCAAGGATCAAAAATATCTCTAATTTAATTGTACTTGATTAAAACATTATTTCCATTACTCAGAAATTGCATCCTTCTCTATCTGAATTCATTCTCCCCAGTGCTATAGCTTTATGCAGAATCATGCATTCTAGAAGCTGTTACACACTGAAGTCCCACATCAGCACAAAGTGACGCCCATGGCAACGTCATTGGAATGAAGAGAGATCAGTGCTATTACAATGAATCTGGCATGATAAAACTTAAGATTGTTACTAGGATGAAACACAAATATGCATAGGAAATATATTCTCTGTGGTGCCAACCTCTACTTCAGTGATTCAAATGAGAAATTGTTAGCTGATAAAGCTCAACTTTTGCCACAGCTATAATTGGAGCAATAGACTCAGGGGGGATTTATTTTCTCATCTTTTAAAATATTCCTGACTTCTGACATTTTGTAGATTTTAGCACACATGGAAGGATTGAAGGTAACAGCTGAATAAACTTCATTAAAAGCACAAAAGAAATTATCTTTCTGAACTCAATCTTGCTACTCTCAGGTAACGCTGCTATCCAAATAAAGAGGTAGAAGCACAGATTAGGTTTGAGAATTAAAGTTCAGATTATCAGATCTTGGTATTTTCTTCCTTGATGATATCTATACAATGCATTTGTATATTAAAACAAAATGCTTTAAGCTGGTGACAACATGAAAAACCTCCATTCATTATTTCACAGCAGAAAGAGTTCTTAGTCTTGTAGTACCGAAAGGTATGTCTAGACTACAGAGTTTTTTCAAAAAAGTGGCTTTTTAAAAAAAAACAAAAAAAAAAACCCCCACCACACTTCCCCTGCATCTAAACTGCTGCCCCATTCTTTCTAAAGTAAATCGAAAGAACGCTGCCGTTTTTTCGATCGCGGAAAACCTCGTTTTACGAGGAAGAACGCCTTTTTTCGAAAGTGCTCTTTCGAAAAAAAACGCTATATAATGCAAACTGTGCAGCTTACTTTTTTGAAAGTACTGGTTGTAGTCTAGATGCTTTTTTTCGAAAGAGGCTTTTTCGAAACGCTAGAGTCATTGCTGGAGTTGGAGTGATCATTGGTAAGCTTATTAGCCTGCGTGCAGGTTCTCTTATGGTATTGATATGTTTTCTCTGTAATGCTTTTACCATATAATAAATTTACTCACTTAGAAAGAACTGTGTGTTATTTAACTTTATTTAGATTCTGTAGGCTACATTTTAGCTCAAAGCAAATTTTAAACAGATGAGATACTGTAAGAAGCAATAAGGACCTGTTTACATGCAGAAATTGACTGGCATAGCTACTGAGTGGAAAATTGATTTCACTATATCTAAGTGGCTATAACTCTGCCCTGTGGACACACTATTCTAGACATAAGAGACATAAGATGTGTGAGACTGTTGCAAAATATAAAAATGCAAATATTCTGGGATGCATTAGGAGGAGCATTGTAAGACACGGAAAGTAATTCTTCTGCTCTACTCTACTCTGATTAGGCCTCAGCTGGAGTATTGTGTCTAGTTCTGGGTGCCACATTTCAGGAAAGTTGTGGAGAAATTGTAGAGGGTCCAGAGGAGAGCAAAAAAAAAATGATTAAAGGTCTAGAGAACATGACCTATGAAGGAAGATTAAAAGAATTGGGTTTGTTTAGTTCAGAAAAGAGAAGACTGAGAGGGGACATGATAGCAGCTTTCAAGTACCTAACAGGGTGTGACAAGAAAGAGGGAGAAAATGTCTTAATGTCTGATGCTAGGACAAGAAGCAATGGGCTTAAATTTCAGCCAGGGAGGTTTAGATTGGACATTAGGAAAAACTTCCTAATTGTCAGGATGGTTAAGTCCTTAAATAAATTGTAGGTTGCACAAGGAAGGTTGTGGAATCCCCATCATTGGAGATATTTAAGAGCAAGTTAGATAAACATCTATCAGGGATGATCTAGATGGTGGTTCTTGGCCCTGCCATGAGGGCAGAGGACTAGACTTGATGACCTCTCACGGTCCCTTCCAGCCCTAGCAGTCTATGATTCTAAGTATTTCATGTACGTGAAAAATACAGCAAAATGAAAGGTAAATGCAACTTTTGTTTAATCAGGTAGCTATTTCATTTTTATTTAAAAAACCTTTTATGGAATTGCTATATCACCACAAAATAGTTCCAAGGAGCAAGTTTCAGTATGTAACTTCTCCATTCTAAGAGACTGCCTTCAGCTTATACATTTCCATCTTCAGGGAGCCAAAATATGTTATGTAAAGCAACACATTGTGTACATCAAACATTTCCCCAGTATTAAGCACAAAGCATAGTGATCAGCAATGTCAAAATTAGGTATTTTTATCTTAGCAATTTTTTTAGATATACACCAAGAATTATTTTATTTATCTCTTGCTAAACTGACATTCTAAATATTTATAGAAAACCTGGTATGGGTATTTTAGTGCAAGCAAATGGGAATATATTAGAAATAATTTTTAAAATCCCACTTACTAAGTCCATATTTTTTTCATGACGTCTAACAAGATACATATTTCAATGTGTGTATTTCCTCCTCTACTTTCCAACACTAAACCCAACCCAACAATGTGTTTCCATGGATACAGCATACAGAAAAGCAGGAGTCCTTTTAAAAGCATAACCCGTGACCAAGGTACACAGTTATCAAACTGCCTTTTCATAAACTAGACTGAGTTGTTAAATGTTACTGGCTATGTCGTCGGATTTGCAAGCCAGTAGACAACTCTTGCAGCAGTGCAGCTCACCACTGCAAGCACACTAATGTAGCTGCTCTAAGACAACATCAACATAACTACGCCACAAGCACAGTAGCTAAATCGGCAGTAGAAGCTCTCCTGCAGACATAGCGCTGTGCAGTTTTTAAGTTGGTGTAACTTATATCACCTGGGGGTGGCTTTTTCACACCCCTGAGCAACGTAAGTTATACTGTATTAAGTGCTAGTGTACACATAGCCTAATACTCGTCTCCTTTGGATTTTAGTATGCCCTATACCTACCCCCTATACATGAGTCTAATCAGTTCCTTGTAGTCTTAGGCTATGTCTACACTGCATTCTTGACTGTAAAACATCTGTTGGTCAGAGTGTGGAAAAAAAACATACCCCATAACCAAAAGTTTTATGGATGAAAAAAGTGCCGTGCACACAGGTGCTGTTGGTGGGAGACCCTCCCCTGCAAACAAAGCTACTGCTGTTCATTGGGGGTAGTTTTATTTTGTTGGCAGGAGCACTCTCTCCTGCTGGAAAAGGGCACCTACATAGGAGACCTTGCTGTGGCACAGCTGTGTAATTGTTAAGTACACTGTGTAAACATAGCCTTAGAGTATGCCAGTAAAGAACCTGAGTGACAAGTCTAGAATCAAGCCAAGTTCTTGTGAACCAATAAGTGAAGGTCTTTAGAGAAATCCCAACAACGGAGAGGTAATTATTTTACAGATGTGAAATGGAAAGAGTTTGAGAGAAGAGATACAATCTTTTTGGATATGTCCTTAACTGGTTCCAACTAACATGGAAGATTGATATTTTATAAAATAAGTTTATTAAGTTCAAGAAATGAAGAAACTAAAGTAACACAAATATTGACCAAGTGGAGGCTAATTTTTGCATCTTTCCTTACTTGTAGATATGCCTTCGTTGTCTAGTAATTCCTGAGTACATGTTGCTTTGGATTCAAAGAAAAGCCAAAACATCTTTGAGGAGTCTAATCTAAAAAGTCACTGAAATGACCAATCAATTTAAGGTAAGCATGACCATTCATGACCAAGCTCAAAATGTAGATGGAATTCTCCTCAATTTTAATGCATAAAACTCAACCCCAAAGACATTTGCAGACTATCCTATCCAGAGGGAATATAATTATATTTTGCAGCACTTCACATGTTATAGTGCAAAACCAATTTGGTGCTGTGTTTTGCTGGTACATGCTAGCCTGAAGGCAAACAGACAGCGCTTTAATTTTAGATCATGCCATCTGCTTAATAATGGATCTGGGATACATTTCCTCTGAAGACTCAAAATGGAAACAAAATACCCCCCCCCCCACTGAAACATCACCTTTTACATACAACCATGGGGGGAAACCATCTTTAGATTCACAAACAAAACCCTCCATTCCATCCCCTTGAATGATACATTCAAAGAAATCCTACAAGCAGCTATCTGGGAAGAATGCAAAAGAAGCATTTCTCCAGCAAACAGCAAGAGCAAAGAATTATTAGAATTTCTAAAAAAAGGAGCCATCAAGAAGCTGCTTATAAAGAAGTCAAGCTAATGATAATTTTCTGTGTCACTTTATAAATGAATACCAAGTGATAGGGCAACGGAGGCCTGCCCAGATGGGATGGATCTGCGGCAAATCAAAATGATTAAGTATTCAGAGATAATCCAAGTAGACTTCTAGCCACAATGATCAGTGCCAAAGAATGCGACAGGCAACCCACAACAGAAGCCGAGCTCTAAAGAATGTATCATTCAGACAATCCTATCAAGCCCTGAACCCTGAAAAATATAATTCAGACACAGCTAGTCTGATCGCTTCACCAGTGACTTACTTCTTCGTCTATTGTCCCAAGTCATATAGAATCCATGGATAAAACTAATACTGTTACAAGCAATGTGCCACCTGGGAAAACTCCTGCTTCCTTCCCCTGCAGAGCTGGAGCTGTTTCCACCTCCTTTGTGTGCCCCTTCTAGCTACAATGTCTGTTCTGCAGATCCTGGTGGCAGCCTTTCTTCATGGCCCTGATCTTAGAGATTCATCAGTTCCAAAGCCAGAAGGTATTGTCAGAGCCATACCACCCATAGGACGGTTCAGGGCAACCCCCTGGGTCCTATGGTAGGCAGGGAGGAGGGGGCTGCAGGGTCCACGGCAGTCTGGGTGACTACTGGGAGGCCTGACATCAGCAGCAGGGGTTGAGCCTTCCCCCACACTCACCGGCAGCAGCTCAAAGCAGAGCAACCTGGCCCCAGCCCACTTCTCTCTGCTGGCTCCCAGTCATATCACTCAGGGGAGGGAGCTTGGGGGAAGAGATGGAACCACCTTCCACAGGGGTGGGAAGAGGCAGGGCTTGCAGAAAGGGTGTTTGGGGAGGGGGAGGTTCATCCTGGACCCCACACTTCCTAGGGATGGCCCTGGGTATTGTTCTGACCATCTAGTCTGACCTCCTAGTCTAGGTCTAGACTGCGGCATTTTTGTGGAAAAAGCTACGCGAAATGTGCTCTGCATTTTGCGTAGCTTTTTCCACTTTTTCTTCCCCCCCAGAAGAGGCTTTTCTGGTTCTGTCTAGTCAGGGCCAAATGGCAGAAAAGCCTCCTCTTTCGTCAGAGCCCTTGTGCCTTGTGAAACGAGGCATACAGGGCTCCCCAAAAGACCGCATTTGCTCTTCCGCAAAAAAAAAAGCAGAAGAGCAATCATGTTCCTTGGATGCAGCGGGGGTTTTGCGGAATACCTCTGGAATCCCGCAAAAACCCCGTAGTCTAGACGTAGCACTATACAGCACAGGCCACAGCACCTCCCAAATAATTCCTAGAGCATTTTAGAAAAGCATTCTATCTGAATTCGGAGGGACAACCTACCGCAACCTTTAGAAATTGTTCCAATGTTTAATTACACTCCCCGTTAAAAATTTTCACCATATTTCCCAGCTGAATTTGTCTAGCTTGAACTTCCAGCCATTGGATCATGCTATGCCTATCTTTGCTAGATTGAAGAGCCCATTATTAAATATTTGTTCCCTGTCACGGTATTTATAGACTGCAACCTAGACATCCCTTAACCATCTATTTGTCAAGCTCTCTAGCACAGTGGTTCCCAACCACTGGTCTGCAGACTGGTGGCAGACCGCGAACCGCTGCTTGCCAGGGCTTGGCACACTGCCAGGTCATGCCCCCAGCTGTTACTTGAGCCCAACCTGCTGGAGAAGCGTGCACCTGCACACAAAATTTTTTCCACCCACCCACTTCCCCACGCAACAGCACGGTGAGTGGCACAGTGGGTGGGTGCCCCAGGGAAGGTGCCACCCAACCACAGCATAGGCCGGAGGAGCAGCACTAGTCAGCCGCAGAGCATATGCATGGAACCGGAAGTCCACCAGTCTTTGCTTCTTTAGGGGTCCCCTTAGGCCACTAAGCTGGGGTGTTTCTAGGACTCGTGGCTGCCGCTTGCATGGGAAGCTGTGAGGCACGGGAGAGTGGTGGTGGCGGCAGTGTTGCCTCCACATGCCCCGCAGAGGGCGAGAGCACCAGCCACATCAGCGTGATCTGGGTGAGCTTAAGCAGCTGCAGCAACAAGCTGCTCTTCCATTTCCCCTTCCAGAGGGGCCTGGAGCACCCGACCACCCAGCCCAGCCCAGTAAGTGACAGCATAGGGCCACATGCCGGGCAGCTGGGCACACGAGGCTGGGCCGGGGCTTCATCCTCTGGGCCTGGTCGCACACCAGGCAGGTCTGCCGCTGTGTGGACAGCGCCAGCAGGCAGGAGGGCTTGGTGCCAATGGCCTGGGAAGAACAAGGCATGGGTTGGGCTTGGCCTGAGCAGGGCTAAGGGGCTGGAGGTAGAGGTGGAGGCAGCTTGGGGGCCAGTGGCCAGGTGCTGCGGGATGGGGTTCCTGAAGCAAAGGGAATGAGGTAGGAGGGAGGCAAAGAAGAACAATGGCCCTCATTAAAGCAGGCAGACTTGGAGAAGTGGTGAGTTTGTGTGTATATAGATGCAATGCAAAAAAGTGACCATTTAAAACAAATTACCGTAATGAATATGCAAATAAATTACTTTAATTAATATGCAAATGTTTCTATACCGGTCCACCAAAAGTTTTTGAATGAGTTTGCTCGTCCACGGTATAAAAAACTTTGGGAGCCACTGCCCTAGCACACCTGCTGGCTCCACGCAGTTCAGTGCAGCAAGTGGGCAGACGTATAGAGCTGGGAGGAGAAGCAGCTGCAAGGCCCTGTGGGGGTGTGTGAGAGAAACACATTATCTGTCTTCCAGTCTTTTGGAGCAGCCCCAGAGCACCAAGATTTATTAAAAATAAACATTAATTGCCCAGCACGTTCCTCAGCTAGCAATTTTAAAATTCTAGGATATGCGTTATCTGAGCCTGCTGATGTAAAAATGTGTTACTTTAAGTGGCTGTTATTTAACATCCTCCAGAGCTATTAAAATGGAATGTGATATCACCACCATGTGGTGAGATTATTTAATTCACACCCCCCCCCCCCCCATATAAATATCTATTGACCACTTCTGGCTTTTCTGCATTATTGTTAATTCTACCATTTCCATCTTGTAACGAACTAACCTTTGTCAGGATTCTTTTTGTTTCTATAACTCTTCCTTGTTGTCTTTAACTCTACTAGCCAATAGGTTTTTTTTAGAAACAGCCAGGCTTGTGAAGAGAGCCTCGAATGAGGTTTGGCTCTGTTTTTTATTTGGCTTGGTGATAAAAACAGCTGGTTGGGAATTTTTCAACTATATATTTCTTTCCATTCAGCAAAAGCTGATTCATCAGAACTGAAACTTTAAATAGAAAAGGGTCTATTTTGACTATGCCTTCTTTAGGAAGCTTTCTCGGATGCAGAATAGAATTTCTGGTCAGAGAGAGAGAATGAAACTAAGGCCCCAGACTGTCCAATACCTTAATGGTTAAGAAACTCAACAGTGATAAGAGAAACCCAGCTCTGCCTGCATCAAGTCAGGGACTTGAAGCTGCATCTTCTACACCCAAAGTGAGGCCCTAACCACCAAGAAGATATTGATATTCTGAGGCAGGGCTCTCTCACTTTCTCCTGCTGAAGCTGCTCTGCTTTGGATCTGACCGAGACTGTGTCATGGTTCAGATACCCAGTAAGGCAGAACAGGAACTTAGACCAGCATCTCTTCTACATCCCTCCTGATTGGTTTAACAACTGAGCTCTTAGGGATAGGTGACAGAAAGAGACACCCAGATAGAGCCAGCAGGCCACCACCTATCCCTTCCCATCTGAGAACTGGCATAACCTGGGGGAAGAGTGGCTGGAAGGCTGCAGAAGGGAATGGGACTACTCCAGTGCCTTTCCCTGCAAACCTGCACCCCAGACTTTTTGGACTTCATTGGACCCATGCCCTGCAAGCCTCCTCAGCCACTCACTTCACACCATCTGAGCAGGCTGCATGACTTGCTTGCTGCCAGCCCACCTCTAGACTGTTCCTAGGAAATAGCTGCACATGCTCATGTGCCACTCCCTTCAATTCCTCACCTTTGTCTCCCATCCCAACACCAAGTGGGGGGACCTCCATGATCCATGGAAGGTGAGGAGACTTGGTGGGCTAGTCTGTTTCCACCCTAGTTTCACAACCTGCTGGGGCTATTAATTGGCAACTCCTTCATGGACTGTGGGCACACAACTCATATGGGTCACCCTTCCACCCAATGCCTGCCCCCTTTGTGGCAAAGGGAAACCCTGGTGTACATCTACCCCAACCACACAAGGTCCCAGCCCCTTTTCTAGCCCCTCCAAAACCACCACCTCAGATTCTGGCTAGACTTTTCTATGAACCTCTTGACATATGCACACACCATTCATGAGTCCATACAGTTGCAAGACCTCACCAACCTCCTGAGATTAGCCAGGGTAACCATCCTCCATACCAGGAGGAGGAAGCTGAATTGGGATGTGCTTTGCGACTATGAGGCCTATTTCAACTCTTCCCTGAAGTCACATCTCCAGGCAGAATTCCTCTGGGTCATATCAGCTAGCATCCAGGACACCTTCAAGGAGCAGGAGACATGGTCCAAGGTTCTCTCTTCTGGATTCCAGCATTTGACCCTGTGACCCTCACTCCTATCCTTTTTTCTTTTGTTGTCCCCTGACATTTCTTGAGACCTGGGTCCAATAACTTCTCTTGGACTGGGATAAGGAGGTCTTTATATTGGAGGGGGACCCATAGAGCCTCAGTCAGTGCAACTTCAGCCCTGTTCCTGACCTGCTCCAGACTGCACCTGCCTCCAGCGCAGTATTGACTTGGGCTTGTTTAGTTTAAAAAAGAAAAGACAGAGGGGACATGATAGCGGTTTTCAGGTTTCTAAAAGGGTGTTAACAAGGAAGAGGGAAAAAAATTGTTCTCCTTGGCCTCTGATGATAGAAGCAGCATAGGGCTTAAATTGCAGCAAAGGAGGTTTAGGTTGGACATTAGGAAAATCTTCCTAACTCTCAGGGTGGGTAAGCACTGGAATAAATTGCCTAGGAAGGTTGTAGATTCCCCATCACTGGAGATATTTAAGAGCAGTTTAGACAGACATCTATCAGGAATGGATCTAGATAGTGATTGGTCCTGCTGTGAGAGCAGGGAACTGGACTTCATAATCTCCGAGGTCCCTTCCAGTTCTGTGATTTATGACTTTTGGCCTGCATCTGGACTCTGACTACCATCCTGATCTGGCTTGTCTGTGGACTTTGATTCCAATTCTGATTCACAGCCTGTTCGTAGACTCTGGTTTCAGCCTTGCCCTAAGGACAGTCCTGATTCTGCATCTGGCTTTGACCCTGGGTACCACCACTCCTGTCACCAGGACTGCTTACAAAGCAGAGCTTGTCTCCGATTCCCATAGTACATGCCAGGGATTTGAGGAAGCACCTGAGTGCTGCAGCCTTGGAGATAGCATCCCTTCTCCAGAAAGCTAGCCATCTGGATGCATCTAAGGCTAAATGATTTGGGGACTGCTGCCAGCAGGCTAATCTCATTGCCATTGGGGACAAGGTATGGCTGTTTACACAACACTTCACATCCCTCTCACAAACTAAACTACCTCAGTCCCTTTCTCATCACTCACCAAATTAAACTGGTCACTTTCAACTTCCAGCTTCCCCTCACAATGCAAGTGCACCCCTTGTCTCACAGGGGAAAAGCGCATCCACAACTCCCTACTATGACAAATGCAGGTTTCCACCTTCTTATTGCCTGACTCCAGTTTTGTCTCATTTCTCTCCCCCCCCCCCATCACCTCTCTCATTAGTTTCTCCTCCAGCTGCCACATGCACCTCATTGTCTCTACTTTCATGCCTCACACTTTACAACTTTCCTGTGTGTCCTGGCTCCATTATTGTCTTTGCCATTACAATCCACTTCACAGATGTTTTTGCCTTTCTCCTCCAGCTTGCCAGAACATTCCCTGACTCCCGAATTGTCCTAAGCTGCATTGACACCATTTTCATCATCCTCACACCCCCACCGTCATCAGCTCCATAATTAACACACTCAGTTCCATCACCATCCTCATCTCCATCGTTCACCTCTTCGCTGTTGTCAGCTCCATTGCTGTCCGTTCCCTTAACACCTCCATCACTCTTTGACACTAGCCAGAGCTCTGCCATCTTCATTGCTGTCCTGGGTTACACCTCTCTGTTCCCTCCTCATCTCCATCCTGAGCCCTGCTCCTGCCATTGAATCCCTGATATGGGCTATGCCACAGTCATCAGTTCTTTGGTCACATCCTTCATTTGCCTCCTGGTTACCATCATACTGGGCCCCATTGCTGCACTGCCATATTGACTTTATTGGCAAGCCCCATCAACAGCTCTCTTCACCACTACCATCATCAGCTCATTCACCTCCCTTGTCACTTCTGTCCTGGACTGTCACCAACTTTGATTCCATAATTTTCGCTTGCATTCAAGGCTCTACCCACCATCCTTGGCTCTCTCATCACATGAGTTGCCATTCTTGGTTCCACCATAGTCATCAGCTTCCTTGTTATCCCCCATATTGGCTCTTCACCTCTCTCATCAATTCCATCTTGGTTTCCACTGCTACCCCCATCACCGCCATCCTAGGTTCTGTCCCTTCCGTCCTCAGCCTCCCTAAAGTCCTCATCATGAACTTGGGCTCCATCACCATCATGCACTCGTTATCACCATTCTGCTCCCCATTATACCCTCTCTGTTGCCGTCCTAATCTTCACCATCAGTTTCTTGGTAATTGCATTTCTGGCTGCATCCCAGTCCCCATCATTTCCCTGCCTCCACCAATGTCATCAGTTCTGTTGCCTCCAACCTGGGCTCCATTGCCATGTTACCACCACTCCCCTGGTTTCTACCATTATCCTCAACTCCCTTGTTACCTCAGTTTGCAGTTGAGAGTTATAAGGTTGGGTGAAAGAAACTTGTGAGTTGTTATGAGTGCTGACTATATTGAACTGAGATATTGGTTCTAACTAAAGGTATTCGAACTAGTAGTTAATTCGGACTATCTACATTAGTCCGGACTAAGGAAAGGGACTAGATAGAAGCTTCCCGCCTTTTTGCCCACTGCACACGGAACTAATGCTTTGCACTCAGCCCCAAACAGCTGTGCACTCAGAACCAAATGGCTTTGCACACAGCTCAAAATCTATGCACACCACCCGCAAGATTGTGCACCCAGCACCCTTGAGGTTTTCCCGCCTCAGAGAGTTTATATACCCTGGCTAAACAGGAGTTCTGGTTCTGGATTCTTCACTCCATCTGAGAGCGACTACCTTGATTTTTGATCCAGATCCATTTTTCTTTTGGTTCCGTAGAAGTTTTCCTTGTCAGTGTGTATGAGAGAGTGAAAGAGTGTGAGTGTAGACAGTCATGTGTTAGTGTGAGAGTGGAGGGTATTTTGGGGGCTTTGGTGACCTGTGGAGTATTCCTGGGTCTGAAGACCAATTGGTTTCCCACAGATTACATTCGGAGAGCGCAAGGCCTTCGACAGATAATCTACAGCCTGCCTACCATAATCCAGAGGGCTTGGTCCAGTGTCATCATCGTGGGACTCCTCACAGTTCCTCTGCCAAGGCTTGCAATTAGCTGCGGTATTGAGGTCGTGAGCTCCTCATCTGTCTACGCCACGTGATTGTAAAGTATATACCTTGTGTATCTAGGGATCTTTTCTATCTTCTTAATTTTCAGGGATAGGGAGGGAACTGTTTAGGAAGTTATTACCTGCTGTTCTGTATTTCAAATTTTACAATATATGGTTGGGCCCCAAATTAAGTCTCGTGTGTCTTATTTCCGGGAAAAGCCGTGTCGGTGATAGATACGGCCTCGAGTAATCAGCCTCAGGCGAGCTCTCTTCTGGGACTTGGGACATTTAACATCATCTCAAGTTAGAGCGCGTCCAAATTAGGTTTCAAAATTAATCATTACTGCGTCCCAGGGTAACACCCAGGTCACTTCAATCCTGGACTCCCTCCTTGTTCTTGTCATTCTCTGGTTTCATGAGCTCCCTTATCACTGCTGTCATTAGCTCTGTCACATCCTTTGTTGCTTTCATCCCTGCCATCTACGCCAACAGACATCAGAGTGCACTGAATGATCATTAGAACTGGGCAAAGTATTTCAACTAGTTTATTTACCCCAAATATGTAGTTTTGCTAAGCCTAAAAAGTTGTGAGTTTGAAAGAAATACTTTTGGCCATTCACAAAATGGCCATAGGAGGCAGCAGTGCTACTCTGCTGTCCCTATACCCACCCTTTATAATCTTTATCCTATTGATTAGGACCTTCACCTGAAATATATGAGACCTAGGTTTTGAAATCATGATCTGGATAAACAACAAATGACTTTCAATTCATCAAAAATTAAACAAAACAAAACACAAATTGCATTTTTTCACTGCCAAGAAATAAAAAACAGTTATTTGTCTAGCTGTACAGGTAATATTAACTAATACATTGTTCAGCTACATAGTATTAGATCAGCTGTATTTGATGAATGTCAATTGAAATAAAATGACAAAAATGTGTTATTCATCCAATTGTATAACCCATTAAATTATATTCCACAATGCTTTACTCCTCAAATAGATTTGATAAATTATTCAGTAATCAAGGCATGCTGTTTATTAAAGTAATTTATACAAATTACTCAAATGAGTAGGATTCCAAACCAAGGATTTTAAAAAATAAGAATATGATACATGCAGGATCTTTGCAGAAAAGAAATCTCTAATTGTTTGTTGTTGAATGAGAATATTAAAGCCAAAGCCCACAGGCTTCAGCCCTAGAAAGTGGGGGGCTCAAGCTCTGGCCCCAGACAATGGGGTTAGGCTCCTTTACCGCTTGAGGCTGAAGCACATGGCCCGTCCCCTACGCACTCCCAGGGTTGTGTAATATTTATCATCAGAAGAAAGTCACAATGCACTGAAGTTTGAAACCCTCTGGTTCTATGGGATTAAATGAGCAAGCCTGCTGGATGTCCAAGATCAAATAGGTAGATGCTTGACATATGCACTACATAGTATATATGCAAACTGATTTAGTGTTTTCTTTGTGGTAAAGTGAAGAGATTTAATTTGAGCATATCTAGCACTAATGGTTCTCTTCATTCCTCCCCCCCCCCCCCACTTGTTTCTTTATAATTGCCATTATGCTATAAGCCAGAGTTCAGAAATGATCAAAGAGGATGCTTAATGCAGGAGGAATCTCATTTCTCTTCTTCTATAAACAAAAGTTCAAAAGCTTTCTTATACTCAAAAACACAAATTAACTTTCTTTAAGTCAGCCACTAGCCTGAGCTTCATGGGTTCTGGATTCAAGTACCAGAGTCCTGAGATTCTATAACGTGATAGTTACCTGATTGGCTTGAATCGACACGCAAAGAGAAAAAAGTTCACATCTGAATACTAAAGTTGTGTAATAATTTTGTCATTTTCTATACTCTTCAAAGCTGGCTCTAAGTGTACTTGGTATTACCCTGTTAACTTTTAAGTCTGAACTGAAGTCAGTGGGAGTGAAGCATGTTTTAAAGTGCTTTGCTTAGGTCCCGAGTCTGCTGGAAACAAAACTACCTTCAGAGAAGTAGCAGTGTTAGCATGTTTCAGCAAAAACAAGTCCTGTGGCATCTGATGAAATGAGCTGCAGTCCACATCTTATGTCCTAATTAAATGTGTTAGTCTTTTAGATGCCACAGGACACTTTTTTTTTTATGTAGTTTAAGACCTTTGCTGATCAAACTCCCAATTTGAAAACTCAATGGTACTTGGTTAGTGTCTTCTCTGAGGATAAATTAATTGAGGATATGGAACCAAAGCTGGGTGTCAAGAAGTATATTGCTCTTAAGTGGAAGAATCATGGCTGGACAGAGCTACAGGGTGCAATTATTGTGCTCTATGATCATTACCCTGAAAACCAACAGAGAAGAAGGTTTAGAAGGAAAGATACTTTAATGACTGAACTTATTTTCTGATAAAACTAAATGTCTGAAGATTGTGCCACTACAAGGGTTGAAGATACCATGATAATATATTGCAAAGATTACTATAATTGGTTTCTGGTGCTTCAGTCTGTAGGTGACACATTTTACTGTCATATACAGAAGAAACACACCTGAAGGGAAAAGCAGTTTACCATGTTTTGACCTACAACACATTTTATTTGTAAACATTTGTTACATGTGCCAATAATTGAATTGAACACAAGATTTTGTACATTTCAATGTATACTATTAACAAAGTTTACCAGAAAAAAAACTGTATTGAGCTACAGTTGTACTTTAAAACCTTCAGAATACAAACTAGGTTAGAAACACTGAACAAGGAACAAAAAAAGGTGAGAATTTTTGAACTGCTAGTTATAGAATCCACAATGCAATCTTTTTAGTTGGCTCCTATATCTCAAGATAAATCCAGCTAAAATACAGTTTAGGTTGACCAAACTATTCCCAAACCACAAAACAAACCACTTTTTTCTTTATCTTAATAGATTTCTTGGATGCCTACAATAAATTTAAAATATTATGAACTCTATTTTCCACAATTATTAACCCACTTGAAGAAAAAAATTATTATACTGTCTTTGTTCGTAACAACAATATAAAAAGATTATTGTGGTTTGAATGGATGTCTTGCCTGTGTTTATTTTACTCCACATTTAAAACAAAAATATTATTTGAATAAAGTCTCTGGACCATAGCTAGTACTAAGCAGTTGAATTTATGCTATTTTAAGGTCTTTCTTTGGTATTCACCTATTCAGTAAAATTTCCATGCCTTTGTGGCTACAGTTACACTTCTAAATCCATCTTAAAACACCTAAATAAGAGTGGCTCAATTCTGAAAAGCTGACAAATACCTGCAGCTCATTATTATTAACAGTCACATTTATAAGTATTCAGCAATTTTGAAAATCAAATTACTTTTATTTAGAAGCCTAGCTTCATGCAACCAAGCATAAGTATTAAAAACAATAATAGTGGAGAATAAAAACAAAATTTAAAAAAATTCTTCCATTAATTTTGAGATTGCAGACAGACTTTTACATGAACTAACATAATTTACATATCTGTATATATATAATATACAGGTGACAGTTGTAGGTTGCTAACTAACCTACAAAAGCTCACTGCACTATTTTAAATAACTACAATACTGAAAATGTAAAGCATCACCTTCAGTATAGTTCCTCCACTTCTGGTAGCCTGTAGATTGAATGCTATTCATGTAGGATATTAATTTTCAGACAGATCAGTCTTCTTTCTATGTTATTTCCCCCCAATCCTTACATTAATATCTATAAAGAACATATAGCATTCTTATTTTTTTCTTTTTAATTTCCTTTGAAAGTAGTAAGATAATCTCCATCAACTGAAAAATATGGACAATTTGTACATGGCCAATAAAAAAAAATCAACCTTTTTTATTGTAGTGTACACACTAATCAACACATGAAGTAATATGTGCAGAATAAGCAAGTTCAACTGTTATTGGTAAAATGTAAACGGGAAAGAGACAAATATGAGACGAGTGCTGCATTGATCATGCTAAAGTACTTACAACTTCCATTTTTTTCAGCTGGAAAGAAAGCTCCACATTTACACCTAAGAGGAATGTTAATCAAATAAGGAAATAACTGAAGATTCCATTCCAATTAAAATCTCTGTTCTATCACATTAGTGTGCATTTTTTCCTTTTAAAACATATATCAAATATTTTCTTCTTACCCTTTTATATAACAAATACAAAAACTGAACATTACAACATTTACCATGTACAGTTTCCAGCACTGCATGTTGCACATGGTCTTGGTCCAATAACTGCTAAAATTGCAGGCAGGTGCTGACAGCATAGTTCAATTTTAAAGATTATATGACTGAATTCCAGTAAACAAAAAGTCATAAGAAGTTTTTAGACACTAACCTGCAAAATATTCTATATACTTGTTATTTTCCCAGTGATCTTAACTGGATACAAGGCATTTGAACTGACAGGAAACCACCTTGTAAGATTTAGATTAAAATGAAGCAACACTGCACAAATTCTTACTACCTCTTGGAAAGAAGCCTTCTAACCCTAGAAATGATTAAGTCAATATTTGTCATAATTGATGGCTTAAGGAAAACAAAGAATTATTTTAAGAGATATACCTGCCTATAGATTTTCTGCACTTTTTCCTGCATTTTTTCTTTATTGTGAACACCCACATAAAAACCAAAAGCTTTGTTCTTTTAATATTAAGTCTTCTCCAATTGTTTATTTTCCCATTAAAATCTTTGGTTTGTGACATCACTTTTCTACAGTGATGTTACAAACATAAATGAACAGCTGTAGGTGAGTATAAAGTTACAGAAGCAAAGACAAGGTGAGTGAGTAATATCTTTTATTGGAGCAACTCTGGTTCATGAAACACACAAGCTTTCAAGCCTCCACAGTGCTCTTCTTCAGGTCTGTTCAGTGTAAGTTCAAAAGCATTTCTTTCTTAGCAACAGAAATTGCTCCAATAAAACGTATTATCTCACCTACTTTTTCTCTAATATCCTGGGTCCAACATGGCATATGACAGAAGAAAACATGCTTAAGGTGCAAAGATCCTACTTTCATGTAAGCGCTTCAATAAAACGAGAGAGAAAAGAAATACAGTATTATATAAGTGAACAGCTTTCTATGAACAGAGGGAACCAAATTAATTACTGGTGTAATTCCATTGCTCTCCATGAAGTTAAACCAAGTATGAAAATGACTCAATCTTTTTCCAAGATTTCTTAGAGGCATCAGTAGAATTTTATATCTTCAAAACTTAAGACCTCACAAACAGTATCAATTAATTACTGTTATGTTGATTTACCAAACCTTCATTATCATCAGGCTCATCTACATAATATGCAGACATCAGCAACAATTCGTAATGCTCCATAATATCAACATGATACTGGATTTTTATTATTTGAGCACTACTGAACTTTTCCAGAGTCAAACCTCTTACCTATAAGCAGAATTCAGTAATAAAACACAAAACTAAACAGGGTTTATGACACAGCAATGAACATATAAAATTACTATCGCAATTTTGTGGTGACAGCATAGAAATTTAACAATCATCAGAAAAACTAAAAAGGGTGTATTTAGAATTATAAAAGAGAGAGATTGTCTCAAGATAGAAATATAGCGCTGATAGCTGAAGAGTTTTCTGTTGCAGCAGGAAATGTACCAATGAATAAACTAGCTGTACACAGTGTATTTTCCCAAAGTGCAACACAACACAATTTAAAACACTACTTCCATATGGGTTATCCTGCAGCACTAAAACACTTCTTCATGGTCGGTACTATAAATTAATTGTAATAGACAAAGAAAAAAGGCATTAAGTGAGCAAGGCTTGGTGACCCCAAACTATTTGATTTGTTCTTTAGGTATGTTTGCAATAAGAACTGGGGAAGGTGATCGTCCATTCCATTCAGATAACATGCCTTCTTTGAACATAAGATTCTTGGCAGGAAGTGGAACTCCCACATCAGCAGAAGTAGGTTGTGAAAATAAACTTGAACTGGTGTCAGAAAGCAGATCCAGTGTTGAAATACTTTCCTAAAGAAAAAGGGAAAAATACAATGTTTTTAAATAGGAACAAAGTACCAACTAACTGGAGTTCTATTAGCTCATTTAAGCCATATGTCTGCATTCTGGATGTTCTACGAATGTTACTTTAAGCCACTGAAATTTTGAATTTTTATATAGGTAATTACATACACCACTGAATGTGTGTCAAGCTTTACTTGACTCTTCTGCTACATCTGTGTACAAACTCTTTCAGGTCCAAGAATGCTTCTGGAAAAATCCAAAGTGGAATTAAATTATCTGAGTCAGAACACTTGTAAGCAGCTAGCCACTGAAAAAACACACATGAAGCTGGTGTTTGCCTTAGTGTCAGAGTCTAATAATATTTACAAAGTTTTGCTTCCTTCTCATCCTGCATGAATCTTACCCTCAGGCCCTTATGAGCCAGTTGCTAGTTGCATCTTGTACAAGACAAAAAGTCAGCACTTAATTATCAATGCATGTTTAAGATGCATTTCTCTCTCATTCTGGCTAACCAGAATTCCCCAGAAGTATCATATTCTGTGGTTTCAAGTATGAGAGAAGGTGAATAAGAATTTTTTTGGTAGTTTCTTCCACTTTTTCTTTTCGGGAGTCCTTACCAAAAGTATTTCTTCATCAAACTCTCTAGCATACCCCTCCACACATACCCCTCTCTCATAATGTATTATAATTTTATATGATTTCACATGCAACGTATTTTATAAATACAAAACCGCCTGTACTTTTCATGCCAGTTTTGTGGCTGCCTCTACCGATTTCTGATTACACCTCCAGATAATAATCTCTATCATTTTAGTTCTTGCTTGTTTTCAGTGCTCCTTACATTTGGATATAGAATTTAGAATGTTAAGATCCTTTATGTTTTTCCTCAAATTGTATCTTCTATAATGCTGTATATGTTGGAATTACATCACAGGACATTTGAATTAAGCAAAAAACTCCCTCGCTTCTTTTTCTAATGAGTTTAAAGCAGGACCTATGAAGGAAACTCAATACCTCCTCAGTATAAACAAAAGACAGGTATCTAACCACAAAAGGAATTATCAGGTAGTCAACTACTCACTTACATCCCTGGTTAGAACCAGAGCAGCGATGGGCAACCAAAACAGAGAGTGGGCTGCATGAGTAGCCCTCCTTCATCTCCGTGGGCCACAGCAGCCCGGAGCTTACTGGAGTTCCACTTGCAGCCCACAACCCCCTGTGCCCCACCTTCCCACAAGCCTCTCCCACACTTGGGCACTGGAGCCCCACACTTCCTACTCCTCCCATCCCTCCCAGAGCTGGAATGTAGCAAATCAGCTGTTTGTGACTGTGCAAGTTCTCAGAGAGGGGGAAAGAAGCAGGGATGGAGCACAAATCAGGTGATTTGTGCACTCCAAGAGTGGTGGGAGAAAGGTGGAGTAGAAGAAAGTGTGCAGTTCCAGTGTGAGAGGCTTGGGGGGGAGGGAGAAGAAGGGGCCAGACAGAGGGGTCTACAGGGTGAGCCCCAGTGGGCTGCAGGTTGCCTATCAGTGAACCTGAGTAAATGGTAGATCCTCTGTACCTTTAAATCTTTAAACCATGATTTGAGGAATTCAATCACACATCCAGAGGTTAGAGGTCTATTACAACAATAGGTATGTGGGATTTTATGGCCTGCAATGTGCAGGTCAGACTAAACTATTACGATGATCCCTTCTAAGCTTGAAGTCTAGGGGTCTGGGAGATGATTCTGCATATCTCCATTAACGGATAATGCTCCAACCAATGCAGCTTAACAAAAAAAATTCTCCAAGAGAGCACACACGCACCCTCTCCTAACCTTTGAATGTTCGGAGAGCAAGGCCCTAAAAAGGGGCACTGGCCCTTTACTGCCTTAGTTCCTTCTGTTGCTGACCCAGAGAAATTAGGTGTGAATATATGCAGAGTCATCTTGAAGAACTCTGGTTATTAGTAAGCAACCTTAACTTCTCCTGTAAGTGGCTCTGAACATTCCTACTGATGACTAGTTTGGCAAGTTATGCTGCAAATTCAAGAGGCAGGAACAGAGCCCGAATTAAATGACAAACACAGCTCTACCAAATCTAGCATCGTCTCTTGAAGCCAAATCCAAAACATAATGTTTAGTAAACATATGGACTTCCAAGTAGCAGCCTTGTAGATTTCCCCAGTAGGAACATGTTTAAAATAATCTCTGGATCCTTGAAGTAGTGCAAAGCGTCAACTGTCTTGTCTGACAACAAGATCGGGCTATTAAAGGGCAAATCGGTGTAACTAGTCTTCTCATTTGTGTGTACAGGCAGTCCCCGAGTTATGTACAAGATAGGGACTGTAGGTTTGTTCTTAAGTTGAATCTGTATGTAAATCGGAACTGGCATCAGCTGCTGCTGAAACTGATCAGTTTCAACAGCCGCTGAATCTGGACACCAGTTCCACTTACATACAGATTCAAGGTAAGAACACCAGGTGTCCCCAAGTCAGCTGCTGCTGAAACTGATCAGCAGCTGATTCCAGGAAGCCCAGGGCAGAGCAACTCTGCCTCGGGCTTCCTGTAGTCAGCCGCTGGTCAGTTTCAGCAGCGGCTGACTTTGGGACGCCTGGGGCAGAGCAGCTCGGGTGCTGCTGGCTTGGTCCAGTAGCGAGGCTGCTCCTCGGAGCTACTGGACCAACCCAGCAGCACCCCAGCTGCTCTGCCCCAGGCATCCTGATTCAGCCACTGCTGAAACTGATCAGCAGCTGAATCAGGACGCCTGGGGCAGAGCAGCTGGGGTGCTGCCGGGTTGGTCCAGTAGCGCCAAGGAGCGGTGCTGCGGGACCAACCGGCAGTGCCCCACCTGCTCTACCACAGGCCCCCGGCTTTGCTCCACGTCTCCCTGGTCTGCTGGGGGGGCACTAGCTGCATCCCCCCCCAGCAGACCAGGGAGACATGGAGCAAAGCTGCGGAGGACCTGGGCCGAACCGTGGTGCTTCCAGATCAGCGCCGCGGTCCGGCCCGGGTCCTCCGCGGCTTTGCTCAGCGTCTCCCTGGTCTGCAGACCAGGGAGACACTGAGCAAAGCCGCGGAGGACCCGGGCGGACCCGCGGCTTCCAGATCAGCTGGAAGCGGTGCGGGTCCGGCCCCGGGTGCTCCGCCGCTTTGTTCAGCGTCTCCCTGGTCTGCAGACCAGGGAGACGCTGAACAGAGCGGCGGAGCACCCGGCAGGACCCGCGCCGCTTCCAGCTGATCTGGAAGCGGCCGCGGGTCCGGCTCCCGGTGCTCCACCGCTTTGCTCCCGTCTCCCTGGTTTGCTGGCTCCGCCAGCAGACCAGGGAGATGGGGAGCAGCTTTTCTCGCCCTGGAGAAGGCGGGCGGCGGGACCAGGCGTCCCGCTGCTCTAGTTCTCCGGGGCGAGAAATCCCCGTTCGTAACTACAGATCCGACATAAGTCGGATCCGCGTAACTCGGGGACTGCCTGTAGTTCCTCTTTTGTAAAGTTCAATGTTCATGTGTTGGGAGTTTTAGTATTTTTCCCCACCAGGACGTTAAATTTAATTACATTCTGATTGCAAATACTCAGTGCTTCAGCCATGTCAATCTTTTGGATCAGACCATGTGCTCTACTTCGGACTAAATCAAGAATTGCTTCTCTCCTTGCAGATTCTAGGATAAGCTACTCAAAGAAGTAGTAATATATAATGTCTAGAAATAGTCTCTGCATCCTGTCCTTAATTGACATATTGGCTGGCTATATAAGGATAGCTGAAATTCCCCATTATTGAGCTTTTTGTTTCTATAGCTTTTTTTTTTTTTTATCTTCCTCAGCATTTCACAGTTGCTATTCACCACCTTGGTCAGTTAGACAGCAGTATATCCTATTGTTATGCTCTTATTGTTCAAGCACAAACTTTTCTATCCACAGAGATTTATGGCACAATTTAAGTAATTTAAGTTTTTTAATCCACATAAATCCATAATTATGCTTTTTTCCATATATTGTGCCACTCCCCCACCAATATGACTTACTCAGTCACTCCTGTGTATTTTGTACCCTCATATAATGGTTTCTCATTGATTATTCCCACTCAACCAAGTTTCCATGTTGCCTATTATATCCGTATCCTCATTTAATGCCAGGCACTCTGGTTCATCCATCTCAGTATTTAGACTTCTAGGATTTATATACAATCACTTACACGTTTTCTCAATATTCAGTTGCTTGCCATCATATGTTTTATTTCAATGGGACTCTTACATTTGATTGTCCCTTGCTAATTCTTACATCCACTTTACCAACTTCTTTCCTATCATCCTTACAATGCTATAGTTTCCCCTTCAATAAATTCATCTCTAAGGGTATGTCTACACTACCACCCTAGTTCGAACTAGGATGGTAATGTAGGCAACCAGAGTTGCAAATGAAGCCCGGGATTTGAATTTCCCGGGCTTCATTTGCATAAAGCCGGGCGCCACCATTTTTAAATGTCCGCTAGTGCGGACTCCATGCCGCGCGGCTACACGTGGCATGGACTAGGTAGTTCGGACTAGGCTTCCTAGTCCGAACTACCGTTACTCCTCATGAAACCTAGTCCAAACTACCTAAAAAGCCTAGTCCGAACTACCTAGTCTGTCCGCATGTAGCCACGCGGCACGGAGTCCGCACTAGCGGACATTTAAAAATGGTGGCGCCCGGCTTTATGCAAATGAAGCCCGGGAAATTCAAATCCCGGGCTTCATTTGCAACTCCGGTTGCCTACATTACCACCCTAGTTCGAACAAGGGTGGTAGTGTAGACATACCCTAAGGGATGTATCCTCCTTTTTTCTTATGTACCATGTGCTCCTCTGTACCTGTCAGTCCCCACACCCTTGAATTTAAAAACAATCCTCTAGAACCTTTTTAATTTTACATGCCAGCAATGTGCTTCTATTTGAGTTTAGCTGGTGCCCATGCTTTCTGTATATGCTCCTCCTTTCCCTCCAAATACCCTAATTTCTAATAAACTTTAAAATGTCAACACACCATAGTCTTTATCCATGCATTGAGGCGCTGTAGTTCTGATTGTATATCTGGCCCTGTGCATAGAATTGGAGTTTTAAAAAAATATTACCATGGAGATTCTGGACTTAAATCTCTCACCTAGCAGCTAAATTTGGGCTCTAAAGCCACTCCCCATCTTTTTCTTTGTCAATGGTGTATATGCCATGACCAATAGCTGTTCCTCAGTAACATACATCAATCTGTCTAGATGTCTCAGGAGATCTACAACCTTTCCACCTGGCAGGAAATTTATCATATGGTTTTCCCCGTCATCACAAACCCAACCATCTGTATTTCCAGTTATGACCCCACCTTCATCTGAAGGAGGGTCCTAATCAGTGTTTTTTTTGTGCTGGTACACGCTGGTACAGCGTACCGCCACCTTTTTTAAACAAAAAAAGCACTGGTCCTAAGTTATTGTTTTCCTTGGCTCCATCATAATGTTCTCCTCCATTCAGATTTTCATCCTCCTCAACAATACAGAGGCTGTCAGATTGAAGGTAGGACCATTCTATTGTGTCCCAGAAAGTCTCCTCTGTGTACTTTTGTCTCCCTTAGATCTTCCAGTTCAGACACTCTAGAATAAAGAACCTGTTCAGTCTCTCTGAGGACCATGAGACACTTGTACCAGATACACAAAAATGTCAGTTGCCCACAAGGCTGGTCAGTGCAATAAACTGAATAGCCTCCACTCTGCTGCTGGATTTTGCCTGCATTTTATTTATTTTTGCAGTGTTTATTTATTTAGTTAGGTTTTTTCCCTAGGAACTGTTGGAAGGGAGAATTGGTCTACGTTTAAAATATGTTTATGTGTAGCTGCCGCATACTCTCTCCCCCTCGCAAAATTCCCATTTGCTGCTCCTATTCACTAACTCCTCTGGTCACTCAGGAGGTGGGTTTTTTTTAAACCCCTGCTCTGAGATGATCTCCTCTGAACATCTAGTAATTAGCCACCCTACCCGCTAAAACAAAAAACTATCACCTTTTCCCCACTCTCTATTTTCTGGAGTTGAATAGGCTTAATCAGACCTGAATCTAGGGATGTAAGAGCCAACAGGCTCTTAACGCATTTAAAAGGCAGAGCTACAGCGGGGTTAGCTCCCTGAGCCAGGAGCTAACACGGATGCGGTTCCCCTACTTATCAATTAATTGATTAGTCGATGGAAAATCTATCACGTAGTCGATTAGTTGATTAAAACTAAATTTAACATCCCTCCCCGAATCTATTACTGGCTGCTGCAATCACTAAGGAGTTTGGCATAGGTGAGTATCAAAAATATGAACACGCCTCATGCAGTAGTTCAAATAATTTGTTAGCTTTCTTAAGAGATAAGCTGACAAGAAGCAGGGATAGCACAAATTGCTTTAGCAGGTTGCAAGAAGCCATCGAATATAGGTACAAACATCCTTTTCCTGAAAGGACCACCAAAAATGTCAAATACAGATGTGATGCCACTTCCACAGCAACTGACGGCAAGTTCAAAGTAGTTTCCATATGATATATTAATTCAGAGTAGTAAAGCATCCTTAGAAGGAGATGACACAGAAGCAACACCCATGTGCTCATCAGAAGAAAAATCAGGTTCAAATTCTTTACCCACCTGATTATGCTTAAAAAGAGGAAGTAACTCCTCATTTTCTTACTCAGACAAAGCATCAGGCGCACCAGAGCTGCCGACAGAGCTGATGGAATCAGATCCAAAGATTCCACAGAAGACAGAATAATACTATAGTACTTGATTCATACAGTGGATGACTCAAGAACTTTCACGGCAGAGCCCAATAAGACCATGAACCACAGGATTGCCAGTCTAGCCAACAACTGGTACCTGGGAACATACACATAGGATGGGGCAGCAGAAACTGTCCAAATTAAGGAAATCTAGACATAGGTGGTATAAATATGGACAATTTAGACCTTTTAACTTGCCCTCTATCCTCTTCTAATCCAACCCAATTCCATTGTTATCTCACCAGAGATAGCTACGGCACTGGAGGATGCCTAGAAGGGGAGAAGGATCTGTTTGGAGATTCTGAAGGAGTTTCAGGAATGACACACAAAGATAGTGCTGTGGAAAGACACTCAATATTTTTCATTTTTCACCTTTTTTCAGGTGCAAGGGATATAGACATCAGAACCAATGATGTATTCCTCCTCTCTCTGAGCAATTTCTCACTTGGATCTAACAAATGATCTAACATCATACGGTGAATAGCTCCTACCACAATGACAGTCTTCTTCCAATCAGACATCAGCACCAAAGATAAACAAAAGCAACAATGGTCATTTGATAGACTTAGGGATCATCAGTTCTGGAGAAGGACTTAACGACATATTCCTGAAACATGAAGCCAAATGTGGAACAGACTTAGGTCTCAGAGACTGAACCGCAGAAGACCTATCCAAATTAGATGGAACCAATAAATCTGATCTACAACATTTGATACCATTAAGCATGACTGTCTTCTCTCTCCCTTTCTAATTTGGAACCATGACAGCAGACAGCTTACTCCTCATGGCATTAGCTATCAATTGAACAGAGAGGTACTTCAACACCATAGAAGCGTTAATATGATGATATGGTAACAGGAGCTCAAACGTACAGACTCAGAACCTTTAGGCACCATACTCCTTAGTAAATGAGGCAGTTGGAGATGAAACAGACCAATTTGCCTTCAGGTCAGATGGTCTCCAAGAGCCCAATGCTTTAGTAGTAAGTGATTCTTAAGCAGGAACACTTGCAACTTATTCTGCCTCTCCTTATGTACTCTCAGGGTGTGTCTAGACTACAGAGTTTTGTCGACAAAAGTGGACTTTTGTCAACAAAACTATACCTGCGTCTACACTACCGCTGAGTTCTGTCGACATAACGTCGACAGAACTCAGCAGTTTTGTTGACGCTGGTAAACCTCATTTTACGAGGCATAACACCTTCTGTCGACAGAGTTCTGTCGACAGAAGGTGTTATTGCATGTAGGGTTGTGTCTAGACTACAGGATTTTGTCGACAAAGCAGCTTGCTTTGTCGACAGAACTGAATGTAGTCAAGACGCTCTTTGTCGACAGAAGCTTTGTCGACAGTATCTGTCGACAAAACTTCTGTCGACAAAACCCTGTAGTCTAGACGTACCCTCAGTGAGAAAGTCTGACAAGCAGATGACCTAGAAGAAAAATGGCTTTCTAAAAGATGCTTAGGGTATGTCTATGCACCCTGCAGCAGCAAGTGTCCCAGGCCAGGCTGATAGACTTGGACTAACAGGGCTTATATTAGCACTCTAAAAATAGCTGCATAGACAGCACTTTGTACAAATTGCAAACTCTAACTCTACAAGCTACCAACAATTAGCAAAGGCACTAGAATAGGAGGAAAAGCCCCTACCCAAAGGACAGAGCAGTTCACTTCCATCTGGTGGAAGCAATTCGAAGCAACTCGGTTAATTGTATGCACACAGCCCCCTTACTTAATCCCACCTTCTGAATCTTCAAAGATGCTGAGGGGAGGAGCAGGAGCAAGTACACTTGTGCTTTAACAGGAACTGCTTGGAGAAGATTCTATCATTAGGGTGCACAACTACAACACACGTTACTCAAACAGAAATATGCAACGCCACTGCAAAAAGTGAGAGTAGTGGTTTCCTTACGAGTTCACATCTTGCCCAAGTTATCAGGAAGAGAGGCAAAATAGCATCTGGACTATGACAAACTGAAATGCTTCTTAGCAATAGCTAGTGCCAAAACAGGGAGACATTATACCACATTTATACTGCCATAATATAGATAATAGTCTTAGATAAGGACATTAAGAGGTGGGTAATTGGCTAATCATGTAGACGATACAGTTTGTATCAACTACACAATTAGTCGATAAAGAAAGGCTCTCAGTCCCAGCTCACACCCGGTCCTGGAGCTACCCCTGCTGTGGCTCTGCATTTTAAATGTAGTAATAGCTGGGCAGCTCTTACTACATTTAAAATGCAAAGCCGCAGTGGGGGTAACTCCTGGATCCAGCACGAGCTGGGACTGAGTAGGGCTTGCTCATTCCCTGCTCATGCTGGGTCCAGCAGCCCCTGTGAACAGGGGATCCCAGCAGGGAGCTGGAATCCCTTGTGGATAGGAACTGCTGCAGGAGAAGCCGTGTTTTTGGCCAGCCGAGACCCCTGTGGACTAAGGATGTTAAATATCGATTAATTCACTAATCGAGTAGTTGATGAAATTTTATTGACTACTCGATAGGCATTTCCGCATTACTCCTTTGAAATGTACAAGAGCTCCACTTCGAAATTCAGCATTTTCCTGGAACCCGGGGTCAGCTGGGGAGTCCCTAGCTGACCCTAGAGACTGCGCAAAATTTCCATGGGACCTGGAGTCAGCAGAGGATCCCCAGCTGAACCCTGGTTCTGTGGAAATTCTGCGCGAAGCCTGGAGTCAGCTAGGGACTCCCCAGCTGATCCTGGACTTTGCATGACATTTCCAAAGAAGCAGCACCGCACAAAACCCGGATCAGATGGGTACTCCATGGAAATGTCATGTAGAGCCCAGGGCCAGTTTTGAAATGCCACCACAGTATTTCAAAGGGGCAGTGCTGTACAGCTGATCCTGGACTCCGTGCGGGTGCTGCCCCTTTGAAACGTCACTGCATTTCAAAGGGGCAGCATGCACAGAGCCCAGGGTCAGCTCCATGCGGCAGCCCCTATTCCCCCCCACCAGTTTGCTGCCTCTATCTGATAGAGGCAGCAAGAGGGAAGGGAGAAGCAATTAGTCGACTTGACTAGCCAATAAGCATTTGCTTATCAACTAGTCATCTAGTCCTTTACTTTACATCTTTATTGCAAATGTAACTACTTCGCATCAGCAGCCTGTCCACAGCAGGCGGAGCACCCTCTGCTCATTTTGAGCCTGAACCTACTCCCCCCAGCACTGCCTTTTCAGCTGGCTCCCTCAGCACCAACTCCTGCTCCTCTCCCCTTGCTGCCTCTAGACTTATCAAGTAGAAATTAGTCTAATAGTTGACTAACATCCCTAGGCTGTGTCCAGACTCCATGCCTCCGTCGACGGAGGCATGTAGATTAGCCAGCTCGGAAGAGGGAAATGAAGCCGCGATTAAAATAATCGCGGCTTCATTTAAATTTAAATGGCTGCCCCGATCTGCCGATCAGCTGTTTGTCGGCAGATCGGGAGAGTCTGGACGCGATGCCCCGACAAAGAAGCCTTTCTTCATCGACACAGGTAAGCCTCGTGAAACCAGGTTTACCTGTGTCGATGAAGAAAGGCTTCTTTGTCGGGGCATCGCATCCAGACTCTCCCGATCTGCCGACAAACAGCTGATCGGCAGATCGGGGCAGCCATTTAAATTTAAATGAAGCCGCGATTATTTTAATCGCGGCTTCATTTCCCTCTTCCGAGCTGGCTAATCTACATGCCTCCGTCGACGGAGGCATGGAGTCTGGACACAGCCCTAGTCTCAAAAACTACAGGAAAGGGCAAAGCCATTATTAAAAACCGTTTCAAAGGCACAGTGTCAGAGCAAACCAGGACAAAAATTATTTGTGAACATAGGTGTCCCAACACATGATGTGTCACTATCTGAGACAGGCACACATACTGTATCCTCAATATTAAGGGAGAATATCAATTTTTAGAAGTGGCAAGATCAGTTTTAACAGACTGGGCACAAGTAACACATCTGATAATGTTATCCCCCAAAAGCCCTAATCTTATTAGGACAGGTGGGCCTACAGGGAACAGGTGGTACCAACGCACGTAGGAAAGAGCTTGCCAACTACTTTACATAGAATTTCAATAGCTGAATCCTTACATGGCACCTGTAGAAATGCTGAGGCATTGTGGGAGAAGTTCCAAGGTAAATGTGCTACTGCTATATTCTTAAAGAAAAAGCCCTTCTACAAAACAACAGTTTTTATCATTTTAAAGAGAAAAATGAGTCTTTGATACTTTGTTCACATGAAGTAATACACCAGACTTCAACTAATAAAACTAGAATTTAACAGCGCAAGTTTCAGCTACTACTCAGACTTGGCTAAATTTGGGACTAGAGTTTTCATTACTAAACAACCACAGTTTTAAATAAAGAGTTTTTCTTGAAAGCAATACAGTCAACATGAAACTTAGTGTTTAGAAGATTAGTAAATAGAAGATTAGTAAATAGTGCCTGAGACTACATTTGCTCACAGACCTCTTATTAATTTTTAGGATTTTACAACCATGTTTTCTACATATAAAAATCTCTCTTTCTCTATTCACCTTGAAAAAACATACAACTGAGGAAACTGAGGTTACACAGAACAATGACAACATATCAAGTAAAAAAACCCAACAGTATTTTCCCCCTTTTATATCAGAAAACAGTGAGATTTCTAATATGACAATGTCCTTAATATCTGTACCATTAAACAATGAGTAAGCCATAAACTTCTATATAATTCAACAATTAACAAACAAAAAAACCCTAAAACCAAAAAAGACAGACCATGCAGTAGAAGTTCTTACATTTTAATTTTGTTTCCTTACCTGGAATGAATGAACAAAATTAAGAACCTGTAGAGACAGCTTTCTACTGGAATGTAAGAGTTTTTGAAGGCTGTCAAAATGGAAAAAAAACCAAACTATAAAACATGCATGTGTGCCAGTACATATTGTTAATGGGCTAGAATACCAGGCTTGCGCTCTTAAGAAAAACTCCTGGTGCATTTTTACACCACTTGTTAAAATAAAACAGAATAACATAAAACTATCATTGTATAAGAGAAACTCCAACCCATGGCCCCCGTTTTTAACAGCTCGGGTTTTGTTCTGTTCAACCAAGTTATTTATGTTGGGAACACCTGGGGTAGAGCAGCTGGGGTGCTGCCGGGTTGGTCCCCGCAGCGCCAAGGTGCATGAATAATTAACAACCCTCATTCTTGCATCTTACAATAGAAAGTTCTAGGAAGGTATGATACACAGCTGTTCTAAGTTCCTACTTACAATGCACCACAGCAATAGCTCCAATAAAGGTGACAAGCAACTTATTTATCTAGAAAATCCTCACTGCAGAGGTATATTTGGGCCACATTTTCAAATGGCCTTAACACTCTCTAAAATGGTGCTCCAAAAGCAGAAAGATTTTGCCAAAGCAAATGTGAACTACAGTAACACTCCAACAGTCCAGCATCAAGTTGTCCAGCACTCTTGATAGTCCGGCATCAACTGGAACCCATAACTGCTCAGGTCAGCCGCTCTCACAGCTGGGCCGCTGTGAGCCGCATGCACGCTCACGGCCTGCGCCGTTATGCTCACGGTCCCCAGCACACACAGTGTCCAACCTGCAGATGTCCAACCTGCACATGATTACTTCCTGTAGTCAGCCACTGGTCAGTTTCAGCAGTGGCTGACTTGGGGATGCCTGGGGCAGAGCAGCTGGGGTGCTGCCAGGTTGGTCCAGTAGCGCCCAGGAGCGGCGCTGCGGGACCAACCCGGCAGCACCCCAGCTGCTCTACCCCAGGCGTCAGTGAGAAAAGCCTTGTCCGCTGGGGGGAGGAGGGGGGAAGCGCACTAGCTAGCTAGTGCGCCCTCTCCCCCCCCCCCCCCCCCAGCAGACCAGGCTTTTCTCGCCGCGGAGGACACGGTCCTGCCGCCCGCATCCTCTGCGGTGAGAAAAGCCGCTCCGCGTCTCCCTGGTCCGCTGGGGGGGGCACCCCAGCAGATCAGGGCCACCCCAGCAGACCAGGGAGACGCGGAGGACGGGGGCGGCGGGACCGCAGAGACACGCCGCGGTCCCGCCGCCCGCGTCCTCCACAGCTTTGCTCTGTATCTCCCTGGTCTGCTGGGGGCCCCCCCCCAGCAGACCAGGGAGACGCGGAGCAGCTTTTCTCGACGCAGAGGATGCGGGTGGCAGGACCGCCCGCGTCCTCCGTGGTGAGAAAAGCCTGGTCTGCTGGGGAGGGGGGCACACTAGCTCCCCTCCCCCCAGCAGACCAGGGAGACGTGGAGCAGCTTTTCTCGCTGCGGAGGACGCGGGCGGCGGGATCGCGGTACGTTTGGGCGGTCCCGCCGCCCCCGTCCTCCGCGGCGAAAAAAGCCCCGTTCGTATGTAGGGATCCGACGTAAGTCGGATCCATGTAACTCGGGGACTGCCTGTACAGATTACAGGCCATCACTCGATTAAGTCCATAAGATTTAATTATAGTACATAGGAACTGTATTCCCAAAACCAAACACAATAAAGCTACATTAGCAGCATTTACAGAATTTGATTTTTGCTAGTACTTTGATGATGAAAGGAAAGCTTGTGTCAAGAGTCCTTATGGCTACTTTCCTCTGCTTTGTTCTTCTACAAAGGACTGTATTTATTCACACAGAAAATACACATTAATTTAAGTAATATAACCTAATTGACAATTGACATTTAGTGACAGTCACAATTTAAATTGTGCTGCATTTTAGTGACAGTCACAATTTAAATTGTCCATCAGAGAGCTCACTGAACAAAGATTGAAACAATTTACTATCAGAAATCCAATTGCTTTTATTTTACTCTGGAAAATATGTCTTTCAAAAAATATTCCACTATATTAACCAAGTTTAATCTAGTATAAAGTTAGATTGCAAGGCAAGATTTTAAGTAGCCCACACTGACAACAGCAGCCAAATATTGCTAGGACTTAAGCTATGATCAGCGAGCTATGAGAATGTACATTATAGCTAGTATGTTGGAGCCTAAAAGTGACCTCCACCACCAGAGGCAATGACTTCTCCTCTAGCAAGAGGTGCTGGACCTTCACTCTGCTCCAACTCTGCCCCCACTCCACTCCTCCCAAACCTGCACCCCTGCTTCTTCCTACTTTGCTCCCATTCCACACTTCCTGTCAAGCCCCTGTGCTGCCTCCTCTCTCAAGTGTGCCCTGTCCCTGCTCCTTCCCCACCATCTTGGAGCTTCTTCAGCTGTTCTCAGTACACCAGAAGTTCTGGGAGGGGAGGGAAGAAATCAGTCAGTCAGGCCACTAGCAGGTAAGAGGTGCAGGGCAGATTGAGAAAGTCTGATTGCTGTTGAGTGCTCAGCAACCACTAATTTTTCCCCTGTGAGTGCTCCATTCCCAGAGCACCTACAGAGTCAGCACCCTATGCTTACAATGTACCAACACAATTCTATAGTTTCGACTTTAATTACTGCATTGCCAAAGCATAGATAAATTCTACACATAATGGTGGTGGCAGAAGAAAGCTCACCTTTCTTTCCTACATAGTCCATGGGCAGCAATTTTTCTGCAGACTTTCCTGTTTAATTCAGAACTGAAGAGCGGAATTCCAAAACATAATTCCAGGGGAACCCATTCAAGTTCTGTTGTGGGTACTACAAGATGTGAATACAAGATATGGAAAAGTTTACTGAAAAGAACAGAAAATTCAACCTGAAAATTTGATCCCCAGATCAGTTCGCTCTAGAAAAATAAAAATAGAGTCAGCAGTTAATCTGTACCAAAAGATTCCTACCTCCCATTCTTTCTAAAACGTGCACAAATATTTAGCAGACAGAACAACTTCAAATGAAACTACCAATTTTAAGCAAAAAGAAAATTTGTAGAGATCCACATTAAAACATGTCAACAGTGTTTGATCTCTGCATCAGTGTGTCAAATATAGCATTTTTAAAAATGTGTACTATTTCCTTAAAAGACTGCTCTAGAGGAGACATTAAACACTCAATACAAGCGCTGCCTCGAGTGGCAAAGTTCTGGCCATGCCCCAGGAGTCTCGTGCTACTGGCAGATATTAGCCTCAGACTCGCTGTGGTCCTATACACAACTGCTTTCTCTTTACAGGAGGCAGGGTCCATACCTTAGTGAACCATACTCATCACAGGTTAGTCCATGGTTTTGGGGTGAAAACCACTTGATAGTCCTGGTCTCCCTACTTGGGATAGGCTCTGTGTTGGCATTGGAGGGGGAGATTGGGGGGGGGAACCTGGGCCTGCCCACTACTCTGGGATCCAGCCCAGAGACCTTAAAGTAGCAGCAGCAGCTGCAGCAGTCAAGGTTGTTTTTACTTCTGACTTAGCAGCTTTTTCTCTGGCCCATTTCCCCAAACAATCCCTCCAAAATGTCTTCCTCTTGTACTGGATAACCAGCTCTCAGCTCACACAACTTCTTGCTCTTCCCTTTCTCCTTCCAGTCCGTCAATCTTTGTCTTCCCCCTCTCCTTACCTAGGAGAGGCCTTTTAAAGCAACTCCACTGGCTGTAATTGGCTGCAGGTATTGAGTGATTTGCCTGAGAGAGTAATCTAGTTAATTAGCCCTAGGTGTTTTCCTGCCTTCATTTTTATTGCAGCAGCCTCTAGTAGTTTACTCTGGAAAGAGAAAACCACTTATCCAGTGCCCTGTATACCTACCTTCCACCAGAGTGTGGCAAGCTACTGAATTATGTCTGTCACATTAGGTACTGTGATAAGAGATGGGCCTGAAACAAAAAGTCCATGTAGCACAGGCCTGAGGCCTGGCTAACAAAGGTCAAAACTTTGCTAATATAAAGCAAAGCTAAGATGTGAGCAAGAGGCAGGCCCCTGCTCACAGAACTCGTCATGAACAGGGCTGAGTGTGTAAAACACTAATTGGTAATAGGCCTGGGTGTAGAACAGTAATTGGTACTAGTCATAAGTTGAATGCACATTCTCAAAAGATGGTAGCAACACCTTGTTAAAAAGGACCTTGGTATCCACATTAGGGATGTTAGAAGTCAGTTAATTTAATAATTTAAATTAATAATACATGGTTACTCGGTTCCTGCATTGGGGGGGACAGGGCTGGGAGCCAAAAGCAAACTCCCAGGGAGCCCCCTGCTACCTTGTACTGCTGCTTCTGTATCGGAGGCAGCAGCGTGGGGTGGCAGCAGACCCCAACCATGGAGAGTCCAAGCTTCCAGCATACAGAAGCTGCTTTGGCATCCCATGGCAGCAGTGATCCCTGTATCAGAGGAAGCAGCACGGGGTGGCAGTCAGTTCCCCTGTGTGCTCTTCATTTAAAACTTGGACCGGGGGGAAGGAGGGCTGTGTTGCGGGACCGTTAATTCCATTCATCTGAATAAGTGGGTTGTGTCCACAAAAGCTCATGATACCATCTACAATTTTTATTAGTCTCTAATGTATTGCAGGACTATTCATTGTTTTGTTTTGTTTTTTAATTCAGTTACAGACTAACATGGCTACTGCTCTGAAACTGATTAACAGTCACTTATCAGTTAATTGGTTACCTGGATAACTGCTAACATCTCTAACCCACACTCCCTACAGATAACAGCGATATACCTACTCAGGTTCAGGAAAGCGTCAAAAATGACAGCAGAATGGACAGAAAAGTTCTAATCATACCACAACATACAAGGCGATGGGTAACGTCAGAAGGTGGCATCCTGACACATCAGGAGTCATGTGTAATTTGTTTGTATTTGTATAAAAGTGGTATTTTGGAGGGCTGTCTTTGTCCAGTCTAGGGGGCAATGGGACCTCCTAATGACTAAGCTGGCCCATTGTCAGGGAGTACACGCGTGTAGTGGTTCATAAGAGTCTACTGACAACTATTACTGAACTTTGTTTGACAATTAACTGGGCCAGGTGCCTTCAATCCTTATCTGATTTTGTGGTCTTTGAGGGCTCTCTTGGTGTCTGCTGTGTGGATTGCTTGCAAAAAAGTCAACACAACACACAGAATTGAGCACTCACACACTGTCAAATGGTTATCATTATTGACGGAGAAGACCTGTCAGGACTCCACACCAGTGAATCCTGACTACTACAGGTACTTTAATACTAGATTAGTGATTAGACAGAAAAATCTAAGGAAGATTTTATCTTGCATAAAAAAAAACCACAGGTCATTTATGAGACCTTACCTTCAGGGCTTTGCTTAGATGCAGAATCCAGAGGTGTCTCTTCAATAACAATTTCAAATGATTCTGTGCTCCCATTTACATCAGACGCTGATGCCAATTCAAGTTCACCTAAATTAAGATAATTACTTAATGTTTAACTGGATAGTATTAGCTTAGTTACCTCCTGATGTACAGACTATATAAGTTTTACTCATATGTGATGTACTAATAACTGAACAAAGTACCTCTGAAACTATTTGCTTAATGACAGTAATCCAGATGCCTGGTATAAAGTAGTAAAGAGAAATGCAAGGTTCCTACTTTGATCGGGTGTAAGGAATTTCTAAGGATCCTACTGTTTTTATTTAAATACAGTTTTGTTTTCAAAATAAAATCTTAAAACTGTCAGCTATTTAATGTTTTATTTTGTACTTTTTAAAATATTCTACAACTGTGGTGCCCAACCAGTTCAAATATACAGTAAAACTCCAATAGTCCGGCATCCAATAGTCCAGCTCACCCAATAGTCTGGCATCAAAATGGCAAGAGCCTAGTGAGTGAGCTTCGGCAAAAAATGAGTCACAAGGTAACAGTGGCAGCAGGGGAACTGAGCAAAAAGGGTAAAAAAGGCTTTAAAAACCTAAAACATTACAGTATACTGTATACAGTACGTACAATAAAAAGAGTTAAGAACACTTTATATACAGTATATAAAATGTATACTATATATATATATATATATATATAAAAAACCAGCTTATAGTACCTCCTGATAGTCCGGCATATCTGATAATCCGGCACCACCTAGGTCCCATAAGTTCCGGATTATCCGAAGTCTACTGTAATAGCTATTATAGTGGATACTGCTAGAGTGAACTAGCTACACTCAACAGGCCAAATTAACATGCTAACCGCTAGCCATGTGGTTGACACCACAGATTTACACAATACATTTATACCCCTTGCTTTTTTGTTTAAAAGAGAATATATGAATTCAAACACATTGGCCACCAAAGAAAAATAGTTTTCACTGACTAACCTTTTTCATCAGAAGCATCGCTCAGCTTTCTGTTCGTGTGTTGACAGAAAGGATTCAACATGGTAACATAGCCACAAAAGTGCTGCAAATCCACTTTGTCGATTAACATTCTCAAAGCTTTATGAACACCCATATTCACACGAGAGAAGTCTAACAGAGAAAAAAGTGCACAAGTTTGCCTTTACCACCTTCTTGCAGTGATGTTGAGTCACCACAGCACTACCATAGTTAATATTCAGGAAGTCTGGGATAGACTTCTGATGGCTTGGAAGTTCATTTAGGCATGTGGCAATTTCCCTACCCTCTCTAACTCCTAAATTCATATATATGGTATGAAAACTTAAGTGTATGGTTTCTCCCACATTTCAAAAACAATATAGTACCCTATGATACAGTAGCAAAGGGGGAGGGGGAGGAAGAGGATGCAAGAATTAGTGGGAGCCATTGTCCCACACCTTCAGCTAAATGGCAGAATGCAGCAATTTTTGCCCTGGATCTTACTAATGTCCATCTGAATATTCCACAGTACTTTGTCCCAAAGTTCAGTTTGAGGTACATTACTAAGCATAAAATAGTCCTGCAGTGCTCCCAGGTTGAGGAACTACTGGGTTTTGACATCTAGCTGATGCCAGAAGAAGGGTGTGGGAATGAGAAAGAAATGTCTAGTTTTGAGCTCAAGACTTTTCACCCAAGGATCGAGGTGAAAGGAAGTGGACCACTCTGCCAAAGACCAACAGAAGAAGTAGTCAATGTAGGAAACAGCTCGTTGTAAACCTAAACAAGCAAACTGGATTTAGACTTAGCTCAGGAAACTGGTTGATGGCATATGCTCATTTGTATTTTGTCTAGCAACTGTTTATAGTTTCAAATGTTAAATCGCAAGGCTAAGACTTTGTATACAGAGCGCTCAGCTAGGAAGTACATGACTTCTGCATCAACTTCCTCTGCACTATCTTTAATCTTCAAAATTGACTAAGACAAACTTAAGAAACCCTACACAATCAGCAAATTTCTACCTCATTAAAAGCAGCTATAATTGCGCAGACCTTGAAAGTGAAGATCAGGAAATTTTAAAATCAACATCATTAACATGAAAGGTTTTTTTAAACGGTGTCTAATTTTTTATTTTCATTTTTACAGAAGTGCTCCAGGGAAATCATCAAGATAGCTTAGCTGAATGCACCACTGAGAGCTCATCTGTTGCTCAAATGTTTTCAGCTGGCAGTATTCTGTACGTATCAGACCAGTGATGAGCTTTGTGCAAGGACTTGAAGGAGAATCAAATAAATGTACAAGTTTTTTACTTTACGTGCAATATGAAGAGTAGCACGGAGGTGCATATAGAAGCAGTGATGGGGAAACATAAGACAGTGTTTTCCCAGTTAGTTTATGAAGGGAAAGAGAGAGGACCAGTAAATTAATTGGAAGTTAGGGTAATAGTTTTCCTCTTGCATCACTCTATTTTCCTCTGTATTTACAGCGTTCTTTGGACACAATGTAAGGATCCCTTCATTTTTCTCTTTTAACTATAATCAATAGCTAGTAACATTGGAGTCCTCTGCTATTTGAAAATGGATATTAATATATTAAGTTCAGCCTCACCATAATACAAAATAATATTACAATAGCACTGAAATCTTTGGTGAAGAATTCACATTAAAAACAGTTACCTCCTTGCTGCTCTGCTTCATCAAATGGGAAAGGTATATGCACAGTTTCCCCCATTCCATGCATGCCATGTCCCTGAACACAAAGAGATTAAGATCAAGGAAAGAAATCCACATATACTACTAGAGCTTATACTGATTATTTAGTTCTACTTGTGCTCTTTTGTTTAAGAAGGGCTGGGTAACACTAATGTAACAAACAAGCGGACCAGATAAGACACTTACATACTGAAGATTCTAATTAGTAATTTTAAATAAATATCCATGTAAGCAACTCAAAGTTAAAAATGTAGAAAAGAGGAACAGTTAGCTTTGTGTTTTACTAAATCATAGCTACAAAGTCTTGAGGCATTATCAGTTTCAAAATCGTGAAATAATGCTAGCTTCATTTTGACAGCATCAGCAAACTTTTCACAATAAAACATGGGGCTGCTTCAACACCTGCTACATATCTAGTTCCTGTGCTTGTGTCTCTTATATGCCTCTCCTGATATCTGAACAGCCTACTTGTATCTACCTTATCAAATCCCATCTTACCTGAAAACCCTTTTTCTTTGTTAAAGTTGTTTAATTTACCCTCCTTTCCAGAATCAATAAATGTCTCAGAGGAATTAGCCATGTTAGTCTGAAACTTTAAAAACAATGAGCAATCCTGTGGCATCCGAGGCTATGTCTATGCTACCAGGTTACTTTGAAATAAATCCCCAAATAACGATTTTGTAATAAGCTTATTTCTCTTCACAAGCAGGAAACAAAAACTCAGGCTTGGTAGTGTGGAAGCTTACCTTGTTATTTTGAAATAAGGGGAATTATTTCAAAATACCTCCCCAGTATAGACATGCCCTTAGAGAATAATATATTAAAGCATGAGTTTTCATTGATAAAATCCACTTCATCAGATGAGCTGGAGTGGAAATTACGGAATCCAAAGGGGGTAGGGTGGAGTTGTGTGTGTGGGTGAGGGTATAGGGGTGGGTGTCTTTTGCAGGCTGAGGACAGTGGATTGCGTGTTGTGTCCTGGATGGAAACTAGAGGCACGCTGTTATATATATATATCCTGGATTCTGTAATTTCCACTCCAACTCACCTGAGGATGTAGTTTTTATCCATGAAACCTCATCATGATCCAATATATTTGTTAGTCTCTAAGGTGCCACAGGACTGCTCATTATTTTTAGAGTCAATAAATATTGCAAAGAGTTTGAGATACAGTTTGTAGGAAAAATCAGTTGTACGTGAGTACAAAAATATCCTAAAAGTTAAAACAAAATTAGACTAAGATACAATCATTATATGATCAGAAAGAAATCACTGCAAACCAATGCAGCTACAAAGCATAATTGTGATGCATCACATAATTGATACTACAATACATGGACTATGTTTTAATCTAGATAGTTGTATATGAATCACAACAGTGGGTTTGGTTCAATATTTTAGTGACACTGTAAAATAAACTACCTACACAATCAAGCTAGTAAAAGTTTTTCTAAGTTCAAATTTTTAGAAAACATGGAACGTTTTGAAAAGTCAATTTTCCCCCCTTTTCACTCAACCCCCTCCACTACACATTACATACAAGAAATAATTTATTAGAAATTAAGATCATTATATCATGTTCATATATAATACCTGTATTAGAACAGCAGAATGTGTTAAAGCATCATTCAACATTGTCAATACGTTCGAAGTTGGAACTATGCCTGGGTCGTGACCCCAAGATGTTATTAGTAAGCGATCATAACCCTAAAAGAATACAAAATAAAAGGAAGTAGTAACTGATTACCCACATATATAAAAATGAAAAGCAAAATCATTAGATCAACAGTGAGGTGTTATAATTAGGATATTATTGCAAGGATTTTCAGTAATGTACCATTTTACTTTGTGTCAGGTCACTTTTATGTTGATGCTCCTGCTTGTGATGGAAGCAAAAATTTGAGGTTGGGCATATCTGAACGTGCTAGTTTAAATAGGATGTGTGTGTCACAAGTCCTTGCCACAACGTGTGCAGATGCCACAATGTTCTTTGAGAAAGGGAGATGAAAATGTTCCCGTATAAATTTGAAAGATAAAAGTATGTGATGAGAGAAACTTTAAACCTCTCAGCAGGATTCAGAATGAGAATGGTGACTAATCATGGAGGAGTGCATCTTCAGAGAAAAATAATGACATGGAAGCAGTTTCCTCTTCTCTAAAGATTCAGAAATGAGGCTTTTCATAACTGAAGATTAAGTCATCCTCGGAATGTCTCCTGAGACAAAGCATATATTTCAAACAAGATGATACTGCAACAACAAGTAGTGGAAACTAGGTATGTAAGCGAGTAGTCGAATATACAATTAACCGATAAACCTAGGCTTATCAGTTAATCTTCTCGACTACTCGTATTTCCCCCCCTTGCTGCCTCTGGTACAGCGGCAGCAAGTGTGAGGGAAGCAGGAGCTGGTTCCCCTAGCACTGGCTTGGCGGTGCTGCCTGCTCCCCCCGCATGCTGCTGCCTCCAATAGAGGCAGCAGTGTGGGGGCGGGGTGGAGCAAGGGAGACTCGCCACAGACAAAGGCTGCTCCCCATCCTAGGGAGCAGCCTCTGTCCATTGTTGCAGGCAGAGGCTGCTTCTCAGCAGCAGTCCCTATCCATGGGAGGTCCCAGCTCCCCCAGATAGAGACTGCTGCAGCCTCTGTCCATGGGGAGCTGGGACCACCTGTCCACCCCCCGTAGATGGGGATGCTGCTGGAGCAGCCTCTGTCTGCAGTGGGCCCAGGCTTGATATAAATAGAGGCTGCTCCATGGGAGCTGGAACCGCCCCCCCATAGACAGGGACTACTGCCACTCCCACGCTGCTTCTTCTGTATCAGGAAGGGAGCTGGTTTTCAAACTGGGTCTGCTCGTGGACTGGCTCTCACCTGGCACCTACAGAGGTAACTGCACAGAGTGACAAGGGGCACTTGGGAGTGGAGTTGGGAGTGCACTGACTGATAACTCCTGCCCCCTCCGCCCTCCACTCCAGGACTATTGAATAGTCAAGTAACCACGAAGATTTCATGTGATTACTTGACTATTCAATTAACCAATACATTTAACATCCTTAGTGGAATGAGATTTTTGCCTGGCAATAGAAAAATTATGTTCAGAGGGCTAAAATTCCTCAAGAAAAAAGTGTATTGCCATAGAATCTGGGACTATTTGATACAGTGAAAGTCCTGTGTCATGAAACCAATAATCTGATTCCATAAGGAAATTTACAAGATGATTTGCAAGACAGCTACATATTTTAAAAAGATAAACAAAAAATCCACACCAAGCATTCACTAAATATTGAAGCTCTGGGTTAGGCCTCACACCTACAATCAAAATCCAGGTTGCTAGCATTATAGAACCTTTTTGTAGACTAGAAATGACCACTTACCTGTTCTTTTACTACTTTGTTTCTGAGAAATGACTACCCCCCCATGCCAACTTTAAAATAAAAAATAGGAACAGAAAACGAGCAAGACAGAGCAAAACAAGATGTCAATTATTTTCATTCCTGGGGCCTAGCTCTGTTCCTTCACAAGCTTGGTTTTTTAAATGGTTAATGCACTTTGGGAAGGGAGACATGAAGACTATATAGTCCTGTTCCTCATTTTAAATTGATATTTGAGCAGGACAAACAGCATTTCAGTATCAAATCAGTCAGAAGATGTTATAATGGTAGTCTAGCAAGCCTGCTCAGGCCATTGCAATTACCACTATGAGGATTGTGTGAAGGTGAGGAGAAGAAGAAAGCCGTATGTAACAGACATTTTTAACTTAACACTTTTGTCATGGACAAAATGGTAGGAGAACACTGCCATACCTCCCTTGAGTCAATTCAAAGCAGGATGAACACAGTCATCATAATTGCAGAAGAGATCTCCACGAGCTTCAGAAAATCTCTTTGCTAGGATCTGAACAGTTACCAAAATAAAGGCGATGGTCTTAAACATATTCTCAAACTTTGAGAGGGGGTGGATGTGAGAGTGAGAGAGAGAGGCACACAGAGATTTTTATTGTGTTTGATTTGGAAAAAGAGAAAAGATCAGATTCCCTTATGTACAAGTACTTGCACTCTGGAGTAGAAGCCTCATATTTCTGAGCAAAGACATCCTTGCTCCTCGTAATTTTTCTGCTAGAAAGCAAGGGAAAGTAACATCAAGTTTGCTGCAATGGATACAAACAGCAACGGAGGCAATGAACAGTCCCCTCTTTAGGAGAAATATTCAGATTCCATTTTTAAAAAGCAGCATATAAACATACCTGGAAAATGTCCGGAAGTTTTCTAAGCCTTGTTCCTTTAGACAGCAATAGGGATGGTGGTCCTTGACCAGTAATATGGTAAATATACAATTTGAACCAAACTGAGCTAACTTCTGGTATAGCTGGTCCAATATGCTGAAGAATGATTGAAAAAATTAAAAAGCATCATATGAATTGCTACTATTAAAAGTACAAATACAGGTCCAGAAAAAATGAAGAACTTTGCTATTTTAGTAGAGTTTGGTATATTTAAACAGTAACCTTTATAAGCAGATGGGCCTGACTTAATGGCTAGTAGCTGCAACAT